>NC_064616.1:267454204-268079204 GCF_023898315.1 Schistocerca nitens
TTTCCGCGCCATATGTTAACATTGCCTCCCAAATCGTTTACCAAAATTAGAAACAGCAGAGGAGATATAACACATCCGTGCGGAATACCAGATATCGCGTCTGTTTCACTCGATAGCCCCACGCCAATTAGTACGAACTTTGTAATTTCTGACAGGAAATCACGAATCCAGTCGCACAGCTGAGAAGATACTCCACAGGCAGTCAGTTTTGTTAGAGGCCGCTTGTGAGGAATCATTTGGACATCCTCTGTCGATAGCACTCACTATATTGTGAGAATAAAGAGCTAGTTGTGTTTCACAACAACGATGTTCTCTGAATCTGTGTTGAATATTTGTGAATTACCTCAAGACAACGATTTATTCACAATGTGCCAAAACAGTATATGGTCCAACACCCTACTGCAGATCAAAGGTAGTTATACGACATTGGTCCGTAATTCAGCGGATTACTCCTATTTTCTTCCCTGAGTATTGGTGTAACCTGTGCAACTTTCCAATCTTTAGTCTCCAGACGAGCGAGTGGTTGTATGTGATTGCTAAGTGTGGAGCTTTTGTATCAGCATGCTCTGAAAGGAACATAACTGGTATATAGTCAGGACCGGAGGCCTTGCCTTTAATAAATGGCTTAAGTTGCGACGCTACACTGACGGGATCTACTTCTAAGTTGCTAATGTTGACAGCTGTTGTTGTTGATTTGAATTGTGGAATACTTACTGCATCTTCTTTGGTGAAGGCATTTCGGGAAACTGCGTTTATTAACAGCGCTTTACAGGGGAAGTCGCCGAATCATTTCCATGGAATGGAGACTGTATCTTAGGAAAACTGTCAAGTGAATTTTTTTTGTGCATCAAGTATTGCTGTTTTGTTTTGCCGACGGCTTAATTTTATTACTCATACACTATGTGATCAAAAGTATCCGGACACCTGGCTGAAAGTGACTTACAAGTTCGTGGCGCCCTCCATCAGTAATGCTGGAATTCAATATGGTGTTGGCCACCATTAGCCTTGATGACAGCTTCCACTCTCGCAGGCATACGTTCAGTCACGTGCTGGAAGGTTTCTTGGGGAAGGGCAGCCCATAGTTCACGGAGTGCTGCACTGAGGAGAGGTATCGATGTCGGTCGGTGAGGCCTGGCACGAAGCCCGCGTTCCAAAACATCCCAGAGATGTTCTAATGGATTCAGGTCAGGACTCTGTGCAGGCCAGTCCATTACAGCGATGTTATTGTCGTGTAACCACTCCGCCACAGGCTGTGCATTATGAGCAGGTGCTCGATCGTGTTGGAAGATGGAATCGCTGTCCCCCAATTTCTCTTCGACAGTGGGAAGCAAGTAGGTGCTTAAAACATCAGTGTAGGCCTGTGCTGTGATAGTGTCACACAAAACAACAGGGGGTGAAAGCCCCCTCCATGAAACACCATAACACCACCGCCTCCGAATTTTACTGTTGGCACTACACACACTGGCAGATGAAGTTCTCCGGGCGTTCTCCATACCCACACCCTGCCATCTGATCGCCACATTGTGTACCGTGATTAGTCACTCCACAAAACATTTTTCAATTACTGAATCGTCCAATGTTTACGCTCCTTGCATCAAGCGAGGCGTCGTTTGACATTTACCGGCGTGATGTGTGACTTATGAGCAGCCGCTCGGCCGCGATATCCAAGTTTTCTCACCTCCCACCTAACTCTCATAGTACTTGCAGTGGATCCTGATGCAGTTTGGAGTTCCTGTGTGATGGTCTGGATAGATGTCTGCCTGTTACACATACGACCCTCTTCAACTGTCGGCGGTCTCTGTCAGTCAACAGACCAGGTGGGCCTGTACGCTTTTGTGTTCTGCGTGTCCCTTCATGTTTCCACTTCACTATCACATCGGAAACAATGGACCGAGGGATGTTTAGGAGAGCGGAAATCTCGTCTACAGACGTATGATACAAGTGACACCCAATCACCTGACCACGTTCGAAGTCCGTGAGTTCCGCGGAACGCCCCATTCTGCTTTCTCGTGATGCCTAATGGCTGATGAGGTCGCTGATATGCAGTACCTGGCAGTAGGTTGCAGCAAAATGCACCTAATATGAAAAAAGTGTGTTTTTGTGGGTGTCCGGATACTTTTGATCACATAGTGTTATTTGACACTCTTTGGTGTAACATCACGCTACTGCACAGCTTACTGCGTTGTGATACATCCTGGTATTGAACGGTGTATATCCAAAAATCGAGAGTACCTTGTTGTTTATGTGATCGTATTTGTGTGTCCGAGACGATGACGGCAGTTACTCGTCTTCACACATTAACAGAGAACTTCATGCTGTCGATTATGCGTTCGCATTACTCTGTACGCGATTCTCTTCAAATTTGACTAGACACACATCTTCCGACTATACATCCTGACCTAGGTTCCTGTGGCTTGAGGCATTCAGGTACGCGCATTTACTGTACGTGATTGATGATTTCGTATCTCAAAGAAACTGATAGCTGATTCCATCTCAAATCTGGTACTTTGTCGAAGGTTTTCTCCACTAACGTCAGTTAATTACCGCTAATCAAATTAAATGTATAATAGGAGCAACAATAGTTCGTGTTAATTAACGCATGATCATGAAGTAGATCTGCATGGCAAAATGAACTCAGCTGCGACATTGTTGTTGACTAAAGAGGACACTCGGACCAACAGCTTCCACTACTGAACAAATATTTTTAGAAATGAGCCTACTGTTTATCTTAGGCGTGTGTTGATATTCCTGTGTTAATCATACATGAACCTACGTTGGTGGATTCGGTTTTCTTTGAAGCCAGTGTTATTTATCTGACGCTTCTACTTCACAGATACGTGGATTGAAATCTGTGACTCTGCATCTTCATCTCTAGTCACTCTGTATGTCGCAGCCTGCCACGGTCGAAGTGAGTTCTGTTTTATTTAGCGTACATATAGATTTAGTAAATAGCTGTCCTTGGAGGCTGAATTTGCGCTGAATCAGGTGCCAGACTTTTTTTAACGAGCAGTAGTATTACGGACGCTGTCAGAGTTGGGAACTTTGGCATCTGGCCGCTTTTCTTCTTTTGCAGTGTACTTGTGAATCTTTTTCTACACCACTTACTAGCGATACGCCAATAAGAACCTGAAAATAGGCACAACAGTCCAACTTAATATAACAAAAAGATCGCTTTTTCTTCTAGTCTTCTGCCTATCGTTGCTGGCAACATTGTAAGATATTTATCCATGTAACATTGTACTGTTATATTTTCTCAGTATTCCGTGATGGTGTTCTTACAAATTAAAAGGAAAAAGAGGATATACTTTAATTACGGCTGTCATCTTCGTGTCTAAATTTCGTCTCTGAGAATAAGTGAAACGACTTCATAAATAAAAACGATAGCCGTAATTCAGTTAGTGACAAGAAAACGTCAGAAGATATAAAACATCAGAGCGTATGAAATTTTATGATTACAACACAACAAGTAAATATGTAGCAAATATACGGGACTGCGTTAAACAAGATATTAACAAATATTCGATGTTCCCTTAAAAGTTATGCTGTACTGCGTATATCATACGCCATTGCAGCTGTGTTTAATGCTAAGGCAAATTTATCATTCTTATTTCAGCTGACTGAAGAAAATATGGTTTTGACCTTGCGCTTATACTTTTAACACATGGCAGATACTATAGGCGCTCCAGGAGCACGTTAGTTAGTTAGTTACATGTTCCATAGATGGTTTGAACGAATCATTTATCAAATTGATGTGGAAAGAGTCAATTTACAGGATATGTACATATGGTTAGTGTTAAACTCCTTGAAGAGTTATCTACAAGACGACCGCAGGTGAACACATATTGTTCTTACTGCCCACTTTTTTGCAACCGATGTTCTCTTTCTAATTGGTGAGCTACCTCGCGAAATCAATCCATAAGACATTATTGAGTGGAAATATGCAACGTATGTTAGAAGATTGATTCGTTTGTTCCTAAAACTAGCGATTTATGAATAGTACAAGTAAATAAACTTAGCTACTTGAGTAGCTCAGTAATATGCAGCCGGCTGCTTCAGCCCGGAACCGCGCTGCTGCTACGGTCGCAGGTTAGAATCCTGCTTTGGCTCTGAGCACTATGGGACTCAACTGCTGTGGTTATCAGTCCCCTAGAACTTAGAACTACTTAAACCTAACTAACCTAAGGACATCACACACATCCATGCCCGAGGCAGGATTCGAACCTGCGACCGTAGCAGTCGCACGGTTCCGGACTAATCCTGCTTTGGGCATGGATGTGTATGATGTCCTTAGGTTAGTTGGGTTTAAGTAGTTCTAAGTTCTAGGGGACCGATGACCTCAGGAGTTAAGTCCCATAGTGCTCAGAGCCATTTGAACCATTTAAGTAATATGCTTCCTCCAGTAATAGGCTTCATCCACATGTACACCCAAATATATGGAGCATTTTGCCCTATTTAAGGACTCGTTTTCATGTGCTGCATCAGTTGTTATTATGAATCAGTTTGTTGTACAGAGTCCAATATAGTGTGCTTTCTTAAAATTTAGGGAGAGTCCTCTTTCAGAGAACTAGTCAATAATTCTTTTAAAAAAACCATCATTAGCCATCTCTTCTGTTGCTTTCTTTCTAATTGTATTTTTTTTAGCACTGGTATGGTTCTGCTTCTTGAATGTTATGTAGAAGCCGGCCGGGGTGGCCGAGCGGTGCTAGGCGCCACAGTCTGGAACCGCGCGACTGCTACGGCCGCAGGTTGGAATCCTGCCTCGGGCATGGATGTGTGTGATGTCCTTAGGTTAGTTAGGCCTAAGTAGTTCTAAGTTCTAGGGGACTGATAACCTCAGAAGTTAAGTCCCATAGTGCTCAGAACCATTTGATCCATTTGTTATGTAGAAGGTCAGGAGGAGGAGGAGGAGGAGGAGGAGGAGATTAGTGTCTAACGTCCCGTCGAGAACGGGGTCGTGAGAGCCGGAGCACAAGCTCGGAGTGGGTAAGAAAGGAGAAGGAAATCGATCGTACCTTTTCAAAGGAATCAGCCCGGTATTTGCCTAGAGCGATTTACGGAAATCGCGGAAAACCTAAATCTGGATGGCCGGACAGGGGTTTCACCGTCGTCCTTCCGTATGCGAATCCACACTGTGCTAACTACTGCTCTACTTCGCCCGGTAAGTGGAAGATCATCCACGTGCGTAAGGGACATGAGTGGGTATAAAATTGAACGCCACTCCGCCCGTCACTAAAATTTTCGATTTTTCAGACATTGTTTGAATTGTTCTGCATAAACAATTGGGTATCCGAGCAGGACTCACAGCCAGACCCCAACTTGCATATATAGTTAATCGTGCGTCCTCCTGTACTCGTACATCCATTACGTATATTCCCGTTCGGGGGAGACATTTTACTTGAAAGTCGCTTGCTCGCTGTCGGGGGATAAATAAATTTCAGTGCCTGTATTGTCTCGAATTTGCATTCTGTTTAAGTATGATTCAAACCAGTTACATGTAACGTAAATTCCACAAAATGTAAGTTATTCTAAGAGTGTAAAATAATCTACATAATCAAACGCTTTGGAAAGCAAAAACTGACAAATGAGGATATTTTATTATTTAGGGACTGCTGTATTTGGTAGGTGAATCTATAATTAGCATTCTCAGTCGAGAAAACCTTCAGGAATCCAATGGTATCCTAAGTAAATTGTTTCTACTTAGATGTGGGACTACTCTAGAGTACATTACTTTTTCGAATATTATGGCAAAAGATGTCAGTAAGGAAACTGGACGACGATTATTTAAGTGTTTGTTGTCACCTTTCGTATAAAAATATTTATCAATTGCATATTTTAATACGTCTAGAAAAATTCCCTCTGTCAGTTATGTATTACATAAATCTCTTATGATATTACTTATTAAATTAGAACTACTTTTCGTAATTACGTTTGAAATTGCAACAACATCTTATGAACTTTGTTCTTTAGAATCCTATTAAACTCATTGAAGGTTGCTGGTAAAAGTTACGTGGAATAAAATTTTTAATATGATATCGTGCTACCTCATGAGAACCATTTAATACTACTTTTGCTGCTACATTTAGAATGTGATTGTTAAAAGTACTCAAAACATTTGAACCGTGATTAACAACATTGTAATTTAGTTTAATTCTTATGTTGTATCTGTCCTGTGTCCTGTCTGACAGTATCCTATGTACATGAAATAGTTTCGCAGTTGCGAATATGGACAACCATCAGCTGTACAATGGAATGATGGCAATAAAAAATTGTGCCGGGCCGGGACGCGAACCAGGATTTCCCGCTTATCGCAAGCGGTCGCCGTAGCATTAGGCTATCCGAGCACAACTCACGGACAGACCAAAACTTCCATTTGGCGTCAACCATGTACTAAAGACTGTACTCGTACATCCATTATATACAGGGTGTTACAAAAAGGTACGGCCAAACTTTCAGGACACATTCCTCACGCACAAAGAAAGAAAATATGTTATGTGGACATGTGTCCGGAAACGCTTACTTTCCATGTTAGAGCTCATTTTATTACATCTCCTCAAATCACATTAATCATGGAATGGAAACACACAGCAACAGAATGTGCCAGCGTGACTTCAAACACTTTGTTACAGGAAATGTTCAAAATGTCCTCCGTTAGCGAGGATACATGCATCCACCCTCCGTAGCATGGAATCCCTGATGCGCTGATGCAGCCCTGGAGAATGGCGTATTGTATCACGAGCACGAAGAGTCTCTACATTTGGTACCGGGGTTGCGTAGACAAGAGCTTTCAAATGCCCCCATAAATGAAAGTCAAGAGGGTTGAGGCCAGGAGAGCGTGGAGGCCATGGAATTGGCCCGCCTCTACCAATCCATTGGTCACCGAATCTGTTGTTGAGAAGCGTACGAACACTTGGACTGAAATGTACAGGAGCTCCATCGTGCATGAACCACATGTTGTGTCGTACTTGTAAAGGCACATGTTCTAGCAGCACAGGTAGAGTATCCCGTTTGAAATCATTATAAGGTGCTCCATTGAGCGTAGGTGGAAGAACATGGGGCCCAATCAAGACATCACCAACAATGCCTGCCCAAACGTTCACAGGAAATCTGTGTTGATGACGTGATTGCACAATTGCGTGCCGATTCTCGTCAGCCCACACATGTTGATTGTGAAAATTTACAATTTGATCACGTTGGTATGAAACCTCATCCGCAAAGAGAACATTTGCACTGAAATGAGGATTGACACATTGTTGGATGAACCATTCGCAGAAGTGGACCCGTGGAGGCCAATAAGCTGCTGATAGTGCCTGCACACGCTGTACATGGTACAGAAACAACTGGTTCTCCCGTAGCACTCTCCATACAGTGACGTGGTCAACGTTACCCTGTACAGCAGCAACTTCTCTGACGCTGACATTAGGGTTATCGTCAACTGCACGAAGAATTGCCTCGTCCATTGCAGGTGTCCTCGTCGTTCTAGGTCTTCCCCAGTCGCGAGTCATAGGCTGGAATGTTCCGTGCTCCCTAAGACGCCGATCAATTGCTTCGAACGTCTTCCTGTCGGGACACCTTCTTTCTGGAAATCTGTCTCGATACAAACGTACCGCGCCACGGCTATTGCACCGTGCTAATCCATACATCAAATGGGCATCTGCCAACTCCGCATTTGTAAACATTGCACTGACCGTAAAACCACGTTCGTGATGAACACTAACCTGTTGATGGTACGTACTGATGTGCTTGATGCTAGTACTGTAGAGCAATGAGTCGCATGTCAACACAAGCTCCGAAGTCAACATTACCTTCCTTCAATTGGGCCATCTGGCGGTGAATCGAGGGAGGAAGTACAGTACATACTGACTAAACTAAAATGAGCTCTAACATGGAAATTAAGCGTTTCCGGACACATGTCCACATAACATCTCTTCTTTATTTGTGTGTGAGGAATGTTTCCTGAAAGTTTGGCCGTACCTTTTTGTAACACCCTGTATATTCCCGTACAGGGGAGACATTTTACTTGAAAGTCGTTTGCCCGGTTTCGGCAGATAAATACCATAGATATTTCAGTGCCTCTGTTATTTCGAATTACGATGCATACATGTCCGAAGGAACTTTACATCGTAATTCGGAATAACACAGGCACTGCAGTACCTTATATACTCCATATAGTTTGTGTCTCAATATTTGCTTTATTAATTTTTGTGTAGACGTGCGTAGTTCTCGCCATTTGACGGACTTTCCTAAAATATTAAATTAGTTTTATAGTATGAAAGTAACATCGGATCTTGACATGTTCTGGCCTATATATAAATATCCCGCTTCATCTTACGTGAGATTTTCATTCTCTTAATTATCCATGGCTTGCTTGTTTTCTTGTAACCAATTTTCTGAATATTTTAGGAAAGCTACTTTCAAATACTGTCACAAATTTATTGTGAAATCAGTTGAATTTAATGTTAGCATCTTTTTCTACATGGACCTCAACTTCTTTTAACTTACTCTTAAAGCGCTGTGCCCTGTTCTCATTCAAAATTTTCACTCCTTTGTGTGAACCCACCTCAGAAATGTAAGGTCCTATACTGTTTATCTCCATTAAAGGTGCCTCATTACCAGATAGACCATCAACTATTTGGTACACATTAATTATTTGAACCTAAGCAGTATGTTAAAAATGATATTAGTGAGGGTCCTCTGTCTCGCTGTACACGTGTTGGAAAATTAACCACCGAAATTAGATTGAAAAAACAAACAATGATTCCAGTTCATTTTTCCTGTCTGTATCTTTTAATAAATCTGCACTGAAATCTCCAGAAGCTACTAAGAGTTCCTTCTTGTCTGGCAGGTAGCTCACTAATGCATCTAGATGTCACATAAATGGGTGAAAGTTTTCTAGAGAGAATATGTAGACTGTTACCACTACCACAGGAGTTTTCTGCCGTAATAAGTCAAACAAGTCATAAGCACATGCTTTCTAGTTCCTTCTCTACAAGAAAAAATTGGTTTAATATATTTGACCTCGTGCGTAACTTGTACATATCCACGTTAAAGAGAAACGTTACAACGTTGTACTTCTATTACGTTAGCCGAGAAGCCCTGAATCTCATTAATAATTTCTGATTTCTTTCATCGAACACAATTGCTTTAAGCTTTTCTCCTTTAGCGCCTACATAATGCAAACATTGACGTTATAAACTCAGTCTTCACCCATCATCATGATGGATCTTCCCTACCAATGAGGCTGATTCATCACAGAGCTTTAATTTGGCTAATCAGTTACATATAAAATGCGAATTTCTGATTTTCCTCTGTTATACTGTAATTAGAGCTCCGATAGCGCGTAATTTGATCATAGGCATTAGTATTATTATTTGTCTTGCTATTACTTCCTTTTTTATTGAAGGCATGAGAATTGCAGAGGAATATTTAATTTGATACTGTTATCTTATGAGCTGCAACTTTGATACATACGTGACGCCAATCTACCGAAAAAAATCTAACGCATATTCACATGTAGCGTCATTTTGTTAGTAGAGTGACTGTTGAGTATTGTGACTGTGAATTAAATCATGTGAAGAAATGTAACGACGAGCCACTTTTTATAGCTTTACTAGCTGAATACCTGTCGTTGTCCGGGTACGTATTTATTTCAGTCTTCTGTTAGTCCATGCCCTCCTTCTTCCAGTGGTATCTGCCCTCCTCCCCTGTTCAAATGGTTCAAATGGCTCTGAGCACTATGGGACTCAACTGCTGTGGTCATAAGTCCCCTAGAACTTAGAACTACTTAAACCTAACTAACCTAAGGACAGCACACAACACCCAGCCATCACGAGGCAGAGAAAATCCCTGACCCCGCCGGGAATCGAACCCGGGAACCCGGGCGTGGGAAGCGAGAACGCTACCGCACGACCACGAGATGCTCCTCCCCTGTTCCTCCTCCCATCTCCGCCCCCCCTCCCCCCTACTCTCTCGCCATCTGCCCCTCGATCTCTGTTCATCTCCTCTTCCCCCTTCTAAGTTCATCTCCTCACTTCCTCTACAGAATAATCGCCTCCTCCACCCCTCTCTGCCCATCTCCTCCTTCCCCTCTCTCTGTCAATCTCCTCATCCCCCCTCTGTGACCATTTCCTCCCTCCTCTCCCCTCTCCACCTTCCCTCCTCTTTTCATCCATGTCATCCTCTACGCCTTTCTCTGCCCATTTGCTTTGCCTGCCCTCTCTCTCTCTCCCTCCCTCCACCAGCGCCTCCCTGCTATCTCTTTCCGTATCTATCTCCTCATCTCCTCCTCCCCACCTTTTCTCATCATCACAAAGTTGTAACACCCATTCTAGTAGCAGGCTGGTGGTTATTAAACCTCCCCCCCCCCCCCAAGAATTAGTAGTAAGTAATACGTGCACCAAGTGTGGTTGAAATCGATGCAGGGGCTTAGGAGCAGCTTTTTACCCGCGGCTTTGCCACAGTACGCACGTGTCACGTATATTTAACATATTTCACATATATTTGTATATATAGTGAATTTCGCTCGACCTGCAGCTTTGTTTTGAAGCAGCTCGTTCTCTGTAACGTCATGTCTCCTAAACTATTTGTCGTACAAGACATAATTTTCAGTTATATTCAATGTCATATGTGAATATTATCTGCAAAATGTGTCGCAAATACAGTTAGTACTAAAGAGGTAATAAATTAAAACGTCATGCTGATGCAGCAGTTTTACTGCAAGAACGGCGAAAATGTAACAAGCGATAATTATTTTTCCTTTCATCATTTTTTAGGGGGTTGTCAGTGAGAAAAAGTTTCGCATAAGTTTGAAATCATGTGTCAAGTTTGTTGCAAGTCATAAAGTCGTCTCATTCGCAAATAGTGGAGGAATAAGGTCCGGGTATTGGCGTGTCGTGAGCTGTACTTATTTTTCACTCCCACCTCTTTGATAGGTACGTGGTTCCTACCCCCACAGCGATTCTCTGCAGACAGTAAGTGATCCGTGTAGCAAGTTTAACTGAAATCGTTGCAGTGGTTAAGGAGGAGATGTGGAACATACATTCATAAATTTTCATGATGCGTATGGATTTATGTCAAGATACGTTCCAGGTTTTCACCTACCTTCAACTGGCTTCGTGCAATCAGATGTAAACATATCTTCGACTGCATTTTTAATCTTATTGCTTTCTTATACAGAATGACAATTTATCACTCTAACCTGTAATACGAGTCACATTGTAACAGTTAAATTACGATAAAAGTGTATTAACTTTCCTACTGCTGTCAATAACTGATCGTTGCAGTCATCAGGTGATGTTATATGTATTGTAACATTGTGTGCAATACAACATTAGCCAAGTAATTTTCTTAAACTTGCGAATAGATGGGAAACAAAAAGGGAAGTAAGCAGACAGTTTTCCTTATGTCTGAATATTATCTTCAAATTCCATTGCGCTATGTATTTTAAGACATATGAGTCTTGCACAAGCAAGGGTGTGTGGCCGTAGTGGTCTAGTTGGTGGAGCACTGGACTCCGGTTCTGGAGGTCTTAGGTTCAGTCTCAGGTACGGGTGGGAGATTTTCTTTTTCCAGTCTCTCCAAGACGGTCCCATGACCACTCAGCCTGCCATCAAATGAGTGGTGGGTATCTTTTCCGGGGAGTGGGGGTAAAAAGCGGCTGGGGTGCTGAGCCCACCCTCCTCCTCCTCCTCCTCCTCCTCGTGCTGCGGTGACAAACGGACGCACTCCACCTGCAGCCGGGCCAGCAGTCCAGTCACACCATGCCACACATACATTACTTACCTTCACATCGTTTGGCTAATGAATGAAGAGATATATACGTACTGTGAGTTAGCTTACTTTTGATGGCAGACTTTCAATGTTTATCCAGTTCATTAGCAGCTTAGCTGACCTTCTGTCTAAGATCTTTCTCCAGTGCTCCGAATAATCATAAAAATTTTGCTTTTAAAATAAGGTAGCAGCACAGAACATGTACTCGCGGGTATCAGAAACACAGGCCGCAGCGTGGACGGCCCCCTTTTACGTTGATGACGGCGGCGATATGTCATAACACAGACTCCACCAAGAGCGTTGGGGAGGCGCCTTGTTCCATAGCCACTGAGCCACAGCCAGATATTCACGGATGTTGCGTGGAGTGGAACCTGAGATGTCCTCAATAGGAGAGAGTCCAGCTGATGTAAGTGAGAAACACAAAAAAACATATGCTGAGGATTGTTTCCCAAGAAGCACTGACGTAGCCGAGGACAGAGGAGAATTATGCATAGTTTTGCGGAAGTCACAAGTCACTTGAGATGCGTGATATCAGACAATTGGATCCTGTATCGGTGTTAGAAAATGGCAAACTTTACAGAGCATCTTTTCGCTGAGTGGAGCTACCTTCCACACGAGAATATCTTCAACACCTTTCTAAGTAGTTGTCAAGCGGAACGCATCGCCTCACGTGACTTCGCTCGTACGCTTCCTCTTAGTGTGGTTATAGTGTCCAGTGGAATATCTACAGCCATGTGCTCTGTAAAGTGGGTGAGCGAAGGGACGAGTAATGGGAAAGGGCTTCTTTATGCAATAACGAGAAGTAGTTGTTATCCATCAGTGAAAAAAAATGGCTCTGAGCACTATGGGACTTAACTTGTAAGGTCATCAGTCCCCTAGAACTTAGAACTACTTAAACCTAACTAACCTAAGGACATCACACACATCCATGCTCGACGCAGGATTAGAACTTGCGACCGTAGCGGTCGCACGGTTCCGGACTGAAGCGCCTAGAACCGCTCGGCCACTCCGGCCGGCTAAGTGAAGGTTACGTAATACCATGCACAGAAAGCTGGTTACAATCTGAAATTGCCGATGAGATTTTTGGCTAAAATTTAAGCGCATACTGAAAGGAGAGGCTAATGGGAAATGGAGATGGTGTATTTGTCGCAGTAGACAAGGAATTCACAGAGACAGGAATTGAAGCTGAATGCGATACTATTCGGACAACACTCTGTATCAAAAGTTGCCAAAAAATTATCATCATATCCTTTTATTGATCACCGAATTCGCATCCTGATGTAACTGGAAATTTTAGAGAAATCCTTAGTTCGCTAGTACGTAAGTTCCTCAGTCCTACTTTCATCATTGGCGGAGACTTTAATGATCCAAAAGTCGATAGGAATAATTACAGTTTTATTAGTGGTAGGTGTGACAAGACACCCTCTGAAACATTACTAAATGCCTTCTTTGAAAATTACCAAAACAGATTGTTCGGAACCCCACTAATTATGGAAATGTATTACACCTAATGGCAACAAATAGACCATAACTCTTTGAGGAAGAAACTAGTATCAGTCACCATGAGGCAGTTACTGCAGCAATGAATATCAAAGTACAAAGGGCAAATGAAACAAGTAGAAAGATTTACATGTTCAGAAAACTTGACTAAAGAAGCAATAGTGGCATATATCGGTCAGGAACTTGAAACTCTTATCCATGGACATGAGTGTCTAGAGGAACTATAGCTCAAATTTAAAAGACTAGTTGACCATGCACTGGATAGGCATGAACCCAATAGAACAGTTACGATGGGAGGGATCCTTCATTATAAAGAAAATCTAAAAATGTAGAGATTACTGCATAATAGGTGTAAAACAATTATTAGGGCTATTGATAGAAAGATGGGGAATGAAACGCATTTGGCAGTCAAAAGAGAGATACGTGAAGCCTTAAATAACAAAACACAAAGTGACATCAACATTAGTGACCAGTCACTCACAGGCGATAGAGGAACTGAAATCGAGGGTATCAAAACAAATGCAGAAATTCTAATCTCTGTTCTCAAAAGTTCTTCACAAAGGAAGTCTCAGGAGCATTGCTTTAGTTCAGTTGTCGTACCACTGAAAAGGTGACTAAGAGCTATTACTGTCAATGGCATTTAGAAACACCTGAAATCGTTAAAATTGAACAAAACACGTGGCCAGAAAGACACACTATCAGATTCTGTACCCAGTTAGCCCTTTTGTGGGAAATACTACCTTGTAAGCAGACTTTCTCATGATAGTTTACGTCCATCTTCAGGAGCCTGCCAACTCAGTTCTTTGGACATCTCTGTGACATTCCTCCGCGGATTAAACAAATCTTAAGGGTATACGGAACGCCCTATGCTTACAATGTTAAACTGAGCTAAAATTTAGGAACATTTTCTTTGTTATTTGGACGATACTCCTGATTTTTTCACAGAACGCAGAGATATGTTCTGCTTTTATGCTGAATTATTAATTTTGAAAAAATAATGTATAGTTTTTCAGATATTTTATTTTTTTAAATGTTAAAAAAAGTTATACATTTTAACAAGTATTTTAAAATTTACATCCATTAATACAAAATAATTCCACATATCTTTTAATTCAGATATTTTAGAAGGTCTTAAGGAACAACTACAGAAAATTTCATCTTTCTACTATAAATAGGCCCTGAGAAAATGTACCTTATACACAAAAAAACTAAAGTTACGGGAAATTAGCTTCAAAGTTTTTACTTCAGTACAAGCCTGCTCCATAGCTTGTATCATCAGAATCGTCCAACAGCTTCCTCTTGATGGCTCTGCTATGCTGTCTAGCCATCTTTGAATATACTTTTATGGCATTATCTGAAGACCTGAGCCGTTCCTTGTCCAAACAAAGCATAGCTGCGGCAGTTCGTAGTCCTACACAGAGCCCCAGCTTCTGCAGAACTGTGCACTTTGTTATATTGCCCTGATTGAATGATGAAACAGCATCATAAACTCCAAAGTGAAGTGTGTTTATACCCACAAACGCAGTTTTAGGTAGTCTATTGCATATCACATGGTTCACACACTCATTTGGATTTTGAGTCCAGCCATGAAGACATTTCTTTAGTAGACTAATATCTGCGAGGTCTCGGAATATTGGTTTTATTTCATCCATTATGGCAGGTGGCAGGTGATGAGGGTGATTGTATTGTTTCTTAGTTACCTTGCCTCTGTTGTACTTGCACCAACTATCGTCTCCTTTTGGACATAGTCCATGTTGGGGATTCTCATTGTTTGAAGCTGTATGAAAAAACAGAGCCCAGACTGCTCATCTCATTAATTCTGCATCTGCTGTATTCTGTCTTATTGCTAGACCATAGCACTTCTGAATATGATCTATTGTAGCATCTGTCAGTCTATTTTTCCCATCTAAAGTTTTTCCATCGCTCAATTTCTTGCCTTTCATGCTAGCCTTGAGCCGTCGAAGTCTTGATCCCATCCTTTTCTGAACATGGCCAACACACTCCAGTTTGGAAATTTTCACATCGTTACCATAGGGTCTCAGTTCCTCAATTTCTTTGAAAGCCTTTGAGTCACCATCTCCAAGATAATTTATATATCTAACGTTGTACCATTTTACTGAGCGTTGATAAATACTTCTTACACCAGCAACTTCCATACCACCACTTGACCCATAGTAATTTGCCATGCACTCCTCTTCATGTTTATTTTTCATTTTCTCCTTGCATCTGCAATGCTTGGAAAGTATTGCCACATCACCTACCTTACCAGTGTCCACACTTGTAGCTGTTACTACACCATTCAGAGATGTGTGGCCTCTCTTCTGCCAGCTTCCATCAAAAGCTATGGACAAGTCTCTGCTATTATTATTTTCAACAACTGCTTCCTCAACAGCATCTTTCATGTTTTCTTGTGCCACATCTTCTACAGCAGAGCCTATTTCAATTATGTGTTTGTTAAATTTTGAAGGTGGAGGAGGGAGGTTCATCACACCACACAACATGGCACCTGCAGCCCTGCCCTTTCCTATACACCGTAATCCATAAACCAGTCTAATGTTTATATCGTATAGGTTACCTGTATCTGCAGTAACATGTGAGGAATTGAAGAAAGTAACACTGTGTTTGTAATAACTGCACATCAACTCTAATTCACAAGCAAGTCCTACATGTAAGTTTGTTTTCAATGAAACACCACATTTTCCACATTGTTTGCAGCACACATTGTTCTCCAAAACGTCTGATAATAAAGATACGTTAATTACCTCATATTTTGTAGTTCCAGAATTTAGTTTCTTGTATTCTTCTTCAATTCCAGCTAGTTTTCTTCCTGAAGCACTTTCCGGTGTAGTGGCAGCAGCATCACTCAATGTATCACTACCAGTGTTGAGGTTAGTCGCTACTGGGACATCAGATACTGATGAAGATGAATCAGACGAATGTTTAGTACACTTTACTTTCTTGCGCCAATGTACACGCTTTCTAAATACCTTCAGACTAGGTCTTGGCATGTTGAAGGAAAGATAACTCAATGACTTCTCCACATACGACTTTCACAACAATGACATAGATGTACTCACAAAGGAAACAATACAAATGGTGCAGAATCTATTGTCAACTGTCTAACAATGTAGCCAACAGAAAAGCTAACTCTCTTGTGCTCAATTATATCTCTGGCAAGGCTGTCTATATCAGGTATATTTCGCGTCTCATATACAAGGTGCGGAACATCGTGTGTCGAAATTATTTTAAAAAATTATTTAAAATAGTTCTATTCACGTCATATAAATATTTTATACATGGTATTAAACGGGAGAGTCTAAATTTTTCGAAAATGCATTTACCCAAAAATCGTTTTTTTCATCGAAAAACTCATTCCGTATACCCTTAACGATTCTGTCTGACTTCTCTGTATACGTTCAATATGCCCCATTAGCCCCTTTTGGTACGGGTCCCACTCACTTAAGGAGTATTCTAGAATGGGTCGCACAAATGATTTGTAAATAATCTCTTTTATAAACTGATAGCATTTCCCCAGTATTTTACCAGTAAACCGAAGTCTGGTACCTGGTTTACTCCCAACTGAGGCTATGTGATCGTTCTACTTCATTTTCCTACAATGTGTTACACACATGTATTTTTATGAGTTCACCGTGACTGATATTTTAGTTATAAGACATTAATGTTTCTTTAAGTACACAGTTTCACATTTCTGAACATTTAAAGCAAGTTGCCAATCTTCGCATCACATTAAAATATGATCAAGATCTGAATGAAAATTTGTGTAGGTCCTTTCAGACCGCACTTCATTGCCGATAACTGCATTATCTGCGTAAAGTCCGAGGCTAGTATTAATATTGTCTGCAAGGTCACTAATACACAACATGAAAAGCAAGGGACCCCATACGATCGTACTTTCGATAATAAACGTAGGTCTGTTAATGAGTGAAATGCTTTCCGGAAATGGGGAAGTACAGCATCCACCTACCTTGATCCGTGACTTTCAGGATATCACGTGATAAAATTGAAAGCTGGGTTTCACATGATCGATGTTTTCGGAATTCTCGTTGGTCGGAAAGGAGGAGGTGATTCTGTTCGAGGTACCTCATCATGTTTGAGAGCAGAATATTTTCTAAGTTCCTACAACAAAAGGATGTCAAGGATATTGGACAGTAATTGTGTGGATCACTTCTACAATCCTTTTGGTTGACTGGTGTGACCTGTGGTGTTTTCCAAGTACTGGATACGGCTTTTTGTGCGTGTGATCAACGATAGATTGTTTCGTTCTGACAAGGCTCTCAGAAATTCTGACGTTTACACCAGATCTCTAGTTTCGACATATGTCTTTCAGTACCCTGTAAAGTACCCCCACAGTGTAGTATTTCCCATCTTACCGTCATCTACTTCATCTTCCTCTGCCATAACACTGCCTTAAAATTTGATAGCTTTAATATAACCCTTCTGCATATTGCTTCTGCATTTCAGCTTTCCCATCTTACCGGCTTGCCTAGCGAGCTCTTGATATATGTGCAGCTGCTTCTCTTTTTTCCACAGGTTTTCTTAATTTTCATACAGTTGACATTTATCTTTAACATAGACATGTATGCTTGCACAGCTTAGCATTTCTCCTCTATCAGTTCCTGCTTTTCCACTTTGCAGTCCATGTCAGTCTCAGTTTTCGGCGCCTGTATTACCTGTTTCATTTATATATCTCGTGTATTACCTATGCATTTCTACTGTGCTTTGTGTATTTTTTCTCCTATTGGATCGTCTGCTGCCTTCACTATTTCATCTCTCAAAAAGTTGCCCATTCATATTCTATTTTATTCCTTTCTCCTCTTTCAAACGATCGTTTCCTAATGGCCGATTTGAAACTGTCAACAATATCTGGTTCTTTAAGTTTATCCAGGTCCCATTTAATTAATTTCATACCTTTTTATTAAAATTATTCACTTTTAATCTGCAGTTCATAACGAGTAATTTATAGTCAGAGAGTGCATCTGCCCTGTGAATATTTTTTATTTGAAACATGGTTTCAAAATCGGTATCTTTTCATTATACACCGTCCACTGTCTACACTGTCCACACATTAATGTGACTCCTGCCTAAAGCCTGTATACCCGCCTTTTGCAACACGGAGTCTAGTGCCGTGACAAGCTGCTCTAGGTTCCTCGGTTTAGGATCCATGGCGCAATCAGCCCAATCGAGGCGATTCTACGTATTCTAGACCGAATTTAAATCAGGGGAGTTTGGTGACTAGGAGAGTAAGTTAAACTCATTTTGGTGCTCTTCAAACCACGTGCATACGTCGAGAGCTGTGTGACACTTTAGGTTGTCTCGCTGGTAGATTGCTATCATGCCAAGGAGTAACAAACTTCATGTAGGGATGGACATGGTCCCAAGGATAGATGCATATTTGCGTTGAGTCATTGTGCTTTCCAGAATGACGAGATCACTCATGGAATACCACGAAAACATTCACCAGGCCATAAGGCTCCCTCCACGTTTGACTTCAGTCGTTTCGCGCCATACTCGCCAACGGCCATATGTACGATGGAAGATAAAACGTGATTCATTAGAAAAGGCCATCTGCCGCCAATCAGTGAACATCCAGCTGCGGTACTGTAGTGCTAATTCCAGCCTTCGTCGGCAATGAACAGCGGTCAGCTTGGGTGCAGGAACGAGGCGCGTGGTACGGAAGGCTGTACGCAGAAACGTTCGCTGAACGCTCGTTTAGAAGAGTGTGTTGGTGGTAGCCCCTTTGTTCATCTACATCATACTCCGCAAGCCACCTAATGGTGTGTGGCGGAGGGTACTTTCGGTACCATTATCTGATCGCTCCAACTCTCTTCAACTCTCGAATAGTGCGTGGGAAGAATGATTGTCGCTAAGTCTCTGTATTGGCTCTAATTTCTCGAATTTTCTCATCGTGGTCAGTACGCGTGATGTTTGTGGGGGCAAGTAAAATGTATGACTCCTCCTGAAAAGTGCTGTCCCGAAATTTTAATAGTAAACCTCTCCGCGATGCACAACGTGTCTCTTGTAACGTCTGACAGTGGAGTTTGATTAGCATCTCCATAACGCTCTCTCGCCAGCTTAACGATCCCGTGACGAAACGCGCCGCTCTTCGTTGGATCTTCTCTATCTCCTCTATGGCCAGCCGCGGTGGCCAAGCGGTTCTAGGCGCTTCAGTCCGGTACCGCGCGACTGCTACGGTCGTAGGTTCGAATCCTGCCTCGGACATTGATGTGTGTGATGTCCTTAGGGTAGTTAGGTTTAAGTAGTTCTAAGTTCTAGGGGACTGATGACCTCAGATGTTCAGTCCCATAGTGCTCAGAGCCATTTGAACCATTTATCTCCTCTATGAGTCCTACCTGATAGGGATCCCAGATAAATCAACAATACTCAAGAATCGGGCGAACAAGCGCCTTATAAGCCACTTCTTTCGTGGATGAGTTACAGTTCCTTAAGATTCTTCCGATGAACCTGAGTCTTGTGTCTGCTTTTCCCACTATCTGTTTTATATATTCATTCCAGTTAAGGTCGCTCTGGATAGTTACGCCTAGTATTTTACCGCAGACGCTGTCTCCAGCTGTTAAGTCATTAGTAGTGGAGCTGTACAGTAGTGGATTTCTTTTCCTATGTATGCTCAATATGTTACATTTATTCACGTTCATGGTCATCTGCCAGAGTCTGCACCATTCATCAATTCTCTGCAGGTCGTTCTGCAGATTTTTACTATCTTCTGTCGTTGCTACTTTGGCATAAAAAACTGCATTAGCCTTACAGAGCATGCGATGCGGTCTACTAGATCATTTATATATATTGTGAACAGCAACGGTCCTGTCACACTTCTCTTTGGTACTCCGAATATTACCTTTACATCTGTTGATTTAGTTCCGTTAAGAGCGACGTGTTGAGTTAAATCTACATGAATGTCTTGAATCCAAACGCAGGTCTACTCCGATACTTCGTAAGCTCGTATTTTTTTGTCATTAAACGGCACTGCGGGACGGTGTCAAATGCCTTACTGAAATCAAGGAACAGGGAGTCAACCTGAGCCCCGTTGTCCACTGCGCTGTGGATCTCACGCAGGAACGGAGCGAGCTGAGTTTCGCAGGATTTCTGTTTGCGGAATCCATGTTGACTTTTATAGAGGAGATGTTCATTTTCCAAGAACGTCATAATTCTAGAGCATAAAACATGTACCATAATTCTACAACAGATTGACATCAATGATATAGGTCTATAATTCTGTGGATCTGTCTTACGGCCTTTCTTAAAAACGGAAATGACCTGCGCTCTTTTCCCGTCGTTAGGTACCTTTCGTTGCTCATCTAGGCAATAAGTTACTTAACAGTTGCATGTCTATTCACGCGTACATATCTACGCAGCAGTCGTTCATCCCTGTCGTCCATAACCCGTGGTGCACCACAATTGCCTCGGCGCCGATTTCGGAAAGCGCTAATATACTATGCACGGTATATTCTAACCATGGCGTCACGCGAACAGACATAGCTGTATCGGAAATGCTTCCAACATTGGCCCGAAAGCCAATGATCATGCACGTTTGAACGTCACATAAATCTCTCCGTTTCCACATCAGGACAACGACTGTACAGTTTTCCGTGTCCCCGCGACACGTTTTGTATACCCTCCACTGCTAGTGCTACCATCTGCCATCTTTGAGTGGTTACAGCACGTTGACGTCGTACGTAGGTGCTAGTCACATTAATGTGACTGGACCGTGAATAATCTATCTCAAACGGGTATCTCCAGGCCTTTTCTACATAGACAACCTTCTTTCGTGACTCTGAAATGAAATATTTTGTATGACTAAACTGTGCTCTGTGTAAAATTCTTCCAGGCTGTGTCCTCTTACATTGCTTGTCGCCAGTCCATATCCTCCTGCTGTTTTTCCATCTCTTCCTTTTCCAGTTACCGAATTCCAGTCTTCCATTACGTTTTAATGTTTGTCTTCTTAACGAAATGAATAATTTATTTTGTTTCGTCGTCCATCCTCCCATACTAATATTATAAATGCGAAAGTAACTCTCTCTGTGACGTTTTCAAGGCTACAATGGAGAACCGATTTTGACGTAATTTGGTATAGAGATAGCTTAGACCTCGAGGAAGATCATAGGCTATCTTAGAAAGCGTGTAGTACAAGACACTTATTGACCTGAAGAATATTACGCGAGTTAGGGAAAATATTTACTCTTTGAAAAAGCAGTTTACTCTTTTAGTTTCGAACTGTATCATATTTCTGAAAATGCTTTTAGTAGTTGATGAGTCCACGTGATACGATTCTACATCAGTGCTTATACAATCCTCAACTTATCTAATCCATACTTTCCTACTAACACAATGAAATGTAAGAGTAACTGTGTCCGTTGTTTTGACAATTAAGGCGGTGAAACTGATTCGATTAAATTTGGTATCTAGACAGCTTTAACCTCCGAAGAAGAAGATAGGCTTGTTTGGAAAGTAAGTAAATAAATAAAAATCAGAATGGAACATCTCTTTTTACACTAGCGAACATAAAACCATATGTCCGAAAGATAAGGCTCAACGCGTTCGTATAATTGATTCGCCTCTATGGGCAACGAATCCACCACCTTTAGTGCGGATTCACAGCTGCTTTCGACCTCCGACGTTAATCTCGGAGTAGTGAGCGTGGAGGACACGGACAGGGATGGCCTGAGGGTAGGGGGCGCTAGGAGGCAATGTGGGTCGGCCAGGAGGTGTGCCGAGATAGTCCGCGCCGTTGCGTTGAGCGCTGTGTCCGCATGGCACAGTGGTTAACGCAACGCCCAGAAAGCACGAGATCCAGAGTTCGAATTCCGGTCTGGTACGCACTTTCACTCGTCGCCGTTGATTCCGCACAAAGTTTCGATGCAGCTTACATCAATAGTTATTTCCCGTTTCTTTCCTTTCTTACCCTCTTACACGCCGCCCCCCCCCCGCCCCCCCCCCCCGCCCTTCTGTTTACATAAGACCATAAATCCTTCATTATCAGCGTAGCTTGTTAGTCTAAGTGTACTCTTATTACTATAGTAGTTCTTAGTTTTGTGTTTGTCCTGGCTATGGTAATGAATGCGGTTATTAATCTCTTCGTAGTATTTCACCCACATTGCCATTTTCTTATTCATTATTTGTCCTACACCTGAATTAGCTCTCTTTGATATTGTGTTGGTAATATTGTATTTATCTCAACAGAAGTCTTATTCTTCGTGCCATTGCACTTCACTGCTTCCCACCATGTCTATGTTCGACCCATCCGTTTCGCTTTTCTAAGTCTCTAACCCAACAACCCCATTAAGAAACCTTATAATCCACGCTCCGACCCATCGAAAGCCAGAATTTTTCTAATGATGACATCTTCCTATGTGGTCCTTATCCGGAGATCCAGATGTAGATTTATTTTATCTCAAGAGTGTTTTACTCAAGAAGATGCCACCATTATTATATCATACAACAGAGCTGTTAGCCTTTGAGAAATATAAAGGCTGTAATTTTCCCTTCCTTTCATCCGCTTGCAATACGAATATTGCAAGGTAATATTATCTTATGTTATAAGGTCAGATGAATCAAGCAGACTGTGAAATGGAACTAGATGGTTTATTTAGTTAGATATCAGTATTACGTTTGTTGTGTGCGGTCTGTAACCCTTCTTTGTTCGATGTCAGTAAATTCAAGTACAAGTATTCCCTACGTCGCCGTCCTAGCTGTTTACTGAGGTGGACCAGCAACACAGTTCCATCTAACCATGTGCAGCAGTCTTCAGAAGACCTCGTATCGTTTTGCTTGGATGGATGCTAAATAGAGCGTTAATTGTCTTTGAAACTACGTGAATGACGTAAACAACTGAACTTTAAGCCCTATCTATTAACACATTCTCTTACAAAAACATCGTGGCTCAGGGTACAATTTCGTATACAACGCGGATTGACAGAGCTTTTTTTGAAACTGATGTAGGGCGGATAAAATGAAGACAAGAAGTATTCTCTACAAAAGGCAGTTCGACAATCATTTTTCTTTCCACGGCGTTCATTGTTGCCAGAGCCTTCTCTTCTTCTCCTTGTCTTCTAAACAAATTGAAACCACGACGTCAAGGAACAATAGGTCCCAAACAGGAGGTGGAGAATCTCAAGCGCTGTCCCGCTTTGTGGAAGTGATGGGTACAAGACATTCTCCGTCTGCACATGTCGTAACAATATTTCCCACAGTGGGATGTCCCTACACTTACTACGTAACGTCACGAACATCTTTCGTTGTCACGGAAGCTTGGGAGTGGAAGCGTCATTTCATAAAAATGTCATGTCGTACTTCAACTGTTACCTCTGCAACTACTGAAATGGCATCTGTCCCTCTTCAGGAACCATAAGTTAGTCTTCCATCTCTACAGACACCCCACCGATCTGATTATAGCTATGGTAAGGCCGGCTCTACGTTGAGGCACGGAAGTGCCTCAATTGCGGCATGTTTCACGGTTCGTGGGCAGCGCCTGTTCACCCGGGACTCGAAATCGTTGCCATAGGTTGACAGGTTTTCTCATTGATTGATTTCTCAGCCGGCGTAAGCAGTTATTAGCTGGTCGAATCGTATACTGCATTGGTCTTCTTACCTGGATGACGCCTATCTCTCTACCACAAGTGGATTGCCAGTTTCTTCACGCGTAGGAGTGTGCCGTCCCGCACGCACGCCGTCCCGTTAGTGCTGTCAGCGGCGTTGGCACGGAGCCTTAGTTACCCAGCCAGCTGGCGTGGCCGCCGTGTCCCTCGTATCGTGCCGTCCCGTCACGTTACCTTGCACTTGCTCCTCCCCGCCTCCCACTCGTCCCACCCTCATGTTCATTATCCACACTCTTTGCTGAACAGCGATTTGTGACTATCATAAATATCGTACTTAGTTCGAATCGTTATTTTCCATCATGAATCATTTATTTATAATTTTGTACTTAGACTTTGCTCTCCCTCCCTCCCTCGTCAGTCCTTTGAGATCACAAGCAGCAGTAACTTTCCTGGCAGTAGCAAATCTACATCTCATAACTGGCTGCCAACTTCCACCTGACACCAAACTCTTTTTAGTAATCATTACGACAAGTTTTCCCAGCACATTCATTGTTTCAGTAGTCCTTTTATGTATGGGTTCGCAGTCATTGTGAATCTGTTAAAAGAAGTCATTTTCCAACGCAGACATGTTCATTCATTTTGAAATAAATACTGTATTTCATTATGCAGCACTTAGCTAAGTTCATAGTCATTGCATAGAAACATGCTAATATGCTGCGACAAATAGTTCCTTAATAATGTGGACACTGTCTTTTCTTATTTGAGAAATCTCGTGCATAAGGGAATAACAGTGGTGCCGTCCCTTATGTAACATACGCAACTCAGAACATTAAGTAGTTAGGAACCTTTTAGTTTCACTTTCTTTCAGTAATGATCTCTTTTGACTGTTGTTTTAAATACTGCGTGTTTCTTAATGGAAAAAAACGAAAGTTATTAAATGTAGACAAATGAGATTTCGGGAATATATTAATCTAGGTAACCCCATGAACCATGGACATAGCCGTTGGCGTGGAGGCTTGCGTGCCTCAGCGATACAATAGCCTTACCGTCGGTGCAACCACAATGTAGGGGTATCTGTTGAGAGGCCAGACAAACGTGTGGTTCCTGAAAAAGGGCCGCATTCTTTTTAGTAGTTGAAGGGGCAACAGTCTGGATGATTGACTGATCTAGCCTTGTAACATTAACCAAAGCAAGGGGAAACTACAGCCGTAGTTTTTCCCAAGGGCATGCAGCTTCACCGTATGGTTAAATCATGATAGCGTCCTCTTGGGTAAAATATTCCGGAGGTAAAATAGTCCCCATTCGGATCTCTGGGCGGGGACTACTCAGGGGGACCTCGTCATCAGGAGAAATAAAACTGGCGTTCTACGGATAGGAGTGTGGAATATAAGGTCTTTTAATCGGGCAGGTACGTTAGAAAATTTAAAAAGGGAAATGGATAGGTTAAAGTTAGATACAGTGGGAATTAGTGAAGTTCGGTGACAGGAGGAACAAGACTTCTAGTCAGGTGAATACAGGGTTATAAATACAAAACCAAAAAATGGCTCTGAGCACTATGGAACTCAACTGCTGAGGTCATTAGTCCCCTAGAACTTAGAACTAGTTAAACCTAACTAACCTAAGGACATCACACACATCCATGCCCGAGGCAGGATTCGAACCTGCGACCGTAGCGGTCTCGCGGTTCCAGACTGCAGCGCCAGAACCGCGCGGCCACTTCGGCCGGCTATACAAAACCAAATAGGGGTAATGCAGGAGTAGTTTTAATAATGAATTAAAAAATAGGAATGCGGGTAAGCTACTACAAACAGCATAGTGAACGTATTATTGTGGCCAAGATGCATACGAAGCTCACGCCTACCACTGTAGTACAAGTTTATATGCCATCTAGCTCCGCAGATGACGAAGAGATTGATGAAATGTATGTTGAGATAAAAGAAATTATTCAGATAGTGAAGGGAGACGAAAATTTAATAGTCACGGGTGATTAGAATTCGATAGTAGGAAAAGGAAGAGAAGGAAACGTAGTAGGTGAATATGGAATGGGGGTAAGGTATGAAAGAGGGAGCCGTGTGGTAGAATTTTGCACAGATCATAGCTTAATCATAGCTAACACTTGGTTCAAGAATCATGAAAGAAGGTTGTATATATTGAAGAAGCCTGGAGATACTGGAAGGTTTCAGATAGATTATCTAATGGTAAGACAGAGATTTAGGAACCAGGTTTTAAATTGTAAGACATTTCCAGGGGCAGATGTGGACTCTGACCACAATCTATTGGTTATGAACAGTAGATTAAAACCGGAGGAACTGCAAAAAGGTGGGAATTTAAGGAGGTGGGACCTGGATATATTGAAAGAACCAGAGGTTCTAGAGCGTTTCAGAGAGAGCATTAGGGAAAGATTGACAAGAAGAGGGGACATAAATACAGTAGAAGAACAATGGGTGGCTTTGAGAGATGAAATAGTGAAAGCTGCAGGGAATCAAGTAGGTAAAAAAACGAGGGCTAGTAGAAATCCTTGGGTTACAGCAGAGATACTGAATTTACTTGATGAAAGGAGATAATATAAAAATGCAGTAAATGAAGCAGGCAAAAGGGAATACGAAGGTCGCAAAAATGAGATCAATAGGAAGTGCAAAATGGCTAAGCAGGGATGGCTAAAGGACAAATGACAAATGTAAGGATGTAGAGGCATATATCACTACGGGGAAGATACATACTGCCTACAGGAAAATTAAAGAGACCTTTGGAGAAAAGAGAACCACTTGTATGAATATCATGACCTCAGATGGCAACCCAGTTATAAGCAAAGAAGAGAAAGCAGAAAGGTGGAAGGAGTATATAAAGTGTCTATACAAGGTCGAGGTACTTCAGGGCAATATTATGGATGTGGGAGAGAACGTAGGTGAAGATGAAATGGGAGATATGATACTGCGAGAAGAATTTGACAGAGCACTGGAAGACGTAAATCGAAACAAGGCTCCGGCAGCAGACAACATTCCACTAGAACTGCTGATAGCCTTGGGGGAGCTAGCCCTGACAGAACTCTACCATCTGGTGAGGAAGACGGATGAGGCAGGCGAAATACCTTCATATTTCAAGAAGAACATAATAATTCCAATCCCAAAGAAAGGAGGTGTTGACAGACGTGAAAATTACAGAACTGTCAGTTTAATAAGTCACGAATGAAAAATACTGACACGAATTCTTTACAGACGAATGGAAAAACTGGTAGAAGTCGACCTTGTAAAAGATCAGTTTGGATCTGGTAACAGTGTTGGAACACGTGAGGCAATACTGACCATACGGCTTATCTTAGAAGAGAGATTAAGGAAGGGCAAACCTACGTTTCTAGCATTTGTAGGCTCAGAAAACGCTTTTGACAATGTTGACTGGAATACTCTCTTTCAAATTCTGAAGGTGACAGGGGTCAAATACAGGGAGCGAAGTTCGCAGCTCGTGGTCGTGCGGTAGCGTTCTCGCATCCCACGCCCGGGTTCCCGGGTTCGATTCCCGGCGGGGTCAGGGATTTTCTCTGCCTCGTGATGACTGGGTGTTGTGTGACGTCCTTAGGTTAGTTAGGTTTAAGTAGTTCTAAGTTCTAGGGGACTGATGACCATAGATGTTAAGTCCCATAGTGCTCAGAGTCATTTTGAACCAGGGAGCGAAAGGCTGTTTACATTTGTACAGAAAGCAGATGGCAGTTATAAGAATCGAGGGGCATGAAAGGGAAGCAGTGGTTGGAAAGGGAGTGAGACAGGGTTGTTGCCTATCTCTGATGTTATTCAATCTATACTTTGAGCAAGCAGTAAAGGAAACAAATGAAAAATTTGGGGTAGGAATTAAAATCCATGGAAATGAAATAAAAACTTTGAGGTGTGCCGATGACATTATAATTCTGTCAGAGACAGCAAAGGACCTGGAAAAGCAGCTGGACGGAATGGACACTGTCTTGAAAGGAGGGTATAAGATGAACATCAACAAAAGCAAAATGAGGATAATGGAATGTAGTCGAATTAAGTCGGGTGATGTTGAGGGTATTAGATTAGGAAATGAGACAATTAAAGTAGTAAAGGAGTTTTGCCATTTGGGAAGCAAAATAACTGATGATGGTCGAAGTAGAGAGGATATAAAATGTAGACTGGCAATGACAAGGAAAGCGTTTCTGAAGAAGAGAAATTAGTTAACATCGAGTATAGATTTAAGTGTCAGCAAGTCGTTTCTTCGTTTCTGAAAGTAATTGTATGGAGTGTATGGAAGTGAAACGTGGACGATTAATAGTTTAGAGAAGAAGAGAATAGAAGCTTTCGAAATGTGATGCTACAGAAGAATGCTGATGATTAGATGGGTAAATCACGTAACTAATGAGGAGGTATTGAATAAAATTGGGGAGAAGAGGAATTTGTGGAGCGACTTGTCTAGAAGAAGGGGTCGGTTGGTAGGACATGTTCTGAGGCACCAAGGAATGACTAATTGTGTATTGGAGGGCAGCGTGGAGGGTAAAAATCGTAGAGGGAGACCAAGAGATGGATACACTAAGCAGACACAGAAGGATGTAGGATGCAGTAGTTACTTGGAAATAAAGAAGCTTGCGCCAGGATAGTGTAGCATGGAGAGCAGCATCAATTCAGTCTCCGGACTGAAGACCTCATTAATAACATTAATGTAGGTAACGTTTTTGAGTTATTAACGCTGCAAGATCACAGGTTAACACAAGCGTGAGATAACTCATTGCAGATGTGAAATGTTCCTACATTACTAATTGGTGTAACCGTCAGAATGTTCAATGCTAGCATGCGAACGTGCATGCATTGTGTTGTACAGCACCGAATGCCAGTTTGGATGTAGATCCATGTCTGATGCAGTTGGTCGGTCAAAACAGGGTCGGTTAATGTTGATTGTCGATGACGCTGGAGTTGTTGTCCGATCATGTCCCATATGTACTCGATTGGTAACAGATCTGGTGATCGAGCAGGCCAACTCCGGTGTAAGGCCAGTATGTCTAGCACGCCGACGAGATCGTTAGAGGCCCTCAACTGGCGTCGTCCTAACCAACAACGGCCATCACTGCCATTGAGGCTGAACCAGATTTCTTCAGAAAATACAATACACCTCAACCCTGCCTTCCAATTACCTTTCGCTTGACAACAATGAAGTCGCAAATAGCTGTGCTTTGGGATCAGTTGAATGCACGCTACAGGGCGTCTGGCTCGGAGCTGTCCTTGAAGTAACCGGTATGTTACAGTTCGTTGTGTTACTGTGGTGGCAGCTGCTGCTCAGATTGCTGCTGCAGATTCAGACCATTGCGCCAGAGCCATACACCGATCACAATGGTCTTCCCTCTCGGTAGTGTCACGTGGCCGTCCGGAGAACAGTGTTCTTGCGACCGTACATTCTCGTGACCACGGCTGCTAGCAATCATTTACAGTAGCTCCATCCTGCCAAGTCTTGATGCAGTATCGTATAAGGGACATTCAGCTTCTCGTTATTGATTTGTTGGTTGATTTGGAGGAAGGGACCAAACGATGTGGTCAAGGGTCCCATCAGATTAGGGAAGAATGGGAAAGGTAGTCGGCCATGCCCTTTCAAAGGAACCATCGTGACACTTGCCTGAAACAACTTAGGGAAATCACGGAAAACCTAAATCAGGATGGCCGGTGGCTTTAAACCGTCGACCTCCCGAATTTGAGTCCTTGTGCTAACCACTGCGCCACCTCACTTTTTAAGGGTTTGTGTTATATCGTACTTTGCACAATAGTGGTTCGGTTTTCCGGGATTTTATCTGTGGGTAGGATGCTAAATTGTGACATAACTTATATACCACATAAGAATCTATGTAACATTGATAAATTACATTCCTTCGTGTTCTGAAACAGTCACTTCTGTGTTCAATGATCATGTTCGTATAGTTAAAAATTTATGGAAGCGGTAGAGTATAGAGCATTAACTAAATCTCTGGTCAATCCAACGCTTATCAGTAACTAAGTGAAAACAAGTAGATATAAGAAACTCTTATCAATTAAGTCTTCATACAATTGTTAGTATTTACATTTATAACACATTTCGGAGCCACCATAGTTACAATATTAATGAAAGCAAATTTGCGTAGCAAATGGCCACCGCATACGAAGTTTACGTACCGGTACTCCCATGAGACACGCCAAGTTTAATAAAAGTTTTTCTGGAACTATATTTTCCTAAGGGTCGTTATTAATTATTTCCTAACTCTGAAACATTGTCTCTTGCAGGTCAAGCAGTCCTTTCCTATAGTTACTTTTCTTCCTACATTAGCAACAAATTTATTTCTGAATAAAGTTATTTGAAGCTCAACTGCGCGACAATTAATCGACAGGTTATGATAAAATTTCAGTTAATTCACACATTCAGTAAAATTGTTTTACAATCAAAGAATACATTTGCCAAAAGTGATGGTTTCAGTTTCTTTATAGAGTTATGCATCTATAATATACTTGAATTCAGGTGCAAATCTAGTAGTGCAAAATAAACGAACAAAATGTTATAATAAGTGATAACAATGACTTGCTGCCTTTCGCCACGAAACATTTTCGCGAGCCCTAGTTGGTTTTAGAAAGGGAAAGAGTTAGACTGAACAGCTATGACGGGTAGTCACAGTGTTTGAAATATTACCTCGAAAGAATTAAATGTGTAATGTTTGTTTGTTTCCAGGTACATGCCCGCACTTCGTGTTCGCATTGATATCTCCTCGCTCTGATGCCTGTAGAGAGGCCAAAACAAAGTGGCGCTGCCCATTCACGAAGTATTATGCTGTAATCCGATTTCGGCGTCGACGGTAATGTTGTAGCTGCGTAAAATAATACAGATGATTTCTTTAGCCATCTTGATTGGCCTTTCACAGCTAAAACATTCCTGCTGCTGCTGGAAACAAATTAACACGCGATAATACATTTTATCATTTTGATTTTGGGAACACTATCAGCGTGATACGATACTGTGGCACTTGGATTTCAAAGTGCACCAGAACTGCAGAAATGCACCTGAAAACAAATAAAAAATTAATTACATAACGTCGTTATACGAGGTGATAATTAAAATTTACGACTGTCGCTTGTAGTTATGCTACAGTATGAGTAAGGAATCATGCATAATTAAAATTTACGACTGTCGCTTGTAGTTATGCTACAGTATGAGTAAGGAATCATGCATAAACACGAATCTGATGCATGGATAGTTTTAATCTAAGAGCGCATGCATGTGTGAATCTATGCGACAGAAGCTGTGAATGCAGCTTCTGTCACATAGAGTGCTTCTCAAACTGTACATCAACGTACCAAGGATATGAGCTATGCGGGGATGGTGAACGGGGAGGGGAGGAGAGTGCACCTGATATTACATTCGCTATGAATAGCGCAATAGTTTTGAGAGTCCACGAAAAATATTTGTGGGTACATTCACCAACAGCCAGTATCCATTAAACGTTCCGCCTTTCTTCAGACTAATACTGAATTAATATGATGGGGCAGGATGCGAGTTCGGCTTGTGAGAATAATTTTTTTTACTGAACGGCGGAGGCGGCCAGTTGCCCCCTCTGTCTCCGCGTTACGTACACCCTTGAATTTGCATCGCTGGAGTAATGGCTGTACCGGTCAGCTGCCGAGGAGGCGAGACATATCGATCAGAGGTGGAAGTATGTTTAAAATCTACGTGCAGCTGGGCGAGGGCGCACTCGCTTTGAAGTTGCAGTGGCTTTGAAGCTGTGATCGCTACACGCGCGGACGCGCACCCACCTCTCCAAGGACGCCTGCGCTGGTGGTCGCCGCTCGCCGCTCTATCATCCAGTCACAAACGAAACTCTCCCGTAAGGAGTAACATCAAAACCTCGCTTTCCCCTTTGATCTGTCTCTCTAACTTTCATCGTAACGGTGGCCGATCTCCGCCAGGAACAATCTGGCAGCTTCTTGCGGCTCGACAATGCCATACACAATACAACGGATCCGACAGTATCAGATTGTCTTAGTAACTATTGGTAGCAAATTCCAACAAAGTGAACTTCGGTTCTCGCCATCGTGGCATCTGTATGTTCAGTTACTCGATGAAGAGTGAGGCGGAGAAATAACCACAGAGTATTATAAAGCACTTTCCCCCACTACATCGTTTCATGATCAGATAGTTAACTGCCAATTTAGAACCAGAATAAAATTGCATATTCATTCAGAGCTGTTTAAGCTGTTTCACTTGTCGCGTCCTGACAGTAGATTTCTGTGGTGACGCATGAGTTTCGTCACTTTTACATTGACATGTTTCTTAGCGGGAACAATTGCGGTATATATTATACGATGTTGTGGTTGTTGTTGTTGTTGTTGTTGACGGTGGTGGTTATTATAATTCTCCATCATCACACGTGCTGTTCATACACCTGCATCCCACAGGTGGTATCTACACTGATGAGCCAAAGCATTATGGTCACCTGGTTATTAGCGTGTTGGTCCACCTGCGGATGCTGTACAGCAGCTACTGCGCGTAGCATGGTTTCGAGAAGCCCTTGGTAGATTTCCGGAGTTATGTGGTAGCAGATGCTTACAGACAGGTCACTCACTCCCCGTAAATTACGGATCCTTGGTTTGGTGGCGTGGAACTGGTGTCATATACTGACTCAAATGTGTTCCATCGCGTTCATATAGCACTAATTTCGTGTTCACGAAATCCGCGTGACTTCGCTATGATGCTCATGAAGTCACTGTAGCACGATACTGGTCTTGTGCTACAGACAGTTGTCCTCCTCGAAGATGTCATCGTCGTCGGTGAAGACACAGAACATGAAGGGATGCAGGTGATCCGTAGTAGCGTTCACGTAGCCTAGAGCTGCCATGGTGGCTTCGCTTACTATCGCAGCTCCCATGGAAGCCCAGGTGAACGTCCCTCATAGCATGATACTGCTCTCACCACCTTGCGTCCATGATGCGGTGCATGATTACAACCGCCTCTATTGGGTAACGGAATATCTGGACACGACCGTCGACCTAGTGTAACAAGAAACGTGATTCATCCGATCAGGTTTGAAGTCTTCACCGATCCATGATCCAATCTCGATGATCCGGAGCCCACTGCAACCGTAGTTAACGATGTCGTTGGATCGTAGGGCTGCGGAGCCCCTGGTTCAACACTTTGCGCTGAACGGTGTGCTCCTAAATATTAGTGCATTTACCAGCTGTGTACTCTGTAGACCGAGTGGGATAGCGCAATGGTTATAACTCTGGACTCGCATCGGTAGAACACCTTCCGGCCATCCTGATTCAGGTTTCTCGTCATTTCCCTAACTCGGTAAGTGAAATGCCCGGATAGTTTCTTCGAAAGAGCACGGTGGATTTCCTTATCCATCCTACCTAAATCAGAGCTTGTGCTATGTCTCTAGCGACCTTGTTGTCGACGGGAAATTAAACACCACTATTTCTCCTTTTTTCCTTCTGTCGTCAAATCTACCACAGACCGTCGCCTATCCTGCTTTACATTCCATGCAAGCCTCAGATTTGCACGTCTGTGATGACACTCGGACGTTCATCATCTTGAAATGATAATTAAGTCAAGACCTTAAGCTGTCGACAGGTGTTGATATACATGAACGGGGACAGTTGAAAATGTATGCCCCGACCGGGACTCGAACACGGGATCTCCTGCTTACATGGCAGACGCCATCTGAGCCAACGAGGACACGGAGGATAGTGCGACTGCAGAGATTTATCCCTTGCAAGCTCCCCGTGAGACCCACTTTCCCAACTTAACGTCCACACATTACATTCATAGTGCCCTGCGCATTACACTCATTACTCGCGGCAGACAATCTTACCGAGTCCCGTAAGAGCTCGGGCAATGCGTGTGCATCCAGCACAGAAGAAGGTCAATGGCCGATTAGCTTTAACTGTATGAAGATGGTATCTGTTCTTTCGGACATGTCATATAGTTCATCATCTTGTAGCCTGTTAGTGGTTTCATCGTCTTTCAGTCACTTTCCATAAACACTCACGATAGTGGAACGTGAAAAGCCGATGTGCTTCTTCGAAACATATACGCTAGTTATCTGGCCACTGGACCCAACACTATGCTTTGTCAAACTCCGTTATATCAATATAAATCCCCGTCAGTGGCCCATATTGTCGAAAGAGTAATACCCCATTCGGCCACTTACATGAATGGCTTGCAGCAGAAAGGTAACTAATCAAAAATTTATATATTTCAGTTCTTTGACAATTATGACTCTGAGTGGGTAAATGAATTGTTTACAGCAAAAAGGAAACCTGTTTTCACGTTAACACGGGTCTGGCCGTTAATTTTGTTTTCACTCGAGGTGCTCAACTAATCCGGGAGCTATTGGTAGGAAGAGGGAAGATACTATACAGTGGGTGACGTTTTGAACTCGTAAAACATTTCTCAAAAAACGATAACCAGTTTTCCATTGTTCAAATGAAAGATTCTTTTATCGACTACCGTTCCTGATGACATTCATGCTATAAAAGAACTTTCCTGTGCAATGATTCGTATGGCAAAGTCGTTCCGACACCTGAAAAGGGTTCTCATTCTTTCAAAATACCACGAGATAAACTTTTCATTTGAAAATCAGCATAATTTTACATGAAGCATTAATATTTCTTGTTCGGCGATGGACAATTTTAGGCTGGGAAAAACTGTACAACTTTTGGAACTCCTTGCAAAGTATGCATACGTATCTGTACTGCTTATGAATAACAACAAAATGGCTGACATCAAGAAATATTTGGTCAGCATCCCTCAAGACGAGATGCAGTTTTCGAATTCAGTCACATCATCGCCGGCTACAACGGCATCTCGTGATGTAGATGAAGATAACTAATATAACAATATGAACGTCGAATATTATTCAGAAATATGTAACAAACACTGTTTAGTACAATAAAAGACGTTTATGTGTACAATTCTATTTTAAAACAAGTTACTAATCCCAACAATTAATTTGAAAATCAGTTCTACCGCAGAAATTGAACATGTCCATCACCAACAAAGTCGTCCCCCCCTTTCCCCCTTACATCATACTTGACTTTCGTCTGTGTATAATAAACAAGTATACCTACGTCAGGAAACCAGAAATACATGTCAGGAGAAAAATTGCTTGCAGCCGGCTTTATTAAGCTTTTGTCTCTACTGTAAAAGTGGGAAATGTGGACACGTTGGCTTTTTGCAGTTTGTGGTTCATATACAGCGACGTTAGTAGCGCCACTATGAGGGTGCAAATCGGCTTTGCTGTAACGTTCGTCAGCGTTAGTTACCTTTGAGATTCGATGTAGTCTACATCTACATCTACATTTTTACTCCGCAAGCCACCCAACGGTGTGTGGCGGAGGGCACTTTACGTGCCACTGTCATTACCTCCCTTTCCTGTTCCAGTCGCGTATGGTTCGCGGGAAGAACGACTGCCGGAAAGCCTCCGTGCGCGCTCGAATCTCTCTAATTTAACATTCGTGATCTCCTCGGGAGGTATAAGTAGGGGGAAGCAATATATTCGATACCTCATCCAGAAACGCACCCTCTCGAAACCTGGACAACAAGCTACACCGCGATGCAGAGCGCCTCTCTTGCAGAGTCTGCCACCTGAGTTTGCTAAACATCTCCGTAACGCTATCACACTTACCAAATAACCCTGTGACGAAACGCGCCACTCTTCTTTGGATCTTCTCCTCTGTCAACCCTACTTGGTACGGAACCCACACTGATGAGTAATACTCAAGTATAGGTCGAACGAGTGTTTTGTAAGCCACCTCTTTTGTTGATGGACTACATTTTCTAAGGACTCTCCCAATGAATCTCAACCTGGCACCCGTCTTACCAACAATTCATTTTATAAGATCATTCCACTTCAAATCGTTCCGTACGCATTCTCCCAGATATTTTACAGAAGTAACTGCTACCAGTGCTTTTTCCGCTATAATATAATCATACAATAAAGTATCCTTCTTTCTATGTATTCACAATACATTACATTTGTCTATGTTAAGGGTCAGTTGCCACTCCCTGCATCAAGTGTCTATCCGCTACAGATCTTCCTGCATGTCGCTGCAATTTTCTAATGCTGCAACTTCTCTGTACACTACAGCATCATCCGCGAAAAGCCTCATGGAACTTCCGACACTATCCACTAGGTCATTTATATATATTGTGAAAAGCAATGGTCCCTTAACACTCCCTTGTGGCACGCCAGAGGATACTTTAACGTCTGTAGACGTCTCTCCATTGAAACCAACATGGTGTGTTCTGTTTGCTAAAAACTCTTCAATCCAGCCACACAGCTGGTCTGATATTCCGTAGGCTCTTACTTTGTTTATCAGGCGACACTGCGGAACTGTATCGAATGCTTTCCGGAAGTCAAGGAAAATGGCATTTACCTGGGAGCCTGTATATAATATTTTCTGGGTCTCATGATCAAATAAAGCGTAGTGAGTTGATGTTAGTCAAGAATGTCTTTAAGGCGACGAAGACGCCATTATCAGCAGCTCACTGAAACTAAACGAGGTGGTGCAGTAGGGTTACGAGAAGCTGAATGTTCCTCCTGGGATATTGCAGGAAGATTTGACAGGAATGTAACCAATGTACACGACTGTTGGCAGCGGTCGTCACGGGAAGGTACGGTCGCAAGAATGTCGGGCTCCGGACGGCCGCGGGTAATACCGAGAGGTAAGACTATCGAGTTTGCGTATGGCTGTGGCGCATAGTATTGCACCCACAGCAGCAATTCGAGCAGCAGTTGGCACTGCAGTGACAAAACGAACTGTTACCCATTAGTTACTTCAAGGACAGCTCCGAGCCAGACGCCCTGTAGCGTGCATTCCATCGATACCAAACCACCGCCTTTTGCGACTTCAACAGTGTCAAGCGAGAGCTGATGAGAGAGCAGAATGGAGGTCTGTTGTGTTTTATGACGAAAGTCGGTTCTGCTTCTGTTGCAGTCATGGGCGTGTGTTGATTAGGAGGAGACCGGGTGAGCATCAGCTGCTAGCCTGCCTACAGCCTAGACGCACTGGATCTACACCCGGAGTTCTGGTCTAGAGTGCGATTTCTTATGTAACCCAACATGCTCTACATATGTCGACGTTTTACATTCGCCTGCTCGATTACCAGATCTGCCCGCAGTCAGCACGTATGCGACAACATCGGACAACTCCAGCGTCATCCACAACCAGCATCAGCCGTCCCTGTATTGACAGGTGCAACAGGCATGGAACTGCATCCCACAAACTCACAACTGGCACTTCTACGACACAATTCATGCACGTTTTCATGCCTGCATTCAACGTTCTAGCGATTACACTGGTTATTAATATACAGTACCAGCATTTCACATTTGCAATGGCTTTTCTAGCGCTCACATTAACCTGTGAACTTGAAACATTAATCATTTACATATGTTACCTAGACATATATATTTCCCGAAATTTCATTACTCTTGGTGTTGGAAATTTTTTTCGTTAGTGCACTTTCGTTACCGTGGCAGGTGCCCCCAGATGTTTGGCCGCTTTAAACCCATAATCATAATGGACGACTAAATTGCCTTCTCGTTGTTGGACTCACTCCAGCATTACCTGTGTATCGTTTTGTGACAGTAACCTCTATTCATCTAATCAAAAATTCTGTTCTTCCTGACACTGCACTTTACTGATTCCCACTACAACTAACTTCAACCAATCCAGTTATCTTCGTTAATTCTCCCACCCACCTACGTGATTGAGAGATCTATGAGTTCCCATTCCGATCTGTAGAACGGCAGATATGGGTTTCTAGCAACGTCCGCTTAAGTAGACCCAGCATCTAGATCTGAATGAAGGATTATCTTATCGTCAGAATATTTTGAGAACTCCATAATCAGTAAGTCACACACAGCTGCATTCCCTCGGAAATAATAGGGATTAAGGAAGAATGGGGAAGGAAATTGGCCGTGCCCTTTCAAAGGAACCATCCCGGCATTTGCCGGAAACGATTTAGGGAAATCACGGAAAACCTAAAGCAGGATGGCCGGAGACGGGTTTGAACCGTCGTCCTCTCGAATGCGAATCCAGTGTGGTAACCACTGCGCCACCTCGCTCGGTAAATAAATGCAGGCAGGAATTTTCTGTGGAAATAACATTCACTATTGACAGCGTTTTTATATTTTATCTGAGTTTATTCAATTGCTTTAACATTTATCACGAGTTAATAATTGTTTGACATTGAATTAATTAATATCGGAGCGAAGGCTTAAATGAAACGCGCATAAACTTTTGAAAATTAAGGAAAATAATAAAGTTAAAGTTTTTTTAGCGCAAGTTTAAAGTTCCTCAACTACGAACTAACTACATTATCAGTACAGATCACACGCAAAAAACGGCAATCAAGGTTTAAAGTTCACACTAGTTCGCTTAAGGCGAAATATTCAGTCCCTATGTACTTTGTGTGAACCCGACGTCACTCATGCTAAATTTGATGCAAGTGTTCAGACGAAGTATGTTACAGAATTGTAACCCTTAAGAAAAACGTGAGAATATTTCAGACGAAGCGTGAAGAAGGTGGAAGACATGGCAGAATTTATTACCATACTCAAGAAAAGAAACTGTCCAAAAGACACGTGTGCTTCCGGAACATTTTAGTGGTTTAACGTTAGATTTTCTTGTTACTTAGTTGAAAAACAATGATGCTAAAAAGCAACCAACGCGGGTATAGTGAATTAACTGAATAATTTGCCCTCATTCTGCTCTTTTGACATTTTCTTTGAATTCAAAGTATTTTTATGGCAGACTTATTAAATCTGTGTGTTGGTTATTCGCAGAACAAGCTAATGTGTCCGGCAAAGCACATAACGCTAGTATCTGCAGTTGACTCTGAAAACGTATGTGAATCATTGTTAATACGCGGGATTGCTACTGTGTATCTTCATGTTACATTAAAAGCACATACAAAGAAAGCAATAACTGCTGCACAAAGCAACCATTCTGATATAACGACATGGATAATTATTAGGCAAGCTAATTACATTTGCCAAGGTGTGGCATGTCTTAAATAAACATTGAAGAGCCAAAAAAGTGATACACCTGCCTAATATCGTGTAGAATGCCGCGATCACGCAGAAGTGTCGCAACAAGATTTGGCGTTTGTTACGGTGTAAAGTGAAGCGCCGGCACGCCAGTCAGGAACGACAGTGGTGAGAAGGCTGTGAGAAGTCAGCCAATCACACGCTGTGACCGGACCTCCCTCCAGGACGACAACGCTACAGCACCGGCCCCTACGTGGAGAGGAGATAAGCGCCACGACTGACTGGAGACGGCCCAGTTCAATAGTAGCGTCAACGGTAGGCGCTTCACTTGTACTTTCTATGTACCACAGACTTAGGATTGTCTATACTGAAGAAGATTGATTATTTCGTATATCTTCCTTTGCTTGCGACACATTTGTGTCATTGCAAAAGTTAAGTATTGTAACTTTCTTATTGTAATAAAACACATTAATACGACTATTTGATTGTTTATCCATCGAACCGAGTATGCACGCTTCCTAGACACTACAGCATTAAATCGACTAATGTCTGAAGTAGTGCTGGAGGGAATTGACACCATTAATCCTGCAGGGCTGTCCAAAAATCCGTAAGAGTACGAGGGCGTGGAGATCTCTTCTCAACAGCACTTTGCAAGGCATCTCAGATATACTCAATAATGATCATGTCTGGTTAGTTTGGTGGCCAGAGGAAGTGTTTAAATTCGGAAGTGTGTTCCTGGAGCCACTTTGTAGCAATTCTGGACGTGTAGAGTATCGCATTGTCCTGCTGGAATCGCCCAAGTCCGTCTGTGGTGTGCGTACTGTAAGACCTTCGGTACACACACCATCAGATTACTTGACTTGTCGCTCTAACGAAGTAGGCGAGTGTCAGCAATATGTCTCGTGGTCTTATCGTGGCGTGTTTATCTTCTGCCGTTAGGTCAGACGATAGAAATGCCACTTGCACGCTTAGAGTAGCAGATTGACCGATACCAACTTTAAACAGAACTTGATTACCTTTCACACACATTTATTGAAATAATAAAAATCATAGACATTTCGTAACTTGATTCTGGATGCTGTTTACAATTGAAAGTCTGAAGTTCCTTTGGTCTTGGTACGTTAATCTTATTCTCACATATCTCTGATACTTGACAAAGTGTCTATACATTTCTCTTCATGGCTATGTACAGGAATATGGTAATCTTATTAGGCGCAGACTGAAACTTGACTATAGACTGGTACAGACAAATGCAGACTGACTAATTGGAGGTCTGTACGCTCGTTATAATACCTCGCGCGTTCAGGTATCACTGCGCGAGTGTGATCCGCGAGGAGAAAAGGTTCTACGTTAGCAGCAATCTCATTGGCTGCGTTACATATTAATACGCTGATCGGCGGAAGCAGAATTTGGTCCGTCTCTAAGACAGCGCCATCTCGTAGTGCGGAGACGGACGAGCGCTGCGCCTGCGCTGTTGTGCTTAGCGGGGCGCGCTCTAGTGGGAAAGTTGTGTATGCGATGACTACGCGGAACTATGTACACAACACCGTCGTAATGCACAGTGGACATGAATGGATGCACGTGATCAGACAGGATGCTTACGCACGTGTCACCAGCCAGAGTCGTACAGAGACGTATCAGGGGTCCCATATCATTCCAACTGTACACGCCACACACCATTATTGAGCGTCCAGCAGCTTGAACAGTCCCCTACTGACATGCAGGGTTCATGGATTCATGAGGTTGCCTCAATACCCGTACACGCCCATCCGCTCTATACAGTTTGAAACGAAACTCATTCGACGAGGCAACGTGTTTCCAGTCATCAACAATCCAAAGTCGGTGTTGACGGACCCAGGCGAGGCATAAAGCTGTGTGTCGCTCAGTCATCAGGGATACACGAGTGAGCTTTCTGCTCCGAAGCCCACGTCGATGACTTATCGTTGAATGGTTAGCGAGCTGAGACTTGTTAATGGCCCAGCATTGAAATCTGCAGCAATCTGCGGAGGGGCTGCACTTCTGTCACGTTGAACGATTTTCTTCAGTCATCGTTGGTCCCGTTCTTGCAGGATTTTTTTTTCCGGCCGCAGCGATGGCGGAGATTTGATGTTATATCGAATTTCTGATGTTCACGGTCGTCATCGATACCTCGGAGATGGTGTGTCCTATCGCTCGTGCGCCAACTATAACTCCACGTTCAAACTCGCTTAAATCTTGATAACCTGCCATTGTAGCAGCAAAACCGATCTAACTGCGCCAGACACTTGTCTTATATAGGCGTTGCCGACCGGAGCGCCGTATTCTGCCTGTTTACATATCCCAGTATCTGAATACGCATGCCTATGCCATTTCCTTTGGTGCTTTAGTGTATGTTGAATCAAACAAAAGAAGAAACATAGAATTAAATGAGTTGTCTACGTGTTACTAACTCGACCACCGTTCTTCCTCAAAATTTTTACCTGCAAATTGTTAAACATTTTTCCCTCTCTCTGTAGCTAGATTACCCGGAATGAGGAACAAGGCAATGGTTTAGCGATTTCGTTGCCTAATGATGTGTACAGAACTTTTCCTTCTCACTAGGTTTTCTGTTGCATGACTTATTGCCTGAAAGTTCGCTACCCATCTGGTGAGCTAAACATAAGAAATTTCTCAATTTCTCATGTCAGTGTTTCTCTCATTTTGTGTCGCTATATAGTCTCACTATTAAGGAAATAAAATGCGAAAAGTGAAAGCGCAATTCACTTGCACGGATGTGATATTTTTGAGAAGTATAATTTGAAACCATTTTCAGCATCGGTACGAAAATTACGTATACAAACAGGCAAGATTAACTGCGAAATGGATCTTGCAGGAAAAGTTAGCAGATGCAAAACAGTAATAACAATGAACCATAAGCTAGACCCAGACAGTGTCGTACAGTAACCATAATTGGTTATAGTATTTCTTCCGTACATCAGAACAATTAGACGGCTTGCTCCGGTTTAACATGGCGACTGTGACGTTACGCGTCACGCATTTACTTCGTGTATTAGTCTCTCCGTTGTACTATTGAGCTCACTGGCCTGTATTTACCTGGTCTGCGGTCTTGGTTATTCTACAAGGTAACTGTGTTACTCGCAGTTCATTCGTAAATGAACCATGATAAGGCATTCATTTTACTTCAGGTCATATTGCTATCCATGTTACAAATACAGTGCAGTACATACGTTCTTTTAATTGTCGCTTAGCTTTCTGCATAATAACAATGGTTTATCTCAGCTACACGCTAAACTGATAATTATTGCTGAATCCCTTTACAGTTCCGTGATACCTGAAATGCAACTGACGGTTAAATTGTGTAGCACACAGATTACCATTAACTGAAAATATTTTAGAGGACAGGGCATTCGTTCACTCATTTATGACCAACAACTTATTCCTAAAACCATCTCTTTCAGCCACTGCTTGTGCTCTTAAATTATATACTTCCAAAACTAACTTTAGCTTTTTAATCAAGTTTACTGTTCACCACAAAGATATTTAAAAGTTAGTTAGGTTAGCTTGTAGTCAGTCACTATGAATAGCTCTCCACTGTATCTGAATTGTCCTTCTAAATAGTGTTTCAGTATGACGTTTCAAAAATATGAAGGTAAGTTCCTTACACAAAAAAAAAGAAAAAAAATCTAGTAAACATGAGCTTTAAAATGATCCATGAGCTCCTGTTCATCCTCGATACAGTGAAACACATCTCTTCCACTGTAAGCTCTTTGCTTTCCATATTTTGGGAGGAAGTAGTATGCACCAAAACAAGAAAAAAGTGTCCCGTAAATATGGGCTCTAAAATGCACACCTTCAGATCTATGAGCTCTTGCTCATCTTCGCTGCTGTGAAACATATTTCTTCTACCGAACAAGAAGTCATAGCTCCTATGGTATGCACTTGAGAGCCCATGTTTTCTTGACTTTTTTCTTGTTAGGGTCCATACTACCTCCTCCCAAAACATGGTAAGCAAAGAGCATACAGAAGAAGAGGTGTATTATAGCAGCTCACAATGCAGGAATATGTGGACAATCACGTTTATATAAATTACATAATAACTGTATTTTTATTAGTAACGAAAAATAGATAGAAAACGTTTTAACAATCCCGGTAGTAGAAAAAAATAAAACTCAAAGGAATCCAATCATCGAAGCAGCAGGGGTTTCATTAAAAAGAATCTTGTAACAGACCTCACACAGCACTCCGTCACTGGATGGGAAAAAGAAAATGAAATTTTCTTATTGTCTTATTGAGAGAGGCATAGTGATGGGGCGGCCGCGGTGGCCGTGCGGTTCTAGGCACTTCAATCCGGAACCGCGTTACTGCTACGGTCGCAGGTTCGAATCCTGCCTCAGGCATGGATGTGTGTGATGTCCTTAGGTTAGTTAGGTTTAAGTAGTTCTAAGTTCTAGGCGACTCATGACCTCAGACGTTGAGTCCCATAGTGCTCAGAGCCATTTGAACCATTTGAACCATGTTGATGAGCAAGAAGGAATACGGGAAGGGTTCAAAACGTGTCTAAGTGGGAGAAACGTCTTTTTTATTGGAGTAGTTGTCTATGAAAACCACGAGAAACTATTCGTAAAGCAGGAACCAAAGTTAGGAGTCATCTCCTTTGTTTTACCTTCGCACTAATTCTCTCTGGGCATCCAGAAATGATGCAGCCTCCTTGCGCTTGCGTAAAAATTTAATGTTGTGCAATCTGTATTAAAAGGTACACGTTTTATTGCTACACATTTCTAGCTGCCCGCCCACCCTCAGTAAATCGGTATCGCTGGGAACTTAAGCTCCTCTTCTTCTTCTTCTCCTTCTCCTCCTCCTCCTCCTCCTCCTCCTCCTCATAACGAAGTTACACTTCGCCTCAGCACCGTAATTAATCGCTTCCTGTGCGAAATTTAGTAAATATCTCTCCCGAGTGCTAGCGGGTGTCTGGCAGCAAGGCCATGAGGTTAAATCAGTAAAACTTTCGCGTCCATTTACATAAAGATGATCTTATTAAAAGAATCTTACACACTTCATCCTGTCGTTTCCCAAACAGAAAACAGGAGCTACGTATCAAAAGGGAAACAAGAGCCATAGCTAACCTATCACATCTTCACGTCTACGCTTTAGCTTCAGAACTAGTAGTAAAAGAGGATTTAGTTATAAAAGTCAGTCAGTAAATTAATGTCACCAGGTGAATTGTCGGTAATGGCGATATGGTGTGAGAAACACTTATTTAATTCCGTTTAAAGGTACGAAGTTTCAATTTGTGTATATCCAGAAATTGAAATTTCACGCTAACGTGACCAGAAACAACTGAAGTCAGAAAACTGTGAAATAGACTGTGACATAATTGGAATTACTTCATTTTAGATGGAAGCTGTTCGCAAGCTCTGATTTCTTTTTCTCTGAGTCAGGGGACCACTACAGAATAAACAATACTCCCCCCTACTCTTTCGCTGAATTTGATTCGATATCCTGTTACTCGAAAAAAGGCGAGATGGATGATACTTCGTAATATACTCTCAGATAAAAATATCAAATATCTATTTCTAATACTACTGAATACTTTCAGAGATCAGTTATTAGGGCTTCCAGCAACAGTTTAACAATCCACTCATGTTTACAAAAAACAGAACACCTTGAACGACTAGAGATAGGACGTTCATATTCACAGGACATGTACATTAGTATGTTCTGCAGAAATGTTCAGTCACCTCGGTTCAGCAAGTGTTCTGTTGCCTTGTGGGCACAGGGTCCGCCATGGGTCCTGATCACTTGGTCCATGCGTGATGGTATCGATGAATATAAGGCGCGAATGGCGTCCTGTGGTTTAGCCACCCACGCTGCATTCACCCAGTTACAAAGTTCATCTGTGGTGGTTGGCAATGGGTCACAGGGCTGCACCCGTCGTTTCGGCATATACCACACATTTTCGACTGGCGATAAGTCTGGTGGTCTGGCGGGTCAGTGCAAAAGGCTGACATCCTGTGACACCAAAAAGGCACGTGTTCGTGTATCAACGTGTGGTCGTGCATTGTCTTCCTCAAAAATGGGGTTTGGAGTGTTGTACAAAAACGGTATGGCTACGGGTCGCAGGATTTCATTCACGTGGGTCACACTGACAGTGCCCTGGACACGCACCACCTGTGATTTGTGGTTGTATCCAGTAGCACCCCACACCATAAGCCCTCGAGTTGGCACTGTAAGTCTTGTACGAATGTAGTCACTGTGATGTCACAACCAAAGCCGTGCGACACGCCACATTTACCCTCCCGAGCCCGGCTGCGGCCGACCACTCCGTCCTCCTGCTAACACCACAGGTTGTCGAGTTGAAGTGTACCGGCAACGGAATTCGCGAGCCGCGTAGCGCCGTCGAGGCCCGCTGCTCGTCGGGTACCCGAGCAGGCCGGGTGTCAACAAGGCTCAGTGCAACCGGGATACGGGAAGGCACCACACACGTGCAGAATGCAGAATTGCTTTCTGAATCGTCTGCACTCCTTTGAAAATCGTCAAGGTTTGATGTGCTACGTAGAGGGCATTGTTGATCCTGTACAAAGAAAAATAACGCCTAATGTAAATTGAAAGATGTAACAGAAAAAAGTAATTACTGTGACGTGGGAGTAATGGAATTCAAAGTAAATGGTTTAATAGCCCTAATGCTTTTATAATGCTTTACATTTCACCAGAACCACATCAAAATGGCCGATGAAGCTTTCGCATAGTGGATAGGTCTGGTACGCAATATGAAAGTATTTTACACTTCTCTGTTAATCTAAAAGTTTTCGTTATGGAACTGACTGGCTTGGAATTCGTTGAAGAGGACCTGCCTGCTTTGCGTATGATGTAACTTTGAAATCAGGAACCACAAAAGGTAAAGACAGTTTCGAATTACTTTCTCTGTGATGTTCGTTTCTGGATTTATTTTTTTATATGCGTGTAAGAAGGAAAAGCCTTTTCGCAAAGATATGTGGACGAGACAAGTAATATGCTTGTTACCGCTTTATTTGATAACTTTGGAAACTCCGCCTTTAAGCTCAAACAGAAACGTACGACAAAGATTTATTTTCTGTATCTGTCACTGGAATTTTCGAGTAGCTGCTCGTTTCAAAATACACTTCATGTGAATTCCAATATGATTGTCCTTTCCAAGCGATTGGAAAGTCAGTTATAATTAGATACAGCAGGGAAATACTATCTGAAATTTTTCCAAATCACTCCAAATGTTCCTTAATTTTATTCTTGACATTTTCGTCCGAAGTACGATGAATTTCTACTAGGAAATCCTGAAGAGTATCGAAGCCCTCAATTTGATTGAAATTCAGACAGATTTCCCAAACTAAAAGGCTTTTAATGAACGATTCACACGATCTTACACATTGCACAGCTTTGTGTTTGGGCTGCGAAGTAATAAATTTCAACTGCTGATTTTTTAGCAAAATTTTTGTCAAACAAGCTACAGTCGGAAGGCTGACTTTGACTAGAGAAAGGTTTACCTGGTGAGAAAAAGATAAATTCATACAATATGAGACAGGTTTGCTGTGATATAACGACCTTACATCCGATACAGATAGCCGTACCGTAGGTGCAACCACAACGGAGGGGTATCTGTTGAGAGGCCAGACAAACGTGTGGTTCCTGAAGAGGGGCAGCAGCCTTTTCAGTAGTTGCAAGGGCAACAGTCTGGATGAATGACTGATCTGGCTTTGTAACACTAACCAAACGGCCTTGCTGTGCTGGTACTGCGAACGGCTGAAAGCAAGGGGAGACTACGGCCGTAATCTTTCCCGAGGGCATGCAGCTTTACTGTATGCTTAAATGGTGATGGCGTCCTCTTTGGTAAAATATTCCGGAGGTAAAATAGTCCCCCATTCGGATCTCCGGGCGGGGACTACTCAAGTGGACGTCGTTATCAGGAGAAAGAAAACTGGCGTTCTACGGATCGGAGCGTGGAATATCAGATCCATTAATCGGGCAGGAAGGTTAGAAAATATAAAAAGGGAAATGGATAGGTTAAAGTTAGATACAGTGGGAATTAGTGAAGTTCGGTGGCAGGAGGAACAAGCCTTCTGGTCAGGTGACTACAGGGGTATAAACACAAAATCAAATAGGGGTAATGCAGGGTAGGTTTAATAATGAATAGGAAAATAGGAATGCGGGAAAGCTACTACAAACAGCATAGTGAACGCATTATTGTGGCCAAGATAGATACGAAGCCCACGCCTACTACAGTAGTACAAGTTTATATGCCAACTAGCTCTGCAGATGACGAAGAATTGAAGAAATGTATGATGAAATAAAAGAAATTATTCAGATAGTGAAGAGTGACGAAAATTTAATAGTCATGGGTGACTGGATTTCGGTAGTAGGAAAAGGGAGAGAAGGAAACGTAGTAGGTGAATATGGATTGGGGCTAAGAAATGAAAGAGGAAGCCGCCTGGTAGAATTTTGCACAGATCACAACTTAATCGTAGCTAACACTTGGTTCAAGAATCATAAAAGAAGGCTGTATACATGGAAGAAGCCTGGAGATACAGACAGGTTTCAGATAGATTATCTAATGGTAAGACAGAGATTTAGGAACCAGGTTTTAAATTGTAAGACATTTCCAGGAGCAGATGTGGACTCTGACCACAATCGATTAGTTATGACCTGTAGGTTAAAACTGAAGAAACTGCAAAAAGGTGGGAATTTAAGGAGATTGGACCTGAATAAACTGAAAGAACCAGAGGTTGTACAGAGTTTCAGAGAGAGCATAAGGGAACAATTGACAGGAATGGGGGAAAGAAATACAATAGAAGAAGAATGGATAGCTTTGAGGGATGAAGTAGTGAAGGCAGCAGAGGATCAAGTAGGTAAAAAGACAAGGGCTAGTAGAAATCCTTGGCTAACAGAAGATATATTGAATTTAATTGATGAAAGGAGAAAATATAAAAATGCAGTAAATGAAGCAGGCAAAAAGGAATACAAACGTCTCAAAAATGAGATCCACAGGAAGTGCAAAATGGCTAAGCAGGGATGGCTAGAGGACAAATGTAAGGATGTAGAGGCTTATCTCACGAGGGGTAAGATACATACTGCCTACAGGAAGATTAAAGAGACCTTTGGAGATAACAGAACCACTTGCATGAACATCAAGAGCTCAGATGGAAACCCAGTTCCAAGCAAAGAAGGGAAAGCAGAAAGGTGGAAGGAGTATATAGAAACTCTATACTAGGGCGATGTACTTGAGGGCAATATTATGGAAGTGGAAGAGGATGTAGATGAAGATGAAATGGGAGATAGTATACTGCGTGAAGAGTTTTACAGAGCACTGAGAGACCTGAGTCGAAACAAGGCCTCCGGAGTAGACAACATTCCATTGGAACTACCGACGGCCTTGGGAGAGCCAGTCCTGACAAAACTCTACCATCTGGTGAGCAAGATGTATGAAACAGGCGAAATACCATCAGACTTCAAGAAGAATGTAATAATTCCAATCTCAAAGAAAGCAGGTGTTGACAGATGTGAAAATTACCGAACTATCAGTTTAATAAGTCACAGCTGCAAAATACTAACGCGAATTCTTTACAGAAGAATGGAAAAATTAGTAGAAGCCAACCTCGGGGAAGATCAGTTTGGATTCCGTAGAAATGTTTGAACACGTGTGGCAATACTGACCCTACGACTCATCTTAGAAGCTACATTAAGGAAGGGAAAACCTACGTTTCTAGCATTTGTAGACTTAGAGAAAGCTTTTGACAATGCTGACGGGAATACTCTCTTTCAAATTCTGAAGGTGGCAGGGGTAAAATACAGGGAGCGAAAGGCTATTTACAATTTGTACAGAAACCAGATGGCAGTTATAAGAATCGAGGGGCATGAAAGGGAAGCAGTGGTTGGGAAGGGAGTGAGACAGGGCTGTAGCCTATCCCCGATGTTATTCAATCTGTATATTGAGCAAGCAGTGAAGGAAACAAAAGAAAAATTCGGCGTAGGTATTAAAATCCATGGAGAAGAAATAAAAACTTTGAGGTTCGCTGATGACATTATAATTCTGTCAGAGATGGCAAAGGACTTGGAAGAGCCGTTGAACGGAATGGATAGTGTCTTGAAAGGAGGATATAAGATGAACATCAACAAAAGGAAAACGAGGATAATGGAATGTAGTCGAATTCAGTCGGGTGATGCTGAGGGAATTAGATTAGAAAATGAGACACTTAAAATAGTAAAGGATTTTTGCTATTTGGGGAGCAAAATTAACTGATGATGGTCGAAGTAGAGAGGATATAAAATGTAGACTGGCAATGGCAAGGAAAGCGTTTCTGAAGAAGAGAAATTTGTTAACATCGAGTATATATTTAAGTGTCAGGAAGTCATTTCTGAAAGTATTTGTATGGAGTGTAGCCATGTATGGAAGTGAAACATGGACGATAAATAGTTTGGACAAGAAGAGAATAGAAGCTTTTGAAATGTGGTGCTACAGAAGAATGCTGAAGATTAGATGGGTAGATCACATAACTAACGAGGAAGTATTGAATAGGATTGGGGAGAAGAGAAGTTTGTGGCACAACTTGACTAGAAGAAGGGATCGGTTGGTAGGACATGTTCTGAGGCATCAAGGGATCATCAATTTTGTATTGGAGGGCAGCTTGGAGGTTAAAAATCGTAAAGGGAGACCAAGAGACAAATACACTAAGCAGATTAAGAAGTATGTAGGTTGCGGTAGGTACGGGGAGATGAAGAGGCTTCCACAGGATGGAGTAGCATGGAGAGCTGCATCAAACCAGTCTCAGGACTGAAGACCACAACAACAACAACAACAACACAATCCGAGTTAGTCAACAAAAACTTTTAAATATTTAGGTACATCCGTTTTTGTCAATAAAAAATTTTAAATACTTTCTTTATTATTACAGAAATTCCTTAATTAGTAGGATGACTACTTTCACAACATCGTAAGGTACAGATATTTCTCGCATTCACCTAACAATAAGTTGATTTTATTCGTGGGTTGACTGAAAAGTAATGCCTCCACCTTCGTAACTCTTCAACAGTTGTCAGCATTGGTATGCGGCAGGTACTGGCTTGTTCCGTAGCGTCTTCTCTACAGCTCCAGTTGGCAGCGTGCAGTCATTGAATTCTTAACAGCAGAAGGTGTCACCCCAAAGGAGATTCATCAGAGAATGGAAACAGTTTATGATGATTGTGTTGATGTGAGTACTGTGCGTCGTTGGGTGAGTAAGTTTAAAGATGTTGAGGCGGAAACAACCGCCCCTCGTGACAAAGAGTTGGACGTCCTGCGACAGCAACCACCGAGTTCCACGAGCAAAATATTGACAGATTGATTCAGGACGGTCGTCGTATCACTCAGAGAGAAATTGCAAGCACAATCAGCATTTCACAGGAACGTGTGAGTCACATTATTGCTTTGCTTGGCTATCGGAAGATCTGTGCACGATGGGTACCCCGGATGCTGACTTCTTAAATGAAAGCGCACAGACCTGAAATTTGCCGGGAACTTCTCTCGCGTTACGAGAATGAAGGTAACGCCTTTCTCCATTCAGTTGTGACAGGAGACGAAACGTGGGTACACTATTATGACCCGGAAACGAAACGTCAGTCTGTGGAATATAGACACAAAGACTCGAAATTCAAGACGCAGACCTCAGCTGGAAAAATCATAGCCACAGTGTTCAGGGACGCAGATGGTGTTATCCATGTTGATCCCCTTGATCGTGGACCAACAGTAAATTCAGAGCGTTACATCACAACTCAGCCAACTCTTAAACTACGGCAAACAAGGGTCCAAAAGAAAAAGAGAAATGTTCTCCTGCAGCATGACAATGCCAAACCACACACTTGACGTGTCACCACAACAGAACTTCAGAGATTGAGTCTCACCACTGTACAGTCCATACAGTCCAGATTAAGCACCGTCTGACTTCCATCTGTTCCCGATTATGAAAAGACCATCTGCGAGGACATCATTATGCTTGTGACGCAGACCTTGAGGGAACTGCGAGACTGTGGTTGCGGAAACAGAGTGTCTACTTCTTCCGTGACGGCTTCAGAAAACTTGTTCATGGAACTTCCTGGCCGATTAAAACTGTGTGCCGGACCGAGACTTGAATTCGGGACCTTTGCCTTTCGCGGGCAAGTGCTCTACCGACTGAGTTATCCATTCCAAGCACGACTCACGCCCCGTCCTCACAGCTTTAATTCCGCCAGTACCTCGTCTCCTACCTTCCAAACCTCACAGAAGCTCTCCTGCGAACCTTGCAGGCTGTTGCTAAGCCATGTCTCCGCAGTATCCTTTCTTCCAGGAGTGCTAGTCCTGCTAGGTTCGCAGGAGAGCTTCTGTGAAGTTTGGAAGGTAGGAGACGAGGTACTGGCGGAATTAAAGCTGCGAGGACGGGGCGTGAGTCGTGCTAGGGTAGCTCAGTCGGTAGAGCACTTGACCGCGAAAGGCAAAGGCCCAGAGTTCAAGTCTCGGTCCGGCACACAGTTTTAATCTGCCAGGAAGTTTCATATCAGCGCACGCTCCGCTGGAGAGTGAAAATTTCATTCTAGAAACTTGTTCATGGTTGGCAGAAGTGAATCCCATTGGCTGGTGATTATGTGGAAAATTGAATATTGGTAATTAGGGATCACATTCTGAGGATTATTTCTGCGTTTGATTTACTAAAATATTACCATCCAAACCCAATTAACGAAGGTGGCGGTATTACTTTTCATGCAACCCTCGTAATTACCATTTTGTTGCTGACGTTACGGCCATCAGTTATTTTAATATAAGACCGGAGGTGAAGTACTGGGTCGGTAAATACTGCGCGAAGTAGAAAACTGCAATGGGCAACAGAATATTCGTTTCGCGTCCGCAACAGTGTGGCGCCTGGCGGGAATTTTCGTCTGACAGTCGCTGTTTCTATAATGGTTTCTTGAGCAGCGACTGTCAGACGCAAACGTAAAAAATAGACTTGGAAACTGACACACTGATATTGATTTCTATCAACATATGAAAGCTCCAGGACGTTTTGTGCGTCATAAGACAAAACGCAAAATCTGAAACTAAGTGTAAGCCGAAACAAGCTTGTAGTCTAAATAACTGTCACAAGCTAAATAAAAATTGTAGCAGCTAAATTGGACTACAAATATTCCTGAATAATGTCACACTTTGACGTCTTACAAACTCCGGGGTCAGTGAAAAAAAACTATTATTAAGAGAATTATCGGCACTTAAAGAAGTTCAATTAAGAATTCTGTATCACAGTGTTAAATAATGAAAAATTCTAAAATTTGTTACAACAATGTTTCAGGACTGTAATTTCTGAGTAATAGCCCAGGAAACTTGCACTACAGACTATTAATTTCTTGAAAAGTGTTCCTACATCTTACGATTGTAAGTGCTCCAACACAAAAAAGAAGACATCGATATTAAGTACCAAAAATAAGAAAGGTGGATAAAATAGTGAAATGCAAACAAAATTTCCTTTTAGTTCTCAAGCACACAATAAAAAATTTATTTTAACTGTCATAAAGCCTTAAACTTTTTACTCATTTTCTGCTTAACAACATTAAATCTTTTATTACCGAGGGTGTGTTTCCAATCTCTCACATGCTTGTAAATCAAAAGAGGCACACACTTCTGGTATTGGAACCTATATAATAAAGATTTTCCATGGAATCACTAGTGCTTGGTAGGCCTAATTCACTATTAACACCAGTTTCACCTGATCCACTTAAAGTACAACAGCTGCATGAGAACTACTTGCCACAGCACAATTAAAGCTTTGCAGTTCAGTAACATCAGTTTCACTTCTGGTATTTGCAGCTGTATAACGAACACTTGCCATAGCACCAATAGTGCTCGGTAGACCTAATTCACTATTAACATCAGTTTCACCTGATTCACTACTGATATTAGCAATTTCACAAGGAACACCTGCCCCATGTTTTGGAAACTTACCTGTTCAGCCTATGTCTAGTTTTATTCATAACATGTTCTTCGAAAAAATGATCTTCACAAACAAAATAAGTAGCAGAGTTGACATCAGGTGACTGTTTATAAACACTTTTCCACTTCAGAAGCAACTGTTGAGGTTGTTTTGGAAAACTATAGAAATGCTTGCTGCTAACTTTCTGCGTTGAACCCACGTAATATCCAGATGAACAGCTGGGGTATTTACAGGAGTATTTCAACCTCAGTTTGCTGTGTTGAATATTCTGAAAAAACACAAAATTCTTCATTAAATAAAACTACTACTGACATATCAAAGTTATTTGAATAAAAAAACGGAAACCACACAGCTTAATTCACGATAGAAGAGAATACATTTCATTTATAGGCTACGGGATTATTTACTGAAAATTAATTGTCTTACCTTAGGATTAATTCTGGGCAGTTTTACACCAGGAAATCTCTTCAATTCCACGGTGAACTTCATGAAATTTAAAGTAAAAAATCTGTTTATAATGAAGATCAGTAGTATGTAAATATGAAACAAATAGAAAGACGGCTGTAACCATAGATCAGCACAGAGCAAGACGATAGAATATCAACAACCGCCATTGGACAGTTGTCATTGGTCAATTTCAGCTTTGTTTGACACCTAGCGCCTCTAGTGGTCTGGAAGGAACTACGTGGGTTGTTGCCTCTTCTCCCATAGCTCTCACCCCCGTGGTCGAGGCAACTATCCCGAGCGGGCCGCGCACGCTCAGTGCATGCCTCTGGTCACAACCCCTGTCTGCGGCGAACCAAAATGCGGCCATCAATTTCAAGCAAACAGAACCTGGGTTTGTCCGAAAACACTACCTGATACCGTTCCTGTCTCCAGTGACGTCGTCCCACACACCTTTGCTGTCTAGCATGTTTCTGCACATTCGTCAGAGGTAGGCGGAGAAGTGGACGACGCGCACGTTGCCCGTGCCGTAACAAACGGCGACGGACAGTCACCCCTGATAGTGTACGGTGTGTCATAGTGTTCCACTGCTGTGCCAGAGCCGAGGAGGACGCAGATCGTCCTGGAATGCCATTCAGATGAGGTGTCGATCTTCTCGGGGGTGGTCTGGGTGGCGGGACCTGACCCATCTTGTTGTATTCTACGGCCTTCCGTGAACCATTCTGCACACAGCCATTGCACTGCAGAAACACTTCGTTCCACAGGAACAGCAGTTTCCCCCGATAGATGCATCACAGTTTCTCATGGCAAAAATGCGCCCTCTTCCAAACTGATTGATTTGACGGTACGGTTGGCGCATACGTCAACGAGGCATCGTGCACGTCTGCTCAAGTCACATCGATCCATTGCCTTTGGTTTATAGACACAATGAGAGCCGCAGGCATATTTGACCGGTAGGTGGAGTTGCGCCGCGATATCGATGTTAACCTTGATCCCGCGGAGCGACATGATTCAGGTATTAATCGTTTCTGCAGAAGATACTAATGTACACGTCCTGTGAATATGAACGTCCTGTATCTAGTCTTTCAAGGGGTTCTGTTTTTTCTGAACATGAGTGTATGCACGTAAACATCAAATTCACAATAGAACACGAACTTAACAACAGCATTAACTTCCTCAACTTAAATGTCACAACCACTGATCCAGAACATACTTTCACTGTCTTCAACGAACGCACGACTACAGACATCATCATTCATAATAGCTCTTGTCACCAATGGAGCCTTAAAGAGGCGTAGTTTGGATCAGCAGTAGATTGTATCAGTGCTGGCTACAGCTCATAACTGCTCAACAAACTATAAAGGGCGATAAAAAATTCCGTTTGAGGGCATTGCTGCAGTGTACATGCGACTTAGTGCGACTCAGATGCAGTTATACAGTGTGTAATGGGTATAAGTGAAGATATTTCTATTGATAACTGAGGACAGTGAAGTGAACAACATTACATCAGTATTTACTTAATTTTCAGACCCAAAATACGTGCGGCAAGAGAAAGCAATTAATGCTTTTACCTCCTGGGAAGCAGGTCAGGTGTCGAAGTGTGGACAAGTGGACATACAACGGTTAGTCTACACTGACAGGTGCAGTAAACTAAGTGGTGCAATTACAGCCGTGCGGAAAACATAACATCTTAAAGTTTTTAATGTGTTCGTGGAAGACTGTTCGACACAGACAAAAAATAACCAAGACACTGATGTGTATACATATTAAGGTACCACATATAAAAATATGTGCACTTAGACCCTGTATAGGCATCGGCATGTAGGTAAGGTATTAGTGTGGGATTCGTGTTTTACCGATGTGCGTGAGGCAAATGTGGAAACGTGAACCATGGCGACATTATTACCAAATGCTTCCAAACAGGACTAGTCTGTCGTTAATCTTTTCATGGCTGCCGAAGTACAAATACCGGTAGATGTCCATCGGAGATTGAAGAATAAGTGTGGGGCTGCATGTCTGTCGGAAACCACTGTTGTTGCATGCTGCTCCACGTTACGTGCTGGTTTCATGATAAAGCACATCCCCATATCGAAAATGTCGTAACGCAGAACTTACGCCAACTCAAGTGGGAGACACAAGAGCATCCGCCTTATAATCCGGATCTCTCCCCTTGCGATTATCACGAATTCATTCCCTTGAAAAAGCCCTTCAAGTGTCGACGATTCCTGTCGGACGAGGATGTGCAGCACGGAGTTACGGACTTCTTCACACAGGAGGACACGGTGTTCTGCCAAAATGGTATCCCCAACCTGCTACGTCAGTGGAATGATAGCGTCAGTGCTCACGGGGATTTAGCCCGATTGGCTCACCGATTCTGGACTGTACGGCCACCGAACGGGAAATTTTTGATCGCCCCAAATATATAAAAATGAATTAAATATAAAACAGAGAACCATTAAAGACGAAATCACGCTGACATAGAACTAAACAACAAAGAATGCTAAATTCATAATACTTCAATACTAGGGACATTTATCAGACAGAATAAATTACGCATTAAAGAAATGAAATCTCAAAATCAGGTTCTTTATCAGCAATACGTTGGGAACTAACATCATTCATAAAATAGACAAAACGCATATAATCATTCTCTTCTTTACAAAATCGAATATAGCCTACGTTGGACAGACACGCAGAACTTTTAAAACGAGGTATACGTAACGCATGAAGGAAACCGACAGGAAGCTTTCAGTAATCGGCATGCAAATCAATCCACGGAAAGTATCGAGAGAAATATCACTATTTTACAAAATGCTTCCAAAGGCCAATTAATGAACATTTGGGAACACGTGGAAGTCTGGATTCACACGACTATGCATCCAGAATAAATACGAAACAAAAAACATAGAAGTACACAAAAAAATTAATAGAACATTGGAGTATCATCTTACTATCTTACATTAATCCCAAATACGCGACTACAAATGATTCATAGAAATGAAAATTAATTGTACAACTATAACGTAATGGAACAATGTGCAGCACACTGAATACTGTCAGTGACATTAATTGCGGAGTAAGTAGAATAATTCATCGAATATGTAAGACAGTAAAGTAAAATTCTTTGAATCAACGTTTGTCAAAATTACCATAACACCTAATAAAATAATTCGCATGACTCACAGTGAACTGTAACGAGAACAAATTCTCCATAATTTATAAAATATCGTAGGCGATCAGATGATGCTAGATACGAAAGTACCAGAGTTAAAGCAGATACACTATGTGATCAAAAGTATCCGGAAACATGACTGAACATGATTTACAAGTTAGGGGCGCCCTCCATCGGTAATGCTGGAATTCAGTATGGTGTTGGTCTACCCTCAGCCTTGTTGGCAACTTCCACTCTCGCAGGTAAACGGTCAGTCAGGTGCTGGAAGGTTTATTAGGGAATGGCAGCTCATTCTTCACGGAGTGCTGCACTGAGGAGAGGTATCGATGTCGGTCGGTGAGGCCTGGCACGAATCCCGCTTTCCAAAATATGCCAAATGTGTTCTATAGGATTCAGGTCAGGACTCTGTGCAGGACAGTCCATTACAGCGATGTTGTTGTCGTGTAACCACTCCGCCACAAGCTGTGCATTATGAACAGGTTCTCGATCGTATCGAAAGATTCAATCGCCATCCCCGAATTGTTCTTCAACAGTGAGAAGCAAGAAGGTGCTTAAAACACCAATTTAGGCCTCTGCTGTGATAGTGCCACGAAAACAACGAGGGGTGCAAGCCCCGTCCATGAAAAACACGACCACGCCATAACACCACTGGCTCCGAAGTCTACTGTTAGCGCTACACACGGTGGCAGATGACGTTCACTGGGAGTTCTCCATACCCACACCCTGCCATCGGATCGCCACATTGTGTACCGTGGTTTCTTATTACACACAAAGTTTTTGCACTGTTCAATCGTTAAATGTTTACGTCCCTTTCAGCATGCTAGGGGTCGTTTGGCATTTACCGGCGTGATGTGTGGCTTATGAGCAGCCGCTCGACCATGAAATCCAAGTTTTCTCACCTCCCGCCTATCTGTCATAGCACTCACAGTGGATACTGATGTTGTTTGGAATTCCTGTGTGATGGTCTGGATAGACGTCTACCTATTACACATTACGGCCCTCTTCAACTGTCGCCAGTCTCTGTCAGTCAACAGACGAGGTCAGCCTGTACGTTCTGTACGTGTCCCTTCACGTTTCCACTTCTCTATCACATCGGAAACAGTGGACCTAGGGATGTTTAGGAGTGTGGAAATCTCGCGTACAGACGTATGACACAAGTGACACCCAATCACCTGGCCACGTTAGAAGTCCGTGAGTTCGGCGGAGCGCCAGATTCTGCACTCCCATGACTTCTGAGGTCGCTGATATTGGAGTACCTGAGAGTAGGTGGCAGCACAATGCACCTAATATGAAAAAACGTATGTTTTGGGGTTGTCCGAATACTTTTGATCACGTAGTGTGTATCTTGACACACAAAAGTATCGTGTAACTACAATTGTGACAAACTGTAACGCAGGTCGGAGCTACTTCCAAAGTGTGACGATACAAATTGCGCTGTCCATATCAAGTATAGTCGGCCAGTGTGGCCGAGCGGTTCTAGGCGCTACAGTCTGGAACCGCGCTACCGCTCCGGTCGCAGGTTCGAATCCTGCGTCGGAAATGGACGTGCGTGATGCCCTTAGGTTAGTTAGGTTTAAGTAGTTCAAAAATGGTTCAAATGGCTCTAAGCACTATGGGACTTAACATCTTAGGTCATCAGTCCCCTAGAACTTAGAACTACTTAAACCTAACTAACCTAAGGACATCACACACATCCATGCCCGAGGCAGGATTCGAACCTGCGACCGTAGCAGTCCTGCGGTTCCGGACTGCAGCGCCTAGAACCGCACGGCCACCGCGGCCGGCTTTTAAGTAGATCTGAGGTCTATGGGACTGATGACCTCAGAAGTTATGTCCCATAGTGCTCAGAGCCATTTGAATCATCAAGTATATCCCAAATACAAAATACGACATAGTTTCCATTTGGACGATATTTTTACTGATACCGTTATTATCCGCATTCGACGTATCCACACATAAAAAACTTTTTTCTGGGTGGTTATGTGGCTTGCGAAAGTGAGCAAAGCTCGAAACTAGTTAGCCAAGAAATAGTTGGCAGCTTCGTTGCAAACAATTAAAAAGTCTTATCCCCAGTAACCAATTATATCTGAAATAGAATTATGTTTCGAAAATAGAGAAATTAGCTATATTTATAAAAATAATAATACTGTTTTTTCTTATTTACAGAAATAATTCTTTGTTCTGTTTTAAGTGTGCTTACATAAGCGTGGAACAATTTTCTTGTGAAATAGTACTGTCGTAACCAATTTTTTAGTCTGTATTACGTACATTTTGCCTGACTAATGGGCTGCCAGTGAGGAACTTGTGTAAGCTGCATTTCATCAGTGGTAGCGGTCACAAAGGAAAACTCACTAAATGGCTTTTGTTGGTAGCTTGTGGGCGACAGAGGACAGAGGCGTCCTCCGCAGAGCACGTGGTCAGCAGGCTGCAGGTACGGCTGCTGCTGCTGCTGCTGCTGCAGGCTGCGCAATCGATAGACAGAGCGCGCTACTCACCCCCGAAATCCTAGCCCTGCCCGCAGAGGGTCCGAAGCCGCAACACATGTTCTTACCTCTTCGCACGCCGGCACAACTCCTCCCCATTGTCATTGATCACGTCCGCGCCAAGTGCCGCAGGTCTCTTCCCTCCCCGATTTCATTCTATACCGTATTATGCACCCTCACCAGGGGATTCAGTTTCACAGATTACGGCGGCAAGAACTATTTTCTGGTCCCTACGAGTATACCCGCTAATCCTTAACAGGAGATAATGAAGCGTTTCGTAGCTCTATCTTTTTTTACGTTTAATTCGATCTCCTTAAAAAAGTTGCTATACATGCGGCGAAATGACCTAGGAGGTGGCACAGTGGTCAGACGCTGGACTCGAGTTCGTGAGGACAGCATTTTAGATTCTCATCCATCCCTCCTATTTTTTCCTCGGTTTCCTTAAATCACTTAACGCAAATCCTGGGAAGGTCCCTCTGGCAAAGGCACTGCGTATTTTATCCCTCATCCTTCCGTATTCCGAGATTATGCTCCGTCTCTCAAGCCCTCGTCGTCTACTGGACGTTAAATCCTAATCTTCCTTTCTTCGCATGAAATGTACATCATCTTTCATACGAAGGCATTCGGTAAGTAATGTAACACATTTTTTTGAAATCAGGTTGGTTTTACTCGGGATTCTAATACACCTCATGCTCTCCCATTCTTTTGGTACGAAACCCAATTTTCAACATAATCGCCGTTCAGTGCGACGGCCTTACATCCTATTGGGAGGGCCTGTACCACTATACTGGTCAGCGTTCAAACCAACTTCTTGCTGTATCAATAAGCTCCATATCATCCACGTACTGCTTCCCGCGTGTGCATACGACATTGGGCCAAACAGAACTGAAGTAGGAAGGTGGGAGATTTGGGCTGTAGCATGGATAAGAAAGAACAGTCCAGTGAAGCTCCTTTCGGTTGTGCAGACTTGTATAAAGCCTTGCATTTGTCATGGACAAGAATAATTTCGTTAGCATCTTTGAGTTGACGAAGTTGTTTCTTCACTATCCTGAGAATAGCACACCTGTGCGCGGACGTCCTGTAGTCGGGAGTTCGGACAGGTTTGCGCGACCCTGTTGCGATGATTATAGACCCCTCGCCCAACGACTCACTGTGCTTTCGTTCACTGCCAGGTCTCCGTATACATTGTGCTAGTGCCTTTGGATATCTGCAATGGAACTCACCACCGTTCCAGCCGCCATTTAGAAGCGTAGGCATACCAACCTATCGATTTCCTCAAACTAAATTGGCCGAGAAAAAAAATTGTTGCATTACTTATTGAACGCCAAGCGTATATTTATAGCTCCGAGACCCCTGCTCCAAGTCTGCACTATAGAAAAGACACTCTGCACCTACTTCTATATCTATTACTTTTCAAGTGCACATTTCGTTTGTGGAGGGAGGAACGACCTGTACCACAGTCTTTCCCTTCCTCACCTATGCCACGTCATCACTTCACCGTCAGTGCCTAGTGTTGACAGATAGCATCGGTTTATTTCCTGTTACGAAGAAAATGATTTTTAAAGCGGAATTAAACGTGCTCATTAGATAGAGCGGTGCCAAAGTAGTCTATATCCGTTTTATCGACATGTATTAAGAACGACAGTAAATCATGAAGAATAATCAGTACTCCAAAAGTGAATCATGTGCCGCCCTGAGCCGCATTGACTGCTAACGCCATTCAGCGGTTCTGGCCAGTTCCTGCTGGAGAAGTGCTTCTTCTTCGTATTTTAATGTCCCTGTTAATACATTTTAATACATATCAATAAAACAAATATCGCACTAGGCTAATTTGGGACCGCTCCATCGACTGGACACCTAAAATCCAGCTTTAAAAATCATTCTATTTGTAAAGAGAAACAAACCGATACTTTCAGTCTAACTTGAGCGTCACATAAAACATGCGACGAGCAGTATCTGTTTCGGGCGAGTACAGCTGTACATCATAAAAACGAAACCGCAAAAATCTGCCGAAAGAACAGACGCCTGAAAACACTTAGGGGCACCCAGTATATGATTAATATTGTACTTGGCCCCTTTTGGAAAGTGCGATCCCGACGTTCCAACAGTGGACTACAAAGCTATCGTTAATACTCAATACCTCCCTTATAGCGTCCATCACTGGAATAAGGATCTCACATGCGGTCTAGGTCCGATTAACTGAATATTTCAAGGTGGGCGGAGCCGTATTTTGAATATTTCATATATTCTGTAAAGGAACCAAGGTCATCAGCACAATCAGGTAACGCTCCAGAATCGGTCGAATGACTGTTTTGTAAGCTATTGCCTTCGTTAATCAATTTATGTGCATTTTGAACCTTGGGTCAATATGGTCGTATACCACTACATATTTGATGGTTTCTAGCGGCTGATTGCCAACAGCATAATGTATCAAAAATGGATCTTTCCGTCTATTGAGGTGTAGTGTGTGAGAGATGTCGATGTTAAGGGTAAACAGGTAGTTCTTGCACTCCACTGCAACTTTCTGCCATTGGTAATTCCCTATACGGAGTGAGGCCATCCCAAATATATCCAGAATGGGTAAAGATATCAAGTGTAACAGTTGTGTTACTAAATGTGACACTTCTGTCACTAAATGTAACTGGGTTTTCTCTTTTGATGCTGTCAATTGTCAGGATGAGCATTCTAAAGCATTCTGTCAGGGTGAAAATATTAAATAAATTAACTTTTCTCTCTTAACAACATGTGGGCAGGGTGGGTTCTTCCTTGGCTCGGGTATGAGGTCGAATGAAACATCATTTTTACATAAGATAACTTTTATTGAAGATTTGTACAACTGTATCTTACTGAATGTTCTGGTTCGGAGAGCGGCAGCTGTGTCGTTTGTGAAGTCTTCTGCTGCGGCAGCGGCGGCGGCGGCGGCGTCTGATTGCGCGTAGCGGTGTGTATCTCGTGTCGCCGTCTCGCCCAGCTGACTGGAGACGCGCAGCGCGAGGTGGCCCGTTTAATTATTGCGAGCGAAGTCGTGCATCGGATGGTGATACCTTGAATGTGGCGTCCCAGTGTTTCTCTTCTCTAAGCGGCCGCGTGTGTTGTGCGTCGGCCAGCGGAGCGGCGCGGCGGGGGAAGGCCAGTGTCCCGGACTCGAACCACGGACTCCCGCTTGCCAGTCTTCGGCTGTCAGGTCTTCATCCCAGCTCACAGGTGACTGCTGAGGTGAGGCCGTCTCCTTCCCGTCCTCACGAGTCACCCGGGTATGTAAAAATCAGACTTCGAATACCTTTTAACATCTGTCTTCTGGCGCCGAGGCTGCTGCTTGCTATTCCATTACAGCGACGGACTTGGTGCGTCTGTGCATGATGCAGACTCTTCTTGCATGACGGTCTTCAGCACCGAAACTGACTGAAAACTACTGCAACTCTTCTTTTCTTCCTTCGTCTCTCGTCTCCGTCTCCGTACCCGTCTCCGTCTCCGTACCCGTTTCCGTCTCCGTCTTCATCTCCCTCTTCTGTTCTGCTGTTCTGCCCGCTGTTTGCGAGTATGTAACTCCCTAAACTAAACCAAACTTTTCAATTATATTCTAATTTCTAGTTCACTTTGATTTCACTAATTTATTTACTTAAGTACCACTCAACATTCCTCCACTCTTCACACGGCAAAAGCACAAGCTATGAAAACTCTCGACTTAGAAGATTACAGACGCTTCACATTAAGTATGTGGAAAATACTTTATCACTTTACAAAAGCACTGTTGTTGTTGTTGTGGTCTTCAGTCCTGAGACTGGTTTGATGCAGCTCTCCATGCTACTCTATCCTGTGCAAGCTTCTTCATCTCCCAGTACCTACTGCAACCTACATCCTTCTGAATCTGCTTAGTGTATTCATCTCTTGGTCTCCCTCTACGATTTTTACCCTCCACGCTGCCCTCCAATGCTAAATTTGTGATCCCTTGATGCCTCAAAACATGTCCTACCAACCGATCCCTTCTTCTAGTCAAGTTGTGCCACAAACTTCTCTTCTCCCCAATCCTATTCAATACCTCCTCATTAGTTACGTGATCTGCCCACCTTATCTTCAGCATTCTTCTGTAGCACCACATTTCGAAAGCTTCTATTCTCTTCTTGTCCAAACCGGTTATCGTCCATGTTTCACTTCCATACATGGCTACACTCCATACAAATACTTTCAGAAATGACTTCCTGACACTTAAATCTATACTCGATGTTAACAAATTTCTCTTCTTCAGAAACGATTTCCTTGCCATTGCCAGTCTACATTTTATATCCTCTCTACTTCGACCATCATCAGTTATTTTACTCCCTAAATAGCAAAACTCCTTTACTACTTTAAGTGTCTCATTTCCTAATCTAATCCCCTCAGCATCACCCGATTTAATTTGACTACAATCCATTATCCTCGTTTTGCTTTTGTTGATGTTCATCTTATATCCTCCTTTCAAGACACTGTCGATTCCGTTCAACTGCTCTTCCAAGTCCTTTGCTGTCTCTGACAGAATTACAATGTCATCGGCGAACCTCAAAGTTTTTACTTCTTCTCCATGAATTTTAATACCTACTCCGAATTTTTCTTTTGTTTCTTTTACTGCTTGCTCAATATACAGATTGAATAACATCGGGGAGAGGCTACAACCCTGTCTCACTCCTTTCCCAACCACTGCTTCCCTTTCATGCCCCTCGACTCTTATAACTGCCATCTGGTTTCTGTACAAATTGTAAATAGCCTTTCGCTCCCTGTATTTTACCCCTGCCACCTTCAGAATTTGAAAGAGAGTATTCCAGTTAACATTGTCAAAAGCTTTCTCTAAGTCTACAAATGCTAGAAACGTAGGTTTGCCTTTTCTTAATCTTTCTTCTAAGATAAGTCGTAAGGTTAGTATTGCCTCACGTGTTCCAACATTTCTACGGAATCCAAACTGATCTTCCCCGAGGTCCGCTTCTACCAGTTTTTCCATTCGTCTGTAAAGAATTCGCGTTAGTATTTTGCAGCTGTGACTTATTAAACTGATAGTTCGGTAATTTTCACATCTGTCAACACCTGCTTTCTTTGGTATTGGAATTATTATATTCTTCTTGAAGTCTGTGGGTATTTCGCCTGTCTCATACATCTTGCTCACCAGATGGTAGAGTTTTGTCATGACTGGCTCTCCCAAGGCTGTCAGTAGTTCTAATGGAATGTTGTCTACTCCCGGGGCCTTGTTTCGACTCAGGTCTTTCAGTGCTCTGTCAAACTCTTCACGCAGTATCTTATCTCCCATTTCATCTTCATCTACATCCTCTTCATTTCCATAATATTGTCCTCAAGTACATCACCCTTGTATAAACCCTCTATATACTCCTTCCACCTTTCTGCCTTCCCTTCTTTGCTTATAACTGGGTTGCCATCTGAGCTCTTGATATTCATACAAGTGGTTTTCTTCTCTCCAAAGGTCTCTTTAATTTTCCTGTAGGCAGTATCTATCTTACCCCTCGTGAGACAAGCCTCTACATCCTTACATTTGTCCTCTAGCCATCCCTGCTTAACCATTTTGCACTTCCTGTCGATCTCATTTTTGAGACGTTTGTATTCCCTTTTGCCTGCTTCATTTACTGCATTTTTATATTTTCTCCTTTCATCAATTAAATTCAATATTTCTTCTGTTACCCAAGGATTTCTATTAGCCCTCGTCTTTTTACCTACTTGATCCTCTGCTGCCTGCACTACTTCATCCCTCAGAGCTACCCATTCTTCTTCTACTGTATTTCTTTCCCCCATTCCTGTCAATTGTTCCCTTATGCTCTCCCTGAAAATCTGTACAACCTCTGGTTCTTTCAGTTTATCCAGGTCCCATCTCCTTAAATTCCCACCTTTTTGCAGTTTCTTCAGTTTCAATCTGCAGTTCATAACCAATAGATTGTGGTCAGAATCCACATCTGCCCCAGGAAATGTCTTACAATTTAAAACCTGGTTCCTAAATCTCCGTCTTACCATTATATAATCTATCTGATACCTATTAGTATCTCCAGGATTCTTCCAGGTATACAACCTTCTTTTATGATTCTTGAACCAAGTGTTAGCTATGATTAAGTTATGCTCTGTGCAAAATTCTACAAGGCGGCTTCCTCTTTCATTTCTTCCCCCCAATCCATATTCACCTACTATGTTTCCTTCTCTCCCTTTTCCTACTGACGAATTCCAGTCACCCATGACTATTAAATTTTCGTCTCCTTTCACTACCTGAATAATTTCTTTTATCTCGTCATACATTTCATCTATTTCTTCATCATCTGCAGAGCTAGTTGGCATATAAACTTGTACTACTGTAGTAGGCACGGGCTTTGTGTCTATCTTGGCCACAATAATGCGTTCACTATGCTGTTTGTAGTAGCTAACCCGCACTCCTATTTTTTTATTCATTATTAAACCTACTCCTGCATTACCCCTATTTGATTTTGTATTTATAACCCTGTAATCACCTGACCAAGAGTCTTGTTCCTCCTGCCACCGAACTTCACTAATTCCCACTATATCTAACTTTAACCTATCCATTTCCCTTTTTAAATTTTCTAACCTACCTGCCCGATTAAGGTATCTGACATTCCGCGCGCCGATCCGTAGAATGCCAGTTTTCTTTCTCCTGATAACGACGTCCTCTTGAGTAGTCCCCGCCCGGAGATCCGAATGGGGGACTATTTTACCTCCGGAATATTTTACCCAAGAGGACGCCATCATCATTTAATCATACAGTAAAGCTGCATGTCCTCGGGAAAAATTACGGCTGTAGTTTCCCCTTGCTTTCAGCCGTTCGCAGTACCAGCACAGCAAGGCCGTTTTGGTTAATGTTACAAGGCCAGATCAGTCAATCATCCAGACTGTTGCCCCTGCAACTACTGAAAAGGCTGCTGCCCCTCTTCAGGAACCACATTTTTGTCTGGCCTCTCAACAGATACCCCTCCGTTGTGGTTGCACCTACGGTACGGCCATCTGTATCGGTGAGGCACGCAAGCCTCCCCACCAACGGCAAGGTCCATGGTTCATGGGGGAAGAAAAGCAATGTACGGTCGTGAATCACATAGTTCTTACATAAATGGTTGTAATAAGTGTAACAAACCTTGATGACAATGAATAAACAAAAATAGATTATTCACTTAGAAATTTACATAGCAACACCTGTTTAATCTACCCTATATTAATGCTAGAATATCTATTCTACAGTATTGTTTATTTTAACATGAGACTGTTTAGTAAAGACTGAAGTGCAACTAACAAAATTAATACACTAATGCTCAAAAGTAACAACTGAAGTACACCAGTTAAGAGTGTGGTATCCAATTAACAGGGATTTGATGAAGTGGTATATTACTATTTGGCTTATTTTTTCGTCTTAAATAAAAGAAAACTGTACAAATCAGAAACACCAACACAAAGGTTCCAGATATACCCGTTCCTAGCATTATAATTTTAGTTTTGCGTTCACCTTTTAATTTTAAGACATGTTGCATCATAACATTGGCATCAATTTTGCCTTGCTGCGAGTTTATGAACATATCTAACGGCTTCAGAAGGGAACTGTCTAGGGAGTCATTGAGGTAGGACAGGTTTTGGGTAGGAAATGCTTGCATGGCGTTTTCTGAAAAAAGCAAACAACATGGTTATGAACCTACCAACCTAGTAAAAAGAAAAACAAATAAAAGAAGGAATACATTGTTAACTACAAGATCTACATGTTTCTACGTTCAACTTTTCTTTCTTAAAAAGTAAACCATTATCATGTATTAATTATTCACATTTGTATATTATCCACAGTCTACTAAGATTCCACTAGGACATTCGCACCCTTGATCGAAGATTGTATGGTGCCATGTCTGTATGTTGTGCTGGCGTGGCCACTCTTTTTCCTTTACGGGAACTTCCTCCACCCTTCGGAAAAGCAGACACTATTGTTGAAGGAATTACATCTGGAGCGCCCTTAAAAGGTTTTAACCGACTTGCATGGACAATAGTAGTTCGGGTGGGCAGTTGCAATTTAACGTTGACTGGTGACGTGATCTCAATAATTTGATAAGGACCTCTGTAGTTTGTTACAAATTTCTTCGTTTTTCCTTTCGCAATATATGGAGTTGAAAGCATCACCCACTGACCGATTTTGTAATTTGGATATTTAGCTTGGGCATTACCTAATCTTTCCTGTCGTTCCAAAGCCTTTGTATTAGATTTTTGAACCTTTTTCCATACATCCTTCATCATTCGACTGAAATCTCTTACTGTTTCTCCGACTTTTCCGTTTTTCTGCCTGATTACATCAAAAGGGGACGGCATTTTTCTCCCATAGACTACTTCATAAGGTGACATGCCAGTTGCTTCATGCGTTTTGGCGTTGTATACCGACACGATTATTGGTAAATACGTATCCCAATTAGAATGTTGTTCGTTAATATAATAACTAAGCATCTTGCCAATTGTCCGATGAACTCTTTCTGTGCGCCCGTTGCACTGAGGGTGTAACGGAGTTGTGCGTAATTTACGTATTTTTAGTAAGTGGCATAGCTGTTTCATTAATTCAGACATAAAATTAGATCCCTGATCTGTGATAATAGCTTCAGGTACTCCAAATTTAAGTATCCAGTTGTTAACTAAAGCTTGGGCAACTGTATTTGCTTGCTGATCTGGGAGACTCACCATAGCTAGATAGCGTGAAAAGTGATCTATAATTGTAAGAACATACTTATTACCAGCAGGTGTTTTATGAAATGGCCCGTAGAGATCCAGATCACAGATTTGAAATGGACATGAAGCCTCGGGGAGCCTCTGTAAGGGTATTTTTGAACGAGAGAGTTCAGCTCGTTGTGCGCACGCAATGCAATTGCGAACGTACTGCGCAACATCCTGCTTTCTGGTTTGCCACCAAAATCGCTCTTCTACACGTCTTTCGGTTGTCCATTGTCCACCGTGTCCTGCAAGGATATGATCGTGGGCCTCTGCCATTATTTCTTGTCTAAGGTGTTGGGGAACAACAATTCGCGGTCCAAGTTTTGTTTTACGGCATAATACACCATCTTCAAAGCAAAATTGTTTTTGAGTTACGTATTTTTTGCATTCTGTATCTTCATCTTGTGCCTTTCTCCAGTCCTCAGTATCTCGGCCTGTTGCTTCCAAAACTGCTATTTTCCGACTTAGGCAATCTGCATTCGTGTGTTTTTTGCCTGGTTTATGGATAACTTCGAAATCCATTTCGGAAAGACATAGGGCCCAACGGGTAAGACGACTAGATGGATCCTTTAATCCTAGCAACCATTTTAAAGCTGCGTGGTCTGTAATGACCTTGAATTTCGTACCATACAAGTAGCATTTAAAGTATTTGATGCCATAAATAACACTTAACAATTCTTTATCCGTTGTGGAATAATTTCTTTCTGCTGTTGTTAGTTGTCTCGAAGCGTAAGCTATGGGGTGTTCCGTGCCATTAATATTCTGACTCAAAAAACTCCTACTGAATGACCACTTGCGTCACAGGATAAAATAAATTCTTTGTTGTAATCGGGGTAGGCTAATACTGGACTGTGTGTTAACTTATCTTTAAGGGTTTGAAATGCAGATTCACAATCTTCAGACCAATGAAATTTTGCACCCTTTTTCAATAATTGGGTTAAGGGTCGGGCAATTTCAGCAAAATTTTGAACATATTTCCGGTAGTACGATGCGAGACCAATGAAAGTTTGTACTTCCTTAACGCGTTGTGGTGTTGGGAAGTCCTTAACTGCCGAAATTAATCGAGGATCTGTTTTAATTCCTCTTTCACTAATGACATGCCCTAGGTATGTAACCTCTGTCAATGCAAAAGTACATTTTTCCATATTTAATGTTAATTTAGCTTTTCTAAGTCTCTGAAAAACATTACGCAGACGCACAGCATGTTCATTAATGTCTTTGGAGAATACAATAATATCGTCTAGATATACACAACATTGCTGAGTTTTGAGTCCTCGCAATACTCCATCGAGTAGTCTTTGAACAGTTGCTGGTGCATTTTTCAAACCGAAAGGCATTCTTTTAAATTGCCAATGGCCTCCAGGGGTAGAAAATGCTGTTTTATGCCTATCTTCAGGAGCAACTTCCAATTGATGATATCCGCTACGTAGATCGATTGTTGAAAAGTATTTACTGTTACCCAAACTGTCAATGATATCTGTAATGTTTGGAAGAGGATAAACATCTGAGATAGTTTGTTTGTTAAGGTGTCTGTAGTCACAACAAAGTCTATATCGTTTCGTACCGTCGGGAGACTTCTTTGGAATAATTACGATATTTGAATTATAAGGCGAATCAGAATATTCTATAATTCCATCTTTTAGATGCTGTTCTATAAATTCATCCAGTACTGACTGTAAGTGATGCGCAACTCTATAAGGCTTCCTATAAACTGGGGGGCTATTTCCTGTTGGGATCCTATGCTGTGTGATATTTGTTGCTGGCAGTGGACCTTCTGCATTAAATAAATTTTGGAACTCAACTAAAACTGCTTCTATCGTGTCTCTATCATTTCCTTTCAAATGCTCAATCTTCTGCCGTAATGCGGTTTTATAGGCGTCTGGTTTCTGACCATCGTTAATATCTGACCAAATGAAATCTTCTTCTTCAAAAGTACTGACTGTAGCTACTAATATTCCCTTATGCAACTCTTTGTCCTCCACTCCGAAATTGTCAATATGTACCGGTACTTTTCTTTCTCCCTCAACGTCTTGAACCCGTACAACACTTCTACGTACAAAACAATGTGATACATCTAATTCCTCATTTTCCTCTAATGGCTCTATTAGACACACTGTATCTGTAGGTACCTTGGGGTCAACGGTCATCCAGAGAAGTTTTCCTGAGCCAGATGGTATCTGATCCCACGAATCAACCTTCAAGGACGTTGCACGCAGTGTAGTTGATTTCGCCTTCCGGTTAGGGAAATCTTGCGGCAGTGGGCCCTTTGCAGCGGTGTCACCTAGCTGAAACACTATTCCGCTAAGTTCTACAGTTTGCTGTCTGAGGTCGATTTTAGCGTGATGTTTATTCAGGAAATCCAACCCTAGGATCACGTCGTACCCGTCAGTTACCTTTGTTACCACTTCTACATCTTCTTGAAATTGTACACCGTGAATATAGAAAATCAGTGATGTACATCCTAATGACTTCACTGTACCTCCTCCTACTCCACTCAATCTATACCTTGGAGGGTCATATTTCTTTTCTCCAATACATTCATTACTTACTATTGATACGTTTGCGCCTGTATCCACTAGTATCCTTGCCTCTTTATCCTGTATGGTAGCAGATAACCAGCATTCCGCCTTCACATTCGCCTTAATGGCATGAAATTTTATTGGGAACGCCTGGCGGCGACTCCGACATTACCGTTAGGGTTTTACTGATTTCTATTTCCAAAAACTTTCTTAGACCTGCATTCCTTGTATGTGTGACCTACTCTTTGACAATTACTGCATTGAGGTTGTCTGCAGTTTTTTGCTATATGTCCCTGTCGATCGCACCTAAAACATCGTACTCCTGCTGAAAATACATTTAGCTTCTCCCTGTATCTGGTGGCAATGTCTATTTCTTCGAAAGCCGTCTCCACAGATACAGCTTCTGCTAAATTTTAGGAAACTCTGCCCTGACACGACGGGACGTTTCAGGAGGTAACCCACGTAAATATGTATCCAGAGCTCTATCTTCTGCCTCTTGTAAAATAACTTTATTTGCTTCATCACTAGTTATCAACTGATAGGTGTTAATATTAACTTTTCTAATCCTATCTACAAAGCTTTCTAACGACTCGTTTTGCCTCTGAGTGATAGCGTTTAATTTTTCCCTATAAAATCTGCAGCTGTTCTGTTTTTGAAAACGTTTAAGCAATCCTTTCTTCAATTCCTCAAATGTTGGAGCATTCCGTAATTCTTCATGGTATAAGACGTGTGCTTTAGCCTCTCCTAGCAATCTTAACTTTGTCATCTGTAAGAGCTGTTCATCTGACTATGATACTAACTTTGCAGCTGCTACTAAATCATCAAAAAAGGCTGTTATGTCCTCGCCAGGTTTACCTGAAAAAGGAGTTACCAAGGCTGCTGCTGAGGAATCTAGGTTGGGAGGGATTGAACTGGTTTGCCTAACCTCACACAACTGCTTAAATAATGTATTATTATCATTTTTAAGCTGTGCTATCTGATTAACTAAGCTCTGAATAGCTTCCTTAGTAGAAACCGCTTGTGGTGCTGACTCTGACTTTGTACGATTTCGTGTCATCATTTTACAAACTATTAGTTACGCAATATTACCACACTGAATTCAAAAGATGTTTAAATATTTTCGACAAACTCTTAAAATTATGAGAGAGAATACACTTCTAAATAAAGAAAATATTACTACTACTATGCAAACCTCTATCCTTTCACACATTAAACAATACTAACTGTGGACCTTTAGTGACTGTCATTCACACCTCATATTGAGCCAAGGGTTTTTACTCTGACACCAAATGTAACAGTTGTGTTACTAAATGTGACACTTCTGTCACTAAATGTAACTGTGTTTTCTCTTTTGATGCTGTCAATTGTCAGGATGAGCATTCTAAAGCATTCTGTCAGGGTGAAAATATTAAATAAATTAACTTTTCTCTCTTAACAACATGTGGGCAGGGTGGGTTCTTCCTTGGCTCGGGTATGAGGTCGAATGAAACATCATTTTTACATAAGATAACTTTTATTGAAGATTTGTACAACTGTATCTTACTGAATGTTCTGGTTCGGAGAGCGGCAGCTGTGTCGTTTGTGAAGTCTTCTGCTGCGGCAGCGGCGGCGGCGGCGGCGTCTGATTGCGCGTAGCGGTGTGTATCTCGTGTCGCCGTCTCGCCCAGCTGACTGGAGACGCGCAGCGCGAGGTGGCCCGTTTAATTATTGCGAGCGAAGTCGTGCATCGGATGGTGATACCTTGAATGTGGCGTCCCAGTGTTTCTCTTCTCTAAGCGGCCGCGTGTGTTGTGCGTCGGCCAGCGGAGCGGCGCGGCGGGGGAAGGCCAGTGTCCCGGACTCGAACCACGGACTCCCGCTTGCCAGTCTTCGGCTGTCAGGTCTTCATCCCAGCTCACAGGTGACTGCTGAGGTGAGGCCGTCTCCTTCCCGTCCTCACGAGTCACCCGGGTATGTAAAAATCAGACTTCGAATACCTTTTAACATCTGTCTTCTGGCGCCGAGGCTGCTGCTTGCTATTCCATTACAGCGACGGACTTGGTGCGTCTGTGCATGATGCAGACTCTTCTTGCATGACGGTCTTCAGCACCGAAACTGACTGAAAACTACTGCAACTCTTCTTTTCTTCCTTCGTCTCTCGTCTCCGTCTCCGTACCCGTCTCCGTCTCCGTACCCGTCTCCGTCTCCGTCTTCATCTCCCACTTCTGTTCTGCTGTTCTGCCCGCTGTTTGCGAGTATGTAACTCCCTAAACTAAACCAAGTTTTTCATTTATATTCTAATTTCTAGTTCACTTTGATTTCACTAATTTATTTACTTAAGTACCACTCAACACAAGGTACGGATTTCGGTAAGTTACAGTTGAGCGTGTAGCGACGTTCCTGACGTTCGCAAGTAATTTTCAAGATTTATAGCTACTTAATTTTGACACCAACTTTTTAAAGTGAAAATATATACATTTTGTTGTGGCAGTGGAATCTAAGAAGAATTTTTGTGTAGAATTTGTTCTTCGAAAGATGGTGGAACATTGTAAAATAGTAAGAGTATTACAGCGTTGCAAACCGTTGTCCCGCACTTAGAAGAAATATCCCAGCAAAATCTGACCAACTGTGCCTGGTGTTACCAAAATGTGCAGTCATGTAAAATCGGGCAAACGTACAGGAAAGCTGCTAGCATATTCACGGCCTATCCAGCGACCAGGAAAGGGCTGGATGAGCGCTTTCCTAGCCACAAGCAATTAGTGAGCCGGACACCCATAGCGTTCTTACTACATACATCTAGTCGTGCCGATGACGTCACTGTTTGTTCCTCTCCTCCAAATCAACCGACCTCTAGGAGAGTAACTAACAACTCGTTAAAGCAGCTGCACGTGTCTGTTACTTTGGTGGGGTTAAATAAATACTCTGGTTGTTATTCATCTCTTTAACATATATATCTTTGACTGGAGACGAAAATAAAGTAGCAAATGCTGCACTTGGTGTCTTGTCAGTTCATACACGACATATATGGTGCCGAAACCCGGAAATCTGGAGACAATTGGAAGATCACGGTGGAGTGAAAATGCAGCTGTAAGACGAAAAACGACGTCAGCTTGTTTCACGGCCTTGAACCGAGGTAAGAGCAGAGACAGCAGACAGCATATAGCAATGCAGCCTGTAGTTACATAACCTAGGTTCAGCAATTAATTAGCACGTTTTTCAGTTCTGGCAAACGCATATTAAGTTAACTCTGGAAGTATTCTGAGGTTCAAACACGAACAGAGTAGTAACGGTTTATTGATGAAATACTGAAGCACAAGGAGCGCTTTCTATTGTTTATTTATACTGCTACAGTCTTTCACTGTTTCCACGTAGCAGTAATGTAGACAGTGCAGTCTACTGAGAGTTCCTTTTACTATATTCTTTCATTGCCTGCGTGCGGCGTCAGTTCAAGGTATGATGACAAATACGTTACCGTAATTTGAAAAAGAAAGAGTGGACTGACAGAACACTAGTAACACGGTTCAGAACGGCAATCGGTGAAGGGGATACTTGCAAAGATACAGATTGAGTACTGCGAGATAAGATAATTCGTTTGCGAGTGCTTCACGCTGCAATTCAGGATCTGCTTTCCGACACAGAGTATGATTTCAGCGTCAACCAATGCAACAAGGAAAATAAAGTAACATGTTCAAGATGCAAGATGTACAATCACTTATCTATCTGCAATGAAGAGCAGCGAGTCTCGGCGGAAAGGACTGACGTTCAACTGCCTCTCTTCACATATTATCAAACTTACTTCATTCGGATCACAGGTCCGACGGATCTGAAGAGACGCACGCGCAGTTTACTCGACGCTTGAAACCAATGTAGCTTAATCAGCACCGTATTAGTTAACAGGTTGCAATTACAAGTCATCATCCACCAAACGTTATCTGTTTCAGGATTTGAGTCACCATATTCCAAATCAACAAACCGCAGTTTTGTTCACTTCAAGTTGCCTGGAGTTGGGACAAATAACACGCTGACTTTCTCCGCTTTTGAAAGAGGGAACGCGTACTCATCATAACTACATAGGCTACCGCTGCAGGTGTAATGATTAAAATTCTTCTGCTTTTTATAGCGCATCATTGTTTAAAATACTTTAACTATAAAATATAAAATCAACGTTTCGGCCGTATTACAACTACCTTCCTTAGGGCATGACTGGTTTCCTTGGAGTTATGAATACGCCATATCTGCATAATTTTATTAGCTCTATAATATAATAGGCTAGTCGTGACGCGATGGGAGAATGTAAAAGAAGCTGTTTGTGGGATAGCCAGCTTCTCAGTAGCGACAGTCTGCAAATCAGCGCTTGGCTTCTGGTGTGCGCAGAAATGCCCTGACAGTCCCCCTATAGCTATTTGTTTAGGCTGTCGTGTCCGTGCCCAGTAACGCTTCTGCTCCGCGGCTCCTTGGACAAGCGTAGGCAGCAGCCAGGGCGCCAGAAGTTTATAGCCGTCCACTTTATTGATGTTGTCTGACTGCTTCATAATTTCAATCGTCTCTCGAATTTTGCGTTGGCGCGTCCACGACTCTTTCGCCATCACACGGGCTTCCTGTAACAAGGAACACTGTCCATTGTGATGGTGGTGTTGGGCTATCACCGCAGCTGCAGCGACAGGATCCACAACATGATAGATTCCACAAACCGGGAGACTGGGAAGACCAGTAAACACACGAGTAGCAGAACATGAACGGTACGTGCGATTAGCACAGCATAATAAATTGGCGATAGCGGAATATAGCCGTGTCTGTGGACAGCCTGTTTTGTTCCAGGAGGCCCATGTGTTGGCGAAAGAGTCTTAGGCACGCCAGCGCAGAAAGTGAGGGGGGATTTAAATTATTAAGCAGCCAGAAATACCATAAGAGAGGACTGCTACAAACTTCGGCGTCCTGGCTGCCGGCTACCCCTGTCCAACGGGCTGCGAGCGGTCGCAAGGCAGAAGTTTCGCCGGGCTCGGTCGCGACAGCCTAAGCAAACAGCTGTAGGGAACTGTCAGTCCGTTGCCACATCGACTAGGAAGAAAAAGCGCCCACCAGAAGCCAAGCGATGATTGCAGACTGTCACCAATCACTGACAAGCCGGCAAGGCTACGAATAGCTTCTTTCCTACCTTCTACCGTTTCCTCATGACTAGTCTATTATATTCTAGGGCCAATAGAAATTTTCAAATGTGACGTATTCACATCTATCGCCTGCAATAAATAGAGCAACCTTTCCTCCACGAAAACCAGTCTGGTCCTGAGGAAGGCCATTGTAATACGGGCTAAACGTTGGTTTTACACTTTACAATGAAAGTATTTTATACTCTGAAGCGCCAAATGCTTATTCAAATACAGAGATATGTAAATAGGTAGAATACGGTGCTGCCGTCGGCAACATCTATATAAGACAACAAGTGTCTGGTGCAGTTGAGTTGCTACCGCTACGGTCGCAGGTTCGAATCCTGCCTCGGGCATGGATGTGTGTGATGGCCTTAGGTTAGTTAGGTTTAAGTAGTTCTAAGTTCTATGGGACTGATGACCTCAGATGTTAAGTCCCATAGTGCTCAGAGCCATTTGAACAATTTTTATTTTTGCAGTTGCTAGATCGGTTATTGCTGCTACAATGGCAGGTTATCAAGATTAAAATGAGTTTGAGCATGGTGTTATAGTCGGCGCACGGGCGATGGGACACAGCATCATCGATGGAGCGATGAAGTAGGGATTTACCCGTACGACCATTTCACGATTGTACTGTGGATATCAGGAATCCGATAAAACATCAAATCTCCGACATAGCTGCGGCTGGAAAAAGATCCCCCAAGAACGGAACCAACGACGATTGAATTGAATCTTTCAAGGTGACGGAAGTGCAACCCTTCCGCAAATTGCTGTAGATTTCAATGCTGGGCCATTAACAAGTGTCAGCGTGCGAACCATTCAACGAAACATCATCGATATGGGCTTTCGTAGCCCGAGGGCCACTCGTGTACCCTTGGTAACTGCATGACACAAACCTTTACACCTCGCCTGGGCCCATCAACACCGGCATTGGACTGTTAATGACTGGAAACATGTTGCCAGATTGGACGAGTCTCGTTTCAAACTGTATCGAGCGGATGGACGTGTACGGGTATTGAGGCAACCTCATGAACCCATGGACCCTCCATGTCAACAGGGGACTGTTCAAGCTGTTAGAGGCTCTGAAATGGCGTGGGGCGTTTGCAGTTGAAGTGATTGGGACCCCTGATATGTCTAGATACGACTCTGACAGGTAGCACGTACGTAAGCATCCTGTCTGATCACATGCATCCATTCATGTACACACGAGAGCAAAAAATGAGGGTCACGACTGAATTCCAACGTGTAGGCTGCACCTGAATGTATGCAACCAACATAGAATATCTGTGTTGCATATCGTCGCAGCCCTCCACAGTACAGTCGTTGTAAGATACACAATGGGTACTGCTAGAGACTACTAGAGAACACTGGTCTTTATGACAGTCCATCCAGATGTAAAGTAACACCACGATAGTACAGAAGAGATCAGACAGTCCTTAACGTTTGTAAACTAAACTTAATTACAATAAGTGATATTTCAAACGTTATGGGACAACTAGTTTTGTCACATAAATCGTTCGGTAATCCTTAGGCACAATTAAATATTTGAGACAGTATATAGATTCATATAGTTGTATGGCAATTGAAAACAAGTTCTTTGCTGTCTAAAAGGTTTACCCAACACATGCTGAACGTCGTTCAACGTTCAACGGGGAGTGGTTTCGCATCAACTTTATGTAATACTAAGCAGTTGAAAGGAAACGTGATTAACGGTGGCAAGCACTCTACGGAAATCCCAACATTAACAGCGAATCACAAGTAATATCACTGTCCACATTACTCATCAACAGTTACTTGTACACAAAGTTGTACTTCAAATGACATGACCAACGTCTTCGTTCTGGGTCTTGATGCAAACCCAGAACGTAAAGCGATTGTTAACTAAGCAAAGCCATGTGCCTTATCGAGACTCGATCACTAGGCAGAAAGAGACGTCAAATATTGACGTTTGCACCAGTATCAGTTATCAATTCTCAACTTGAACGTAAATGACGATAATGTTTGTACGAAACCAGAAACCGTAACATGACAATTACCTTCTTGGTAATTAACCGTGAAAAACGTTGTATATGGTTGCATTGTCAAGGAACAAAGGATGCTCATGTTTAAAATTGAAATGCCATCATGTAATGCTGGGGACAAGGATGCGAACCCAGCACCTAATCGGATTGTGGAATAAATACGTAAAATCAGAATGAAGATATCACAGTTTGTCACCAGTAGTGAGGTTGGAAACTTAAATGACGACTGAAGGTGTATTCTCTGACCGGGATTCGAACCCGGCGCCTACCGCCGTCGTTGTCTAACCAGGAACAGACGAGAAATGTCCAATGTTGGTCCACTATTAGCGAGATGTGCACACGTATAACTAGAAATAAGGCGACGAAAACGTCTATGCTGACTGAGAGTCGAACGCCGCACACATAGTTATGAAGACACGTTAATAATAAAATTCGTATTCAGTAGTAGCTAGGAGAAGCATGTTTAGTTGCAAACCTTAAGGCCTTTCTCATCCCTAGGAACGTTTTGCCTAATATCTGCGATATCATGGTGTTAATTTACAGGTGGATTTACTGCCGTAAAGAGCAATGTGGCCGGCCGCGGTGGCCGTGCGGTTCTGGCGCTGCAGTCCGGAACCGCGGGACTGCTACGGTCGCAGGTTCGAATCCTGCCTCGGGCATGGGTGTGTGTGATGTCCTTAGGTTAGTTAGGTTTAAGTAGTTCTAAGTTCTAGGGGACTTATGACCTAAGATGTTGAGTCCCATAGTCCTCAGAGCCATTTGAACCAGAGCAATGTGCTCTAGTAATCGTGTATCATTGAGATGTAAATGAAGTGCCTCAGCAGAAAGTAATTTCCGTCGTGCAGCACGTATTGTTTCAGAGACATTGAGTACATGTTATAAGTGCACAAAACGTGTATTATATACTACGTGTATACTATTATTTGAAGAAGCTACCGTCAAACCTGTTTACTTTGATATTCCGCTTAGTTGTCGTGGTTGAATACACGTTTTAAGGCTACATCTAATGCAGACCGCTTACAAGAAAGAATAGTTTCTTGCGTCATGCTATTGCTAGCTAGGTGAAATAATTTGTGGTAGCTCTGTTTAAAATGAATGTATTTTTGAACGTATTGTTCGTCAAATATTGGAATGAATCGTCAACTGTAGGTGTGCCTGCACATGTTATAGCATAATAGCTGTAGCTGCGTTAGTTTATACTACAGACTTGGGTAGGGTAGGTGTAACTTTTTATCCTTCAAGTGGTGATCCTGGACTTGCGGCCCGGGTCTGTACTAGCCGCAGCTCGCCAGCTACGGGCCAGCCAGGCTGGCAGAGGCGAGAGGGAAGTGAGCGAGCTGGCGGTGGCGTTGGTGGGCCAACAGCCCGGGACGAGCCAGCACGGCTGCGCCGCAAGCCTCTGCCCCTGCCGCTCCGTTTGACGTAAATATGTTTACCTCCTCTCCTGGAATCAGTATAAGAGCGGCAAGCATAAATACACATCAGGCTGTCTGCCGTAATGGCTCACTGGGAGAAGTCTATTCGAGATAGAGTCGTCGCTCTCATTGAAGAAGGAGGATGTTCCATCAGAGAAGCTGGCAGACGGTATGGCGTACTACATACCACTGAAACGAGATGGTGGAGGATCTGCCTTGAAAGAGGCACCCCCAGCAGGGCTCCTGGCTCAGGCAGGAAGAGAGTGAGCTCACAACAGGAAGACAGGGACCTAGTGACTAGGAACAGAGAAAATCCCTTTCTGAGCGCGAAGCAGTTGCGGCGGGAGACCAACTTCCCCGGCTCCAGTGACACGATTCGCCGAAGGCTGAGGGACGCTGGACTGCACGCACGACGATCCGCCGTGAAACAAGAGCTCAGCAAAGACAACGTTTTATACCGGCTAGCATTTGCGGTGCTCCATCTGAGGGCGTCGTGGGACAACGTCATTTTCACTGATGAAAAGGTGTTTTCCACCAGTACCGACGGTCCACAAATCGTTTACAGGCCGCAAGGGACTCGCCATCGACGCGAATATGTAAACACGACGAGAAGAAGTGGCCGGCTATATGTTACCTGCTGGGGTTGGATTTCTGCGAGAGGGGCGGGAATTCTTCACAGGATAGAAGGAACTCTGGACAGCGTGCAGTATGCCCACATATTGGAAAATGTGATGCTTCCGTCAGTGCGAATGCTGTACGCAGAAGGGGACGTCTCATTGCAAGAGGACATTTTTCCCATTCACAAGTCTGCATTTGTTCAGCAGCGGCTCTCCACGATTGGCGTCAACGTCATGGACTGGCCGCCACGGGCGGCTGATATGAACCCCATGGAAAACATGTGGGCTGAGGTCGCCAGAACATTAACAGAGAACTGGCCACGAAACCAACCAACTACTGCGGACGCTCTTTGGGACTGCGTCTTGGAGGCCTGGGAGGAAGTTGCTTCTTCAGGCTGTTACGTCCGACGGCTTATACATTCTATGCCAAGACGCATGATAGAAGTACAAAATAATGAAGGATTCTGTATAAAATATTAGAGTCCTTAACATGTTTTGTTATGTCTTCTTTTTCGTCATTTTTCCTCATTGGGAGCTAGTGGAAGATCGTGTGGCAACAGAAAAGATACAATATGGGTTAGTTTCCCTTTGAGTTGCCTTTTTAATTCAAGTGGGTTTCTTTTGAATATACAGTTTGTTAAATATTCTATTTTGATTTCATTTATACCCTGTCTAGACAGTTACAAACTAATCAGTTTAGATGGGCTCTGTCACAGTAGTTTTTGTTATTTCAAATACATCTCTCTCTTCCCCTCCATCCATGAATACACTCTCCGCCCTCCACACAATATACAAACGATTTCATATTATGTTTACTCGTTGTTAATATCTCCTCTATTCTCTCTCTCTCTCTGACACTATCGCCGCAAGTGCCCTTCTGTTCCAATCCCCCAAAACTTTATAAACAAATCTAGCGGTTTCCATTGACGCTACATTTTCTCTTTTAATTGCTGCTGCCTTTACTCTCTATGATTCCTCTCAACATCTATGAAACCGTATTCTTTGATCTCCCATTCCCCATAACCTATTCTTCGTTCTGAAAACAGTCCTTCCTTATCTCTCGGTCCTAAGATAAAACGAACTGTGGCACACATTTAAGTAAGCAATACTTTGCAAGCATTTCACGCTTATATTTTGCACTTCTGCACTTCTATCCATTCCCAGATCCCGCCCTCCTTCCTGTTACGCGTCCTTTGACATCTGCATCTAAATGAATACTCTGCAATTCATAATTATGTGCTTGGCAGGGGTGGACTAATCTTATTTTGATGTGTAAAACGTGTAGGTTCATATCTCACGTCAGGCGTAGATTCTTAACACACACAAGTAGCTCTCCTTCACCCCTAGTAAAGCCAAGTGCAGAACGCCAGTAAACTCCATAGTTCAATTTCCGCAGTAAAGATGACATCCCTTCGCTGCCGACTGGGGCAGAGTGGCATTCGTTTGAGCTGTGACAGATTGAGAAACCCCGTAAGGCAGAGACTCTGACACCAGCAAGTCGTCGTAAACTAGAAACCGTATTTCATTTAATGAACCAATGGCCATGTAAGTTCACAAGGCTCTTACTTTATTTGAAACTGAGAGGTTGAAAATTGTGGTATTGGACTGGGATTAGAATTCGATTTCACTGTGTTCCCCAAGACCTCCTCGAAAGGCACCTACCTGGTTGCGAATCCATATCAGCACAAAGTATTCATTACTTCATTTCAAGCCCTAGCATGAGCACTCCGAACTACTAGTGAAAAATAGTTGCATTTTCAACGTCTCTTCGTGCGTTGTCAGCTGTAACGTATTCGTTTCAACTCACAGCCACATGATGAACTTTTTATCATAAAAGATCAAACGTTTCCTTACATCTTTCCAAGTTCAAACATTCCTCTCCATCTTACTGGCGAAAACGGATTTGGGTTTGACATTGTGTTCGTTGTGACCACCAACGACGATATGTTGTGGTTCAAATTGCTCTGAGCACTATGGGACTTAACTTCTAAGGTCATCAGTCCCCTAGAACTTAGAACTACTTAAACCTAACTAACCTAAGGACATCACACACAGCCATGCCCGAGGCAGGATTCGAACCTGCGACCGTAGCGGTCGCGCGGTTCCAGACTGTAGCGCCTAGAACCGCTCGACCAGAAATGTTGTGGATTCAACTTCTAGCCAGCAGAGTATTTTCCATCACATCATTGAAAGTACAAACATGCCACTCCTAGCTATTATTGGAAAAGAATTTGATAGTTTAAGTGTCTTCATGACCACGTGTGCGGGGTTTGAATTTCATTCAGCACAGAACTTTTCGTTGCCTAATGTCTAGCTAAATATGCGCACATCATGCTACTGGTGAACCAACAATAGCTATTTATCGTCTGTTCCTGGCTAGAAAACGACGGCGCTAGATGGTGGGTTCGAATCCCAGTCAAGCAAAAACAATTCTATCGGCATTAAAAGTTCCAACATCTCGCTATTGGTGAAAACATTTGATATTTAACTTCCGATTTTACATACTTCGTTAACAATCCGATTAGGTGCTGGGTTCGCATCCCTGTCACAAGTTTTATATGATGGCATTTCAATTTTAAACATGAGCATGCATTGTTCCTTGTGAATGACACAATATTAAACGTCGTTGGGAGTAGTTCCCAGGAAGGTAACTGTTATGACAGGATTCCCAGTTCAGTACAAACATTTTCGTAATTTATTTTCAGGATCTGAATTGATAACTGATACTGGTGCAAACATCTATACTTCACGTCTCTTTATGCCTAGTGATCGGGTCTCAATAAGGCACAAACAAAGCTTAGCTTAGTTAGCAATGGTTATAGGTGCTGGGTTTGAATCCAGGTCCAGAACGACGACGTTGGTCTTGTCATTTAAAGTTCAAATTTGTGTACACGTAGCTGTTGATGTGTTACTGATGATTCGCTGTTAATGTTGAGATTTCCTTAGAGTGCTTGTTGCCGTTAATCGCGTTTTTGTACTGGTTCGTCCAATATCCAGTTTCCAGAGCCACTCGCCGTAGGGAGTGGATGGAAAACCTTTTCGAGAGCGAAAAACTTTTTTCCAATTGCCGTACAGCTTTGTAACTCCATATATTGTCTCAAGTATTTAATTTTGACTAAGGATTACTGTACGATATATATAAAATAATCCGCGTTCTCAGAACATTTGGAATGTCACTTGTTGTAATGAAGGTTAGTTTATGAGTGTTATGGGGTGTCTCATCGCTAAGAACGTGTTTTCTAATATGTTTTGTATGACGATATTAGTTGATCCTTAGATTGACTGCCAGAAAGACCTTTGGTCTCTAGTAGTCTCTTGCGGTACCAATTGTGTGTAGTCAAACGACTGTACCCCACGGGGTTTTGGTGTTTAGAGGACCTGCAACACAGCTACGTTATGTTGGTTGTATTTGGCAGTCACCCAGTTTTTTTTTGCTGTCAAGTGTACATTGAGCATTCCGACAGACTTGGGCAGTTACAGCAGGACAATGCGACACCTCACAAGTCCAGAATTGTTAACAGAGTGGCTCCAGGAATACTATTCTGAGTTTAAGCACTTCCACTGGCCACCAAACTCCCCGACATGAACATTATTGAGCAAATCTGGAATGCCTTGCAACGTGCTGTTCGGAAGAGATCTCCATCCCTTCGTACTCCTACTGATTTATGGACAGCTCTGCAGGATTCACGGTATCAGTTCCTTCCAGCACTACTTCAGACATTAGTGTGTCCATACCACGTCGCGTTGCGGCACTTCTGCGAACTCGCGGAGGTCCTACACGATTTTCGGCTGGTGTACCAGTTTCTTTGGATCTTCGGTGTTCAGTGACGCGGTACAACATCCAGAAGAATTTTAACCATCACATACTCGTCACTTACAGGTTACGTGGAAGATATCATTCGGAAACTAAAACTTGCTATCCCAAGGACGACCAGCATCAGTGTCCTGCTGACTTTCTGGTAGGTGCACACCAATACTGGAAAATAACAAAGAGCGACACGCCATTACGACTTGTTGATTTTGTAGTTGCCCTTCCTTCGAGATTTGGACGGATTTACTGTAGGCGGAGGTATGTTTCTATTGTCAGCCATGTTATTGTGAGCAACGTGCACCTCAACGAAGAGTCTGATTTATTAGACAGGGTCTTGAGTCGCTCCTGGGACTTACAACTGACGAGAATAAAAGATCAAAAAGAACGATCACTCTCACCGCAGTGTGTCACCATTTTGCAAGGTCTTCATGCTGCTTTCCAAATGGAGGACGGACGAAGAGTAGTTTTGAAATGATAATTAAATGGACACCCTAGCTGCAAACAGGCGTTGATGTACTTCATTGGGGACATGTTGAAAATGTGTGCCCCGACCGGGACTCGAACCCGGGATCTCCTACTTACATGGCAGACGCTCTATCCATCTGAGCCACCGTGGGCACAGAGGATAGTGCGGCTGCAGGGACTTATCCCTTGCACGCTCCCCGTGAGATCCACATTCCCAACATGTCCACACCACTACATTCGTAGTACGCCTAATAGATGTTTGCCCATCATACATAGTAGTTTCATTACTAGGAATCGTCGCAACGCACAAAAAAATGTTCCATATCGTTACAAATGACATTGTGATGCACCACTCTCGGAAAGATCAGTATGGACGGCACTACTAATGAATAGGATACCTTCATTATCACTCAGGGGAGAAGGAAAGACTAGGAACTGGAAAGCAGAGAACTGTTTTTTATCATTCATCGCGTCACTTACAAGGGGAGGCCGCCAATTGTGAAATTCAGATTCGATTCATACTGCGCATAATAAAAGCTCATGGCCAGAGGTGTAATGTGGCAAAGCACCAAGATGCACTTCTCAGCCGTTGTCGAGAAAATCGATAGTTAAAAGAAACCGTTGCGGTGCATGAATAACTTCTCAACAGCGTCGTGGCGCAGCGGTAAGCGCTCGGGTTCGTAATCCGGAGGTCGCCGGATCCAATCTCGCGCCATGCAACTTTTTTTTATTATTAGTTTTTTGTAATTCAAATATTCGACAACGGCTGAGAAGTGCATCTTGGTACTTTGCCACATTACACCTCTGGCCATGAGCTTTTATTATGCGCAGTATGAATCGAATCTGAATTTCACAATTGGCGGTCTCCCCTTGTTAATGCCACTTCAGACTCAGGACCCAATATGTAACCTGAAATATTGTCAACATGAATTCACTTCAGGATGATCCGGAAGGCAATGGTTGGAAATGGCACTGCAGCACTTTTACGATACCGGTAGTCGACGAAAGAAAAGAGCTGCAACGAGATTTTTCTGGTTTCATATCGATAAGGAAAAAAATGCAATTTGGCAACTACGAATCATGTCATCATTAACAGGAGTGCGCGTCACCGTGTAGCTTCATATGCAGCCCATTCCTTCTTTCCGCGACGTTTCGTTAGTTGGCTACAAGACTTTGGGACACATTTCCTACTGCAGCAGGACTTCTAGGTAAAATATGGGAGGACAACAGTAAAGTAAGAAAACTTAGCTTCAGATGAGTTGCACAGTTAACTTACAAACGGCTGGCTCACATAGAGCACAAGAAAGTAATCAACACATTCATGTTTATTGAACGTACTTTTTAGGTAGCAGAAGACGTGAAATGAGTGAAAACTAAAATCACGATTTTTTAACAACAATGTTAAACAGAAAGTGTTAGGAATTACTGAAAATTACTGTAATGTATAAAAAACAACACGTGGCGTTCTGTAAAATGCTGGAGCTGCTGTCAGTGTCCTTCCGCTACGACTGCCAAGTGCCACAATTGCTTTGCTAGGAATCCAAGCACAAAGACTTTGGAATTCTGCTCCCATCCGTTTAACGCTATGTACATTTTATCCTCGTTTAAAAGCTATGCAGGAAGTGCTCATATGCTCTCAATAAAGCACCGCATTAATTTTCTGCTTTCTCTGCCCACTGTCCATTATGTTTCTATATGTATCTCTCTTTATAAAACAATCATTTTAGTGTCTATTCCCTGTAGTGAAAGTTGAACCGTAGAGCAGCTGTCCGCACTAATAATTTGTCTTTATTCCACACGAGCGCTTCGCATGAATTATGGAAATCTATCGGGTCTTTTGTGCCGCCATGCCGCCATTCAGATGCCTTTGTCGTCAGGAACAATAGGCGCGGGGAGCACGTCTGGGCGAAATATTGAACCGTTCTGTGTACTGGGGTGGGAGCTCTAACTTCAGACTCTCAAATCCTATTCACAAGAAATCGTTCCAGGTTCACATAACGGCCTTTCTGTAGGATATTCTCCAGATTTTTCCTAAATTTAAGGTAACGCTGAAACGAAAAACCAAGCTCGATCGTGTAAACATTTATAAAATTGAAAATATAATTATGATGTGCACATTATTCTCATTGACACGTACGTGTCCACGTGTTTTAGCTTGTTGATTACACACTGATGAAATAGGGAATTCTCAGACTGCCTGTTCAACTTTCACTCACTCCTGTCAAGGGTAAAAGAAGTGATGTATCTCAGTTGTGAACACAATTATCATCGGCTATCGGGATACCTTGAATGAGGGGAGGGGCATTATTTCGGAGACGGAGAGATTTGCGAAATGTTCGCGTGCCTCTGAGAACGAAGTGAAACATGAGTCGAACAATGACGGCATTGTGAATATTTCCCGGGACCACTTACGTCTGAGGTGAAAGTCGACTATGGCACCACGTAACACCAGTGGTCATGAGTCAAGAGAACAAATGACCTATCGTATAAATCACAAGGGAGTTACATTCTGGTCTACAGCGACAGTTCAGCCAACCCTGATGTGTATGGTCTCCCGAAATAGATTTGTGGCGTTTGCAACCAAATTAACGATTGCAGATCGACACAAAGGCCTTGAAGTTACTTGTCATATCAGTGCTACACTGTTGCTATTTGGTGACAATCACACTTCTCCGACGAATGACATCTTTTGCTGCCTCGGGCAGATGGAAGTCCATGTGTCCGGCGAGAAACACCGAGCAGCAGCACTCAGCAACTGTCGGTGCGAGAACACAAGCCACTGGGAACAACATTTTCGATTTTGGAATGTGTTTGCGGTGTTCTCTGAGTTAATTCAATTACTCTTGGCCAATACTGATGGGAGTGCCAGGAGAGCATGTACACTTGTACGTGGTGATTTTGTTCGCCGCAAAGAAAATCTTTTAGCAACTTAATGATTTTTGGTACACAACTTGAAGTGTCCATAAATAGCACGATGAAGAGTTCAAAAACTTCCCTAGTCCCAAAATTCTCATAATCTCAATTAACCACTGTAGGGGTTCGTCGATTGTCTTTGCACTGTGTGAATACCTCCACGAGAACCCTTCAAAACCCGTGGGATGCGAGGCAGACAACATTATTTCAGACAGCCGTGGAGTTATGTTAATATCTGACTGAGTCACTTCCTGCTCATACAGATGCTGTGTATGCTACACTCAACGGTTACTCTGAGTACTAGCAGATGGTTACCACTGTGTGAAGCCACCGCGCACATAACGCCTTAGTGAATTTGCGACTGGTATAGTAATGGTATGACTTCCTCCTCTAGCATAATTTTTTGTAGCGCGGGTCGGCAGACTCGACAAATGATTTCAATGTGGTCATTTTCTTTTATGTGCGTCACTTAAGTCAATAAGTATTTCTGTTGCCCAGTTTCGAAGTGTACATCATTACAAAGAGGATGATACCTTTGTAATTCTAGAACATAGAAAGAGGTCATGGTATTACTTACGGAACCCGTACAATACGCATGATAAACGGTTTCTTTAGCTCAATGGGTAGTTTGATAGAGATCCAATCCGCTTAAGATCGCAGGTCTTTTCAAATGGTTCAAATGGTTCTAAGCACTATGGGACTTAACATCTGAGGTCATTAGTCCCCTAGACTGAGAACTACTTAAACCTAACTAACCTAAGGACTCACACACATCCATGCCCGAGGCAGGATACGAACCTGCGACCGTAGCGGTCGCGCGGTTCCAGACTGAAGCGCCTAGAACCGCTCGGCCAGAACGGCAGGCCGCAGGCCTTTCCAGCCAAACATAAGGTAAGCGGATAGGGATGATATTTTGGGTGGGGGGGGGGATTGATTGCGGGGGGGGAGGATGTTTATTTCCATTTCCAGCACTTACCTTACAACCAATGGAAACATCACGAAAGTCTTGGTCGGAAGCAGAAGATTGTAGCTAATTGTAATATATTTCTTGGACATACTGTCTGTGACTAAAACACGGAAGCCTGCTTCGTGATTAAGTAATTGTTGATGTGTGTAACAGAGAAATGTCGGCGACCTGCTTGACACGTGTAGTGTGATTAATGTGTGTCTTACAGTTTAAGTATTCTTTATAAATGAAACCAAAACTTTTAGACAGCGTTTGAGGTAAACGAGCCTAATATGGGATGCAAACACAAATACCCATCAGAAAACAACCTAACAAGTTACATCAATGTTGTGAGTAGCTTGATTCATTTTTTTCGTGGATATTTATGTGTGAATAGCAATACCTCATTATAACGAGTACTATATTTGTTGGACTGTTGGTGAGCATTTACAAGTGTATCGCAAAGTGCGCTTTTGGTCTCGTATGCTGTGTGAAACTTCGTACTTCGTGTACGATGACACTGATATCGTTCGATATGCGTTTCATATGGATTTTATTACTAACTTTTTGCATTCATTCGTGCTTGATACTGAATTTGATGTCGTAAGTGTCCAAAAGCAATATATTTTGAATAAATCGACCGCCATAAACAGAAATGACCATATCCAAACCTTTTGTGGTCCCCGACAAACTAGCATAAAAGTATTGAACCCGGTTGTACATTAACAACGGAACAGCATTGACTACACGGAATTCTAATGTTTCTAAAGTAAACTAAAAATCATCCGGCGATCCGCCCAAATGTTTTTGTTTAAGAGTACATGGTCCATCATTATCTTGTATTGTATTGTATGGGACTGGGGACCTAGAAACGACTGAGAGGCTTCGCCCCCGCCGTTGCCCTCAATTATTCACAACCCCACAACAGACTACAACAGTCCACTCACCCCACCGCCGCCCCACACCGAACCCAGGGTTATCATCAATATCTTACTCTGAACCAGCCAGATAAAGGGTAACGCGTAATTTAAGTTGCAATTATAACCACGATTCCACTTTCCACTATAAATACAAGTTCATCGACTACCGTACGTCTCTAGCAATACCATGTGTACGTATTTACAGTCTGTTGAGTACGCTTCTAAGTGTTTTGTTCATTCATCTCTGTAGGTTTTGAGTAAATCCGAAGTTCCGTTACAAAGAGAAACTCAAGAATTTTCATTGTAATATATATATATATATATATATATATATATATATATATATATATATATATTCCTGGAAATGGAAAAAAGAACACATTGACACCGGTGTGTCAGACCCACCATACTTGCTCCGGACACTGCGAGAGGGCTGTACAAGCAATGATCACACGCACGGCACAGCGGACACACCAGGAACCGCGGTGTTGGCCGTCGAATGGCGCTAGCTGCGCAGCATTTGTGCACCGCCGCCGTCAGTGTCAGCCAGTTTGCCGTGGCATACGGAGCTCCATCGCAGTCTTTGACACTGGTAGCATGCCGCGACAGCGTGGACGTGACCCGTATGTGCAGTTGACGGACTTTGAGCGAGGGCGTATAGTGGGCATGCGGGAGGCCGGGTGAACGTACCGCCGAATTGCTCAACACGTGGGGCGTGAGGTCTCCACACTACATCGATGTTGTCGCCAGTGGTCGGCGGAAGGTGCACGTGCCCGTCGACCTGGGACCGGACCGCAGCGACGCACGGATGCACGCCAAGACCGTAGGATCCTACGCAGTGCCGTAGGGGACCGCACCGCCACTTCCCAGCAAATTAGGGACACTGTTGCTCCTGGGGTATCGGCGAGGACCATTCGCAACCGTCTCCATGAAGCTGGGCTACGGTCCCGCACACCGTTAGGCTGTCTTCCGCTCACGCCCCAACATCGTGCAGCCCGCCTCCAGTGGTGTCGCGACAGGCGTGAATGGAGGGACGAATGGAGACGTGTCGTCTTCAGCGATGAGAGTCGCTTCTGCCTTGGTGCCAATGATGGTCGTATGCGTGTTTGGCGCCGTGCGGGTGAGCGCCACAATCAGGACTGCATACGACCGAGGCACACAGGGCCAACACCCGGCATCATGGTGTGGGGAGCGATCTCCTACACTGGCCGTACACCACTGGTGATCGTCGAGGGGACACTGAATAGTGCACGGTACATCCAAACCGTCATCGAACCCATCGTTCTACCATTCCTAGACCGGCAAGGGAACTTGCTGTTCCAACAAGACAATGCACGTCCGCATGTATCCCGTGCCACCCAACGTGCTCTAGAAGGTGTAAGTCAACTACCCTGGCCAGCAAGATCTCCGGATCTGTCCCCCATTGAGCATGTTTGGGACTGGATGAAGCGTCGTCTCACGCGGTCTGCACGTCCAGCACGAACGCTGGTCCAACTGAGGCGCCAGGTGGAAATGGCATGGCAAGCCGTTCCACAGGACTACATCCAGCATCTCTACGATCGTCTCCATGGGAGAATAGCAGCCTGCATTGCTGCGAAAGGTGGATATACTGTACTAGTGCCGACATTGTGCATGCTCTGTTGCCTGTGTCTATGTGCCTGTGGTTCTGTCAGTGTGATCATGTGATGTATCTGACCCCAGGAATGTGTCAATAAAGTTTCCCCTTCCTGGGACAATGAATTCACGGTGTTCTTATTTCAATTTCCAGGAGTGTATATATATATATATATATATATATATATATATATATATATATATATATAGATGAAAAGTAGTGCACCAATTAATTATAACCTCTTACGCCGGAACACACAGGCTGAGCAGCATAAATATTTTATTGATGATTTTACAAACAGCATCCATTGAAGAAAAAGTTTTGCGTCTTTTATACTGACTTCGATGTTTCTGCACTTCTTTTTGTTTCAAATCCTTCACTTCTCTCACGTCCAATGAAACTTTTTAGGCATTATCAGTTACGGATATTTGTTCTTTTACACTCTAAGACACAAAAAAACGACACACCAAGAAGGAATTATGCAAATGGGAGGAAAGCGGTAGACGTGATGTACATGTACAGAGAGACAAATGATTTCAAGCTCAAAACAACTGAATGATTAATTCAAGAGGAAGAGCTTCACCAATTGAGCAAGTCAATAACTGGTTGATCCTCACATGGTTCTTACGCAAACATTTATTCGGCTTGGCGCTGATTGATAGAGTTGTTTGATGATCTCCAGAGGGCTGTCGTACCAAATTCTGTCCGATTGGTGCGTTAGATCGTCAAAATTTCTAGAGTGGACAAATCTGGCGACCTTGCTGGCCGAAGTAGTGTCAATCCCGCATCCCGCATCGGGCCATCCTGATTTAGGTTTTCCGTGATTTCCCTAAATCGCTCCAGGGAAATGCTGGAATGGTTCCTTTGAAAGGGCACGGCCGACTTCCTTCCTCATCCTTCCCTAATTCGATGAGACCGATGACCTCGCTGTTTGGTCTCTTCCCCCCAAACAACCCAACCCCAACCCGACGTAGTGTTTGGCAGGCGCGAAGACAAGCACTAGAAACTCTCGCCGTATGTGGGCGGGCATCATCGTGCTGAACTGTAAGCCGACGATGGTCCGCCATGAAGGTCAACATAACGGGGCGTAGAATATCGTCGACGTATCGCTGTGCTATAAGCGTGCCGCCTATGAAAACCAAAGGGATCCTGCTATGAAAGGAAATGGCACCCAATACCGTCACTGCCAGTTGGCGGGAGACAGTCAGGTTCGTATCCCACGGCTGTCCGGGGAGTCTCCAGAGGCGCCTTCGCTGGTCATCGAGGCTCAGTTCGAAGCGGGCTTATCACTGGAGACAATTTTAGTCCAGTTAGTGAGATTCTAGACCGAAATTTTCTTTCTTTCACATCCTTTTGTAATTTCTTTAGTTTTAATTCGCAGCTCATAACCAATAAATAGTTATTGAGGTTTCTCATCATTAGGTAACATCAGTGGAATGTTATTTATGTGGACATACCTAGTTACACAAGGTATTTTTAAGTATATTGCTTCTATTTGTGACTAACTGTTTTTATTTTTAACAAACTTGTACTGAATGTGCTACATACTATCCACTATAACGTCAACTGGCATGTGTTATAAAGTCGTAATGCGACAAGACGTAGAACAACAACTTCTTGGAAGTATGGAAACGTAATTTGTAATAGCAAATATAAATAATGATGTACTCTATGTAAATACATAATTTTACAACTTTACAGATCAGACGATGACAGTTTTAACTGTAGGAACCGGTCATCAAGAAGAAATACAAGTGTTCAGAACAATCGTGGCTATTAAATTTTCTTCAGTATACTCGTATAATGGTCAGAATACATGTCTGCCACTTTTATGTAACTAATGTGAAAACGTCAGGTGTCTCAGGATTTCTTTCACGATTCTTAAATCAATGTTAGCAGTGATTAAATCTTCTTCTTTGCAAAATTTTCCCAAGTGGCTTCCCTTTTAATTCATTTCTACCAGTCCACGTTTTACTATTTTTGCTTCTCTCCCTTTTTCTGATAACGAAATGTAGTCCCCCTTCACAGTTAAAGATTTCCCCTTATCTGTCTGCATAATTTCTTTCATGTTATCATAGCTTGTTTCATTCTCTTCGTGTATGTGTGTGTTGGTCTAGAGTACTTTGGCTCTCATAATGTGTTCAGTCTGTGGTTCTTAGTTAGCACCCCTGCATTCCTAGTCTCTTATTTATCACTGATTATTTGATCTTGTGTCTGTATTGATGTAGTAATCTGACCGGAAGTCCTGTTCCTCCTCCCTTCGCACTTCACTCATACTCTCACTACACCTCTCTTCAAGCTATACATTTCTATTTTCTAATAAACTAGCAAAGTAAATCTTATATTACACACCTCGAACCATAGAACGCCAGATTTCTTTCTCCCAATAACGTCGTCCAGACTAGTCCCCGCCCGGATTTCCAACTGGGGACTAATTTACCTCCGGATTATCTTACCCAAAAGGATATCTTATCGCTAGGCATACAGTAGAGTTTCATGTCTTTGGTCAACACAGTGTAGTTATGATTAAACTTTCGCTAACTGAGAGGGCAATCTTGAAAAGCGGGTGGTCGTACGACAATAAAACTTGGCAGACACATTTTTAAAGACAAGGGGAAGAGAATAACGAATAAACCATTGAAAGAAACGCATTATAAATTCACGTGAGCGGGTAGAATATGTTAACTGCGTACCATGTTTTCATTTCAGGTTACAATCGATGCTCGACGTAACGACCATCTTAATCTACGACACCCTGGAACAGCGAGCGGTGGACCGCGGAATTTTCAGGTGTCGTGACACAACTAGAGCAGCTTGAAGATCGCACATTGCGTCTAGCATTCTCAGTCATGGAAACAGTAACTTTTTCAACAGTTTGTACCGAAATTGGTCATCGAACACTCCCAGGAGCAGTTTCCGAGTTGCCAATTACTTCGAACTTCCGAATCACTTTTTTCACCCCCGATGCGGAGAAAGGACCACCCCGCATTCTTTTAATCCGTCGATACTCGCGAAGAGTAGCAGCACTGTTGCCGCTGTTTTGATAAAGCAGCTTTACGAATAAAGCACTGGTCATCTTGTGCACCGCAATGCATACTGGTGCTTGTGTTTCAGCCCTACGTCGTCGCCCAGTACCGGAACCTAATGGCAAGTCATCACACTAACACTACTAACAACGCAAATACTGCGGCGTACAGTCTGAACATCGTTCCTATAAAGTTCGGTACCCATAGCGTTAATAGTTTCCGTCTACAACGGCTCAAGTAGCAAAAGTTTAATTATAACTGACGGAGTATAATGGCTGCTGTTTCCACATCGATTTTAGCCAATCTGTGTACAAACATAGCAAGGCAAAGTTGGCTAGTTTACAAGACCTGTTCAGCCAGATATCCACCACTTTGTACCTGTAACTGCTGTAAATGGTACTGCTCCTATTCAGGTACCATTATTATGTTGTCTGGTCTTTCCACAGATTATATCCTTCCAGAATTCTCTACAACTATCAGAACCTTATCCGACCGAATCTTACCATTGCCAACGTAACGTTTATCTCTAGAACCCCAAAACCGCACAACTCCTTACACGTCCTTGAACTCTATCCACCCCACCTCATCTTCTGCGTCTCTTTTTCCTCTCGCAGCCGTATCATTCATCAGGTGATAAAATTCCCCCTCTCGTTAAATTCTTCAAACACTGTAAATTTGAAAAGGAAAACCGAATTGTCTTCCTCTTCTGAACACAGCAATCATACAAGACTCTAATATATCTGCCCTCCTCCTGACATCCCCCCGCTCCTTCCTTTTCCAGTTTCCATTTATACATTCCACTTCTCAGCCAAAAATCAAATTTATACTCGTACACATAGTAACACATTTGTCTGTACTGCCCTAGTGCCCATATCCCTCCTTTCTTCCCTCCTTCCTATCTACCCAGCATGTACTGTAGGCCGATATCGAGGGATCCATGGCATGTGCCATCGCCATCATCATAATAATCGTCATCGTCATTGTCTTCCTCAACATAATCCCTGTCTCTGTATGAAGTGTCCTTCATTACTGTGGGTACTAATAACACTAGTGAAATAGTACTAGAGTACTGGTGATAGAAGCACGTTTCCGACCGAATAGGTGGCAAAATCCATACACTTTTCGAAGTGCTCTCGCGCTCTTTTCATGAAACGGTTGCTCGTTGGACCAACATTTTTAAGATGGCCAAAAACCTAACTTTATTGACCCTGATGAACACAAGACACCGTTACTCTTCTACCCCACAAGATGTCTCGTTTAGTACTCTTGATAGGAATGCTTAAATACGCGATTAAAGTAGAAATCCGTTTATGTTTTTACATCTCCAAAGAAGTTGAATTACTAATTTTTCTTTATAAGAATATTCTCTTTCGAGACTGATGTTGCTAGAAATTCCGTAAAACTTCCACAAAACTACATTCGATAAACTTCAGAATCAGCTCGCTTTCTCACTTTCTTGTCAGGCACTTGATAATTCAGACACTTAATTTCCTACGGTTTTGAAGAAACTTAAAACTAGGTGTCCGCAAACGGAGAAGTTTATCTTGTGCTTTGTGTCTGCAGGTGACTAAGTGAACAACTTCTTGAGCACTCTTAATAAAAGAAGTTCGACGAATTACTTCATTAGAGTAATCTGCGAGTAAAATTACATTCCATGTAATGACCCTTTTGTTGACAAGAGCTGTTAATCCCTTGGCGCCAGAGACGCTGTTCGGAGTTGAGCGGCTCTTGGGGATTTTCTCTTTAGCCGGAAAAAGGAAGGTGTCTCTACCCGCGGGCCGCTAGGGCCGCCTGTTCCTAAACTTTAGATTAGTGAGGCCAACGCATCTGAAGGCATGTTTTTAATAAAGCTACTGACGCAACGGTATAAAGGGAAGAAGCGCACGATGGTAGATATGATCACAAATAGCCCTGAAAACGATCGGCCGTGTTTATACATATATTTAGTATTGTTGTTTTTAACTTTTATCAGTTTTCTTGTGATTTAGTTCCACCATTAGTAGGTTTGGTAGTGAAAGGTTTGAGCAGAAAGAAAACAAGACTCTCTAGAAATTACACACTGGATTCCTTTCTGTGTGTTCATAGTCAAACGAAGAGTGTGACAGGGACAAGGGAGAATAAAATTGGCCAGTGTGATGTCTATTTTGGTAAAAAAAAAATTTCATCGCTTGGAAATAATTAGGATATTTAAGAACAAAACTTGACAAAAAGATATGAAAAAAGGAACGGTCAAATTTTAGCACTGAAGAGCCTGGCAGCAATGCTGTGAAACGATGTCATCATACATGCCGTCATTGTGGCGACAATGTACTATTAAGTAAGAAGACGTATTCAGAGTGCAAGGTCGATTGTTCATGACGCTGGCAAACCGGAAAAAGCTAGCCAGAGCTACTGAAGGGGGAAGCTGAGCAATACCCAGCTCCAACTATACGCCATTGGGAGCTGACTAAAGAAGAAGAGCAAAACGAATGAAGTCATTGCCATCCAATGGCGACACTTGGCTGGGCAGCCTGTTCTTCTTCCAGGTTCATAGCCGCTGCTGATGAAGAATTGCTGGCCAGCAGAATCTCATAAATATCCCCACTCTCAGATGTTCCCAGATGCTCGCCGACATTCGCTCTGTATAATCAGCTTTAGGGGTACATGTTTCCAACCTCTGTTGTGTGCATCAGTTGCTGACTTCGAGGTGGAGACTGCTGGAGAACCAGATGAGGTATCCAGTCATCTACCAAGGACTTTTTCCGCAGTAACAGCAGGCAACTGCCTGAGCTGCGGACTGTATGCAGATGACTTGGCACCTTTGCACCACAGGGTTGTCATCTGGGTGACTACCTCCTGCTGGTACCCACCTCTGTAGTGGGACACCTGTTCGAACCTCAGCTGGAGGCTGCCATTGAAACTGAGTTTCGCCCAAAGCCGTCACATGCCTTCGAGGTAGGTCATGCTTGGGGCAATGGTTTGAGTACCGTCCTACTGTGTGCTGTATTTCCTGTCCAAGGTGGGCCTGTAGCCTGGACGGGGCTGTCATATCTCGGCCACACCTCTGTGCCTAGCGCGGATAAAAGTTTAATTCAACCAGGGATGTCTTACTTGCAGCCCGCTGAAGGAGGCTACGTTATTTCCTGACTTTGCGTAGCCATTTAATCTGCCACGTTAGAGGTCACACCTCCGGCCTCTACACATGGTATCAGAAGTATCTACTGCAAAATAAGCTTCTACCAATCATCGAGAGGACGCTCTGGCTGCGACAGCTTCGCCAGCTCTGGTTGTTTGTTTTTCGGGGCCGTTGTTGTGTAGTTCTTTGGCACGATCATGGTGGATAGGACTGATGTGCATAGGAATGTTTGGATAGCCTTTGAGAAATCAGATGGACCTGCAGACAGTTTCGGGAAAATTATAAAGAGTACTACTTGCAGCCAGTGAGTTGCCAATATAGTAATTAACTGTGTCATGAATTATCGCGTATGCAGGCAGTTCCAACTACCTGTGACACATGTCGACGTTATGGGCATAGCGCTTAGAGGCATTTGAACCATTTGAAAGGGCTATCGATTACCAATTGAAACGTCCTGGACGATGATGATTTCGATATGTTGAGTGTAGACCGTTACTTCAAGCAAACCATCAGGGCATACGCATTACGCGAGAAAGAAAAGCACGTAAAAGGAAGGGATTTGTCAACTATCAACTATGCGTCCACCTTCGTAGTTGCGTGGTCAGCGCGGCATGCAGCCATGAGGGATATCTAGGTTAGATTCATGGTGGTCCCAGGGAAGTCTCTTAGATGCCAGGTGGTGGTACTGGATGCACTCAGCAGCCCCTTAAGGACAACTCAGGAGCTACTCGATCGATTAGTAGCGGTTCCAAGGTCGAGAAACCCTACAGCGACCAGGACAGTGGTGTGATGACCACGTGCACTTCTATACGTCATCTGATGAAGCCATTGGCAGAGGATGACACGATGGTCTGTCGGACCGGTTGGTCTGCCAGGGCCAGAACGCGGAACTTTACTTTACCAGGTCAACTATGCAGGCTTTGTTAATATGCTAGAGAACAATTATTGGCTACACCCGTGACGCAGCATCAAATCCCGACAGGGGACATTCCTCCGGTCTACTAGAAACCATTCAGAAATGCCAGGCACCAGCAATCGATAATGGAAGACTTCATCAATCAGCATTTGGTTGATGGCATTGTTGAGGGAAGTGATAGTACACGGGGAGCAGCGTCTCCTCTGTCACAGAAAAGGTTATACGAACAATAGTCGTACGTTTGAATGATTCTGTAAACCATGTACAGCAAATGAGGTGCCGATAGATAATCTGAAGTTGAGTATTTAGTATTTCACTTGGAATTTTAAAGACTGCTGGTTGATTCTCAATGGGCACCCCATTTCTGAATGTGATATCGAGCATTATTCAAAGGCTTATCAAATGTTTCTCAATCTATTTTAGTTTTTATTTTGAACAAATCGTTTTACAAAATGTTTGACAGTTTTTCCATTTTTAGAATACACTCATGGAAATGGAAAAAAGAACACATTGACACCGGTGTGTCAGACCCACCATACTTGCTCCGGACACTGCGAGAGGGCTGTACAAGCAATGATCACACGCACGGCACAGCGGACACACCAGGAACCGCGGTGTTGGCCGTCGAATGGCGCTAGCTGCGCAGCATTTGTGCACCGCCGCCGTCAGTGTCAGCCAGTTTGCCGTGGCATACGGAGCTCCATCGCAGTCTTTAACACTGGTAGCATGCCGCGACAGCGTGGACGTGAACCGTATGTGCGGTTGACGGACTTTGAGCGAGGGCGTATAGTGGGCATGCGGGAGGCCGGGTGGACGTACCGCCGAATTGCTCAACACGTGGAGCGTGAGGTCTCCACAGTACATCGATGTTGTCGCCAGTGGTCGGCGGAAGGTGCACGTGCCCGTCGACCTGGGACCGGACCGCAGCGACGCACGGATGCACGCCAAGACCGTAGGATCCTACGCAGTGCCGTAGGGGACCGCACCGCCACTTCCCAGCAAATTAGGGACACTGTTGCTCCTGGGGTATCGGCGAGGACCATTCGCAACCGTCTCCATGAAGCTGGGCTACGGTCCCGCACACCGTTAGGCCGTCTTCCGCTCACGCCCCAACATCGTGCAGCCCGCCTCCAGTGGTGTCGCGACAGGCGTGAATGGAGGGACGAATGGAGACGTGTCGTCTTCAGCGATGAGAGTCGCTTCTGCCTTGGTGCCAATGATGGTCGTATGCGTGTTTGGCGCCGTGCGGGTGAGCGCCACAATCAGGACTGCATACGACCAAGGCACACAGGGCCAACACCCGGCATCATGGTGTGGGGAGCGATCTCCTACACTGGCCGTACACCACTGGTGATCGTCGAGGGGACACTGAATAGTGCACGGTACATCCAAACCGTCATCGAACCCATCGTTCTACCATTCCTAGACCGGCAAGGGAACTTGCTGTTCCAACAAGACAATGCACGTCCGCATGTATCCCGTGCCACCCAACGTGCTCTAGAAGGTGTAAGTCAACTACCCTGGCCAGCAAGATCTCCGGATCTGTCCCCCATTGAGCATGTTTGGGACTGGATGAAGCGTCGTCTCACGCGGTCTGCACGTCCAGCACGAACGCTGGTCCAACTGAGGCGCCAGGTGGAAATGGCATGGCAAGCCGTTCCACAGGACTACATCCAGCATCTCTACGATCGTCTCCATGGGAGAATAGCAGCCTGCATTGCTGCGAAAGGTGGATATACTGTACTAGTGCCGACATTGTGCATGCTCTGTTGCCTGTGTCTATGTGCCTGTGGTTCTGTCAGTGTGATCATGTGATGTATCTGACCCCAGGAATGTGTCAATAAAGTTTCCCCTTCCTGGGACAATGAATTCACGGTGTTCTTATTTCAAGTTCCAGGAGTGTATATTTACTTTTTTCCACATACGATTGTGTTTGTGGCGGCTGTCTACCTTGAATGAAACGGACATGATGTTCCTGATCTACGTCTTCAGCAACATCTACATCTACATACGTACTCTGTAAGCCACAGTATGGTGCCTGGTGGAGTGTATCTTATACTACTAGTAGTTATTTCCTTTCCTTTTCCACTCTCAAATAGAGCAAGGATAAAGCCACAGTCTATACGCCTCTGTACGAGCCCTAGTTTCTGTTACCTTATCTGTGTAGTCCTTACGTAAAATGTAGGTTAGCGACATTAGAATCGTTCAGCAGTCAGCTTTAAATACAGATTCTCTAAATTTTCTCAACAGTGTTTTGCGAAAATAACGTCGCCTTCAAAAATGGTTCAAATGGCTCTGAGCACTATGGGAGTTAACTTCGGAGGTCATCAGTCCCCTAGAACTTAGAACTACTTAAACTTAACTTAACCTAAGGACATGACACACATCCATGCCCGAGGCAGGATTCAAACCTGCGACCGTAGCAGTCACGCGGTTCCAGACTGAAGCGCCTAGAACCGCTCGGCCATAGCGGCCGGAAAAGTCGCCTTCCCTCCAGGAATCTACATTTGAGTTCCTGAAGCATCTCCGTGATAACTCTGTGCTGTTCGAATCTACTGGTAACAAAACTGGCACCCCGCCTCTGAATTGCTTTGATGACTTCCTTTAATTCGACCTGGTTGGGATTCCAAAGACTCCAGTAGAAATGAAGAATGGATCTATACACGGTCTGTGAGGTACACTTCGCTAAGATTCTTCCAATAAACAGCAGTCGATTATTCGCCTTCTCTCTTACCGTTCTTACATGGTCGTTCCATAGAATATCGCTTTGTAACGTTACGACTAGATATTTAATCGATGTGATTGTCTCAAGCAGTACACTATTGATGTTGTTTTCGATCATTACGGGAATGTTTTTCCTACTCTTCTGCATTAACTTACTTTTTTTTTTTACATGTAGAATAAGCTGCCACTGATCACACCAACTACCTTTTCTTGTATCTTCGTACAGTCATTCAACAACGGCACCTTCCCATACACCATAGCATCATCACCAAACGATCCAGGTTGTTGTGTGTCTGATGAACACTCGCCGTCGAGGACAACGTAATGGGTTCTATTACTTAAAAAGTCTTCGAGCCACTCACATATCTAGGAACCCAATCCGCATGCTCGGATCTTCGTTAACAGCCTGCAGCGGGACACCATTTCAATCGGTTTCCGGAAATCTAGAAATATGGTAACTGCCTGTTCTGCCTTCATCCACGGCTCGCAGGATATCATGTGAGAAAAGGGCATGCTGAGTTTCCCACCAGCGATGTTTTCTAAATCCGTGCTGATTTTTGGACAGAAGCTTTTCCGTCTCAACTCAGAATATGTGTCATTTAAAAATTCTGCAGTGAACCGATGTGAAGGATTTTCGTCTGTAATTTTGCAGGTCCGTTTTTACCCTTGATGTATACGAGAGCCACGTGCGCTTTTTTCCAGTTGCATAGGAAAGAGTCTCTGGTCTAGGGATTCGCGATATATGCCTGGCGCCTTTTTTTCGCTTTTTCTGTCGCTTCTCTACACCAGGGACGCCTTTTTCTGTTATCCTTAAGGGAGTCTGTGCGACTGTCAAACGACGGTATGTTAGAGCGACCCTCGTACGTGAATGATTTCTTAACTACATACATAAGACAATTTTTGGGGGTTCTCGGCGGGATCTTTTGCCAAGACATGTTACTGGAAGTTGTTGTATGCTTCGCGCATCCATCTTTTTACAGACGCACGAACCACTACTAACTTTTGCCTGTCGACCTTTCCGTGTTCTTTTTTGAACCTGAATTGCAACACTCTGCATTTTCCGAAATTTGTTATTAAACCACGGTGAGTCTTTTCCGTCCTTAATCCACTTACTCGACACACTTTTCTCCAGAGCATGATTTACGATCTGTTTAAAATTTGCCTATTATTCCTCCACGTTCTTCATACTGGAACTAAATGATTTATTGACCAATCGATATGCTAAGAGCTCATTATCTTGTATTCTACCACAAATACTCTCGATGACTTCTTGGTGGATTTTTAAAGTTTATTAACCATCTTCCCTATGATGACATCATGATCACTAACCCTGTCTTTGTACTGACACTGTCGATAAGGTCAGTTCTTTGTGCAGCTATAAGGTCTAAAATATTTGCATTGAGTGTGGGTTCTTGAACTAGCTGCTGAAGCCACTGTTCGAAAAAAGCGTTCAAAAAATTGGCTCTGAGCACTATGGGACTTAACATCTATGGTCATCAGTCCCCTAGAACTTAGAACTACTTAAACCTAACTAACCTAAGGACATCACACAACACCCAGGCATCACGAGGCAGAGAAAGAAAAAAGCGTTCAAAACTTCTTCACGAAGCTGTCTGTCCATACCACTTGCAAATAATTCTAGGACGGCCCAGTCTATAATCGGTAGGTTGAAATCGTCTCTAACTAATGTCGCATGCTCTGGGTATTGACGCGCTACTGAGCGCAGACTTTCTATGAATTATTCTAAAATGTCATGGCGAATCGGGTGGCCGGTAAAAATATCTGATAATTAACTTGAGTACACCTAGGCTTATTTCTCGCGTCCGGATAACTTGACAGTAAGACTCAATTTCGACCTCGATGAACACAATATTTTGTCGACTGCAGTCAACACTCTCTCTCCTATTGCACATAATTGGCATTTCCGATATACGTTCCATGCCTTGCTGAATATTTCGGAGCTTACTGCGTTGAGTTTCACCCAGCTGTCTGTTCCGAGAATAATTTCAACGCGACGATTTTCCTGGAGGGCACTAAGTTCAGGAAATTTGTTATGAATACTTCAACAATTCATCGCTCATAATTTTGACGATCGGAGTGTCTTTACTTTGTACGCGGTCTGACATCGCTCTCTGCATATCGACTGGCGAGCATTCATTTGAGGACCTCAGACTACCACCTAGCATCAAAAAAGGGCCGCTTCCTTTGTGTAGTGCACCGCTGACCTTTTCTCCATCTCACAACTCAAGTCTAGAAATCTGCAGCCAAAACCGCCAGAGAATCGACGGAGCCTTTTGTTGAGACACTCTGCTGAGCTCAAAACCGAAGGACTTCGGACAACTCTGGTTACGATGCCGCAAGTTGTGAGATTTGCCTGCACTCCATAAGCGAGACCAACAGTCTTCACCACTTCCGATAGTGGACTGCACGAACTAAGAATGGCCTCAGAATTCAAGCAACAGACGTCACTAGTGCTTACACAAGCCACAACTTGCAGACGACTGCACCCTGGATCCTCGATAGCTGCTGGCACAGTCTCCTTCGCATTTCGGATGAGATCCCATGGCAGATATATAGAGTCCACATTCAGCTTCATTTCAGCCCTGGACACTATTTCCCTAAGGGACTCCATATCGCCTCTAACTTCGAAGCTCCTAATAACTAACAAAACACTGTTCCCTTGCGCCTGCTCAGACCCTGCTGAAGGAGCGGTCACTTCTCCACTCACAATGTGAACGGGCGAGCCCAGATGGCCAGCCTCCACATTGACTCTCCGCCTCGAGCGACGCAGACATATTACAACCCACCACTCCGCCTGTAGTGAGAGTGGGTTCCTAGTGCTGGGTTCGCTGCAAGGTACCTCAGCAGCAGAGCCAGTGTAAACAAAACGACACCAGAAGTTCCCCATGCGACATACTGCATTCACTACCAGTGACCCCGAGGCAGCAGCCTTGAGATGGTTGGCTCTGGTCATAAAAGCATCTTCAGCTGTTCACGAACTGCAGCTACCTTCTTCTGTGTCCTCACACAAGATGCACACCTCCTATCCATCCTATTACTACCTACTCAACATTCAACTATAAAATCACACAGAGAAAGCTAAATAAGTAGCTTGCTAATGTCCTGGTGCATTAAAGGCAGCAAGTGAAGCCTCATGATTGTGATATGGTAACAACTATTCCATTTTATACAGAAAAAAGAACAGCTATGATGTTTGCCCAACTGCCATCTCTTTTGCCATCTAGTTTGCTACAAGCGAGGTGGGTATTTCAAAAGTGACATTGAGAGGTGAAACAATATCATAACTACGTGTTACGCAGTGCTGTAGTAGTCATCACAATAGAATCATTAGAAATAATTGCGAATCAGGATCATTCCCGTAAACGATCGCCAAAACTAAAGTAAAATAGAAAGTGTGGACACTGCTACTGTGGTATCGAAAATAATACCACCTCACAGTATCAAGGATGGTAATCGAATGGTTGGTTTCCGTCTAACGCAGATAGCTGTTGCGCAGGATCTGGTGGACACCGTGATGCGTTTCTGCTGAGCCACCCCAAACAGCTCTGTACTTGGAGCGCTCTCCGCCACCGCAATAAACAATGGTCGGCGGTAGCCGCTCAGCGCACTTCCACTCGGAGCCACCTCGTCACGTGACGTTATGCAGATGCCGTCTAGTTGCGGCACAGTTCGTGCTCAGGACAGTCAGGTTCATCCCAGCTGCCACTGTATCAGCTGAACTCTTTTCCTTGCTGCAATGTTTGTAATGAGTCTTAATTCGCTTGGAGGAATACAAGCAACGTAAATCTCGTGTTTACTGGGATATCTTGTTCACTAATCATCTCTGCTCCTGTCCAGCTTTCCTACGACGATAGGAGTGCACCACTTTGTAGCCCACCACCAATTACAACTGCATACGAAGTTGTATACAACAGGCATGACAATATTTCAACGACGATTCGGTGAATAATCGCATACAAGCAACTGCAAAAAATCGACTCTACCGGCCAAGGTAGACAGCCACACAAACAGTAAGGCGCCCCAGCCGGCCGGTGTGGCCGAGCGGTTCTAGGCGCTTCAGTCTGGAACCGCGTGACCGCTACGGTTGCAAGTTCGAATCCTGCCTCTGGCATGGATGTGTGTGATGTCGTTAGGTTAGTTAGGTTTAAGTAGTTCTAAGTTCTATGGGACTGATGACTACAGATGTTAAGTCCCATAGTGCTCAGAGCCATTTGAACCAGTAGGGCGCACCCCCCCCCCCCTCCTCTTATGATGGTGCTACGCTAAAGAAACATGTTTCAGTAAAAGCGAAATACAACAAATTTTCTCACGGTGATGTCGTCAAGGTACTTCCTCAGTCCTCTATATCGTAACAGTATTCATATGGACACAGAACGCGCACTGCCTGACGATCGACTGATTCACGAGGAAGGTTTGTTCCAAACGGTTGAAATCGCTCTAAGCACTATGGGATTTAACATCAGAGGTCATCAGTCCCCTAAACTTAGAACTGCTTAAACCTAACTAACTTAAGGACATCGCACACAGCCGTGCCCGAGGCAGGATTCGAACCTGCGACCTTAGCAGCAGCGTGGATCCGTACTGAAGCGCCTACAACCTCTCGGCCACAGCGGCCGGCAAGGAAGGTTTGTGTGTAATTTATTAGCTCCACGCCAGACAAGTCGCCCGGTCGTAGATACCGGTGGGAAACCGGAGTGGGTCGCTGGCTTTCATGAAGTCAGGTGGCGCAGCGGTTAATATATTGTATTTGGAATCACAGTGATTCACATAGCCATCCGGTCGTCGAGATTTAGTTTGTCCCAAGCATGTGTAACTCAATTGAGGTCGGTTCTTCTGTAAAGGATTCGGTCGAATTTGTTTCCCATACTTCCTAAAGCTGTATATAGAGAAATTAGTGCTATAATCCGTTCATCATTAGAATAAATCAGATGTAAATATTGTACTATGTATTCTTCAGCGTTTGCTGGAACCTCATTGGATTTCAGTTTCATGTGGGACTGCAGCCAAGGTGTCGTAAGTACTGTCAAGTAAGATAATAAGGGTACGTTTTGCGCTGTGTGTTAAGCGCACGTAAACTTAGCGACAATACGGGACAACAGATTCACCGGCGCATTTAACTTAGCACTGGCCGGTCAGCTGATATAGCTAGCCTGCAGTGACGTGGCCAGCTGCAGTTCACACTTAAAACGAGGCGAGCAGAAAAGCAACACAGCTTCGGATGTCATTTAATTTTTAAGCAGCATGAAATAATACACTGCAAATCTCCCACAATACGCCCCTTAGACGACCAGACGAAAACCGCTACACGTTATCGTTTTTAGCTAACGTACAGTTGTAACTAAAAACAAGAATGATGAAAATTCCTGACCTAACCACAGGGTAATTTTTCTGCATAATCTGTGTGTAACGTAAGAGAGTATTAAAGGATTTCGCAGTATAGTTAAATATTGAAGCCACTGAAGGAATTACTTCCAGTCAGTCGTCTGATAATCTCTTAGCTCCTTCCTTATCCGAATCCGAGAAATACATTTCAATACTGGAACTGCTACGTGGATAACGAGCCTATCAACAACAGAGTTCCATGAAGCCAACCAGGGGCAGCATTTAACGAAAGTTTAGGGAATGTCCATTTGTTGCAACGTAATATTTTGGTTTCAATAAACAACTTATGTTATCTACTTTTACATGTTTTTGCATACGGATTACACATTACTTTATTTGCCCGGAGTCATAGAAAAGTAAGCAAAAAAACAATAGTTACTGAGACAGTGACCAAGGGAAGCAAAAGTCCTCGTAAGTAAAGATCAAAATACTATTAACAAGAATTCTGTTTAAGTATGAAGCAGTAGGCAAATACTGCCACTAGCAACTGCAGCAGAGCTCCAACTCCATATTCAGCTTCCAAGTCCAAGAGAACAGCAAGTCAGGGATACCATAGGACACTGAGCGAAAATAGACAGAAACAGCACCGAGAGTTTGCTTGTCATTGTAGGTGTTTATGATACGTTCTTGGTCATGGAACTCGCCCATGTGACATGCTTGCACTAGCGCGTCGCTTTGCTGTGGTCTCGACCCCGGAAGTACGGCCATCCAGAGACTTGGCAGCTGTTAAGGTAGCGTTGACTGGAGGAAACATGGTTCCATACTCTTGACGTACTATCTGATCCCGAATCATTGACAGAATAGAGGAATTTTCTCTAAGTAACATACAAATAAGGAGAACATACCGTGACAAGGTCATGCACAATTTAAATGATTTGATTTCAATTCTCTTTTACAGATAGAATGGCCAAGAGAGTTCCCTTGTGTTGTTGGTATAGTATATAAGTGCCGTAAACAGCGCCAGGTGTTGAGTGATCACTTTGAAAGACATGTAGATGTCGCGTACTCATGTGAAACAGCCCCTTGCAGACTTTCAAAGATGCTCCATTGTAGGTATCCGTTTGGCCGGCCGCAGGAATTACGCAATATTCAGAATAGTGAGGCATTCGGATGTGATACTGCCCCGATGTTGGACTGCATGGGAATTTGAGGGCAGGCATAATTACCGTCAAGTTTCCGGATGAGCACGTCGGACCACAAGGCAGGATCGCCATGTTGTCCGCCTAGCTCATAGTAACTCCTTCAGATTTGCGCCTGTCATCTGAAAACATGTATTGGACCCCTGAAACATACTGTGTCTTCCCGCACCATTGGTCGGAAACTAGCAGCAGCTGGTTTAGTCATCACCGTCCCTTTCGTAGGCTGCTGTCAACACTACAGCACTAAGAGTAGCTTTTGCAGTGGTGCCACGACCGGGAAACATTCAATGCTGATGAACGGCGTCGCATTGTGTTCAGTGATGAACTGCGATTCGGCACTATGCCGGATGACCGTCTTTGGCGTACAGTGTGGCTACCTGGGGAAAAGTCCCATTCTTCTAATGTTACGGAGTGGCTCACCGATGTTACTGCTGGCGTCACGGTGTGGGGAGACTTCGGGTCACGATTCGTAGTGATAGAGGGACGGCACAACGGCACGTCATGGACGTCCTCCATCCTGATGTCTTACTTCCCGTACGACAGTATGGTGGTGCCATTTTTCAACAGGACAATGCTCGTCCACATATGGTACGTGTCCCTACATGTTGTAACCAGGCGAAACTACTTTCGTCCAGACACAACTGTGGGTTCTTTGATTGCTCTTGGAGAAGACTCATCAAACTAGAACACATGAAATATTAGTTCACTTTGTTATATTAATGATTTAAAGATTTACTTTGACACATTCCTTTGGCAAAAAAGTACTGGATAATTTACAAGTGTCATGGACTAGCAAAGCATCACTAGATGCACTATTTAACAGACTGTTCTCTTGAGGTACAATTTTCAACATTAATATGACTACAAGTTCATCTGAAACTTAAACTACTCATTGGACCTATGCTACGATGTTGACTGCCGCAGCTGAGGTCTCGAACTGGGCAGAGCTCTTGCGTGCTCAACACTATACACTGAAGTGACAAAATTCATGGAATACGTAATAACATCGTGTCGGACCTCCTTTCGTCTGGTGTAGGGCAGATATTAGGCGTGGCATAGACGCAGCAAGTCATTGGAAGTCCACTGCAGAAATACTGAGCCATGCTGCCCCTATAGCCGTCCATAATTGTTAAAGTATTGCCGATACAGTATTTTGTGCACGAACTCACCTCTCGATTATGTCCCATAAATGTTCGGTGGGATTCATATCGGCCTATCTGGGTGGCCACATGACTCACTCGAATTGTCCAGAGTGTTCTTCAAACGAAATGCGAACAGTTGTACCACGGAGTCATCGCGCTGTGTCATACATAAAAATTCCATCGTTTTTGGCTGCAAATGGTCTCCATGTGGCCGAGCATAACCATTTATAGTCAATGATCGCATTAGCTGTACCAAATGACCCAGTCAATCCATTCACACACAGTCCACACCATTAGGGAACCACCAACACCTTGCACAGTGCCTTGTTGACAACTTAGGTCCATGACTTCGTGGGACCTGCGTCAGACTCGAACCCTACCATCAGCTCTTACCAACTGAAATCGGGACCTGTACACTGTTTTCCGCCGGCCGGAGTGGCCGAGCGGTTCTAGGCGCTACAGTATGGAACTGCGAGACCGCTACGGTCGCAGGTTCGAATCCTGCCTCGGGCATGGATGTGTGTGATGTCCTTAGGTTAGTTAGGTTTAAGTAGTTCCAAGTTCTAGGGGACTGATGACCTCAGAAGCTAAGTCCCATAGTGCTCAGAGCCATTTGAACCAATTTGAACCACTGTTTTCCAGTCATCCAGGGTCCAACCGATAGGGTCACGAACCCAGGAGAGGAACTGCGGGCGATGTCATGCTGTTAGCAAAGGCACTCGCGTCGGTCGTCTACTGTCATAGCCCAAATGCCCAATTTCGCCGCGCTGTCGTAGCGGATGCGTTCGTCGTACAGCCCACATTGATTTCAGCGGGTAGTTCACGCAGTTTTGCTCGTATGTTAGCAGTGGCAACTGTACGCAAACGCCGCTGCTCTCGTCGGGCACTGCGTCGTCCGTGGTGAGAGGTAATGTCTCAAACGTGGTATTCTCGGCACACTCTTGACATTATGGATCGCGGAATATTGAATTCCCCAATGATTCCCGAAATGGAATGTCCTTGCCCCTAGCTCCAACTACTATTCCGCGTTCAAAGTCTGTTCATTCCCGTCGTACGGCCGCATTCACGTCGGAAACCTCTTCACATGAATCCCCCGAGTACAAATGACAGCCCCGCCAATGCACTGTCCTTGTATGCCTTGCGTACGCGATACTGCCGCCATTTATATATGTTGATACTTCTATCCCATGACTTTAGTCATTACAGTGTATTACCTCAGTTTGAGGGTGTTGTTGTTTCTGAGAGAAAGACGTTGTCTTCTGGAGCGCTTCCTATACGTCTTTGCAGATTGCGGCGATGTATGGTATCGATTCGCATTGCAGATATTGGTGTGGCACCGTGATCTGTTGGCAATACTACGTAGTCCCGTGGCCAGCGAGGTAACCAGATCTGCCTCCGATAGAACATGTTGGACATTATCAGACGTCCATTTAGTACCAGTGCCAGCATCCAGGATATCAAGGACCAGTCACAACACTTGGTGGCTAATTTGCCTGAGCAGGGGTTACAACGGCTTTGTGACATCCTTCCCAACCGACTAAATGCGTACATGCGTGCCAGCGGGGATACAACGTCATACTGACCAGTGAACACATACGGCAAATGATTTGTAAATGTGACTCGATACTTTAATGAATGAAATAACACCACGTATCCCCTCAGGTCGTGAAGTTTCATTTCGTTTCTCCTCTCCTTCTGGTTCAAATCAAATGGCTCTGAGCACTATGGGACTTAACAGCGAAGGTAATCAGTCCCCTAGGACATCACATACATCCATGCCCGAGGTAGGATTCGAACCTGCGACCGTAGAAGTCGCGCCGTTCCGGACTGAAGCGCCTAGAACCGCTCGGCCACCGCGGCCGGCTCTCCTTCTGGGTCCTTAACTTTTTTTCCTTAACTTTTTTTTTAGGCTGTGTTCGTCGTCTGTAATGGAGGGTGTGCCAAGGGCTATGTCTGATAATGTATGAAAAACGATTTTTCTCTTGAAGTCACTCTTTCTTTTTTTTTTTTTTAGCAGTCAATGCTTCTCAATAGTCAGCGCCATCATCATCATCAAATGAGTTAAAGTCAGTTTATATTGTGGACCGTACTTGTGGCATACATACGTGACAATTTTTGTCTGTACCGCAAAGATATCACATATGTATGGCACAATTATATTCCACAATGTAAATAAAATGAAATCCACCTAACGTTGCGCGAGTGCATGACTATCGAAACGTTTAGTGGAATTTTTAATTTGATACATTTTATGCATTAATTTATTATCACAACGGCTATTTGAATGTTTCTAGGTGGTTATTCAGAATAACTTAATTATGTAAGAGAGAAAAAGGATTCAACATCTGATCAAAACTGTTTCACCTGTTACAATTTGAATTAATCGTCTTTAGATAAAATAAACATCAACGGCAATTACTGAATTATTGCTCCTAGCTCGATTTATCAATTTCGACTCGTACAGAAAGTGAAAGTGGCGGGGATTTATAACCGTAATGCCGAGTCTGAAAGCTAGCCGACCGTCTTCATGGCCTCGCGGACTGAGGTATTACGTATTCTGAATTCGCTAATCCCGGCTAACTACTGATAAGTTAATAGAGGTAATGAATGGGCTGCTCGTTCTACGGGGGGATAATATAATTGAGGAGCGGAGTGGCCTCGAAGTGGCTCAGTACTGGCTGCGTTACAGACCGAACAGCGGCCCTCGTTCCAACTCCTGCACTCTGTCCGCCACTCGGCCATAACCTCATAAATGCTGGATTAGTGGCGTTCCGCGCTGCAAAACGTGCGGAGATCACCGGCAGCAATTGCTTCGCTATAATATCTGGCGTGTTTCCGCTTTAATCGAGGCGATTTAGTGTAGTTCAATTTCGTAATCTGTGTGTTCCATGAATTATGTTCACAATAGATCGATTGATGTATAACGTTTCATTTCTTGTATAATTAGATTACGCATTCTGTGTAAAAATGTAAACACATTCTCAACATTTCCATGAGAGGCTTTTACAGTAATCTCAATCTACATTTAAATTTAGTAACAAGTTTTACATAGAGCCTTATCCATGGGGTAGAAGTAACGTAAAGCGGGACACATGATGCTAGGGGACTGACGCCGCACTTCCAAGTAATTCCTAGTAGATGTTGACGTGCGCGACGCCCATTGTTCTAACCGCTGGTGAGATCAGTTTACTCGCAAGTTTTTGTACTTAAGGAGTGAAAAATAGAAGATAAATTTAAGAAATGAGAATTTCGAGACAAAGTTAAGTCATGGAAATTTTTCACAATTCCTTTTTAATGGTAAATACTAGCAGATAGGGGCCTGGTAGCTTACAATTCGTATTTAGATTGTGCAATAGGAACACTGTGTGTTATGTGGGTCGAGTAATGGCTTCCTTCGCTAGCATCTTTGGTGAAAATGGGGCTGCGGCATCATTCTCTATGACAATGGACGGATGACCCACCCTTACCGAGGGACAGATACCACGATGCTTGCAACGCTAGCGGGGGCCCTACGATTTTTGTGTACAGAAAAATGCCCAGAAAACGCATTAGGACAACAGACGGGAGAAAATGGACTGCAGAAGCTCTAATAGAGGCCGTGACACTAGTCAGAGAGGAAGGTAATGGTAGGATAGCAGCTTGAATGAATGACAAATATACCAGAACGAACATTAAGGAGAAGACTTGCTACACGCAGTTTCAATGAAACAGGGTTAGGTCAATCATCACACTTGGGTGAAGATAAAGAAAGGAAATTAGCTGCCCATGTGAATAAATTGCAATCATGTGGCTTTGCTCCCAAACCTCAGGCAAATAGCTGCTGATCAGACGACACTGAAAAATAAATTCAATCAAGAAAAGAAGCGTGCAGGGAAAGATTCGCTTCTCTCATTTTTAGAACCCAATGCAGACTTAACCATCAGAAAAGCACAAAGGCTTTCTGTTGCCAGAGCGATTCGAATGAACAGAGACGAAGTCAATTCTTACTTTGATCTATTGACAAAAACGTTGACAGAAAACGGGCATTTGGATAGATGTTCATACCTCTCATATGAATTCTGTCACCTTTTTGGATCTAGCTGTTGAAAACGAAGTGTCGATGGTTTGTTTGCATAGTGATACGACACACTTTTTACAGCCACTGGACCGATCGTTTTTCAAGCCGCTAAAATCTTGTCATCTCATAGAATCAGGTATACTGCCGGTGCTCTGCGTCTTCCCAACACAGTATTTCGACGTCGTAACTCGGCGTTTACGACGAAAAATAAAATCATTTTCCACACACAGTCGTTTACTGCCAGGCAAACAATTTTCGTCTTTTAAACGCAGAATACTGACAGGACCAGCCGCAATAGTTTACTCACGTTAATGGCTTACATTTATGTGTAAATATTCAACTCACTTGCAGACGGCAGATGTATGAATGGATGGTTTAGAGGATTACCGATACTTTTTAATTCAACAACTGAACTACTTCCCATACCGATAACCCATTCATTATCCAGGTTCAGAAACACACGGAACATTGACCCCTACCATTCACGTCACCCATACAAAGACATAAGATGACTAACACTGTGATTAGCTCCACCATATCTGCAGTCTCTGCGCGATACATGAAACTGAAACCTAAGCCAAGGAAAACGTAATATATTTTCAGTGTCACTCAAATTGTGAATGAGATTATGTGTGTGTGTGTGTGTGTGTGTGTGTGTGTGTGTGTGTACTGATCACGCAGACTGAGCGTGCCCGCCTATCGTTGACGTCGCTGAAGGTAATTTTCACTGACTGGGGATCAGTACAGCTTTTGTCGCTGCAGTATTATGGGAGTAATGAAAGAGTAGTATTATTTGCAGGAGCAGTGTTTATGGACTACTCAGGCGCAGCTGCACAGCTGGGAGCGAGGAAATTAAGAGCCCCCTGCCGACTCAGCAAAGTCACGCCGATCGAAACATTCTGCTCTCAAGCTCGACGAGGCTCATTCTCCACCCGTTTTAGAGTAACGACCTGGCTAAAAAAAGTCCAACAACGAAACGTAACACTGTGACAGGACATCCCTCCTCCAACCTTATATCAGAGGACGTACTCTATGATGCATATGTTCCAGATATTAAAATTAGGTGTTTTTTTCTGCACATTTCATATACATAGCTCACTGACATAGACGGTGATCTTCCTAAAATTTGCGAGGTAGATACTGTTTCTATTGACATGTAGTAACACTTTCGCTTTTAATATAAGTAAACTTTGAGATCCACGGAACAAAACGAAGTCCGACGATAATACAGGAGTAAAAGATACTCTGGGAAGACCGTGCCACGTGACGCAGTGATACTGGCACAAAGCATATCAGAAAGCCGGCGGTGGCCAGTTGGTGGCATTGATCATATGTAGTGCCCTTCCGCCCGTTGAGTATAGAACATCGGTGTAGGGTGATTCCCATGCATCACCATTTAGCACGCTCAATGGCTGGCCGTAATATGGGCAAGGTCTTCCAGCGTACTCAGTTCAGCACATTCCACCATCTGTACTTCTTGAGATATCCTGTATATTCTGATCCTTTCTAGAAAATCTCCGTAGGATTTTAGTGTAGGCAGCGAAATGATTTTTTAAGAGAAATAATCACAGTTAGTACGGATATTGCAGTTGACCCATGAACAATATGAGTAGCGAAACAATTTTATTACATTCCGATTACACGTAAAATCACACAAATTCAAAATTTTTAGATTCAAGTAAGATGTAGAGATTACAGTTAGGAGCAATTCAAAATGTGATCATCATTTAGAAAATGTTGTGGAGAACGCGAACCAAAGACTACGTTTTATTGGCAGAACACTTACAATGTGCAAAAAATCTGATAAAGAGGTTGCATTTCCGTTTATTGCTGACCGGTTTGGGATCCTTACCAGACAGAACTGACAAACGAAATCGAAAAGGTTCTGAGAAGTGAGTATCATTTTGTATTACCACGAAACAGGGGAGAGTGTGTCACGGATATAATGCGTGGGTTGAAATGTCAACCACTGAAACAAAGTCGTTTTTTGCTGCTGCGAGATCTTTTTACGAAATTTCATTCAGAAACGTTCTCCTTCAAATGTCAAAATATTGTTTGCCTTGCACCTAGATATGGAGAATTTACCGTCACGATAAAATATATGAAACCATAACTCGCATGGAAAAATTTAGATGTTCGTTATTCTTAAGTGCTAACGGACAGTGTAATGGTGGATAAATATTCTGGAAGTGGTTTCTTGCACCCTCTGTCAGTCAACTAAGTGTGAATTACAAAGTAATCATATAGATTTACGTTGAATCGATCTCACTGAGACGTGGAAACAGCAACTGTTTATCATCAGGTTCTATCCTCATTTCAGCTGTATCAGAACCTCTGACCGTTACCTTTGAAGTTGACTGATTTTGTTGCCGATCAATTTACGGAGGATTTGGAAGTTTTTGTACCTGATAATGATTTTACATAACTAAATTTATGCTATCCCACAAACTTCAGTTACTCGTCTTTCTTGAAACAAATATTGTAGCCCTTCTTTGTGGATAAATAGCAAATGAATTACGAAGAGCTTGATAAATATTCTTCGTGTTTATGATCTTCTCTCTCTTTTTATATTTCTTCTTTTAGTTTTTTTTACTTATTTCTATTCATAAACCAAGAGCAATAAAATTCAACAAATAATTTACAGTAAATACTGTATCATATTTGAAACATACGAAATGGATGTAACGCTTGAATGTATGGAGTATCTGTACAGCACATGCTGTTAATGAAGGGATATATAAAGCGATAACTGATGTTATTAATGTTGGTATTTCATAGCTCCGTAGGAACTGAATATCATTTTTGTTCCAAGATTCTTCTATGGCAACAACGGTCCAGTGTAAAAGCGTGCGACCAATAACATTCTTCACCAGAGATCCCAGACTGCTGTTTGCCGTTCCTGATATGCGTTTACGAGGTGAACGAAACATGTATAGGCAAAGAGTGTCACTATTTAAAATGAAATCATTACTTATTCTGCCAGCCACTGTGGTCGAGCGGTTCTAGGCGCTTCAGTCTAGAACCGCGCGACCGCTACGGTCGCAGGTTCGAATCCTGCCTCGGGCATGGATGTGTGTGATGTCCTTAGGTTAGTTAGGTTTAAGTAGTTCTAAGTCTAGGGGATCGATGACCTTAGATGTCAAGTCCCATAGTGCTCAAAGCCATTGCTTATTCTACTTGCGTCAGGAGAAAGGTCAGCATCAGGAACTTCTTATCAATAGTTAGCCGCAGTCTTTGTTCCAGCTGGAAACGCATAGGAAATAAGGGGAAGGAGATTGTCATTTAACGTTTCGTCAACGATTAGGCAGTCATAGAAGGAGCAAAACTTCGGACGGGAAAGAGGGTGACAGGAAATCAGGTGTGCCCTTTCAAAGGAACCATCCCGATATTAGGCTTAAGCAGTTTAGGAACTAACGGAAGACATAAATCTGGGTGTGGCCAGACTGGGATTTGAATCATCGTCTTCCTGAATACGAGCCACTTAACAAGTGAGCCAATTCGCTCGCTGCCATTACACTATCTGTTCGATAGCATCCAGATACCCTTGTGGAACGCAGAATTGACCATTAAACGTCATAAGAGACGGATCCGCCAGCATATGAAGAGAGTATTGTGTTGTCAGTAGAGAAGCAGCAACAGAAGATAGGGTCAGTCAGCTGGTAATGTGATTGTGAAGTGGAAACGCGAAGGAACAACCCAACTGAACCAAGACGAAGTAGACCTCATCAGTAGAGGGTCAGTATATGTTCTGTCCAGGAATTCGCTGACATTAGCATCAACATTGCTGGAATTCTGACATCATCCCATCTGAAGCAAGGCCATTACATCATCGAAAGTCACCACCCCCCCTCCCCCCACCCCACCTCCCCCCCTCCCCCCCACACACACACCTTCCAATTGTGTACGTGTGTCCAGTATATATGTACTTGACTTTAAGCTTTTCCCATTCATACTACTTAGGGTGCATCCCTTTCAAATATGTTCATACAGATAATATATGTTTATTTCATGGTACCTGGTATGGCCCATATAAACACATACAAATTGAAAAGCAATGTAGCACAACTGGATTCAAAATGTATTAACAACGTTCTTAAATGTTAAAATCTAGTAGCTAGACACTTTTTTCTCATGAGTATATTTGGATATTATGTGATCGGAGTTTCGCTATGAGTCAAACTACCTAAAAGAGTAAAAGAATTCGGTAAAAGGATAATATGTAAATTGACATTAAAGTCTACTTTTACGAAGCTTAACGCAGTGACATATGCATTTAATTGTTATTATATCCGCCGGCCGCGGTGGTCTCGCGGTTCTAGGCGCGCAGTCCGGAACCGTGCGACTGCTACGGTCGCAGGTTCGAATCCTGCCTCGGGCATGGATGTGTGTGATGTCCTTAGGTTAGTTAGGTTTAAGTAGTTCTAAGTTCTAGGGGACCGATGACCACAGCAGTTGAGTCCCATAGTGCTCAGAGCCATTTGAACCATTTGTTATAATATCCTTCAAATTCAGAAATAATTAATAACTATCAAAACGTATTGTACAATGCGTAAAAAACGAAAAATGCGGAATGGCTTCTGTAACTGCTCAGTAATTGCAGTTCTGAGAGAATATTAATTTTCGCAGATGTTTCATGATCGTGGCAGGCATATGGTTTACTCTTTACCTGTGACTATCTTCTAGTAGTTGAGGTCACAACTGGAGAATCTTGGCCGGTCGGAGAGGCCGCGCGGTTCTAGGCGCTACAGTCTGGAACCGCCCGACCGCTACGGTCGCAGGTTCGAATCCTGCATCGGGCATGGATGTGTGTGATGTTCTTAGGTTAGTTAGGTTTAAGTAGTTCTAAGTTCTAGGGGACTGATGACCATAGATGTTAAGTCCCATAGTGCTCAGAGCCATTTGAACCATTTGTTGCGTAATTTCCTTTCCTGTAATGTATGGCTGCATTGATGTCTATAGCGGAAATTTTCTGAAGCCTTCAGGCCTGTTCTTGACCTCAGACATTTCACAGGATCGAAGGCGTTATTTTTGAATGAGGCCGGTATCACAGGATAGTGACAACGGGCCGGCGGACTCACGCCAGCGCTCCGTCACGCGACCACCTCCCTTCTCTCTTCATCTCAGCAAGGAGCACAGACACAGACTACAGGTCTCGCTCCCAAAGCACACTCTCTTTGCGCTCCTTAGGCCTCAGTAAACAATACATATGCTATACTCGATCCACTCTTATGGCTTAACAACACCTATATGCAAAATAAATACGTACAGAAATACAAATAACGTGAAGTCTTCGTTGACACATCTGTCTCCACAGATAACACCCTGTTGAGTGTAGCCATTGTGGTACCTATAAAGTCTCGGAGCGCTGCAGAATATTTCCGATCAGGGCATTCTATGAGTAGGTCATTCTATGGTATGTTCACGAGATCCGCTGTCGTATACAGGAGAGTTTAGGACTCCACATTTATAAATTAGGGCATTGTGGCATGGAAAATATTTCGCTTATTGCGTGTAGTCCGCACATTACTCTTTAAATGCCGGCCGTTGTGGCCGAGCAGTTCTAGGCGCTTCAGTCTGGAACCGCGCGACCGCTACGGTCGCGGGTTCGAATCCTGCCTCGGGCATGGATGTGTATGATGTCCTTAGATTAGTTAGGTTTAAGTAGTTCTAAGTTCTAGGGGATTGATGACCTCAGATGTTAAGTCCCATAGTGCTCAGAGCCATTTTAACCATTTGAACTCTTTAAATTGAACCCCTTTACTTCAACTGAGGATTTATTTGTCGTTACACGATTATCTGGACCTATCGTGTATACCTGCTATAACTCATCCTTGTTGTTGATATTATCTCTCATACCTTACCATACTGGATTCCTGGATTTCCACGTGTTTCCTTGGCGATGTTGACGTAATTTCATCAATTCTCATATCGTTGCCTCCTCCAATTTGAGTTCTGGAGGCGGGTGGCTCACAAACAAGGGATAGGAGCCAACTTCGGCGTTCTTGTAATAATTCTAACGCGTTCATTAAAGCAAGAGCGAAACTTCTTAGTGTGATGTCTGTATTTCTCAGAACAGAGAACAGTATTTTGCATGTTTGCGATAGGGAGTAGGTAGATAAGCTCCCTGTGAGAAACTAAGTATTTGATGTTGGGTGGCTTCGGTTTCTGGTTGGTGTTCTCAAAATTTTTTCCATGTTCCAGAACGATCCAGATTAATGTCACGATATTTATGGTTGAAGTTGCATTTAATCTTCTCACAGCAACAGTTTGCCTTCAGCTGCTGGGATATTGTGAAAACGGATCAGATATTGCTATGTTAAACAAATGTGTAATTTAATAACAAACCTGAATGCTTCAAGCTACTTCGATATGACTTCCTTTCCTTCCTGTACTGTGGTAGGTTGAGCAGCCTTTACAATACCGCCAGCGTAGCAAAATTTGATGCTATGTACAAGTTGATGTTTACTGGAACGTGTACAGAGCACTGAAGAAACTTGTTCTGTGCTGTGAATGATGTACGTGTACTCTGATCAATATTGACCTTAAAGAGCGATCAATATTTTAGCACGTTCAATGTGAGAGTAGTCATTTAAATTCATTCACCGATGGTCGTGGAGAAAATCAACACCGGGTTCTGTGCAAAAGAAGGTTGATGGTATAGACCTGGGATTTCATCAAGTTCTTCAGTCATCTTGCATAACAACTAACGAACACGATGGCATTCGGAATTTCACACATAAATTTCAGAGTTTCACATATAATAAAAATCAAAAATCCTACTTTCGTAGATCGCATTTGCAAAGTAATTATTAACACTATCACGCTCTTTACCACCTTCACCAGTGACCTCATCGCTGACAGGACGTTATGCATGATCTCCTCTTCTTTTCTTTACCATTCTCATACCTCTATATACACTCGATCCTAACAGATCTCCGTTTTGCAGCGCTTACATTTAAAGCCACGTCACCAAATCGTCATAGAGGAACTAAATTCTCTCCTTTCTGTGGTTTGTGAACCTCTACTGTTACATACCCACACTCAAAACTGTGGAAACTCGGCAGCAGGTAAATATACTGATTTCGACTGCCAGTAGAAGCGTTGCGACGCCGTGAAGACCTATGGACTCCAGATCCAATAGCTACCATATTACTGCGTGTGTTTTGCGTCTTTCTGACGCTGACAGACTAGCGCCGCGATGTTAATGGCTTATCGTACCGTGAACTCACCGTACGATGAACCAGTCTTCTCAGTGCAGCGTCAATGTGTTTAAAACTTCGTGGTTGCATTTCAAGCAGGAAGGGTGAAAGTAAAATGACTTGCCGAAACCGAGCTCTTAGAAGCCACTGTTGCTCGACTGATAAAGATGCCGATTTTATAAGAGAAATTTGTCGAGAAAGTCTGCAGTCTCATTTAAAGCTTTATTCTATTGTTATGTACGTATATGATCAGTAACTCATATACAGTATGTAGGAGGTGTAACCTGATAATTTTTTTTTCTTTTTACTTGAGTGAGCGGTCGTAAAATGTCAGAAAACCCATACGTGATGATCATTGACAATCATACTGATTCTACACCTACATCTACATCTACGTGATCACTCAATAATTCACAATTAAGTGCCTGGTAGAGGATTCATCGCAAAACCGTCAAGCTTTTTCTCTACCTTTTCGTTCTCTAAAGGTACTCCCGAAAACCGAGCTCTTAAATCTTTCAGTGCGAGCTCTGAGTTCTCTCATTTTATTATGATAATCATTCCTCCTCATTTAGGTGAGCACCAAAAAAAATAGTTTCGCTATCGGAGGACAAAGTTGGTGATCGAAATTTCATTAGAATATCGTGGGGCAACGAAAAAACACTTTCGTTTTAATGATTTCCACTAGGGCCGTTTAAAAATATCGATATTTTTTCGACATTTCTCATCGATACATCGAAATCAAAATGCCATTATCGAGTGTCGATATTTTTATTTTATATTATAAAAATGGCTCTTAGCACTATGGGACTTAACTTCTAAGGTCATCAGTCCCCTAGAACTTAGAACTACTTAAACCTAACTAACCTAAGGACATCACACGCATCCATGCCCGAGGCAGGATTCGAACCTGCGACCGTAACGGCCGCGCGGTTCCAGACTGTAGCGCCTTTAACCGCTTGGCCACCACGGCCGGCTTTATATTATATTTTTTCACAATTTTCGGTTAATATTTGAAATCGTTCCTTTGAAATTATAGTAGAACATAATATTACTTGTATTCTGTGAAGGAATCTTACCACTTTTTGAGCTTTCATCACATCCAGTCTTTCTCTTTGAATGTGTGGAGCAAGTATACATGGCACAAAAGTAGTAGTTCGATTGCACTAGGGGGTGGCTTGGTGGATGAAATAAGAAGGCTTCCGATGTGATGAAATAGCTCAACAGTTGCGTTAAAAAACAATTTTAATGCAAATAATATGCTATTTCTTCACATCGGCATTCTTCAAAAATAATGATCAAAAATCTGAGTGACAAGATCGGTCGTTGCAGAGGGTGGAGACACGCAAGGGAAATTCTGACGTAATCGGCGCTCGGCGCTACCAACAAAAACTGTAACGTTTAGCTTCACCACGCAATTTTGAGGCTACCTCTGACAGGTCGCTGGCACTGGCAGAAGTGATAAACCAGGAAAGTCGACATGAAGTGTTTCGGAAAAATGCAATATGTGACGAAACCGAACGACGAACCTATCGGACACCTTTTATTGTGGTCCCTTACATGCAGTTACCGTTGTTAGCAAAGTGGTTATCGCCAAGCGAGAAAGTGTATCGTTTTCCTTTCAATTCTTGCTTTAACGGGGATAAACAGGCTGCTATCTTGACGTACAGAATATTTAACAACTAATCAATACTTAAATATACAGCTCTAAAACCGGCATTGTATTCACAATGTGCAGCCATATTTTCATAGGGCGGTACGACCTCCCTCCCTCCCTCCCTCCCTCCCTCCCTCCCTCCCTCCCACCCTCCCTCTCTCTCTCTCTCTCTCTCTCTCTCTCTCTCTCTCTCTCTCTCTGTGTGTGTGTGTGTGTGTGTGTGTGTGTGTGTGTAGCTGTGGTGGCTTCAGTATATGCTTTCACACGAGACTCAATAAAAACACATGTTCTAATTAAGGAGCGTACACGTTTCCAGTTGACATAGCTGCATTTCGCATGAAATTAGAACACCATGTTTCTAGTATTCCGTCATAACACGTGAAGAACTCAAGTGCTCTTTATCTGTGAGGTATGTTTTGACGCCACAACCATCAACAATGCGTTTCCATAATGAGTGAAATGGTGCTAATATCACGCAAGATTAATCACCGACGACTAGGAAAGAACAACGTGGTGTAATGGGGCCCACTCGCAAGATTACAAGAGAATCCATTTCCAGAGAAATGAATATGTCAGCAAAGCGACACGTATATAGCTCCATAACATATACAGGGTAATTCAGAAGGCATCTCCAGTCGATGTGGCCGAGCGGTTCTAGGCGCTTCAGTCCGGAACTACGCGGCTGCTATGGTCGCAGGTTCTAATCTTGCCTCGGGCACGGATGTGTGTGATGTCCTTAGGTTAGTTAGGTTTCCGTAGTTCTAAGTTCTAGGGGACTGATGACCTCAGAAGCCCCATAGTGCTTTGAGCCGTTTGAACCAATTAGAAGGCATCGGCCAAAGGACAAATTCGGTATTGGTGCAGACAGCGACAACTACAACGAGAGGTGTGACCCAACACCACCACACCGCCGAAATGACTGATCACGTGCAATGCCTAACCAACATGGCCTCTTGTCTGTGAGGTAACTGATCAACGTAGTTCGACGGAAGGGTTTAAAAGGGCGCCAGTTCTCACAGCTACGTAGTATGGTGCTACCTTGGAGTGCAGCGACTTGCCCAGCAATTAAAAGAAGGTGGAAATGTTTCTCATCCATGCGGAAGGCATGGGTCAGTGGGAAGCAGCAGCAGCAGCAGAAGTTTCAGGTCGTCATTGACCGATGGTGCAACATTTTGTTTGTACGATTAAATAACTTCTGGAGCATACGTTCGTCTTTTTGTATTTTCGCTATCTTCACTGTTTAGACTTTTTCCTATCGGTCAAGCATATTGAATCTCCACTGCAACTTTGTAGTCTGGGTGATGACTTTTGAATCACCCTGTATACCACTCAGTCTGTTACTGATCCGTGACACACTGCGTTGTTCGCGAGAAAACCAGCAAGTGAGGAGGATCATACTGATCAAGAGTGTGGCTCAATATTTAAGAAACATTAAGTTCTGTGGTGTCACTATGTCATCAAGCACCTCCATCACATTTTTGAAATTTACTTTTAAGTATTTACTCACACAGCCATACACATACGATTTTCAGTCTTCAATACTCATTTCTAACAGTTTATAAGCATGAGGTTTAGCTAGTTCAGGTAGAACAGATACAACATTTCTGATTAAATACATAGATAGATGTAAGTTGTCGCAATAAAAGACCAGAATTAAATATGATGTGGCACTGCGTTACGTCAGTTTAAAAGAAAGTGAAATTAAAATAGAGATAAAACGGTAACGTGAGGAACACACCACATAACTAGACACTTAATAGATTTACAGTACTAATAAAAGTACTACCATAGGCTTTAGATGAGTCAGTTATAATTATTGTATTAGCTCTCGTAAATTAAGAGGCGACTTAATATTCACAAGTTCCTGCTGTCTTTAGTTAATAGTGGATCATCTGATTTCATATATCTATATGACATTTAATTTTTCTGCGCACAGGAAGGGAAAGAAATCCTCGTATACTGTATCGTCTCTTGTCACCAGGAATGTCTGCACAGACGCCCCCACCCCATGAATGGCGCTCAGTAGTCAGGCGTTACTGCACAGTGAGAATTCGGACGTAGAGCAAAGTCACCTTCCACTCCACGATTGGCATTAGGAAGAATAGCTAGAATGATCTAGGAGAGAGGTGCTTAGTCGAAAAAGGGAAACATTGCTAACAGCATCCACTGTTATTCGACATAGAGCTGGCAAGTGATTCTGCCTCATTGAGTAATTAGAGAAATTGCGTCAGGGTGAAATGAAGGCAATGTGCCTTCCCAATGAGCAGTGTTGCGGTAAACAGAAGTAAGAAATCTGACTCAGGGTGGTAGAGACCGTATTGCTAATTATGCAGTCTCATTTTTTTGTGTCAATTGACTGCCTCATTTTACTTAGTTTCAGGTAATAGGCACGCGAATGCATCTGTCAGGCGCAGAGATTTTGCAATCGGTGTGCTCAGTTTACCGATTGAGAACAACCCATGGCGACAACCCGTGGCTTTTTAACGGTCTCATTCTTTCGTGAATTCTGCTGCAGCGAATGGCAAATCAGCTCAATTTTACATAGGACATAGGTTGTGTTACACATGCGCTTCACAGCCGAAGACCTATTTCATTGAACCAACAGCTGCATCTAGAAAATGACATATTACTCCTTGCCAAACTCTGTCAACGTAAAAACAACAGACGTTTTGAACAAGGAAGTTCAGTCAGAGTGAAGTGGTCACCCGTGTTGCTTGCATTGCAGGGAAGAGCGGTTCCAGCGGAATGGTCGTTCACAGATCAACGAGGCATCACAGGAGGCTGGCATCAGCGCAGATCATACCTGAATTTCAGATAAACCCTGTTGTAAGGTAACATGCTTACGTTATTCTGTTAGACAACATGCTATCAACTGCTCATTACTGCCCACTCGAGACACACTGCACATCTACACTCCTAGCCGCCATAGTTACAACGCCAGGAAGGATGGCAAATAACGATATTTTACTTATTCTACGTGTACAGGAGAGCAGGAGGAATACATGATTAAAATTGTAGGTTATCTGGAAATATATAGATTGCGACATTTTGAGTACACATCTGCCACCTTTTGCAGCAACTTCTCAGGGTATCGGGTTGAACTGACCTTGGATGAGTCATACGCATACGTCGTTACATGCTGCTTTAACTGTGTGGCAGGGTTCATCCTTGATAATCAATCGTGAGTGGTAACATGTTCGTCTCTAGGCAACCTACGAAAGGTATTTTAAATAGGTAAGAGATATGGAGAGCTTGTTGGCCGGGGCAACTATCGAACACCTACTGTATCGACGTAGGTCAGAACAGCACGGAAAACATATGGTTTTGTGGTATACTGTTGAACGATGCCTCGTGGGGACCACGAAAATAATGCGCCGCCACCAGCCTTAACACACCAGAAATTTAGCGACTGCTGGCCAAATCACCGTCAATATGAATCAAAGGTAATCGTGTTGTGTACCGAGTGGCTCACAATAGCATCACGCCAGGGGCTGTGAACGTATGAAGATGACGAATGCCATCTGGCAGTGTCCGTTCCCCTCAGATACAACCACCGTGGTGCTGCCGGCAGTGCTGGGGCTCGTCTGGAAAAGCAAGCAGACATGGTGGCGCTCTTGTTGTGCGAACGTTTTGGGATGCTTCTCTCTGCTGCGTCGTAAAGGTAAGCCGCAACAGTCGTCGTCATGCTGACGGTCTGGAGTGTTCCAGACGTCCCACTGTCAGTATAGATACTTAACTTGCTGCAGACAATTCCATTCCTGGACTCTTAATGTATGCGAAGTGCTGTACGATCCTGCACGGCGAGCAAATAATATGAGTGTGTGTTTTCTCGAGCTCTACTCCTAAGGGTCCAGTGAGATCTTGCATGCAGGTAGTTATGGCCCGTCTGAACTTGTCTATCCCATATTGACATCACAGTTGTGGGATGCCGACCAACTCAAACAGAAACATAGCGGAACGGTAAACCACACGCTGCGCCCCTGCCGCTGTCAAATTCCGACACCTGCTGGTAACCGAGCGAGGTGGCGTAGTGGTTAGCACACTCACTCGCTTTCGCAAGGACGACGATTCAAATCTCTGTTCGGCCATCCAGATTTAGGTTTGCCGTATTTTCCAAAATCGCTGAAGACAAATGACGGGATGATTCCTACGAAAAGGCACGGCCCATTTACTTTCCCATCTTTTCCTAACCCGAGAATGTGCTCCGTCTCAAATGACGGTAAATTTATTTAATAAATTATGTTTCTCCCGTTTTATCGCTTTCTTCTTATTTCTTTTCTTTCCCCGAATTTCAGTCCTGCTGTAACTGCACTATTTCAGTTACCATCTGTGTAGAACTGTCACGTCCACCTATCTATCTCTTCTTGTCTTCGTGAGAACTTCGTACTGTTCACGAAAGCATCATAAACATGTCCATAATAAAAGTGTCTAAGATAACAAAATTAATTCAGATATTTATCTTAAACTAAATGCAGTACATGTAGTGTCCTATCTCCCAGTGAGTGAAATTTTCAAGGCGGCCGCGGTGGTCTCGCGGTTCTAGGCGCGCAGTCCGGAACCGTGCGACTGCTACGGTCGCAGGTTCGAATCCTGCCTCGGGCATGGATGTGTGTGATGTCCTTAGGTTAGTTAGGTTTAAGTAGTTCTAAGTTCTAGGGGACTTATGACCACAGCAGTTGAGTCCCATAGTGCTCAGAGCCATTTGAACCATTTTTGAAATTTTCAATAAGAACATAGCGTAGTCAAAAACCAATGGAGAAACCAGAATGATCAAAATGTTTGGGTGTGTCCTTCTGAAAGAACATGTCACGGCTCTTTTCACAGTCGTAAGTCCGACAACTTCTGCTGCGCACGTGTGTATTGATTAGAATATTAAAAAAACTACCTTATTTTCCACTTATGTTATACGAAATAATGTTTTGAGACAAATATACACAAATAATTCGTTCCACAAAGTCCAGTAATAAGGTTTACTAGGGCGTGCTGAAGAGTAATGCTTCCGAAGAGTCCGCAGCTGGTGGTCGTGCGGTAGCGTTCTCGCTTCCCGCGCCCGGGTTCCCGGGTTCGATTCCCGGCGGGGTCAGGAATTTTCTCTGCCTCGTGATGACTGGGTGTTGTGTGCTGTCCTTTGGCTAGTTAGGTTTAAGTACTTCTAAGTTCTAGGGGACTGATGACCATAGATGTTAAGTCCCATAGTGCTCAGAGCCATTTTGAGCTTGCGAAGATTTTATATGACAAGCCTTAAAGCCTTTAAATAAAACAAACGTTATTGACATTCTACATTTTTTATTCTTCTTATTTACATATTTATTTCTTAACATACTCACTCAGGTGACGAATACATTCATCCCAACGCGAGACCAGTTTCTTGATAGCATAACTGTAGAAGGTTTCTCTTCGTTGATGGAGCCACAACCTCACCCCTGCTTGCACCGCTTCATCGCTATAAAAGTGAAGACCTCGAAGCTCTTCCTTAGGTTTTGGAAACAGACGAAACTCGGATATAATCAGGTCTGGACTTTATGGAGGATGATTGGTGAGAGTGAACCTAAAGCGTCGGATTGTTGCAAATGTTGCAGCGCTCGTGTGTGACCTGGCATTTTTATGCAGAAGCACACAAATGTTTACATTTCACAAGAAGACCTTCTAGGCGAAATCTTACATGTTTAATAGTCTTTTTGGCGTGCCTGTCTGCGATTCAACGTCTCGACCGCATGGTGAATAGCAATTTATCCATCCTATAATATGTGTGGACGAACTCTTTGAATTCGTGCTTTCCGTTTTATGAGAGTCTCTCAAGCACCGAAATAGTTATTTTACACAAAGCAATGTTACACGCTACAATTCGGAGCACCCTAGTGGCTGAGAGTTGCAGCTTCCGTCAGCGAAGTGGAAAAGCCGACTGAGTTTTCATCGCGTCATTATATGTTTTACGAACACCCTAAAATCTACCGCACACAAATGTTTACATTTCACAAGAAGACCTTCTGGGCGAAATATTACATGTTTAATAGTCTTTTTGGTGTGCCTGTCTGCGATTCAACGTCTCGACCGCATGGTGAATAGCAATTTATCCATCCTATAATATTGTCAATGTTTACGTAAATAGCTAGACCGATAGTAGCCGCAGAATGCTTAACTGAAAGTTTCACAGATTTGAATAAACAACGAAACAGTTGTTTATCAGGTGAATCGTTATCGAAATAGAGCTAATAAGAAGCATTATGTTGTTGCGTATAAGTTATCTGGCCGTGTTGACTGATATTGTCAGCAATAGCGCTGTGTGATTTTGGGAATCCTTCGTTCGTCGCGGAGGATGCCGCGTCATTCGGGAGAACGTTTAAGTGCGAATTCTCGTGGGCATTCGCAGGAGAGGAACCCATTCTCCCAGTGGCCCCCATCATCGATTTCCTCCAGTCTGCGAGGGTGGTGCTCCACCCGCCTGACTACAATACGCGAAAAACTCGAAAAAATTCCTTTCTGCTTTTCACAATGGGGAGTGAAAAAGCAATGCTTGTCCCGCTTCGACGGTCGTCGCTTAAAATGATTTTAAATCTCCGATGTGCCCGGATGAGAAGAATAGAATTTAACTCTTTTTCCATAGCACAGGTCGTCTTATTACAAAATGAGAGAAGCGCTGTGCACCCCGTAGTGGCTGCAATCGTTCTGTTTTCATTCAAATATCACTGCGATTGTGCACTCATGAAGGATACAGCACGTACTTCTTCCAGAAAGAATGATTTACAGCTCAAAATCTAGAGCTCTTTATCGCCCTAAACCCTCACAGAATGGACTAAGTTGTTTAAGCTTCAGAACTCTGTTTTCGCGTGCTATCTGGGAAACTATAGTTGAATGTTGTCCATGTTTTGGCTATTACGTAAGTGACACGGCAACTAACCAGTATCATTGAGCGTTACGGGTCGTGTAGAGGAGGCCTACATTTCGTTTATAGAAAGCCGCATACATTCATTTTGGAATGATACAAACAAATGATAGAAAAGTTTTCTATTATTTGCTACTATGTGAAGCAATGAAACGTGCTTCGTTTTGAGTATCCTCTAGGAGTTTTATCATTGACGTCGCTCTTGGTTTAAAATTGTGTACCAAAATGGTACATTCTAATTCACTCAGTGTCTGGTAACTGCAATAAGGTAACTTCTTCGTCTGTGAAATTAATTGCAACTACCTACGTAAAACGATTGAAGAAGACAATAATAACTCGTTTTTGGTAGCAACTACTTTGTAGAAAAATCTTCAGTTAACATCACGAATAATGGCTAACAATTTTATTCATGCACGCTGCAGCATACAAACTCAGACGTCTATCAAAACTGTTGCAGAAATGAATTTCTATTTCAGTTTTACAAACAAGAATTACTCGTTGTGTATAAGACGTTCATTGTAGGTAGTCACCCATAAACATTTATTCAGAGCACTTACTGCTCTCTACTTGCATGTCACTCAGAATTTTGCACAAAGATTGTGACGGAACTACTGTTTTGCAACATATATAAACGAATTTGTAGTACTGGAAGCTACTTGCCAGCTGTAGCATTCGGATAGCCCGCGTAACTGAGGAAGTAATCAAAAACATTATTACGCGAAACGATACTCGAAAGGCCTATGAGGAGCCGTCGTCATAACATGTGTATCAAAATAAAATACACGGACGGAAAAAATCGCAGCACCAAAAATTAATTAATTTAGAGTAATGAAACTTCGGGAATACATTTGTTTAGGCAACATATGCAACTGATTAACACTGCAAGTTCACAGGTTAATTTAAGCGCGAGATAAGCCATTGCAAATGTGAAATGCTGCTGATACATTAATAACCGATATAACCGCCAGAATGCTGAAAGCAAGCACGCAAACGTGCATGCGTTTTATTGTACAGTTGCCGGATGTCAGTCTGTTGGATGGAGTCGCCTGTTGCACTTGGTCGATCAGTACACTGATGGGTAACGCTGGTTGTAGAAGACGCTGGAGTTGGCGTCCGATATATGCTGATTTGAGACAGATCTGGTGAGTGAGTAGTCCAAGGCAACATGTAGACACTCCGTAGAGTATGTTGACGACCGTTATTCTTTTATAAAATATCCTGTGGAATGCTGTTAATGAATGGCCGCGCAACAGGTTCAATCACCAGACTGACCTACGGATTTGCAGTCAGGGTGCGTGGAATAACTACGAGAGTGCTCCTTCTGTCATACTAAATCGCACTCCATACCTTAACTCCAGGTGTTGGGCCAGTTTGTGTAGCACGCAGCCAGTGATTGTAGGCTCTCAGCAGGCCGCCTCCTAATTAACACACAGCCATCACTGGCACCGAGGCAGAACCAGCTTTCATCAGAAAACACAACGGACCTCAACCTTGCCCCCCAGTGAGCTCGCTCTTGACACCAATGAAGTCGCGAATGACGGTGGCGTAAGGTCAGTGGAATGCACGCTACAGAGCGTTTGGCTCAGAGCTCACCACCTTCACTAGCGCCACTCTCATGCGACTGGCGCGAAATTTTAATAGATATCATCTTTCAGATGCGGTCGCTGGTTCGAATCCTGCCTCGGGCATGGATGTTTGTGATGTCCTTAGGTTAGTTAGGTTTAACTAGTTCTAAGTTCTAGGGGACTAATGACCTCAGCAGTTGAGTCCCATAGTGCTCAGAGCCATTTGAACCATTTCTTTCAGATGTATAAACACACACACACACACACACACACACACACACACACACACACACACACCAACTCTTTCATTTATGTCGCACAATTCCGTCTTGATGTTGAACTTTGTCCTGTTAGTGTATTTGTAGAGAACAAACACAACGTGAATGCTGATCCCATCACTTAAAAGATGTGCAATGTTAATGATTGACTGTTGGCTGATCGCGAGTAAGTTAAAGTATATGACATGTAGATGAGTACACCAGTTACAGTATTAAAGAGAAAATAATTTACGTCTGTATGTGCTGCGTTACAAGGCGCCTAATTACCAAACTCATTGGTATAAAAGGTTTATATCATTCATTGTGTGAAGAATCTGAGTTTTTGTTTTTTATTATTGCGGTTGGTCATTTCATTTCGACGACACTTTCTGCATGGGATAATCTAGCGGTTTCTGAGAAATGTTTATAGAGATGCGAAACAAATGGTTCAAATGGTTCAAATGGCTCTGAGCACTATGGGACTCAACATCTTAGGTCACAAGTCCCCTAGAACTTAGAACTACTTAAACCTAACTAACCTAAGGACATCACACACACCCATGCCCGAGGCAGGATTCGAACCTGCGACCGTAGCAGTCCCGCGGTTCCGGACTGCAGCGCCAGAACCGCTAGACCACCGCGGCCGGCTAGATGCGAAACACCTTTCCATTTTTGATGAAGGTATTTCATCCATATTGCCCTCTGTATGCATAAAAGACGTGTCGAATTATATTTCCCATAGACAGCAGGCAGCAGTTTTATCTGAAAAAATACATTTGCCCCGACCAGGTATTCCATAATTTTATATCTCAGAAAAGTCGCATTTGCTCCACAGTGACATTAAAAAAATCCCTTGTGTTCCCTCTTATCTTCTGGAAACAGAAGACACACAACATGCGCACATAAATCTATACTTCGCAAAACATTGTGATGTCCATTGTAGATGATACTTTTTATTGAACCATGTATTAGGGTCTCCCTCTGTCTCATTCACGGTTTAAAGGTGAGAGGAATGATTACTAGAGCGAGCGATCATTTATCTAACTCCCCTTACACAGTATATATTGGAGGGATGCTTAGGACGCCGAAGAATAATCGTAGTTTCTGCCCTGAAACACAGTTTTTGAGACTTTCTTAGCAGGTTTTCAAGGGATGAGCGGCGTTTTTCGTCGATCATCTGCCAGTTAGGATTTATGTTGTTTACAGTTCCTGTTACAATTCGCGTTGTTACCAGCTCAAAAGAAATCGCAGGTACCTAATGGCTGAAGTGTATTAGAAGAAGATGAAATGAACATCGAAGCGACCTCCGCCGCAACACACTCTTACTGAAGACATGGACGACGATGTTTTATGAAAGATGACATATAAAATATTCAAAACATGACCGCCTTCTAAATTTTGCGCGAAAAGTTGTCTTTATGTTCATGTTACAAACGATATATTCCTTTCACTCACTTGAGTGATTTTTTCTTAACAGTGTCACCTCTCTGAATTGAGAAGATTCTGTGTCGTAGTGCGTAATTTATTGGCTGATATATTGCTTCAAAATATGTATATTTTTGTTTCTACCAGTCAATGTCGCTAAACGGGAAACTTGCTTATAGCTGCGAAATCCTAAAAATATCACGTAAAGACACAGTTGCAATCTTCCTGATGTCTGTTTTCGTGACCTCAGAGAAAATTATATCTTGTAATACGGGCGTCCATAGGTCGAATTCCTCTAGAATCGTTTTAACTAAGATATCCCGAGGTACTTCCTAACGTGTCAGCCACAATTCTGGGACAATAAAAGAACTTAAGGTTATAGTCCTTCACCGTATAATAGCGTGTACGATGCTTCGTCTTAAATAACTGCCCTTGAGTGACAGGTAGCGCAGTGATAAGATACTGGACACCTATTCGGGAAGACAGGGCTTTATATTTCCGTGCGAGCATCCAGATTTAGGTTCCTCGTGGCTTCCCTAAAGCGCTCATAAAGTGGGACCGGGATGGTTGCTTTGAAAGACGCATGCAATTTCCTTCCGTAACCTTATTAATCCGAGGTTATGCTAAGTCTGTCTGTCAGCAGGACGTTAAACGATAAGCTTACTGCCTGCAGGGGTGGCCGAGCGGTTCTAGGCGCTACAGTCTGGAAGTGCACGACCGTTACGGTTGCAGGTTCGAATCCTGCCTCGGGCATGGATGTGTGTGATGTCCATAGGTTAGTTAGGTTTGAGTAGTTCTAAGTTCTAGGGGACTGATGATCTCAGAAGTTAAGTCCCATAGTGCTCACAGCCATTTGAATTTGATAAGCTTACTTCTTCGTCTTTGCGCTAGTGAGCAAAATCCAACGAATACTGTGTGGTGATTGTCACCATCCTACATTTTACTGTCCCTGTTGCTGTTGAAGAAACATCTCACAGGAAGCGGGACTCATCAGTAAGCATGACGTGCGTGCGGACAGACTTTGTTCCCGCAACCTCCTGCATACTGATGTTTCAGCTACAGCCGCAGCAAAGCGACGCCACGTCAACTAGTGGAGGGCTTTACGGTAAATCCCTCAAGCCAGTATTTCTTATTTCTGAAATTTACTGTCGTATCTCTAAATTACGCTCGTCCAAATTTTGGAGGGCAAAGGAATCCCGGTTTAAGTTGTGTATATTACATCAATCACTGAGATAACTACCAGGAAGAGATGGCAGATTGATTCCGGAAGCTTCTATTACGCTTTCTATAGTGTATAACTGCCTTGCTAGTTACGCCTATTGAAAACAACGTGGTGTAAAATGCGAGAATAAGCAGTATCAAATGGTTCAAATGGATCTGAGCACTATGCGACTTAACTTCTGAGGTCATCAGTCGCCTAGAACTTAGAACTACTTAAACCTAACTAACCTAAGGACATCACACACATCCATGCCAGAGGCAAGATTCGAACCTGCGATCGTAGCGGTCGCTCGGCTCCAGACTGTAGCGCCTAGAACCGCACGGCCACTCAGGCCGGCTAAGCAATATCGTTTTTCAATAAAGAGGCTCAAAATGCTCTGGTTGCACTTAAACTACATGCAAGCTCTACTTCAAATGGGGGCTGGTAAGTTGGGAACGGCATAAAATGTTATGGATTGCTTTTTCACAGACTCTAATGCTGTCTAAGAGAACATTCTTCGTGTGGGCTGATAGATAAGTATCAACTCACAAAGAAAAACAGTGAACTGAAATCGTTGCAAAATACTTGGCAATACTTTCCTGAACGTTATTAGCAACTCTGAGCAAGAGAAAATGTTTTAGAGAATAAAATACATGTAGGTGAGAGCCTGGCAAAGTGCTCAGGCTAAGAGATTCCTATTTTTAAGGGAAGTAGCAATAGACGGAAACGCTTAGAAATCAGTGATTATAATATACAACTATTGATGTGTAATATAGAACAGTTTAATCACCTTATAATCCAATTAAGCATTTCAAACAATTCATTTTTCACGAAGTGGCGAAACTGCCACTTTGCCCGACACGAGAGGACTGAGTGGCCTCTTAGCTTTAAACTCAATTATAAGGGATAAGAAACTATTTTACCAAAGAACTGAATTTATTTTATTGTGAAACGTGATGAAGATTACACTTTTCACAGATAATAGTTCATTTGTGTTCCTCAACTCCTGTACAGAGTTCATGAGTCCAGAGGCAGCACAACTGGTACTTAATCCACTGCTGTTCTGGTCTTTAATTTGAAAATGTTTCTTTGCTGTACTTGCACTCTATGTTTTCATCGTTGTCGTCAAAAAGAGTTCTTCTAGAGCTATGTTTCCTGCTATTCACAATTTTCTTTTTGCGGTCTTTCTCCTCTTTGGCTGCTTTCCGTTTTTCCTTATTTTGGCCTTCTATTTCTTCCCTTTCTTTATTTGCCGCTTCTAAGTCACTCTTATAAGGACTTGATATAAGTATCGCTGCGGAGCCCTTCTTTCAGTCGTTTTCCCCCAACATAAAGTAGCCACAAGCCGAGACGGCCACTTTGCATCTTTACAGAAAGCTGTATACCTTCGATTAGTATGACCGAACTTCCATGATTAAAGTAGTATTATTGAGTGAAGATGTGCCACTTTCCAAACAATTTCATTAAAAAGCATAAGTGACATTTCCTCTCAATAATAAATACACAATACGACAAAATACCTTACATCAGGATAACAAAGCTCCTCAAAAATTCGAAAACTCCGAGGAGCAGACAGGTTAGGCTTCCCGGGTGACTGAAACCTTCAGGGAGGGTAATTTCTGGCATTTTTCTCGCGATACCGGCACCTCAAAGCTCCAATGACCGCTATAGCCACTTTACCCGCCTTGGCCACTTTGCCCGCCTCTCCCCTAAAATTGATACTGATAAATATTAACATCCATATAGATTCTCAGCGAGCAATTTACAGCACATAACCCAGAGTACTTAGAGTTGTCCTATTCTACTCGCAATTACAGAGTGGTGTGGGGATGGTGAACTCCACTCCTGAATGTATTTCCGGCCGGTGTGGCCGAACGGTTCTAGGTGCTTCAGTCTGGAACCACGCGACCGCTACGGTCGCAGGTTCGAATCCTGCCATTGGCATGGACGTGTGTGATGTCCTTAGGTTAGTTAGGTTTAAGCAGTTCTAAGTTCTAGTGAACATATGACCTCTGATGTTAAGTCCTGTAGTGCTCAGAGCCGTTTGAACCATCTGAATGTATCGGTAAGAGCCCTAGCCTTTGTAATTTCAATCTCGTGGAAGCAGTAGAATAATTTCAGTGTTCTCTCCGAATAACAGACCGGGTTCGACGCAAACAGCAACGGCCTTCTTCAAAGGATTAACTGTTGCGTCTTGCCCACTCGTCTCACATGGGGTGCCTAATGTTTGCTGCGTTCTCGGAAAGCTATACAAAAATAACAAGCAAATAACAGTATTAGTTTTATTTCACTAAGCAGATTGACAATACTTAACTTTATATTTAGAACAAGTTTCGCAAGCGATGGGCGACATGCAATATAAAGCAGAGTCCAGTGCTATATGCAATGTTCGGGAAAGTCTGTCTCACAGTTTGTGGATCACTACTAACTGTTCTCGTAGCACTCTCTGCTCGGCCGTGGTAATACTGTCCACTAATGTCCGGCCGAGGCTGGCAGGAGTGGCGCTTATATTCACTTCGGCTAGATGCCGCTCTTTTTATCGTGCTGACGTCCTGGTCAGCGCGCTATTGGACGACGTCGTTTCACCGCCTTCTCTGGTCTTGCGTTCTTCTTCTTCGTTCCGGCACTTGCGGTTACGCCAGGACTTGAACAATTTAAATTCGCTGTGTACGAGGGCGTGCTTAAAACTAACGCCTCCTTATATGAAAACTCTGAAAGCTGTTTAAATAAAACAATCATTATTAACTTTCTACGTCTTTATTCTCCTTGTCTGCGTAACTGTTTGTCAACATAATCACCCTGATGACGAACACATTTCTGCCAACGATAGAAACGTTTGTTGATACCGTCATTGTCGAATGTTTGACTTTGTTGTAGGAGCCACAACCTCACCGCTGCCTGCACCGCTTCATCACTAACAAACTTAAGTCTGCGAAAGTGTTCTTTAAGTTTTGGAAACAGATGAAAATCGGATAGGGCCAAATCGATACTATATGGAGTACGATCGACGACAATGAACCTAAGGGGTCAGATTGTTGCAAATGTCGCAGCGCTCGTGTGTGGTCTGTCATTGCCCTGCCTGAAGGAGAGGGTGCTCCATGTTTGGACGAACTCTCGTTCGGTAGGAACTCGCGCTGATTCTCAAGCACTAACGCAGTTAAGTTACTCTCTGCCGTGTTACACGCTGGAATTCGTAGCCGTCTAGCGGCAGAGAGATGCATTTTGCGAAGGCGGCTCGGAAAGTCGACCGATAAATATTCCTCAACGAATATTGAGAACAAAATAAAAAACAAAATCTGAGGCATTATTTTTCAGCACGCCTTTGTACAGTAGGTTAGGTCGCACCAACGTTTTAATCCTTTCTGCTTAACAAATATATTGCACTTTCCCAGAATCCTTCCAAGTAATGAATAATCCTTCTTCATCCATTCTTCCGATTCACATTTCATGCAGCGTCATAACTTTACCACTAATGTCACAGTCGAATACTATTTGGTTCTTCCTCTCCTCTGAGGAGATTATATTACCAGTTGTGCATTCAATAATTTATTATAACAAACTGCCTATTGGCTTCTGTCTCGGGTTCTTCGGCCGACGTTCATCTAATGATTTTTCTGACGTTTCGCCAGCACGAGTGGCTGGCATTGTCAAAGCTTCACCCTCCATTGCCGGTGGTGAACTGGAGGCGAGCTTTTTTAAAATAGAGATGGGGCCCCTCCACGCCCGCACCAACGTGGTGACCAAACCAAAAGTTCTACTGTCACCTCCGTAAAACATGTTAGTTATCTAGTAAGTGGATCACAGGATGCTGGGCTGTGATGTTGTCCGTGCGTCTGGGTAAGGCTACGCATTAACACGGTCCATCAGGTGATAGATAGTGGACGAAACGCGAGTGAGGGTAGCGATTTGAAGAGCAGAGGGAAAAAAGTGCCATGGCTCGTGCCGTGGGAAAAAAACCTCTGCGACAGTGGGATGGGTAGTAAGAGCAGTAGTGGCTTACTAGCTGCGATAGCTCATGCAAGGTTGGATTTGTTAGTATCGGTATCATGCATCATTACCGTGACAAGCGATGGCGATGTATCCCAGTGGCTGCAGCTGCTACATTCCTGGAACATTCAAGATCGTTATACAGTAGTGGGAGATCGGCCATAGATCGTCTCACTGTGTGGGGGATGTGTGGAGCTTGTTTGCATGCGGTGTACGGTACGGCTTCCCTGTGTGGTGCCAGTTATTCGGCAGTGTATTTCAGCTGGATATCCAGTAATAGCGTCTGATTAACAGGGGCTCGCCTGTGCCGTTATGTTTGCGTATGCTTGGCCATGGATGTTATGCCCTTACAAGTATGTCTTTTGGTCTTTTATGTTTCCATCTATGGTTATGGTCGTAGTTCCCCAGATTCAGAATAAACGGGTTCTGCGAATGTCTGGAGTTTCTGTATAGTCTTGTGGTGAGTTTGTGGATTACCTCCGTGAGAGTCTCAAGTCGGTATTCCCGGTGAAGGTCCGCGATGCGTGTGTATCGTGGAGCATTGCTTATGATTTTGAGTACTTTGTTTTGTATGAGCTGCAGACGGCGCAGGCGTGTAGGCGCAGCGTATCCCCAGACAGGAGCTGCGTACGTCATCAGGGGTCGGATAAGTGTCATGTACATGGACCTCGACACCCTTCTGTTCAGTGTGCAACGCCTGTTGAGCATAGGATAGAGCTGTTTGAGCCTCGCGCTAGCTCGGTTGGTCATGTGTTGTATGTGGTCCCCCCAGAGTAATTTCCGGTCCAGCCAGACACCGAGGTATTTGACTTTCTCGCGGAAACGTATTGGACGTGCATGTAGGGTTATTGGTCTGCAGTAACGGTGTTTGCGCAGTTGCTTCGGTCTTCTAGTGAACAGAACGGCTTCGCACTTGTCGACGTTTACTCTAACACGCCATTTCTCCAACCAAGGCTCGGCCACTCTGAGTGCAGTCTGTAGGCGTGACGTAATGTTTGATGGTTTCCAATCTTGCGCAAGGATGGCTGTGTCATCCGCGTAGATTGCCATCATTGTGTTGTGTGTGGTTGGGAGATCGTTTATGTAGAGGTTAAACAGTAGGGGCCCTAGGATGCTTCCCTGGGGTACTCCCGCGTGTATACCGTGTCGTGTTGATTGTTTTCCCTGCACATCAGTGTTGAAACTCCTGTCTGTGAGGTATGAGTGTATTAGACGCAGCAGCCCGTCGGGGAATCCCGCGTCGCTGAGTTTGCGGATGAGGCCGTTGTGCCATAGACGGTCGAAAGCCTTTTCGATATCCAGGAGCACTGCCCCTGTAGCTTTGTTTATGTTGAAACCATGTGTTATATGTTCAACGCCCCGTAGGAGTTGTTGTGTTGTGGAGTGGTGATTCCTGAAGCCGAATTGCTCCGGTCTCAGGATGTCATTTGTTATGCAGTGCCTAGTGATGCGTTTGAGAATCACCTTCTCAACAATCTTACTGAGCGAGCTCAGAAGGCTGATGGGTCGGTAATTTTGTGGGAGGCTGTGGTCTTTCCCCGGCTTCCTGAACATCAGGACCTTGGCCGTCTTCCAAAAGGCGGGGAAGTGTTGGTGTTTTAGTATGGCATTCGTTATGTGTGTTAGGTACTCAGTTGCTTTATCCGTGAACTCCTGGAGGACACGGTTTTGAATGCCATCATGACCAGGGGCTTTCCTAGCGGCGGAATGCATTATAGCCCAGGAGACTTCGGCTGTGCTAGCATGTCGAATGTCGTCGCGCGATGGTTGGGCTAGAATGCGTGTAACCTCTTGGTCAGAAGCAAGTGTGAACACTGGATCTGATGGTACCAGGTTCGGTGTGAATGACGCTGCGAGTGTTCGGGCCATTAGTTCTGCTTTCTCTTCCGCTGAGTATGCAGGTCCGTCGGGCCCTTGAAGCGTTGGGGTGTATATTTTCTCCCTGGTGAAGTGTCGGGCTAGTTGCCACACGCCAGGTCGTGTGGTGTCCAGCCCTTCGAGTTTTTGGTTCCACTGTTGTGTTCTATGTGTTTGTATTTTATCATGTATGATGCCCTGTAGTCTGTTAATGTGCCGTTTGAAGTACGGAGGCCTGGTGCGCTGCCATTGTCTCCTGAGGCGATTCCTCATTGAGATTAGGCCCAGGATTTCCTGGGGCAGGGCCGCACTGCGTTGTTGTGAGGTGCGATCAGGTATGGTGCCTGCCATTGCGTCCTGGACGGCGTTAGTGAGGGTTTCTACTGCCTCGTCAATTTGTGCTGTTTCATTAATTTCGTGTATAGGTGGGATGTGGCTATCGAGCGTTTGCTTGAACCTTGTCCAATTCGCACGCCCGTAGTCCAACATCTTGCGTTGTTCCATGTGCTGCAGTGTTTCCTCAATGTATAGTATTACAGGTTGGTGGTTTGAGGGCAGATCGTTTTCAACGGCAACGTTGAGTGTCGTTGTAATGCCCTTGATGAGGGCCATGTCTATCACGTCTGGCCTGAGTCCCCTCTGATAGGAAATGTGCGTCGGTTCAGTCGGCGCTAGTATAATGTAGTTTCTGCCAAGTGAATGTTCGTACAGTTTTTTGCCGTTGGGATTTCGTATACGTGAATTCCATTCTGGGTGTTTTGCGTTCAGATCTCCAGCGACTATTACTCGCGGTGAGATGTTGAGTAATGTGCTGATATCACGTGTTGAAATGCCTACAGGGCTGTTGTATACCGATATCAGTGTGGTGTAGGCTCCGTTGAACTTGACTCTGACGGCCGTAGCCTCGATTTTTTCCAGTTCAGGGAGCTCTATGTTTGTGTGCTCAATGTCTTTGTGTATGACGATTGCAGTTCCACCTGCCACGGCGTCGCCCGGTCGGTCGGTACGATAGACACAGTAGCCAGGAAAGTTTAATTGTTTGTGCGGTTTAAGTTTAGTCTCGCTCAGTAGCGCGACAAGGATTCCCTTGCGCTCCATGAACGCGGCAAATTCTGCCCTTTTGTTGTGGATCGAGTTTGCATTCCAGAACAGGATCCGTGATAGTGTGTGCGGGTCTGCGTTATGGGCCAGGTGTGGTATATTATTTATGTAAGAGTGTGAAAGAGTGTTGTGATGGCAGTGTGTATGACAGCCCAGTATTGCCCGGGTTCGGCGCTCATGAGCTGGGTGATGAGTGTAGTGACGGCCATCAGCACCTTGGTAAGGATTTCAATGGTCGTGTGTCGGGGGAATAGTGTTTCCAATATTCCCCCAGGTGATGTGTTGGTGTTGGGTGTGGCAGCCTGAGGTGCTGTTGTGGGGTTAGCGGCCGCTTGTGCGGGTATTGGTGTGTTGTTTGGGGCGGCATTTGTGTTTTGTAACAGAGGTTGTGGCGCCTGCGTTACTTCTGTGGTGAGGGGGATGGTAGTGTGAGTTACAGTCTCGGTGTCTTGTTGACTGTTTTCCTGTGTGTTGCTGTTCTGTTGTTGCTGCGTGGCCTGTTGTGGTGATTTCGTGTTCCCCGCCCTGTGTTTGCGTGTACGTCTATTCCTCCTCTGGGCTTGGGGTTCGGGGGGTTCTTGTGTGGATGTGTTTTCCTGTATATGGTGCGTTTCTTCGCAGCTCGTGATTTCCGGGAGTGGGGTCGTGTTGTTTGGGGGCATAGGTGTTGGTACCGATGCTTGTTGGGTTTCAGGTGTTGTCTGTGGCTGTTGTGTGGCTGTTGCAGCGGTTGTTTCACGTGTGTGTGTAGGGCGCTGAGGTTCCGCAGCCTGTGCCGTTCCGCCAGGGCGTGCAACCGTGGCAAACGTTACGCCGTTCCTTACTGGGTTCGGCGCTGGCCTTGGGCGTGGTATGTCGTACAGTACCCTGCTTTTGTCTTGTTTTCGCTTCAGCGCCTGTTTGTATGAGTTGCACTGTCTGAAGTTGGCCGCATGGGGCCCACCGCAGTTGGCACAGCGTCGCTGGTTTGGTTGTGTTTGTGTGCAAGTGTTGGATCTGTGGTTGCCAGCGCATCCGCGGCAGCGAGTTGCCAGGCCGCAGCGGAGGACCGAGTGGCCGAACCGCTGGCAGTTGTTGCATTGTTGGGGGACGTTGGGTGGTTCGTAAAGTTCTACACGTACGTCCATCCGCAGAAAGCTCTTTATCTGCAGGATGGCGCGGGAATCAGCCGTGTCGGCTAACTCAACCATGTAGTGTGGTAGCGGTGCGTGTGTACGGAACCCTGACATCCGGGAGGCACTTTTACAGTCGAATCCCAGATAACAAAGGGCCGCATGTACTGTCTCGTTGGGGGTGCTGGGGTCCACTCCCTTGATCACGTACTGCTGGGTTCTCTCGTCCAGCGTTCTGTACGTGTAATGTTCGATCTTCCGATCTTTGAGGAAGGTCAGAAGATCTTTGTATTCGTTGTCTGTGGCAACGTACAGTGAGGCCCTGTCCCCCGAGTACTTTGCATGTAATGTGCTGTTTATGTGCCTCTCCGCGAATGCAGTGTTAAGGGCACTAAGGTTCCCGTAGTTTTGTATAACAACTGGGGGGAAACCAGTCTTGTGTTGTGTGGGCACTGTTGTGGCTTTGTGTGCTTTGTTGTTGTTCGCCACAACTGTGTTTGCGTTTTGTTGTGTGTTAATGTTGCTAGCCTGAGGTGAGCTAGTGGGTGTAGGCAACAGCGCCTTTCGGTTGCCTAGCGAGTTTGGTTGCTCGCTTGTTTGTGCTGGTGTTTTTTTGGGTCTGCGTTTTGGGCCCTCCACCTGCCAGGGCTCTGTGTAATAGTTTTCTGTGTCCACATCCGCCGTCGCTGCCTCGATCTCTTGAGGCTGCGGCGTCGGTGGGAGAATGGTGCATGACTGTCCAGTGACAGGTGAGTGTAATGTGATGCTAAGTGTACTTGCTTTTGTGGGAGAGACGTCCGCCCCGAAAAGTTCGGTGATTAGCCGGCGCGACTCGAGCTGCTTTTGCGCTTTCGCGCCAAGCTGTCGAGCGTCGCCAGCCGCTCCCTTGCCTTCGGTAGCGGGCGGGGCGCGAGTTCCGGCGGGTGCAGTCGATCCTCGCGCCTCTTGTGTTGCAGTCTTGCTGCGGGTGACAGCGGGGGAAGTGCTAGTAGCGTCCGCCATCTCGCACTTAGGATTATTTATTGGGTGGGAAGGGGGAAACGACAATTTTACTTTTCTCGAAAGGCGAGAGAAGTGTTGCTTGTTCCCTATGGAAGTGGGTGGTCCCGCGAGCTCGCAGCCGCAGACTATATGTACCTGGCGCGCCAACGTCCGAGGGCTTCTCCGCGGTCATTTCCGGTGCGGTTCTCCTCTTGCTACCTGCGACGGTCGCTCGCTGCAGTACGGGAAGCCAGGATCCGTTTACCTTAAGGCTTTCCTCTTTCTTGTTGAAACTGTTCGCGTGTTTTTGGATTTCTACAGCTTCTCTGAACAAGCGCGTGTGATAGTGCTTCTCTACAGCCAGAACTTCCGTGTCGGCGAATTTTATTACGTGGTCGGTCTCATTCAGTGCGTGCTCTGCCACGGCCGATTTCTCCACCTGCCCCAACCTGCAATGTCGCTTATGCTCTTTGATCCTGTTGTTAATGGATCGTCCAGTCATTCCGACATAAACTTTTCCGCATGTGCAAGGTATACGGTATATTCCCGACATTGCAAGTGGGTCTCTTTTCTCCTTCGCCGATCTAAGACACTCTTTGATCTTACTTGTCGGTTTGAAAATCGTCTTTACGCCGTGTTTGCGCAATATACGGCCGATTCTGTCTGTCACTCTGGGAATGTATGGCAGAAAGGCCGTACCCGACATTTCTTTTTCTGGTTCCTTACTTCGCCGAGTGTTTAGCTCTGTTACACTTCTAATGTAATTTGTGGAGTACCCATTGCTCCTCAGAACAGTTTCCAGGTGTTGCATTTCTCGTTTGAGGTGTTGAGGCTCACATATTCGTCCAGTCTCGTTACGAGCGTACTAATCATGCCTCTTTTCTGGCTCGGGTGGTGGTTTGACAGTTTGTGCAGGTATCGGTCCGTGTGTGTCGGTTTTCGATACACGCTGTGTCCCAGGTTTTCGCCGTCCCTTGTGACCAGCACATCTAGAATGATAAACCTAACTTGCCCAAAATGTGTTCGAGACGGATGACTCAAGTTCATACTCGTCACCGCATTTGTTCTGAACTGAAAAACATTCTTTTCGTAGAAGGTGTTTTAACCCCCACTGATTCGTAGATTCTTCCGTATGAACCTGAATGCAAACGGAAAAACTTGAGAAGAAACACGTGGATCCGACCACTACGAAAACCATTTCGAATGACAGGCGTCTTGTGTGCTAACGGTCTTCTTGGACTCTTCAGACCCTGTTTGATACAGCTCTTTAGGACAATGCAGTCTGAACAGATAGATCCACCGGAACATCCTTTAGCATTCAGCGACACACGCGATAAGAAGCAAACGCCACGGTGCTCTCTCCGAACGTGTTATTCTGCTGCAGACTGCCCTAAACACCGAGAAATAGTCGAAATTTTGGCTTAGGAGGTGTTGCCACATAGCCCTTAAACTCACGATACCGCGCCTTCGACTGAAAATGTGTTCGGTCTGTTCAGGGTGTTTCTATATTGTATTAAATTCTAAGATAACAAAGGCGCCAAACAAACAGTACCGCATATCAAGGTGGAGCGTCATTCATAGCTAGAATTCCCGTTATGAAATATATTCGCAGTTGCGAATATGGACAACCATCAGCTGTATAATGGAAAGACGACAATGAGAATTTGTGCCGGACCGCGATTGGAAACCGATTTCCTGCTTATCGCGAGCTGTCACCTTACCATTAGGCTACCCGATCACGTCACACACTCACAGTCAAACATCCATATGCCATCAGCCACGTGACTACAAGCTACACTCGTACATCCATTAGGTATATTCCCGTACAGGGGAGACCTTTTAATTGAAATTCGCTTGAAACCAGGTAGCGTCTTTCAATTAAATCATCGCCCTATACGGGCATGTACTACGCTGTGTAGGGTGTACACATATGGCTGACGGCATTTGGGAGTATAGGTTTGGCCGTGAAGTGTGCTCGGATAGCCTACTATAAGGTGACCGCACGCGATAAGCGGGAAATCCGGGTTGCAGTCCCGGTCCGCCACAAATTATCATTTTCCTCATTCCATTATACAGCTGATGGTTGTACATGTTCGCAACTGCGAATACATTTCATTTAAATACCTAAACGTTGGTTGAGACTGCATGTAAATTTCGTTGTCACTGATTAAATTATTTACAGTTTTCATTTTATAGTGAGGTGAATTATTGAAAGCCGCACAAAAAGCGTTGCTGCTGTCAGGAAGAGCGGCCAGCGGCCAGCGCCGGGCTGTCCGCGGTGGCGCGGAAGCGTCCGCAGCAGGGGCCAGAGGACCATCGCCAGTGGCAGAGGCAGAGGGATGCAGTGGCGCGCCGGTCGATACGCCGCCAGGCCGCACAGTCTTCCAAATGCCCCTGCGGCCGCCCCGCGGACGTTCTGCGGCCCCCGTCCCTGGGGCAATGTAACACGTGGCCTCTGCAACTCGCCCAGCGTGCAACGTCTCCTCTCCCTTGTCTCCCTAACAGAAAGCTACATTTGTACCCGGCAAGCTCCTCGGGGGAGATTGAAGATACTCCGCAAGCCACTTTACGGTGTGCGACGGAGGACACTTCTGCCACAACTAACTGTTCCCCCTTTATCTTTTTCATTCTCGAATGACGCGTAGGCAGAATGACTGTCGGAAGAGCTCAGTATGACTTCTAATTGCTCTGACATTCACCTTGTGGCCATTTCGCGAGACGTGTGTGGGAACAACTAATACGTTGACCAGCTGTTCTTGGAACGCACTCTCTTGTAAAATTCTATAGTAAACCTCTACGTGAGTATTTCAATAGCAACTCTCTTCGTGATGCAGCGTCTGCCATTGGAGTTCGTTTAGCATCTCCGTAACGCTCTCGCGCCGACTGAACGATCCCGTGACGCAACGCGCTACCCTTCGTTGGATCTTCTAGCCCTCTTCAATTAATTTAAGGTGATAAGCGTCCCAGACTCATGAGAAATCATCAAGAATCGGTCGAACAAGTGCATCATTAATCGTTTTCTTCGTGGATGAATTATACTACAGCAAAATTTACCCCATCTATCTGAGGGAGGCATCTGCTTTTCCTACAGTTTCTTTTAAGTGGTCATTCCATTTGTGGTCACTCTGGATGGCTACTCCTATTTACAAGTACGTGATGAAAAATAGTGTCTCCGAATTTTTCGTGTGAAAACCCTTAAAGCTTTTTAAATGAAACAAACGTTATTAACGTTATACATCATTATTTTTCTTCTCTATATACGTATTTCTCAATATAGTTACCATGGCGACGAACTCATTTCCCCCACTGAGTGACCAGTTTGTTGATACTGTCACTGTAGAATGTTTGACTTTGTTGACAGAGCCACAACTTCGCCACTGCTTGCACCGCTTTATCATTGTCAAAGTAAAATCGTCGAAGATGTTTTTTATGCTTTGGAAACAGATGAAAATCACACTGAACCTAGTCAGTGAACCTAAGGTGTTGGATTGTTGCAGATGTAGCAGCGCTCGTGTGTGCTATGGCATTGTCATGCTGAAGGATAGAGTGATCCGAGTGTAGATGAATTCGAATTCGTAACTCGATTACAGCACGCTGTTTCTCACACACCGACATAGTTACGTTACACACCGCCATGTTATACGCAACAATTCCAAGCACTTTAGGGACAGAGAGTGCGAATATGTAGAAGTGAAGAATAAAGATGAAGAATATTAACGTTTGTTTTATTTAAAATGCCTTAAGAGCTCTCCCATAAAAAAATTATGGGGCGTTACTTTTCAGATATACTGTTTTACGGTAGCAACTGTTTCTACTGATTTGTCACCAATATTGTAATCGAACAGTACTGCATTTTTTCGCCAGTTTATCCACAGTGCGTTACATTTATTTTACGTTCAAGGTCAAATACCAGTCCCTATACTAGGCGTTGATCTTTCACAGGTCTTGGTGGATTTCGTTCCAGCCTTTTGGCATTGCTACCTCAGAGTTGACAACTGTGTTGTCTGTAAACAGTTTCGTGGAAATTCCAGCCATATCCAGAAAGTCATGTATACATACCGTAAATAGTACTGCCCCGATAACATGTCCTGCGGTTACCCCTGAAATTCATCGGCCGATTTTGTTCTGATACGGGCGACGTCTTCAGTACTGTCTGCCAGAAAGTCTTGAATCCAGTCCCAAATCTGATTCGGTACTCGGTAAGCTCATATTTCTGTTTCTAAACGACAGTGTGGAACGGTATCTAAGCCCTTCCTGAACTGAAACATTACGGCATCTACCTGGGCTCCGCTGTCTTCTGCACACTGAATCTCATGTGCTGACTTTCACAAGATCTTTGTTCTTGGGTTCTGTGTTGACTTGTATAGAAGACATTTCACCATTCTCCAGAGACATCATAACACGTGAACATAAAACATGTCCGATAGTTCGGCACTAGTGTGACGGCAGCAATACAGCACCATAAGTATTTGTATCTGCCCTACAATACATCTTTGAAACTTGAACGACCTACGCTTTCTTTCAGTCGCTAGGTATCCCTGTGGCTCTAGCGAGCTACGATAACCCACTCCTAGAAATTGAGCAGGTTCTTTCGCGCAATCTCCCAGGAAACTCATCTGTTCCTCACTTATCTCAACATCTACCATTTCGGCGTTTTTACGGAGATTGTTGCAAATCTCCTCTATTCCATTTGTGTCTGGAGCTAGTGAAAGATGAGTACTTGTATTCCTCTGCAGGCGCCTTCATTTTTCTCCTCACATTCTCATCAATTCAACACGAGATGTACGATGCATCCAGATGTACATTCTACTTCTCATAGCGATTCTGTAAATGTTTCCAGCAGAATTTCACGCGAGAAAGTCACCTGTCTTCCAAAACTTGTTATTCGTGTTCCCTGAGCAATTTCACCAGGCTTTTGTATTGGCTATGCCGACCAACTACGATCGTTGCAGCACATCTGTGAATATGGTCGATTCCTGCAGTCACGTCAGCTTTACTAAATTCCGTACACTCGAGCAGCGCTCCGCAACAGCTCGCAACAGCAATTTGCAAGCCATTTTCTATAATACTTGAACAGCTCCTACAGTAAGATGACACGAAATAAAACACGTGAAACTACTGGGAAAGGGTTTTAAGAATATTAAACTCATCTTTGATGTATACGAAAATTTCTTTGCTTGAAATGAAAAATGCAAAAATTGTGACCTATTAATGAAAACATCCGCGACGGGAAAGAAAGCAAATTCCGATATAACTGCCTTGGTTACATGCCTCTTCAGCTGGTATAGGTCTTGAAATTGCGTATGGATTTTATTTTAAACTTTAGCTACTTCTACATATGAAGGGGTTATTTCAATAGTGGTAAAAGTCCGTTACCTCCACTTTTCTGCCTATAATGCTTCTGAAATTAATGATCCAAACAAACAGAAAGGAAGGTTCATCTCTAGTAAGAAGCCATATGCTTGAATATTTCTGGTATCTCAACTGCAGATTTTACAGCACTCATTTAACTTTAGGACTCTGTATCTCAAAATGAACAAAAATGGACTTGTATCACTATTGAAATAAGCCCTTCATATGTTACTTGCATCACATGTTCTGTGTCACACAAATAAGAAATACATCCAAAGTATATTTTTAGTTATAAATCACTCTAGGACAAGCAAGATTCCTTGCCTAATACTGAATTACGACTTCTGTGTGGAAAAGTCACCACTTCTGTTATATGACTCGCATACTCTTTCGTACAGTCTCTTCACTCACCTCAAACTAAAATCAATGCCACTCTGTGACCTATAGTAAGGTAAAAAAGCTAACTTTATTCAGAGAAGAAGAGAAAAGTCGCGAGCAGTAAATCGGAAACGTTACCCAACAAGTTAGAGCCTAATCACAACACGTTTGGCCAGCAACTGTGTGCAAAACATATAATTGGTTGTGTTATAGAAATGAAGATAGATAACAAAGGAAAATAACTAACCAAGGATAAGCTCATCTGGCAAAATATTAGTCACACACTTAAAAGAGATTGCGTAGAGTTATTATGCTAACAGACAAGCAACATTGCGTGAAATAACCGCAGAAGTCAATGTTGGACGTACGGCAAACGTATCCGTTAGGACAGTTCGGCGAAGTTTGGCGTTAATGAGCTATGGCAGCTGGTGGCTGACGCGAGTGCCTGTGTTAAAAGCACGACATCGCCTGTAGCGCCTATTCTGGGCTCGTGACATTATCGGTTGAACCCTAGACAGCTGGAAACCGTAGTCTAGTCACACGAGTCCCGATTTCGGTTGGTAAGAGCTGATGGTAGGGCTCGAGTGTGGCGCAGACCCCACGAAGCCTTGGATCCAAGTTGTTAACAAGGCACTGTGCAAGCTGGTGATGGCTCCATAATGGTGTTGGAGGTGTTTACATGGAATGAAGTGGATCCTCGGTTCCAAATGCTACTTCGAGACCATTTACAGCCATTTATGAACTTCATGTACCCAAACAACGATGGAATTTTAATGGATGTCAGTGTGCCATATCACAGGTCCACAATGTTGGCATTTGGTTTGACGGACGTTCTGGACAATTCGAGCGCATGATTTGACACCCAGATTGCCCGACATGGATCTCATCGAAGATTTATGAGACTTAATTGAATTGGGAGGTCAGTTCGTGCACAAAATCTTGCATGGGCAACACTTTCGCAAATATGGACGGCTATAGAGGCAGTATGGCTTGATATTTTTGCAGGGGACTAGCAACAGCTTGTTTAGTCCATGCCTCGTCGAGTTGCTGCTCTACGCTAAGCAAGAGGAGGTGCGATACCGTATTAGAGGGTATCCCGTGACTTTTGTTAGCTCAGTAGATAGTCCGATTCTCGGCACTCGAGAACTCGACCATAGAAAGTACTTCTGCAATTGTTTCTTTGCGCCGTTATGTCGTAAACTTCATCAAGACATCACATTCCATTAACAAATGATATGTAAGCATGACTCAATTATTATATAAATAATGCACTATACTTCCTTACCTTTAACCCACGTATCCGAGGAGGGAATAGACCCTTGTTAGAGTCATAGCTCGGTTTGCGTGTGTAGGAAAACCTTGACCGTAATTTTCCCTTTCTACTTTTCTGTGTTCTCGATGATGAATAAATTTTAACACCAGCTGATATTATTTCTATACTATAGAATATGTCAAACTCTTCGACTAAATTGTCTTTTTGGTGTACAGAGAAATTTCGCCTGCAGACAAGTTGCTGTCGAGAATTCAGCTTCAGTGTTTTTTTCTTGATAACAGCTTATTCAACCATAAACGTCAAAGTTTTTTTGTTTTTAGGATCTAACTGCGGAAACTAACTTTCGTCGGAACAGGCCGCTGCGCGAGGGTTTCCGAACAAGCAGCTTTCTGGTTGATGTTGCCAATAAGTGATGGATGTGTACAACGAAAAATGTGCCATGTTCATTCGGTGATATTCGATGTTTTAGAGTTACGACCATCATTCTGTTTCATTACTGACGGTGTTCGTGCATTTTGCAGCCGACATACTTCGTTTGAATGAAGCACCTACGTGAAAACTTTAAATATTGGTAAGTTCGCGCATGAATTAGTTTCGTGTTCTTCCGACATTTCGTTTGCTAAAAGTAGCAACAACTCCATATATATTGGATTCCGTGAAATACGATACAGAAATCTTCTATTCCTTTCAAAATTATCTGTATGTCATTTGATTTTCCGTACCCATCCAAAATTCACCTTGAATAGTGCACCTTTACAACTTTTGGGGAGTGGACAGATATCTAAACAACATGTGTTCGAATCGTCTACTGCTTGTGCAGGAACAAGTCGACGAACTTAAAATAGCCTATAATATGGTATATTAAACAGAGGCACGTTTGTCTCGAGCGGTCAGTAAATGTGGTGAGCGTAAAAATTCCTGCTAGTGAGCGATGGAGCTATCCCTACATATTAAGTTTTTTTTCATGTTTGTAATTTAAGGAATGTTGATGTGAGTGTGCTTACCGGAAGCTATGACCAGATAACTGGTGTGTTAGTGTGCACTGAAATGACAAAAACCAAACAGTGTTATATCTAAAACTGAGCCAAATAAACGTTCATTTCAATCCCATCATTACTGTACTTTTAAGTACGAACGATATATGGATATTTTATCTGATAGGCTACTTCTGTACTTAAATCTCAGACGTAGTATGCCAATTGTTTATTTAATTTATTTTAGTCACTTAACCATGTGCAGACGCGTATAGAATAAATATCTTGGAAGTTTAAAATGTATATTTATGTAGATGTGTACAGGGTGTTACAAAAAGGTACGGCCAAACTTTCAGGAAACATTCCTCTCACACAAATAAAGAAAAGATGTTATGTGGACCTGTGTCCGGAAACGCTTAATTTCCATGTTAGAGCTCATTTTAGTTTCGTCAGTCACCTACGCTCAATGGAGCACGTTATCATGATTTCATACGGGATACTCTACCTGTGCTGCTAGAACATGTGCCTTTACAAGTACGACACAACATGTGGTTCATGCACGATGGAGCTCCTGCACATTTCAGTCGAAGTGTTCGTACGCTTCTCAACAACAGATTCGGTGACCGATGGATTGGTAGAGGCGGACCAATTCCATGGCCTCCACGCTCTCCTGACCTCAACCCTCTTGACTTTCATTTATGGGGGCATTTGAAAGCTCTTGTCTACGCAACCCCCGTACCAAATGTAGAGACTCTTCGTGCTCGTATTGTGTACGGCAGTGATACAATACGCCATTCTCCAGGGCTGCATCAGCGCATCAGGGATTCCATGCGACGGAGGGTGGATGCATGTATCCTCCCTAACGGAGGACATTTTGAACATTTCCTGCAACAAAGTGTTTGAAGTCACGCTGGTACGTTCTGTTGCTGTGTGTTTCCATTCGATGATTAATGTGATTTGAAGAGAAGTAATAAAATGAGCTCTAACATGGAAAGTAAGCGTTTCCGGACACATGTCCACATAACATATTTCATTTCCTGAAAGTTTGGCCGTACCTTGTTGTAACACCATGTATAGAAAACATAGTTAGCGAATTGATGAATATGACTCGAGCAAAAAAAATTTCGGACTCGAAAGAAAACTGACAGTGATGAACCTCGTCGTGTTGGCTTTCCTGTATAACGACAGACAAAATCGAGCAAAGGCGTCAAATTCTAATAAAAAAAGGCGCCTGTTTCTGTGGTTACAGGAGGTGCGGATCCGCAGTAACAGCACTACCGTCTTCATCTATAAAGATCTGAGTAAGCGAGAGATGTGTTACCATGTAATAGCGAGTACAAGATAAAACATGCGGGAAGTGCTAATTATTTCATTGCCGCTTGTGACCGATATCGACGTTCTCCTTAAATTACTTTCAGGAGGGAAAAGATTTGGTGCTATTACTAGTTAGATCTATAACTGTTCAACATCCATCACGATAACACACAGCTCCCTGCATCACATTTCAACAGACATCAAAAGACGGGTGACGTCAATGCTTCATTCGGTTCCCAAAGAGGCCTTCGCTGACAGTATCCAGCGGCTTCATAAAATATGTAACCGACAGATTCATAGGGTTGATGGAGATGATCTTCTGTGTTCATTGCCTTATGCTACCATTCACTGAACCCAGGGAAGAGGATACGTTTTGCGAAAACCTACACACGTCACAGTTGTACGTCGGCAGTTACCATTCAACTTTCGGTTGCGACTAATTTTAAATTGCCCTTAATAAATAATAATTAAGTAACGTTATCGTCAAGTTACTCGTGATCCAGTACTTAGCAACCATCAACGGCATGTTTAATACTTGTGATTTTTCAGCTCTCATGTGTAATTCCACGACGACATGTCTATGAAACTCAAGTTCAAAATGGGATATCAAATAATTTCTACAGCCATCTCTCACAAGGGAACCTCCCTATCGCACCCCCCTCAGATTTAGTTATAAGTTGGCACAGTAGATAGGCCTTGAAAAACTGAACACAGATCAATCGAGAAAACAGGATGAAGTCGTGTGGAACTATGAAAAAAATAAGCAAAATATACAAACTGAGTAGTCCATGGCAAGATATGCAGCATCAAGGAGAGTGCGAGATCAGGAGCGCCGTGGTCCCGTGGTTAGCGTGAGCAGCTGCTGAACGAGAGGTCCTTGGTTCAAGTCTTCCCTCGAGTGAGAAGTTTAATTTTTTATTTTCAGACAATTATTATCTGACAAACTCTTATGTTTTCATCACTTTTTTGGGAATGATTATCACATCCACAAGAGAACCTAAATCGGACAAAGTAGAAGAATCTTTTTACCCATTCGCCAAGTGTACAAGTTAGGTGGGTCGACAACATATTCATGTCATGTGACGCACATGCCGTCACCAGTGTCGTATAGAATATATCAGACGTGTTTCCCTGTGGAAGAATGGCTCTGAGCACTATGGGACTCAACTGCTGTGGTCATCAGTCCCCTAGAACTTAGAACTACTTAAACCTAACTAACCTAAGGACATCACACACATCCATGCCCGAGGCAGGATTCGAACCTGCGACCGTAGCAGTCGCACGGTTCCGGACTGCGCGCCTAGAACCGCGAGACCACCGCGGCCGGCACCTGTGGAAGAATCGGTTGACCTATGACCTTGCGATCAAATGTTATCGGTTTCAATTGGAGAGGCACGTCCTTTCGTCTACTAATCGCACGGTTTTGCGGTCGCAAAACACAGACACTAAACTTATTACAGTAAACAGAGACGTCAATGAACGAAAGAACAGATCATAACTTTGCGAAAATAAAAAAGTAAACTTTTCACTCGAGGTAAGATTTGAACCAAGGACCTCTCGTTCCTCAGCTGCTCACGCTAACCACGGGACCACGGCGCTGCTGACACAGCGTTCTTGATGTTGTATATCTTGCGCATGGACTACTCAGTTGGTATATTTTGCTTATTTTTTTCATAGTTCCACACAACGTCTTCCTATTTTCTCGATTGATCTGTGTTCAGTTTTTCATGGCCTATCCACTGTGCCAACTTATAACTAAATCTGAGGGGGGTGCGATGGGGAGGCTCCCTTGTCAGTAGTTACGTCTCCGAAGTCGGCTACAGCGTCAAATTAACTGTATAAGTGGGAAATCTGTGACCGGCATCCGTTATTTGTGTCACAATAAAGTAAAGGTAAACATCGTTTCATTTCATGTAGCGTAGTAGGTGGAATGTTTGTAAAAACACTATACTGCTGGTCCTCGGGCATGAATTAATGGAACCGCTCAGACTCACACGTTGAGACAGAGGAGAAATGGTGGTGAAATGGAAATGGAAGCCGCAGCCAGCTGCAACAGTGGAAGAGGGGCCGAGCCGGCAGCCGCAATCCCCCGAGCTAAGAAGCTAATGGGCTGACCAACGAACCGGGCCAGATATTTGCATATCACATCCCACTGAATAAATAGGTAAATACCGTCGCAGGAGGCTCGCACTAGAATTCATGACCGCAACCAGCAACGTCCCTGCAAAAGACCCATGTATCCTCACTAACTTTTGAGGGTAGTGGATTTCATTCCGCCTAATAAATTTTCTTAACTTCAAATTTTTACGTACGAATACGTCGTTTTCGTTAAACCATTCAAGTAAAATGGTGATTGCTCCTGCCGGTTCAACGACTTCCTCTAGAAGAAATAATCAGAGTTACTGACCTGTAACTATGTAAAAGTGAAAAATATGTAAGTGTGAAATATTTGGGTGTTGACTATGTAGTGTGAGCAGATGACACCATAACTTACAGTAAGCGTTACTGTAAATAGAGGTGGATATTAAATGTATCATTTAAAGCTCCTGTGTAGTCACCCTCTATCCAAATACAATATTTTTCTATGAATATACGTCGTTGTTTAAACACACAAGACATGCTAGGTTTTATCTGCAATGTATGAATTACTTGGATGCGATTATGTTACGTACGTATTGACGCTTCACCAAAGATAGAAATTACTTTGTGTCGTGGACGACTGTAGTAAACCGTATCAAAGTCTGTGACATATCTTTAATTAAGTGCTAAGTTAAACTACAGTGATCGTGATCTTGAATTATCTGGGAGATAAGCAACTTACATTTCTATGAGCTTTCCAATAAACACTTTCAATTTAAACCAATGTGTGCCTGTCATTAAAAGATTGTGAAAGCATCTGGGAGTGAAGAAATTTAATGTCCAATCCATTTAACGTACAGCTGCCAGAAATCATAAAAAAAAGCATAAGCAATTCCAGAAGTAAACACACATTTACTGAGCTGTCAAACAGTTATTATTTAGAATATTAACCGTGGCTGCAGCAGCAACTGTGAAAATGTAATATATGGAATGAGAAAGCCACCAGTTGCGGAACGTAATAGTCAACAGCTCTTGACCTATGTTTCAGCCCATATAAATGGGTCATCTTCGCAGACCTAGGTCAAGAGCTTTTGACTACCACCTCCCGCAAATGGTGGCTATTTTATTACATGTGTTATTATTTAAACTTTAATGCTTACTGTAACGACCATACTTACATTTCTAGTGTAAGAACTTTAACTACGCAGATTATAATCACATGTCTCCTCTAAGTAATTTTAACCATCGAAATTTTGCTGTTAGTTATCAGGACTGTGCCCTCCAAACTAAACTGATGAGAAAGATCTATCCAAAATTAATTCTGTTTTAATATTATTCTTATATTTGGGGCTGAGTAAATTAATGACGACCTCACAAAAATGCAACAAAACAAGACGAATGTATAATTTCAGTTCTTCTACGGATTCAGTAGAGTTACTAATGAGTCAAAGATATTATGTTCTATAAGTGCTGAGTATACTTTGATTATAGCCTGATATCTATAATCATATGTGAATCCATAGATATTATAAAAGCGTGTGTATGTATGTATAAATATATGTACGTGTGTTCCACATCTCCTGCTAAGCCACGAGATCAATGTCAACCAAACTTGATACAGATATCACTTACTGTCTGCAAAGAACCGCTGTGGGGAGAGAGCCACCTACTCCTAAAACAGGGCGGGGGGGGGGGGGGGAGGGGGGAACATTGCGTAATGAGAGTAGTAAGTGACTTGCAGCCAAGATTAGACATAGTTTTTAACCTTCATTACACTTTTCTCGTTCAATTTCTGTTCCCGCCCCTTCCTCCTCCCCCATTTTCGCTGTTCTTGCAGTAAAACTGCCGTATCATGAATGACGTTTTACTTTATTACTCCTTTCCTACTAACCCTATTCGTTACGCATTTCACCGTCAGTGTACACATCTACAACTGAATGTGCCTGCAGAACTGTATTACTGTAAGACACACTGTTCAGGGAATATGAAGCTATAAACAGTGACCTGCGTGAAGATTTAACTACAGGATGTGTACACCAGTGTGTGAAATGTATTAAATACACTGAGGTGACAGAAGTCATGGGATAACGTTATGCACATATATAGATGGCTGTAGTATCGCGTAATCAAGGTATGAACTAGCAGTGCATTGGTGGGGCTGTCATTTGTACTCAAGTGATTGGTGTGGAAAAGTTTTCGACATGATTATAGCTTCACAACGGGAATTAACAGACACTGAACGTGGAATGGTAGTTGGAGCTAGACGCATGGAACATTCCATTTTGGAAATCGCTAGAGAACTAAATGCGTGTGTGAATTCCTAAGGGACCAAACTGCTGAGGACATCGGTCCCTTGGCTTACGCGCTATTTAAACTAACTTATGCTGAGAACAACACACACACACACACACACACACACACACACACACACACACACACACTCACACACACGCGCGCACACACACACATGCCCGAGGGAGGACTCGAACCTCCGGCGGGAGTGGCCGCGCAATCCGTGACATGGCACCTCAAACCGCGCGGCCACTCCGCTCGCCAGAGAACTCAATATTGCGTAACCCACAGTGTTAACAGTGGGCAGAGAACACAACGGAGAAAGCAGTGACCGACGGCTTTCACTTAACGACTGAGTGCGGCGGCATTTGCGTAGAGATTGGTTGTTCGGTTGATTTGGTTTGATTTGTTGACCAAACAGAGAGGTCATTGGCCCCATCAGGTTAGGGAAGGATGTTGAAGAAAATCAGCCGTGCCCTTTCAAAGGAACCATCTCGCCATTTGCCTGAAGATATTTAGGGAAATAACGGAAAACCTAAATCAGGATAACCGGACGCGGATTTGAACCGTCATCCTCCCTAATGCGAGTGCAGGATGCTAACTAATGTGCCACTAAGCTCGGTGTTGGCGAAGAGTTGTCAGTGCAACCAGAAAAGAAACACTACGTGAAATAACCGCAGAAATCACTATGTGACGTACGACGAACGTATCCGTTAGGACAGTGGGTCGAAATCTGGCACTTAGAATATATGACAGCAGACAAACGAGACGAGTGTTTTTGTTAACAGTACGACATCGCCTGTAGCGCTTCCCTGGGTTCGTGACGTATACAGGATAAAAAATATTTAAACCGACAAACTCCGGGAGGTTGTAGCCGACATCAAAACAAATATTTTTCCCTAATGTCATTTTTTCCTATGAGGAGTATTTAAACTGGTAGAGGGAGATTTCTCTGGCGGCAAGTTAATTAAACCAACAAACACTTTTCCATTTTTTATGACCAAGAGACAACACATTAACACAACCCAATTTCAACTACAGTAGATTTTCAAAAATGCATCCATTGACACGTAAACAAAGGTTACACGGTCGGATCATGTTCTGTCTGACACGGGCACAAACCCCAGGAGTATCCTGAATTGTTCCTGCTGCTGCTACTATCCGGGCAGCAAGATCCTCTTCTGATGCAACAGGAGTTACGTAAACAAGGCTGCGCATCTCTCCCCACACAAAAAGTCCAGAGGGGACATATCTGGTGATCAAGCAGGTCATGGTACAGGACCACCTCTGCCAATCCACGTTTCTGGGAACCGTCGGTCCAGGAATCGACGCACACGACGACTGAAATGTGCCGGCGCCCCGTCATATTGGAACCACATGCGTTGTCTTGTAGGGAGCGGGACTTCTTCCAGCAATTCTGGCAATTCTCTGGGGAGAAAATTGTAATAGTGCCTGCCATTTAATGGCTTAGGTAGCAGATACGACCCAATTAAACAGTCCTCAACAACACCGATCCACACATTAACGAAAATCCGCACTTGATGAGTGCTAGTAACTGTGGCATGTGGGTTATCCTCACTTCATACATACGAATTGTGCATGTTGAAAACTCCATCACGCCCAAACGTTGCTTCATCGGTAAACAACACAGAGGACGGAAATGCAGGACGCATTTCACACTGTTCCAGGTACCACTGCGAAAACTGTGCTGTGGGGGGATAATCAACTGGTTCCAGGTCGTGGACACGCTGGAAGTGAAATGGACGTAACAATTGCTCTCGAAGGACTGTTCAAACATCCGTCTGCTTCGTGCCCATGTTACGTGCAATTGCACGAGTGCTGATTGAAGGATCCCGCTCCACATGCTGCAAGACAGCTTCCTCAAATTGCAGCGTTCTTGCGACGGCGTCCCTGTCCAGGTAATCTGCTAAATGACCCGGTCTCACGCAGACGTTGGTACACAGCAGCAAAGGTCGTATGATGCGGGATACAGCGATTAGGATATTGATGTTGATAAACCCGCTGTGCAGCTCGTACGTTGTGGTGCGCTACGTAGTACGCACCAAACTTATCAGTGTACTCACTCCAGGTGTATCGCTCCATTAGTAGACAGAGACAGTGCACTACTACACTGGTGGACAGCAGTTGCCTACAATTGAAGAGCGTAATACGCCCTCTAATAACTGAAGATCGTAATACGGGCTCTAACAACAGAAGAACATAATACGGCCTCCACCGGTTTAAATAATTCTCATAGGAAAAAAGTGACACTAGGGAAAAATATTTGGTTTTATGTTCCGTACAACCTCCCAGAGTTTGTCCGTTTAAATACTTTTCACCCTGTAGATTGGATCCTAGACAACTGGAAAGCCGTGATCTGGTGAGATGGGCCCCTGTTTCAGTTGGTAAGAGCTGATGGAAGGGTTCAAGTGTGGCGCAGACCCAAAGAAGCTATGGAACCAAGGTGTGAACAAGGCATTGTGCAACCTGTTGGTGGCTCCATAATGGTGTAGGCTGTGTTTTCTTGGAGTCAATTGTGTCCTCTTATGGATGACTATCTGCCATGTCACCGAGCCTCAGTAGTTTGCAATTAATTTGAAGAATATTCTGGACAGGTCGTGCGAATGATTTGGCCACCCAGATCGCCGAATATGAATCTCTGTCGTTGCACAAAATCCTGCACCGGAAACATTTTCGCAATTATGGACGGCTATAGAGGCAGCATAGTTCACTATTTCTGCAGGGGACTTCCATCGACTTGTTTAGTCCATGCCACGTCGAGTTGCTGCACTGCACTGGACAAGAGGAGGCGTGGTAGGACTTTTGGCACGTCATTGTATATGTGACATGTGCGTCTGTGAGCAAAGCCGCGGTAAAAATTGCCACCTAAATCCCTAGATCGACATCAGCCCAACTTGGTAGATGTGTTACTTACTACTTGGAAGGAAATATTGTGGACGTGAGAACCAGCTACCTATTATGGGGATGTGGATGATTGCGTGGAGACAGGGGAGGAAGAGATAAACAAAGAGGGGGATGGAGTGGAGATAGATACAGATGTGGGGGAGGAGAGGATGGGGAGAGAGAGAGAGATAGAGAGAGAGAGAGAGAGAGAGGGAAGGGGAGGAGAAAGATGTGAACAGAGGGAGAGGGGAGAAGGAGATAGACAGAGGGAGGAGCAGGAGGAGGTGGATAGAGAGGAGGAGACAAAGAATCAGGAGGATAAGGAATTAGTGGGGGATGGAAGAGATGAACAGTGGGGGAGGAAGGAGGTGGGCTAATGGAACTGGAATACATACATATCCGGGCAATTCCGGATACTCTACTATTTTAACTATAAAAATTGTATTAAGTGGAACAAGCAAAGTAAATAAGGAAAATTTTTCCATTAATTTTACTGTATGAGAAGTTCTTGTGACCGTTTTGGAGAGAGGTTCCTCATCGTTAAACTAGGAAAGCACTTCGCTTTAACACATGTGTGCCTATGCTTAGAATTTTCATAGGAAAAACATTTGGTATGATATCAAAAAAATTCAGTCTATTTGTACTAACAAAGATGACAAAGAAAAGAGGAAAATTAGCTTAGACGACAAGGTCGGCAAAGACGGAGCCCCATTTCGGATAGGACAAGGATGGCGAAAGGAAATCAACCGTTTTCTTCTCGAAGGAATCGTCGCGGCAGGTGCGTTAATCTGTCTTAGAAAATCTCGCAGAAATTAAATTTGCGTGACAGGATCTGGGTTTGAGCCCCGTTTCTCCCGAGTGGGCACTGAATGCCTCGGACAGTGCAGCGTTTTCACGGCTGCATTTTTAGTACTAACCATAAATCGATGTCCTTTTCCTCACTTATGAATCCATTCGCAAACTGTAGATAAGCTGCTCACATTCCGTCCTTATTCCAGAATCTATGACGAAACCTTTCTTTCTTCGAGTGCCCATTTACCATTCGAAAGGGATCTAATGGTTCTGGTTTCCAAGCTGCATTCTTGAATATTAGTTATAAATTTTGTGAGTGGTTTCTCATTATGTTACTTTTTGGCTCACATTCATGCCTTCTAGGTCAGTGTAATTTTTTTTTCTTAAGTTTAACTTTTTAAATTTCGAAAAAAGAAAATTTCGTTGAAATTTATCATTGAATGTATATGCTCGAGGCAGGTCGTGTGAAGATTAACTTCCGTTGACATCTTACTCCTGGATTGGATCATGAAGCCATAGAGCATTAGACCAGTTCCATAGTGATAATGTGGGATCTCCGTTGAAATACCAGATTTTGCGAGTCAGGAACTACTGACACAATTTATTTCGCCAGTACGTTTTTAAAATTGTGTGAATAGACGTCGGTACGAATGCCAGACGATATGTCAAAGGCACATTGCCGTTCTTATGTAACGGAACGATTCCTTCAGTAATAATTCAGTGTGTCTGACTATATTAAGAAATGGGTCGTTATCTGTGACTGACACATCATTCTCTTAGTGAATGGAGATTACCTATTGGTACAATCCACCAAGTTGTACAAATACTGTAGCCGCACAGAAAAAAAAAAAAGAAAATACGAAAAACTGAGAACCCTGTGCAACATAGTTTAATGCTCATAGTGACCAAACGGAGCGGCAACACGCTTGAGAAAGACTCTGCCACCATCTACTGGACAACTAATAAGTCAATTAAAATGAAGTCAATGTGAGTTTATTTATTTATTGGCATTATTTAAACCATCAAATCATGGTCAGTCAGTAAAGCTCATAAGCTTGAGCAAAAAGCGTTCGCTTAAGTATTGGTCATAAATTCATATAAATTACGACTCGTCTGCAGCATTACTCGAACCCTCGTCCAGCTATCATGTTTAAGGTTAGTAGATGGTTGCTCTAAATCAACGAATCGTGAGTGCCTAGACGGTTCCCTTGAAAGGGGGACGTTTGGTTTCAGTTTCTCTCTTTACCCTATCCGAGACTGTGCTTTGCCATTATTGATCTCTCCATCGGGTGGGCGTTAAACGTTTTGTGCCTTTCTTTTCAAATGGCCCGATCCTAGTCTTCCTTCCTCTGTCTTTGCGAAGATTCGATTGTCTTACGGAAAAAATTAGTATCATAACACTGCTGTTTGACTTGGCAAATATTCTTTTCCAATAGAAGAGCAGATCAGGTGTGGATATTCATTTTAGTACATCTACACAGATATTCTGCACGCCACCGTATGGTAAGTGGGGGACGGTATCTTGAACCATTACTACTCGTCTGCTTTCCTGTCCCACCCAAAAATAGAGCGAGGGAAAAATACCGCCTATATGCCTCCGTATGAGCCCTAATTTCTCGTATCTTATCTTCGTGGTCCTTACGAGCAATGTATGTTGGCGGTCGTAGAATCATTTGTTAGTCAACTTCAAATGCCTGTTCTTTAAATTTTCTCAATAGTGTTCCTCGAAAAGAACGTCGCTTTCCCTCCAGGGATTCCCATTTGAGTTGCCAAAGTATCTCCGAAACACTGACGTGTTTTTTTTATTTATTTATTTATTTATTTATTGTTCCGTGGGACCAAATTAAGGAGAAATCTCCATGGTCATGGAACGAGTCAATACATGAAATTATAACACGATATTAGAAACAGATAAAATGAAATATAGAAAAAAAAACATATTCAGGTGACAAGTCATAAGTTTAAATGAAGACAATCAACAATGTAACACTGGAATTTGCTTAATTTTTTAGCTCTTCCAGGAGCTCCTCGACAGAATAGAAGGAGTGAGCCATGAGGAAACTCTTCAGTTTAGACTTAAAAGAGTTTGGGCTACTGCTAAGATTTTTGAGTTCTTGTGGTAGCTTATTGAAAATGGATGCAGCAGAATACTGCACTCCTTTCTGCACAAGAGTCAAGGAACTGCATTCTACATGCAGATTTGATTTCTGCCTAGTATTAACTGAGTGAAAGCTGCTAACTCTTGGGAATAGGCTAATATTGCTAACAATAAACGACATTAAAGAAAATATATACTGTGAGGGCAATGTCAGAATTCCCAGATTTTTGAATAGGGGTCGACAAGAGGTTCTCGAACTTACACCACATATAGCTCGAACAGCCCGTTTTTGAGCCAAAAATACCCTTTTTGAATCAGAAGAATTACCCCAAAAAATAATACCATACGACATAAGCGTATGAAAATATGCGAAGTAGACTACTTTTCGTGTTGAAGTGTCACTTATTTCAGATACTGTTCTAATGGTAAATAAAGCAGCATTTAGTTTCTGAACAAGATCCTGAACATGGGCTTTCCACAACAGCTTACTATCTATCCGTACGCCTAGGAACTTGAACTGTTCCGTTTCGAATCCACCGGTAAAAAACCTAGCAAACTGCCTCTGAATTGCATCGATGTCTTCCTTCAATTCGACCTGCTACGGTTCCCAAACACTGGAGCAGTATTCAAGAATAGGTCGCACTAGCGTCCTATATGTGGTCTCGTTTACAGATGAATCACACTTTCCTAAAATCAACCAAAGTCGACCATTCGCCTTCCCTATCGCAGTCTTCAAATTCTCGTTCGATTTCATATCGCTTTGCAACGGTACGCCCACATATTTAAACGATATGACTGTGTAAAGCAGTATCTGAACATTACTGGTTTGCTCTTCATACTCATCCATGTTAACTTACATTTTTTCGCATTTAGAGCTAGCTGCCATTCATCACACCAACTAGATATTTTGTCTGTGTCATCTTGTATCTTAGTACAGTCACTCAACTCCAACACCTTAGCGTACACCTCAGCATCATTCACAAGCAACAGCAGACTGCTGGACACCTCGCTCGCCAAATCACAGCGGTGCCATCCAACTTTCCCGGGGCACTCCTTACGTTATCCTTGTCTCTAATGAACAATCGCCTTCGAGGACAACATACTGGGTTCTATTATTTAACAAGTCTTCGAACCACTCACATATCTGTGATCTTATTCCACACGCTCTTACCTTCGTTAACAGTCTGGAATGGGACACAGTGTCAAAATATTGTAGGGAAATTGCATTATTATGGAAATCGTCTCAGTTATGTGACTGGATTCGTGATTTCCTGTCAGAGAGGTCACACTTCGTAGTAATTGACGGAAAGTCTTCGAGTAAAATAAAAGTGACTCCTGGCGTTCTCCAGGGTAGTGTTATAGATCCTCTGCTGTTCCTTATTTATAGAAACGATGTAAGAGACAATCTGAGCAGCCATCTTAGGTTTTTTGCAGATGATGCTGTCGTTTATCGTCTAGTTAAGTCATCAGATTTTCCGCTTTATGCCTACGGTCAGCTAAATCGCTTCGGCCATCCGAGCGCGAATCACGACCAGACCCAAGCATCCATATGTCGTTGTCCATGTGTCACAACTTGCACTCGTACTTTACGTATATTCCCATCCAGGAGGGGCATACTTGCATTGCCGGTGAAACATTGCATCGTACTTCTTAATAACACGGGCACTGCTATTTCGTATTTATTCGCCAATACTAGGCCCGCGACTCTCAATAAGCATATACTTCCTGGATGGGAATATACGTAACCTACGAGTGGAGGTTGTGACACATGGAAGATAACATACTGAAGTTCGGGCTTGTTCTGATTCGTGTTCGGATGGCCGAAGCGTTTAAGGCGACTACTCGCATAAAGCGGGAAATTCAGGTTTGGGTTCCGGTACGGCACAAATTTTCACTTTCTTCATAGCAATACAAATCCGAAGCTGGTTAATGTTCGCAACTGCCAATAAATTTCCTATATTTCTTCATGTCTGTATTCGCTGCAGTGCCAGATCCTTCAGACATGTATGCATGTTTGAAGGAACATTGCGTCGTACTTCTTAATAACACAGGCACTTTATTTCGTATTAAATAACAGGTATATTCTGCGAGTGACAGTTTTAGCTGTAATATACTTACCTTATGAATTAACTCTGACGAATTGCAGATTTCCATATATATCTTTTCACGTTCACAAATTTCTGCAACTTTCATGTTATCTTTGGAACTGGATGTTTCCTACACGGTTCCTACATCTACCCTGAAAGCCAGGACCATCAGTATGTACACAAAAAAAGAGAAGTAACGTAATTTCCCCACAAGCAGACGCCGTAAAAAGAATGTTCAGCGAACTTTGTAATAACACGGGCCACTTTGCGTTCCCTCCTACGAGGGCAGCAGGAAGTTTGTTGCTTCCTCCTGTTTTCTGTCAGCACATAAAGGTCTGTGCCATACTACCTTCCTCACTCCGTTCGCACTCACACCACTGCGCATCTCTCCCCTCTTTTCCCACAATGCCTGTATAAAGACGAATGCACAACTGCCTCTTTTGTCCGTGCCATACAAGAACTGGTAATACCAGGAGGCATACTGTTACAACTCCTTATAGTTTTTTCAATCCAAATCGTTGAAATGCCCTTGTGAGCAACAACTTTATGAGAGGTCAGCTCATTGGGCGATGGCCTATCCCTGATCGGATCAGCATGGTTGCATTTTGTGATTTTGAAGCCAGTATATGACCTGGAGTTCATTATTATTCTTTTCTAATCACAGCAGCAAAGTAGCACTTGTAGGCGTGTAGCATATGTGGTTATCCGGCTAGAAAACACAGTATCAGATGAGGAAGTCGTCTAGCATGAAAGGCCGACAGTAGCCATGTTTCATGGTACCATCTAAAACAACCTTGAGTATCGTGGTCGACAAAATAGATACTCTTCTGGACCCCGCTTCCATTCCCACGTCTTTAGAATCATAGTTCCAACATTGGCTAGTTATATGTTCCAGTGTATGTTTCTTGACCCAATAGTCGTCGCAATGTAGCAAGAAGTGTCAGTTCTCACTTACGCTGCCGTTTGATCTGCATTCTGCTTAAAAAAGGTAACAAGCTCCAGACAAAGGCATAGACGCAAAACATCGTATCATTTAGTGTTATTCTCACAGTCATTCGTCCACTTTCAGAAACTTTGTTGATATAAATACGTAAACATGACATACCATCATAATTTGGGTGCTAGAATTCTCATCGAATACTACGTAATCGTTGGCCTAGGTAACTCCATGTAACATTCTTCCGTATATTTAACGCAGGGATATGTTTACTTTCGTAGCATTTGATAAACCTGGTGTTTCTGCCAAGACTCGTAAGCAGCATGTTCTCTGGTGTTTCGGCAGATATTTGCTATTTCGATTTTGAATTGTATAGCTGGAGTCAACCAAACAATTCATCGACATCTATATCACACTTCGCAAGCCACCTAATGGTGTGTGGCGGATGGTACTTTCGGTACCACTATCTGATCCCTCCAATCCTGTTCCACTCGCGAATAGTGAATGGGAAGAATGATTGTCGGTAAGCCTCTGTATTGGCTCCAATTTCTCCGTGATCAGTACGCGAGATGTATGTGAGGGGAAGAAAAATGTTGTGCAACTCCTCCTGAACAGTGCTGTCCCGAAATTTCAATAGTAACTCTCTCCCTGATGCACAACGCCTCTCTTGTAACGTCTGCCAGTGGAGTTTATTTAGCATTTCCGTAACGCTCTCTCACAAACTAAACGATCCCGCGACGAAACACGCCGCTCTTCGTTGGATCTTCTCTCTCTCCTCTATCAGTCCTACCTGATAGGGATCCCAGATAGATGAACAATACTCAAGAATCGGGCGAACAAGCGCCTTATAAGCCACTTCTTTCGTGGATGAGTTACATTTCCTTAAGATCCTGCTGATGAATCTGAATCTAGTGTGTGCTCTTCCCACTATCTGTTTTATATGTTCATTCCATTTACGTTCGCTCTGGATAGTTACGCCTAGATATTTTACGGCAGACGCTGCCTCTAGCTATTTGCCATCAATAGTGTAGCTGTACTGTAGTGGATTTCTTTTCCTACGTATGCGCAATATGTTATATTTATTTCCGTTCAGGATCAACTGCCAGAGAACTCGTCGGTTGATTTTCCATCAAAAACGATTTTTTAAAATCGGATTTTCACGTGACCATTGGACAGAGCGCTCCAAATTAGTCTAGTCCGATATTTCTTTTACCGAAATAATATTAACAGGTACACTAAAAAAGAAGAGTAAACAGCAGTCCAGCAGCGACTCAGTAGTCCTGCATGCTTGGCAGTAGCACTCAGCGCAGGCCAGTGCAGTGGTTCAAATGGCTCTGAGCACTATAGGACTTAACTTCTGAGGTTATCAGTCCCCTAGAACTTAGAACTACTTAAACCTAACTAACCTCAGGACATCACACACATCCATGCCCGAGGCAGGATTCGAACCTGCGACCGCAGCGATCGCGCGGTTCCAGACTGTAGCGCCTAGAAGTCGCTCGGCCGCTCTGGCCGGCCCAGCGCAGTGCTGCCGCTGCTGGAGTACTGGTTATTCTTCGAGGTCTAGTCTCACTGTTAATAAATATCGACAAAACAAATATCCCACGACACTGATCTGCGACCGCTCCATGGAATGGGTACATAAAATTCCGCTTTATAAATAATTTTGTTTGTAACGGTTAACAAACGGACGCTTTCCGTCGACACTGGACGTCGAATGAAAGATTTAATGATTGCTGTTTGTTTGGGCTGGCTTCAGCTACACAGTGGAAAACCGAAATTGCACGTATCTGCTACAACACCAGAAAAAATGCTTCTGACGATTCTTAGGGGAGACACCATGTATTTCTTTGTCACAGTTAAACATCCATCCCACGTGATTTAGGCGTGTTTCTATCCACAGTTTAAGTAATATTCCATATATTCTGCTTCATTAAAGTACAGTAACGATTCTGAGATCTCCAACACAATAAAATAGAAGTTAGTAAAATGAATACAGTGGTGTCAAAATTAAAGCAACAAACGAAATTTTTTTGCCACAAAACAGTATAAGCACGTGATAGTAAAGTATAAACAGTTTAAGAATACATAACGTAAACAACTGCAACATGAATAATAGTAGACAAAAAATACTTTTGAATACATTATGGGAGTGACAGTGATCAATGCATTACACATATTTACTATAAAAAACAGTCTTGATCACTATTTATTTATTATGGTGACCGGTTTCAACCACTACTGTGGCCATCTTCAGACCTAAAAAGTCGTATACAAATCATTAGAGGGCTACATACATTAAAGAAAATACATAAAGTTATAAAGCTATAAAACGATGAATTACCAATGAGTAAGAACCTCCTTATGCTGGAGAATCACTACTGGAGAAACCAGCGCACGTCTTACTATATATAAAGGAGGCTCCGCCCACTTCTGATAGAATGACGTCATTACTAACCAATGGGTTATAGGTCGAATATGTAAAATTTCTTAGTTAAGAGAACATTGTTAAGAAATAAAAATAAACACAAACTAAATTAGCTTATTTAACAGCTATTGTCAATGAAGAAGCGTTAAAAATATTTAAACATGTAGGATAAACGAACTTCGTTTTGACAGTACATGGGTTGCTCTCTGAAGGCCTGTTAGTGAACCATTTGGAACCACTGGTTGCCGTGTACCTCCTTCCTGGAAGTGATCGGCTGTCGGATTCCCACCGTCTAATAGGTGCTGCCCATGCATGGTTGTTTACATCTTTGGGCGAATTTACTGACATCTCTGAACAGTCAAAGGGACTGTGTCTGTGGTATGATATCCACATTCAACGTCTATCTTCAGGAGTTATCGGAAACGGGCTGATGCAAAACTTTTTTTGATGTGTGTATGCAAAGTATTAAAACGCAGAAAACGAACTGAATTCCCTAAAATGTAAACGAACATAACCATATATTGCTTTTCCATATGCACGGAGATTTGTTTTGGCCTACAAATGGGCACAGTGCACACATTCAAATTCAGGCAAAGTAAAAGGACACTATAGTACAATTATGCGGTTACAAAGCAGATGACATAAGAATGACAATAAGTACAATAAAATACAAAATAAACGAATTAATAGGATGGACATTTTATTAGAAAATGATGCAATGCTGCAGAAAATATTACACTAAATAGAGATATGAAAGACACACTAATGACTCACCAAATCATGAAAAATATTGAAATAACAATACCTGCTCATTGAAAACCTCTGGATCAGACCTGTGATGTGGCCAAGCGGTTCTAGGCGCTACAGTCTGGAACCGCGCGACCGCTACGGTCGCACGTTCGAATCCTGCCTCGGGAATGGATGTGTGTGATGTCCTTAGGTTGGTTAGGTTTAAGTAGTTCTAAGTTCTAATGGACTGATGACCTCAGATGTTAAGTCCCATAGTGCTCAGAGCCATTTGAACCAGACATGAGATGCACATACATTTTCGGCTGCTCAAGAACATCGATGTCTCTGCCCTTAGGATCAACATGCAGGATATCTCGATCCTGAACTTCGTATGTTGGTATGTATCGTTTTTACATGTACATACGTTTCATACACTACTGGCCATTAAAATTGCTACACCACGAAGATGACGTGCTACAGACGCGAAACTTAACCGACAGGAAGAAGATGCTGTGATATGCAAATGATTAGCTTTTCAGAGCATTCACACAACGTTGGCGCCGGTGGCGACACCTACAACGTGCTGACATGAGGAAAGTTTCCAACCGATTTCTCATACACAAACAGCAGTTGATCGGCGTTGGATCATAACGGCCTCGTATTACTAGTAGTCGAGATGACAGGCATCTTATCCGCATGGCTGTAACGGATCGTGCAGCCACGTCTCGATCCCTGAGTCAACAGATGGGGACGTTTGGACGACAACAACTATCTGCACGAACAGTTCGACGACGTTTGCAGCAATTTTTATAAGCAATAGGTCTCTGATCATGTTAGCCACTAGAACAATAACAAACAGAGATCTGATACAGAACTAGAATAAATAATTAATGACTCTTTCTCTCCCCCCTTTTCCGTCTCTCTCTCTCTCTCTCTCTCTCTCTCTCTCTCTCTCTCTCTCACACACACACACACAAACACACACACACACAAAAATGAAAAATAAAAAAACAACACACAAAAAACAGACAAAGACGAAAGATAAACACACAGCGACAGTTGGCAACACTGCACAGTGTAATCACACACATGTTGAACACAAAACGTAAAGTGTGAGTGATGTAAGCGATGTGCTGAAACTAACGTGGGTGATATAACACAGGAGATCGGCCAACTGGACCATGGAGACTAATGAACACATCGGCTAACAGCGCTGGAAATCATAAGTAACACCGAACGATAATTTCATAGTACGAAATTTATGCGACAAACACTGACTCTAATCTGAAAAACATGACAAAATGTAACATATTAACAATTGTAGCTAACACATAATACATTTACTATATGTATAAAAAGCAACATGTATTACAGGCCACTGAAGATGCTTCACAAATAAAGGTAGCGAAACGCATATGCCAATAAACAAACTGCCTTCAGTTACTTGCAGAGACAAAACATACCTCTATGAAGTTTGAAGCAATTAAGGAACGATGGAAAACAGAAGAAATGACGATTTCTTTACTTTTAAAATTTTTGGAGCAGGGATTATACATTTTCACCAACATTCCATGGTGTTTCATTTATGATTAATGGTTAAAAATAACTAACATGTTGACATCACAGTTATTTCAACGAAACACTCACAACAAGATTAATTTGCAACAAAATATTCCCTGTATAGACTTGACATTTGTGTCTGGTATTTGGCCAACAAGTGGAAATATAACAACAATGAAAACCATTGATAACACAACTATCTCTTTGCCAAGCTGAAAAAAATTTCTCTCTCTCCTAGTAGGTATTACCTAGGGAATTTTCAGTCCTTTTTTACATCTCTGCTTAATTTAACACAAGTAACAGTTTGCAGCAAACTTTCAAGCCATTTTCTACAGTGTCTTTTTTGGCAGTAGAGTCAAGGTATGTGTGCAATTATAGTTTATTTTCTTTTTGTTATCGTTAATTGTTTGTCAGTGTTTCATTTTTGTTGCACCTCTGGCTTAGTATTTGTTGTTCTAATCGCCTATTGGAGCATCGGTTGCCTGAAACTCGGAGCTTCTTTCACATATAGCAGATCAAACGTAAAAGGAAAGTTTTGATTACTTCGTGATGTATGTTTTATGAACTCCAGGTCGATGTGGAAAATAGAACACAAAACTCTTGAGGATTCCGGTAACAATGTGCACACTTTTTTTCTTCTTGTAAAGAGCTTCCAGCGTGAATCCCCGCGCAGCAGCAAGCTTGCCTTATTCCTTATCCCATCGACACTTGCTCTGCCAGAGGAGGTACGGAGGAGCTGCAGTTTCCTAGGGAACCGAACACCGAAAACACAGGCTAGGGAACAGCGCGCCTTTGCTGTTGATACGGATCCCCCGTAATGCTCCAGCTTTCCAATACGTTGAAGGTAATGCTTCGTTTCAGTTCCGCAGGTGGACTTACATCACAACGGCATCAAATTTTTACTTCTGGAGAAAATATTCAACAAAAAATGCTGACTGGGTACAGGGTACACATAAATACTGTGTGGCTGCTGTGTAGTTTCTCAGGCCTTCGAAATTCTCATAGCGTTGGCAACTGAAGAACGCTAGCACATTGTTTACGGCCTGACACTGAATGAGTGAGTTGGTCTAGGTACCGAAAAGCCCAGACTCAGAGAGGATTGAATGGGAATTTTGACTGAGGAGGGAGACTTGCTGGGGCAGTCCATGCAGCTATGCACAGCCACTGTGCCAAGGTGGAGCAGTGGTTAGCACATCGGCCTAGTGAGCACGAGACCCAGGCTCGAATCCCAGTCGTGGTACAAATTTTCCATCGTCGCTCCAGCCTACATATACCAAAATGTTCTCAGGAACCATGTAGTTTCGTTTCGTTACTTCTACTTAGATTCATTTGAACGTGTTTACCGCTGTTTTTATGTTCTACTACACTATGCAACAACGAATATGTAAATCGAATGAAAATAGCCAGTTTCTATCAGTTCAAATGTGCTCATCGCGAATATCACAAAGACAATTCAAAATTAGCTCTAGTTTTCATTTTACACTGTTTTGTTACGGTGAGATAATTATATACTGATTTTTATGTTAAGTTTAAAATCAAATGCAGTAACGGTTCGTCAAAGTCTTAATAACTAGTAACAATGGATTATATTATTTTCCCTGGTCTTACTTATGTGCAATATTTTGGATATAAACATTTTGATGCAATTTTTAGTAAGCTTTTTGTCTCCCCTCTCTTCACCTCCAGTGACTTTATTAATGCATGTAATAGTTTTTACTCATTTGTTTGCAGATTAACTACCAGTTGTTCAAGTTGAATGCTACTGAAGTGAACAAAAATGCCACGAGTTTGTGTTAACAGTGTTGACACATTTTGCTATGTGTGTGGAGAAGTGACATTTGCTTCACAAAAACAATAAATAACTCCATTGATTAAGCTTACAGTTCTTACTTTGGGTGCAAAATAGGTGATCAGAATAAACTCTGGGCTCCACATGTGATCTGTAACACTTGCGCCAACAACCTCAGGAATTGGATGCATGGGAAAGGACGTTCAATGCTCTTTGCAGTGCCCATGATCTGGCGTGAGCCAAGTAACCATGGCAGTGGCTGCTACTTTTTTATGGTTCCTCCTATCAAGAAGGGGATATCTAAGGAGAAGAAGTGGACAGTGATCCATCGTAACATTCCATCTGTCATACGTCCAGCTCTACATGGGAAGGATTGCCAATACCTGAACCACCGACAGAGTACGAGGTTACTTCTGACGGGGATTCTGAATGTCCTGAACCATGTACATCACAAGATCCACAGTTTCTTCCAAATGTATCATCAACTAATGATCGACAAAAATTGTCTCAAAATGCGTTAAGTGATCTCATTCGAGATATGGAACTCTCTAAAGCTAAGGCTGAGATTTTAGCATCAAGACTGCAGCAGCGCAATTTTCTGGAATGCGATTGAAATGTTTCATTCTACCGCAGAAGAGAGCAACAATTCACTCCTTTTTTTTTAACATGCAAGATAGTCTTGTGGCATGTGTAGACATAAGTGGTCTAATGAAGGCTCTCAGAATTAATTATTACCCTGATGAGTGGAGACTCTTTATTGATTCGTCAAAGTTGAGCTTAGAAACAGTGCTTTTATGTATTGGTAATGAGCTTCCTTCTATTTCAATTGGGCATTGTGTGCATAGGAAAGAGTCATACCAAAACATGAAAATTTTACTAAAACCATCAAGTATAATGGCTGTCAATGGCAGATCTGTGGTGACTTGAAAGTGGTTGCACTGCTATTAGGTATGCAATTAGGGTATACTAAATATTGCCGCTTTCTCAGGGAACGGGATAGCCGATCTCGTGCATCTCATTACAGTAAACGTGAATGGTCCACCAGAAAATGTCTTCAATCAGGTATAAAGAACATTAAAAGTGAACCTCTAGCAGACCCTAAAAAGAATCAACTCCCGCCCTTGCACATCAAGTTGGGTCTCATGAGAAACTTTGTTAAGGGAATGAACAAAGTTGACGGCGCGTTTAAGTACTTAAGGCAAAAATTCCCTTACTTCAGTGATGCCAAATTAAATGAGGGCATATTTGTAGGCCCACAGATTCGAGAGCTTTTTGGAGACGATACTTTTGATGGAATCATATGAGGTGATGAGAAGCATGCATGGGATAGTGTGAATAGTCTGTTTACAGTTCTTAGGGAACAAATGAGCAATAAATTACAAGGAGGTTGTAGATAACATGTTGTCATCTTATGAAAAACTTGGTTGCAAAATGTCATTGAAAATGCATTTCTTACATAGTCATCTTGACTTCTTCCCCAGAGTTTGTGGTGTAGTAAGTGATGAACATGGGGAGCGATTTCATCAAGATACTGCCACATTTGAAAAGAGGTATGCTGGAAAGTGGAGCCCTACTATTGTAGCCGATTACTGCTGGAATGTCATAAGGGATGTTCCCGAGTATATGTATAAACATCAAGCCAAGCGAAAACGATCATCTTCTGAATTTATCTCTGAACGAAATATGTAACTGTATATACTGTGCATATGAACATTTAACATTTGTAATCCTTTATATACATTTGTGACCAGTTAATTGATATATCTTCTTTTGTGCTTTACGTAGTTCTGTTACAAATATGACTTACAAAGTATTTTCATTCATTTAATATTATCCTAATTTTTTCTTAATATTTTACTTTTGTACTTCCAGAATGGCACTGAAATTTACCAATGCAAAACACAAAACATAATTCAAGTAATTATTCACTTAAAATTTGTTGCGCTGAATCTTCTAACATGAATGCATATTTAGTTAATGAGTTATTTATAGAAAAATGTAGATTACTTTTTTAAAAAAACTAGAGCTAAATATTTATGGAGATGATGATTTTGTATTATTTTATACTGAAATAAACATAACTAACTCAAAATCATGCAATTTACACACTTTCACTTCAAATTTGTTGTAGAGTGTTGTTATTATCATTGTTATTATTATTACTACTCTTGTTGTTATTATCGTCATCTTCATGCAAGGAACGAAGAATAGAATTTGACCTGATTTAAAGAAATCACATGAAACCTAAATCAGGGTGGCCCGAAGCGGATTTGAACCTATCTTCTTGGAGATGTGGCCTGTTTTTCTACTGCAGTAGGTAAACGCCTGTCGTTTTCATGACACACAAGTTTTGTTTCCTTTTAAATATAAAGCATCATCGATGACCTGTAATACATAACAGAATGAAAATAACGAAAAACTGTAATATGGTGATACATCTGTAAACATTATACAAAACATTTGTTGCATTTTTACAACAAACATGTATTACAGGTCACTGCTTCGTAAATAAAAAGAAGCGATACGCGCATGGCGTGAGAACAAACAGGCTTGTACTTAGCCGATTACTGCATTCGAACAATGGTCTCCCTCTACTATTTCTACATCGCAAAAATTCCGTCCATTACAGAATTCATGACTCCTTGGCGCCTCATGGTGTGTCCTACCAATCGATTCATTCTTTCATTCCCGTTCTGCCATAAATTCCTTTTTTTCCAAATTTGATTCGGTAGCATTCTTCTGTAGCACGACAGTCCAATAGTTCTATTCCCTTCTGGTCTGACTGCTTATCTTTCACGTTTCAGAGCCGAACAAGGCTACACTCCAGGCAAATACCTTTAGTAAATCCTTTCTAACATGTAAAATTATGTGTCATGTTAACACATTTCTCTTACTCAGAAATGCTTTTCCTACTGTTGGTAGTCTTTATTTTGTATTTTGTATCATATCTACTTCGGTCACCACATTATTTGCTGCCTAAATAGCAGAACTCGTCTACTACTTCTACTGTCTTATTTCCTGCGCCAATTCTCTCAGAAACCACTGAATTAACTCGACTACATTCAATTACCCTTGTTGTTAATATTCATCTTACTACTTATTTATAAGATACAATCCATTCCGTTCAACTGGTCTTTCATGTCCTTTGCCGTATCTGACATAATTAGTGTCATTAGCAAACTTTAAACATTTAATTTTAATTTCAAATTTCTGCTTGGTTTCTTACACAGCGTGCTCAATGTACAGACTGAATAACACCAGACCTTGTGTCTCTACGTTCTCGATTATTACTTCCTTTACATGTTAAAATTTTATTTTATGCTCGAGTCTAAATTGAAATCTAGTTTCCCTACAAGTTGCGACTAATCTTCCGCTTCTTGTACTTTATTCTTCCTACCTTCATAATTTCAATGAGAATAGTCGAGTCAAAATTGTCGAAAAGCTTTCTCAAAATTTAAAAATGCTGTAAAAGTAGGTTACAATTCTTTACTCTATATTCTAAGGTAAGTCGTAGGTCAATATTGCTGCTTGTGTTCATACATTCTCCAGAAAGCAAACTTATCTTACCCAAGGTTGGTCTCCATTTTTCATCTCATTCTTCTGTACGTAACACGGGTTAGCGTTTCGCAACCATTGCTTAATAGACTGGTGGCTCAGTAATATTCACGCCTGTCAGCACCTGCCTATTTAGGAATTGGACTTACTACATTCTTCTTGAAGTCCGACAGTATTACAACTGTCTCGTAGATCTTGCGCAGCAATTGAAATAGTTTTGTCATAGCTGTCTGTCTCAAAGATCTCTGTCAGTCTTATGAAATATTGCGTACTCAAGGGGCCTTGTTTCAACATAGGCCTTTCAGTTCCGTAGCTGCTTTACTGGAACCAGCCACTACTTTTTTTGATGACGGAATAGTTAGTCACAGCCTACCAGAAGTAGTGAACAGGAAATCGTTGAAACAATTCGCACTTCATTTTCCTCCGTTTTCCTGTTAGTAAACTGTCTTTGCGGATAGACGTACTGTTGTGGAGAAACAGACATTTCTTCTCGAAATCCAGTTCTCTGTTTACGCATTTTTTGATTCAGTGAGTCCAGAAGATTTTAGTGTTACATAGAATAGGAAGGATCTCTTCCTCGTCCTACGAAATACTGGGGTTACTCATCACTTATAAAGAAGGTTTTGATTGCAGAAAAGCGAGCAGCGAAAGTAGTATGTCGTTTTCACACACGGACACCATTTAGGTACTACTTCAAGGAACTAGGCATTTTAATTACGCCACCTATATATATATATATATATATATTCGTTCATGGAATCAGTCATAATGAATTCATCACAGTATGAGGAAAACAGTGTGCCCATACATACAACAGTAGAGAGAAAAATGACGTACATTACGAACTATTAAAGTTGTCAGTGGCTTATAAAGGAATTAAATATGCAGCGACAAAAATTATTGATCATTTGCCCAAATACATAAACTGTCTGATAGGTAGCAAAGCAAGTTTTAAATATAACTTAAAATCGTGTCTCCTGGACAACTCCTCCTATTCTATTGACGAATTTCTACTTAAAAAAACTGGAAGCTGATACCCAGTAAAAAATAAAACTAGTTTTTAAGTGTAGTTGCATGAGTAGGACTGAAATAATAATGTGTTCATTAATATTGACACTAATCATTAAATGGTCTATGGGACTTGTAACTAACTGGCCATAGACTTTTCGTTAAATGAATTCAACATCCCCTTTTTGTCGCAGGGCTGTAAGCCAACACTAAATAGTTAGATTTGATTTTGTATGCGATGTTAGATGCTAAGGACATTTCTCATCCACAGCAACAAATCAGAGAAGAATATCAGTAAGATTTTTTTCTACACAGTTACCAGCGTCTGTGCCAGCCGCTGTTGCCAAGCAGTTCTAGGCGCTTCAGTCCGGAACCACGCGGCTGCTACGGTCGCAGGTTCGAATCCTGCCACGGGCATGGATGTGTGTGATGTCCTTAGGTTAGTTAGGTTTAAGTAGTTCTAAGTATAAGGGACTGCTGACCTCAGATGTTGTCCCATAGTGCTTAGCGCCATTTGAACCAGCCTCTGGAGTCGAGGTCGCTAACGCACGTCTGTGCGGTGCCGCTCGACGCGGAGGTGGCCAATTGGAGTACTAGAAGCTTCACCGCCAGTATTTGGCAGGCAAGGGGAGGAAATAGTAATTTTCGGACACCAAACTTTGCGTCAATGTCCTCGATTAAAATTGAAAATTCTCCTCATCCTGAAGTGTGTGAATATGATACTTCGAATGGGGAAATTAAGTTTAGTGTGTCTCTTGGTGCTATTCGATAGGAATAGGCTATGCGCCAGCACCAGGTTTTATTACCTCATTTCTCTTACCAACATACAACACGAACTGCTGATATCTGTTTTACGGGCATGAGGGGGCGGTCCAAGGCGTAATTCTCTGCCTGAAATTTCGTATTCCAAAGCTGTAGACATCATCAGAGGCTGTAATGACTCAGAAATCAGTTACAGACTCGAATAAGGTCAGAAAAACAAACTGTTTATAATGGGTTGTTGCAATTCAAGTGCAGCTACTCACAGAGGACCAGTGTGGGTTCTGGTTATCGTATGGCAGCGAAACTTACTAGATATTCTTATACGTTAATGCGGAACCGATTTACGCTCGAAAAAATTAGTTGCAGTTTTGGCCACCAGATGCAGCATCTCGTCCATGTCTCCGGGGCTCACAATGAACAAACTGTGTAAGCGGTGGTTAATAATAACATCAACATTATGCCTTTCTCACTTGTTTGACCTTTTCTGCCCATGACCCTTTCCTAATCCATTGGATACGGAAATAGTTCTATACATGTTTCTTACATCCAAACCGTCAAATTGGCATCTAGTGGCCTAAATTGGAACTATTTTTTCCAGCCTTTATCGGTTCCGCATTAACGCATTAGAATATCTACAAAGTTTCTTTGTCATACGATAATTACAGCCCACACTGGACTTGTGTGTGTAGCTGCATTTCAGTTAAAACCACCCGATATGTATCCAGGCCACGGTCGGTTCGTGACGTCGTCAGACTGCCTAAGATCGTGGTGTCGCGCGATAGTTGCTATGGAGCTTGTAATGGGGAGGAGTCTGTTTTATTTAGCACTAAGGACTACAACTTATCCAATTACAGTCCTCCTCCTTTTCTGCTGAAATTGTTTTTGTGCCTCTTTGTACATCTGGGCGCAGTAATTATTCTATCAACTGATGATTCTTCGAACACTGGAAGACGAAACGTTAGGCAGAGAATTATGCCTCGGCCCACACCCTGATGCACACAAAACGAATATCAGAAATCACGCAAACACCGATCGTGAAAGCCTGTATTCTTTGATGGAAAATAAACATGTTACCACTCTATACACAGAATACATTACATTCGCCTACCCCGATCAGCTATACTTTTAACACAGCGCGCACACACACACACACACACACACACACACACACACACACACACACACACTACGGGAAAATGGTCCATTATTTGTGGGCAAAGAAAATCCTCTTTCCAATCATTTAGTTGTCATGTAGATACAGATTAGACAGCTGAAACTTCCCTTCGTGGTGTCCCAGTCAACATTTTTTTTTTTTTTATGTTCGAATATCTCCAACATGTGAGATGTGTGACTGTGTATAGTATGTGGAACTAGTAAATATTTTGTTATGTTTCGCTTGTGCTGAAGTGGAAACCTTATAGAGGCGGACGGAAGTACGAAACAGTAGCCCAGATTCCTTACTCTCTTACATATAAACGGGTAATTTGGGCTATTACCCTGGACATAGGCACGGTATTGTTTATTCATAAGCATGTAGGGCAGCTTTTCCGCTCACTAACAGGTTTCCGGGGACGAAAACTACCACCTGCTTCTTGGCTCTCATTAATTACATCTCATGTCTCTATACTTTAGTGACTTCTGTCTCAGAGGAAGATGTCTGAAGCTTACCAAAATTTTAGCTACCAAAGAAAACACCACTGTTCGGCGCGACTTCACCGGGAAGGTTGGTGTGTGTACTCATCACGTTCCACTAGGAACAGACGACGTCTTGCGATGTGGAGTGAAGGTCTGTCAATTGATCTGTAGCGTGTTCATGTCGGTGTCGTGCATAGCTGCCTTCTCTGGTGGCAGCTGCGCTACGCTGACGTCATCTCCCACCTGTACTTATTACCTACAACACACAACCACCTACAGTCCACTATTGGCGGCGGTTACACGAACAGACAAGCTGTCCCAGAAAGTCTGCTTTTACGTATCTGCTGGCTAGTGAATAGTCTAGAATATTGCAAAGACACAACATAATACACAAATCGCTGTTGAGAATGTACGCTGGCGCATTATGACATTGTATAACTCGTAAATACTTTCACACCAATATCACTGCTTTTAATGAGAAACTTTCTTGCTATAGATAGGCGCGTCATGATCGTTTTGTTGCATATAGCCGATCAACGATCATACAGGGTGGTTATAATTAAAGTTAAACTTTCAAACCGCTGTAGAAATAACACCACTGGTCAGAATAACGTCAAATTACAACGGAATATTATCGGAGAAGGCGGAAAACGTATGGCAGAATAAGAATAAATAGTTACAAAATGTAGCAATAGATACGCTGTAAGTATCATAATTTAATAGTGGTGGACTACAAATGACAAATGAATCATATAACAATGCCAAAGGTGAACGTTTCACGTTAAACAAACTGTACTACTCATTGTGCATGGGTGTACAGGTGTGATACTGTTAGTTACATAAGCCCATCCACCACGGAAAGGTCATATCACATCGGATGGCGAAAATCTGTTTCTAATTGTCCTGAGGCCAAACACCGCATAAAAAGCATCAATCACATCGGTTTTTAATTGTCCTGAAGCCAGAAACGGCATAAAAAGCATCAATCAAAATCAAATCGGATTATTGATTTCCGTGTGACTGGCGCAAAACATGTTCAATTTGCTGTCCACCGTTTTCTGCAACAAGTTGAAATCGAGAAACAGCATGTGCCACAACTGATCTACGTGTTTTCGGAGCACCGTTCAGTGCGCAATGCGTGCCTTCAGTGCAGCTAACAAGGGAACCTCCCCATCGGACCCCCCTCAGATTTAATTATAAGTTGGCACAGTGGATAGGCCTTGAAAAACTGAACACCGATCAATCGAGAAAACAGGAAGAAGTTGTGTGTAACTATGAAAAAAATAATCAAAATATACAAACTGAGTATTCCATGTGTGAGATAGGCAACTTTTAGAATAATACGGGTTCAGGAGTGCCGTGGTCCCGTGGTTAGCGTGAGCAGCTGCGGAACGAGAGGTCCTTGGTTCAAGACTTCCATCGAGTGAAAGTTTTTATTTTCAGACAATTATCAGTATTCAGGCACTCAAACATAATCAACTTCGCTCTCCAAAATTCCAGTACATGTTCAGATTTCCTTGGACATATAAAGGATTTGACGGTCTACACATGGAAAAATTTGAAAACGTTAAAAACATATGTTTTGAAAGAGCACAGAGGAAACTGCGACTGTGAAACTGTTGCATTCATTTGTTGCAGTTAATGTGACACACTCTTACGTTTTCATCACTTCTTTGGGAGTGATTATCACATCCACAAGGAAACCTAAATAGGGCAAGGTAGAAGAATATTTTTACCCATTCGCCAAGTGTGCAAGTTAGGTGGGTCGACAACATATTTCTGTCATGTTTCGCACATGCCGTCACCAGTGTCGTATGGAATATATAAGACGTGTTTTACTGGATCAAATGTTTTCGGTTCCCATTGGAGAGGCACGTCCATTTGTCTACTAATCGCACGGTTTTGCGGTGCGGTCGCAAAACACAGACACTAAACTTGTTACAGTGAACAGAGACGTCAATGAACGAACGGACAGATCATAACTTTGCAAAAATATAGAAAGTAAACTTTTCGCTCGAGGGAGTACTTGAACCAAGGACCTCTCGCTCCGCAGCTGCTCACGCTGACCACGGGACCAGGGCGCTCGTGTGCTTACATCTTCCTTTATATTGCCTATGTTGCCGATGGACTACTCAGTTTATATATTTTGATTATTTTTTCATAGTTCCACACAACTTCTTCCTGTTTTCTCGATTGATCTGTGTTCAGTTTTTCTGTGCCAAATTATAACTAAATCTGAGGGGGGTGCGATGGCGAGGTTCCCTTGTAAGTATCGTAACACTGAACACGTCTTTCAGGTAGCACCACAGCTATAAGTCTCGCTTATTAAGATCGGTTGATCGGAATGGCCAGGCAGTAGGGAAATGGAGGCTGATAAATCTAGAATTTCCGAAATGGCGCTTCAGCAGCTGCTTAACTGGATTTTCAATGTGCGAAGGTGCGCCATCTTGCATAAAAATGGTCCCATCCACACATCCACGCTCACGGAGAGCTGGAATGACGTGGTAGCGCAAAAGACGGTATAGGTAACAGGGCCGGAAACACCTGTCTCTTCTAAAAGGTATGGCCCTATGATAAGTGATGCCGTAAACCCGCATCACAAAAACTGGCTCTGAGCACTATGGGACGTAACTTCTAAGGTCATCAGTTCCCGAGAACTTAGAACTACTTAAACCTAACTAACCTAAGGACATCACACACATCCATGCCCGAGGCAGGATTCGAACCCGCATCACACTGTGACCTTTTCAGGATGAAGTGGTACTGGTTGATTTATGTTTGGATTTTTCGTGGCCCATATTCGACAATTCTGTGTACTGACATAGCCTGTCAGATGGAAGTGCGCTCCGTCTGCCCACTAAATCTTTCACGGCCAATCATTGTCCACTTCCAAAATTGGCTCTGAGCACTATGGGACTTAACTTCTGAGGTCATCAGTCCCCTACAACTTAGAACTACTTAAACCTAACTAACCTAAGGACATCACACACATCCATGCCCGAGGCCGGATTCGAACCTGCGACCGTAGTAGTCGCGCGGTTCCAGACTGTAGCGTCTAGAACCGCTCGGCCATCCCGGCCGGCGTCCACTTCCATGCGAGCAAGAAATTCTAAAGCAAAGGTCTCTCTTCTGGCTGATCAACAGGAAGCAACTGGTGCACATGGATAATTTTGAATGGATAGCAAAGAAGGATGTTTCGTATGATTTTACGCACCGTGGTCACAGGCATGTCCAATGTTCGCTCAATTCTCCGTGCACTACACGTTTACACAACACTACTCGTCTCCTCCTGCATTGCAGTGGCCACTGCTTCCACTGACGTCGAATCAGTTCGTTTTTCCTCCCTCTACCAGCTTGCAAACCAAAAGAACCAGTCTTTCCGAATCATTTTTCCGAGACACGCGGCAGTCATCGGACCAATGCCTTTTTTCAATCACTTCAGTGTTCGGAACTTCTGCAGAGCGACGTGTGCACAGTCATCATTCTTATAATACAGCTTTACAAGTAGAGCGCAATCCTGTATTGAGACGGTCATGGCGACGTTGCAGACGCGAAAGTAGGAAAAGCCGTGTACCCGGCATGTTTATACCAACTTCAATTGGTAGTGCACGTGACATGTGTTTTCATTCGCGTATTCTGACACATAAAGAGCCATCTATTCATCAATTTTCACACTATTTTTTCTTCTGCCATACGTTTTCCCCCTTCTCCGATAATATTCCGTTGCAATTTGACGTCTTTCTGAGCAGTGTTGTTATTTCTACAGCGTTTTAAAAGTTTAACTTTAATTATAATCACCCTGTATAATGCAGTTTGTCAAGTCGCAGCAAAATGCACACTTCTGTACGGTATATCCATCTGAGCAAAAGTGTCCAATACTAAATATACCGAAGGATACTCATTAAAGTTTTGAAGATATAAAACGGTACCAGAGGCACACAGATTTCAAAGGAAAAAAATCTCTGTAAAACTGGGCATGTTAGTAAACACTCTAATCACTAATCGTAAGATATTCGATTTTTTTCGATACCAGTCTTGTCTCAGCTGAAATCACACACATGATTTCTCTTGAATGGAAGTAACTATAAGGGGCACGAGTTATGGAGGGGTTGCTTGGGGGAGAAGACCAAACAGAGAGGTTATCGGTCTCATTGGATTAGGAGAGGACAGGGCAGTAAGTCGGCCGTGCCCTTTTAAAGGAACCATCCCAGCATTTGCCTAGAGCGATTTATGGAAATCACGGAAAATTTAAATCAGGATGGCCAGACGCGCGATTGAACCGTCGTCCTCCCGAATGCGAGTCCAGTGTGCTGACAACTGCGCCACCTCACGCGGTCACATGATTTCCTTGGATACTACATGCACCGGCAAAGTAAGTATCTAAACCATTATAGCGCGAACGCAGCATTTCGGCTCCTAGTAATGAGTTAAAATGCGATAAAGAAGGACAGTACCTTTTGAAATCGGACATAACTGTGATTGAACAGAGTCGAAAACAAAGCGGCAGTTTTGAGCGTAACTCCTTTACGCAAAAAGTTGTGGAAAACCCACCGCTTGGGAGATATAAGATAATTTTAAACCTCGACTTAGATACACTTGATTTACTGGATGGCAGTTTGCTGTAAATGTGTGTAAATGCTAGGGAATACGCATAACAAGGAAAAAGGACCTAATAGTATTCACTTGCATACGTAAGTGGTACGTTTTCATAGCTTGTCGCCTTGTTTAAACATGTAGGAGAACACCACGAAAGGTATGAAATCGAACGAATATGTTAAAACAGTACTATGCAATGCCAATAGAATACTTACATCTGTTCGAAGTACTGTTTGAAAGTACCATGCATCTGATAAGGAGACCCTATACAGCATCTGAAGCCCTTCTCCAGTAAGTAAAAAAGCAGACATCGTAGAAATTCAAAGGCGCTCTTCTAGCGTCGTGATATGCCGATACACCCGAAACGAAAGCGCTCAGGAGCTGGAATAGTTGGATCAAAGACGACACATATTCTCGTTAAATTCTGTGGGGTAAATATAAAGAGCAGTTACTCACGGTGAGATGTGCACGCGTTTGCTGCGTAGGTAGCATGTATACAAGATACGAGAAACTTAAAGAAGCAAACAACAAGATGTTTAATGAATAACAGCCGCAGCTTGCAGAAGAAAAGAGACTAGGTCACATTGTGGCCGAGCGGTTCTAGGCTCTTCAGTCTGGAACCGCGCGACCGCTACGGTCGCAGGTTCGAATCCTGCCTCGGGCATGGATGTGTATGATGTCCTTGGTTAGTTAGGTTTAAGTAGTTCTAAGTTCTAGGGGACTGATGACCTCAGAAGTTAAGTCCAATAGTGCTCAGAGCCATTTGAACCATTTTTGAAACTAGCTCATCTGGAGTGTCTGTCGGTGTCTCGTACACAGAACACTTCATGTCCCACACAAAAAGAAATACACCGTATGTCAGCAACATACTTAAAACATTCACCGGGCAGTTGTAACACAGTTTTTGAACATAACTATCGTGAAACATTTCACTGACACTAACGGGAAAACGGTGCACCTGTGACACTTTTATCACATCAAAAGGTGTTTTGTCTATCTCCTCTAAACACTTTTCAGTTATATATACGTAGTTTGTATACACCCTATGTATGCAGATTTGAATACTGAATAGACTTGGTGTTAAAACTATAAGCTATAATTACATTTTCCTTTGCAGCGCATCGGAACGGAAGAGATATCAAAAAAAGAGATATTCATTTGAGATAGTTACAGTAAACTTCTCTGAAAATTTCTTTCGCAGTTAGACAAAATGACTCATAAAGAAACGTGTTAGGCCTTCTGGTAATAAACAGACCTGAACTTGTTGATTCAGGTAAATGGTAGAGAGGAAATAGTGATCGTAATTAAATTCTACTGCCGAAGAAGTAGCTTAGCGATAGCCGTAGGGGCGTAAGTCCATATAAGTTTGCAATTTGGCGAAGATTCCGTACGCGGGTTTCTGTTCTTCATTGGGTTCTGAATGCATAGTCTAGAATTCCAAGTAATGTATCGGTAACGGCTCGTTGCATCCTGTGTACCAACGATCCTCGTCCCTTACTGGCCATCATCACGATTATAACTGTCTGCTTTTGTGTCAATCAGGTCCACGCTTGATTGCGTTCGCTCCCTCAACTACGGAAACGGGTTGATTTGTTTTTCAGTAAAAATAAAAATTTGTAACACTCTTATCAGATAATAAAGTTTTTAACGAGAGAAGAAGCGTCAAATCAGCATAAAATTTTGTAGTACTTGAAGAAGTGTGAGGGTAATACGCGACGGCATTCTGGAAACTAAATCTCATTGGTTTTGTACTGTTATTAAATCGGTATTCAGTGTGACATACCTACGGATGGGCTCGTAGTTGTGGTATAGAGGAATACTAGCTGATTAGACATAAATCTCCTCACACTTCCATCAATACTTAACACAAGATGACAGCTTTCACAATTAATGGGCATTCACATACCCGCTTCGAAAGAGAAATGCGAAACAAGCTTCCAACAGCGGCCGTAGCACAGGGCCAACTGCGTAGCTTCAGATGGAAGCTTATTAAGCTTGCGAGTTACTTTGCGAATCTGATTACGGAGAACAGGATTTTGCTTCCAAGTCACAAAACATGGACCCTCGTAGTTCTTCCAGCGAAGCTTTTGATACCGAGCCACGGAACTTGAGCGCTCAGTGTTCCCAAAGAACCGCTGTTGTTTGGCTTGGGGAGCCATAAAAGAAGCACTTCGAAATCTTCAAAGGCATCCACTGCTTGCTCTAAGAGGTGCTTCTGCGATTTCACGACAGTTGCAAAGGTCACCTCTGTTGCTGTGCTGTGGGCGTCAAAGAATCTGCAAGTTGAGAGTGGATGAGACTGTAAGGTTTCTGTGATATTGGCGTCTTGCCGTATGACGCATATTGCATGCTTACTGTGTAAGCTTGGGTAGACTACAGACGGAAATCTTTACATTGATAAATCGTGGAAGGCTTGCACAGTGCAAAACATTAAAATTATCAGCCACTTTTATTATTATTGTTATTTGATTACTTTCTCAGACTTTTTAGAAGTCTGGTTAAGAATGGAGTGACGCGGACCTTTATCAAGCGTCACTTCCTTTTTGCTGTACGGTACATGTTATATTGCATTTAGGAACTTTCGGGTAATTGAACATGTATCAATAATTACGGATTTCTGTAATTGTATATATATGTTTGGATGTAGCTGTATTGCATTGATGTATTGGTGGATATTGTGTGGTATGACTCCTGTAGTTGATAGTATAATTGGTATAATGTCAACTTTATCCTGATGCCACATGTCCTTGACTTACTCAGCCAGTTGGATGTATTTTTCAATTTTTTCTCCTGTTTTATTTTGTATTTTTGTTGTATTGGGTATGGATATTTCGATTAGTTGTGTTAATTTCTTCTTTTTATTGGTGAGTATGATGTCAGGTTTGTTATGTGGCGTTGTTTTATCTGTTATAATGGTTCTGTTCCAGTATAATTTGTATTCATCATTCTCCAGTACATTTTGTGGTGCATACTTGTATGTAGGAACGTGTTGTTTTATAAGTTTATGTTGTAAGGCAAGCTGTTGATGTATTATTTTTGCGACATTGTCATGTCTTCTGGGGTATTCTGTATTTGCTAGTATTGTACATCCGCTTGTGATGTGATCTACTGTTTCTATTTGTTGTTTACAAAGTCTGCATTTATCTGTTGTGGTATTGGGATCTTTAATAATATGCTTGCTGTAATACCTGGTGTTTATTGTTTGATCCTGTATTGCAATCATGAATCCTTCTGTCTCACTGTATATATTGCCTTTTCTTAGCCATGTGTTGGATGCGTCTTGATCGATGTGTGGCTGTGTTAGATGATACGGGTGCTTGCCATGTAGTGTTTTCTTTTTCCAATTTACTTTCTTCGTATTTGTTGATGTTATGTGATCTAAAGGGTTGTAGAAGTGGTTATGAAGTTGCAGTGGTGTAGCCGATGTATTTATATGAGTGATTGCCTTGTGTATTTTGCTAGTTTCTGCTCGTTCTAGAAAGAATTTTCTTAAATTGTCTACCTGTCCATAGTGTAGGTTTTTTATGTCGATAAATCCCCTTCCTCCTTCCTTTCTGCTTAATGTGAATCTTTCTGTTGCTGAATGTATGTGATGTATTCTATATTTGTGGCATTGTGATCGTGTAAGTGTATTGAGTGCTTCTAGGTCTGTGTTACTCCATTTCACTACTCCAAATGAGTAGGTCAATATTGGTATGGCATAAGTATTTATAGCTTTTGTCTTGTTTCTTGCTGTCAATTCTGTTTTCAGTATTTTTGTTAGTCTTTGTCTATATTTTTCTTTTAGTTCTTCTTTAATATTTGTATTATCTATTCCTATTTTTTGTCTGTATCCTAGATATTTATAGATATCTGTTTTTTCCATCGCTTCTATGCAGTCGCTGTGGTTAACCAATATGTAATCTTCTTGTTTAGTGTGTTTTCCCTTGACTATGCTATTTTTCTTACATTTGTCTGTTCCAAACGCCATACTTATATCATTGCTGAATACTTCTGTTATCTTTAGTAATTGGTTGAGTTGTTGATTTGTTGCTGCCAGTAGTTTTAGATCATCCATGTATAGCAAATGTGTGATTTTGTGTGGGTATGTTCCAGTAATATTGTATCCATAATTTGTATTATTTAGCATGTTGGATAGTGGGTTCAGAGCAAGGCAGAACCAGAAAGGACTTAATGAGTCTCCTTGGTATATTCCACGCTTAATCTGTATTGGCTGTGATGTGATATTATCTGAATTTGTTTGGATATTAAGTATGGTTTTCCAGTTTTTCATTACTATGTTTAGGAACTGTATCAATTTAGGATCTACTTTGTATATTTCCAATATTTGTAGTAACCATGAGTGGGGTACACTATCAAAAGCTTTTTGGTAATCAATGTATGCGTAGTGTAGAGACCTTTGTTTAGTTTTAGCTTGATATGTCACCTCTGCATCTATTATCAGTTGCTCTTTACATCCTCGTGCTCCTTTGCAGCAGCCTTTTTGTTCTTCATTTATAATTTTGTTCTGTGTTGTATGTGTCATTAATTTCTGTGTAATGACTGAAGTTAATATTTTGTAGATTGTTGGTAGGCATGTTATGGGGCGATATTTAGCTGGGTTTGCTGTGTCTGCTTGATCTTTAGGTTTCAGATAAGTTATTCCATGTGTAAGTGTATCAGGGAATATGTATGGGTCTGCAATGTAACTGTTAAATAATTTAGTTAGATGTGAATGTGTTGAGGTGAACTTCTTTAGCCAGAAATTTGCTATTTTATCATTTCCAGGGGCTTTCCAATTGTGCGTAGAATTAATTGCTCGGGTGACTTCATGTTATCATTATTATTATTATCTTTACTTTCTCAGACGTTAAGTCTGGTTAGGAATGGAGTGACGCGGACCTTTATCAAGCGTCACTTCCTTTTTGCTGTACGGTATATGTTATATTGCATTTAGGAACTTTCGGGTGATTGAACATGTATCAATAATTACGGATTTCTGTAATGGTATATATATGTTTGGATGTAGCTGTATTGCATTGATGTATTGGTGGATATTGTGTGGTATGACTCCTGTAGTTGATAGTATAATTGGTATGATGTCAACTTTATCCTGATGCCACATGTCCTTGACTTCCTCAGCCAGTTGGATGTATTTTTCAATTTTTTCTCCTGTTTTCTTTTGTATATTTGTTGTATTGGGTATGGATATTTCGATTAGTTGTGTTAATTTCTTCTTTTTATTGGTGAGTATGATGTCAGGTTTGTTATGTGGCGTTGTTTTATCTGTTATAATGGTTCTGTTCCAGTATAATTTGTATTCATCATTCTCCAGTACATTTTGTGGTGCATACTTGTATGTAGGAACGTGTTGTTTTATAAGTTTATGTTGTAAGGCAAGCTGTTGATGTATTATTTTTGCGACATTGTCATGTCTTCTGGGGTATTCTGTATTTGCTAGTATTGTACATCCGCTTGTGATGTGATCTACTGTTTCTATTTGTTGTTTACAAAGTCTGCATTTATCTGTTGTGGTATTGGGATCTTTAATAATATGCTTGCTGTAATACCTGGTGTTTATTGTTTGATCCTGTATTGCAATCATGAATCCTTCTGTCTCACTGTATATATTGCCTTTTCTTAGCCATGTGTTGGATGCGTCTTGATCGACGTGTGGCTGTGTTAGATGATATGGGTGCTTGCCATGAAGTGTTTTCTTTTTCCAATTTGCTTTCTTCGTATCTGTTGATGTTATGTGATCTAAAGGGTTGTAGAAGTGGTTATGAAATTGCAGTGGTGTAGCCGATGTATTTATATGAGTGATTGCCTTGTGTATTTTGCTAGTTTCTGCTCGTTCTAGAAAGAATTTTCTTAAATTGTCTACCTGTCCATAATGTAGGTTTTTTATGTCGATAAATCCCCTTCCTCCTTCCTTTCTGCTTAATGTGAATCTTTCTGTTGCTGAATGTATGTGATGTATTCTATATTTGTGGCATTGTGATCGTGTTATTATTATTATTATTATTATTATTATTATTATTATCAGCAAAAGAACAGACTAAAAATAGGTGCCGTAGATTATATATAACATTGTAACCGAGAATTTGTAAGTCCCACACGAGCACAGTTTGTTACAGCGAAGCAGAGTTTTATTCTGACCAGCACAGTTCTTACACTACCGCTGGCCATCACGTGGCCATTGGGAAGACGGTTCAGCCCATTTCATACAGTTAAAACAGAGTTTTTCTAAATTCACAGCCACAGGAAAATATGACGGAATGGATAGTATTGTAAATGTGCCAGTCCGTCACATATCGCCTTCATCCGCACTTCGTCACGAAATAATTCTATATGTTTCAGTTTCTATTTTTAGGAACATGACATTTCGGCAGTAGAAATACAACTCGATTTCAGTAGCCAAGCAAATATCACTAAACCAAAAATCTTCCAGAGGTATGCTAAGTCTGTCGCAAGAAGTTTCACCGAACCGTCGAACGATGCAAGGAGGGCTTGAGCAGTGTTGAATGATACTATGCCACCAGTGTTTCCGCGAAGGTGTAAGAGTATGTGGATTGTCCGAAGCGCAGCGTCTATTTATCGAGAGGCATCCGATTCCGAACTATGGGAAGGGAGAGCTACAGCGTAATCTGGTTTTCCACTGAGAGCGATCCATGTCATTTCTCTGCTTCAGAATGCTTCGACCAAGTTGATAAGGGTAAGGTTCTTTCCTTAAGAATGAGACATGCTAATTTTGAATGGTTTATAGTATTTATGTTTGCTTCTAATAGTTTTTCAGCGTGCAAGAATGTTATCAAAAAGCAGACAACCAACGTGTAGATAAAAAACATTAGAAAACATACGCTCACGAGCCAGAACATCATGATCACCTGCTTAATAGCATGTTGGCCCACTTTTGGAACCCAGTACAGCAGGAATTTTAGTTGGCATGAATTCGACAAGTCCTCGGCAAGTTTCCGAACGTATTTTGCAGAAGATGTCTACACAAACGCCACGCCTTTCACATAAATCACTGGCAGGTGTTTCGTGGATGCGGAACTGCCACCCGATAGCATCCTAGCTGTGTTTCATTGGGTTCGGATTAGGTGAATTTTATGAGCAAGGCATCAACTTGACTTCACTAGCATGCTCTTCAGACCACGGCCAGTTTGGCTGCTGGAAGCTGTAATCGCTGTCGGAGAAGACATCAAGCACGGAGGGATGCAGGTGGTCCACAATAATGTTTACGTAATCCACAGCTAACAGGGTGCCGTCGATTGCTACAGTAAGTCCCATACAAGACGGAAATAATGTTCCAGACAGCATAATACCCCCCCCCCCCTGCAGCATCCGTGGTACGATGCGTGTTTCGAGCAGCCTTTTCCTGGATGACAGCATATCAGGTCACGGCCATCGACCTGGTGTGACAAGAAACATGATTCATTCGACCAAGTGATACGTTTCCGTTGGTACACTGTTTAGTTTCGATCACCCTCACCATGAGGCCACCAGGCTAACCACGGCTGCTTACAGGACCAGCCCCATACCCAATCTCTGTGCTGAAGCTGGCCCACCAACAATCACCATCCGGCGGCAACTTCCTCATGGTACATAAAGCATCTAAGTTTTTCTCTGCTCCAAATTTATCTGCCTACCATCCTATTGCTCGTCCAGCTATGGATCTCATTTTCTCTAATTGTCCATGAGCAACTAGGTAGTTTGGAATCCGTGTGAAGTATGTGCTGGAGTCAATTGGTTTACGACAAGTACAAACCCAAATCGAGGACTTTAACCTACTGCCTAGATTAATTGTAGATTTAATGCGGTACAGGAGAGGCCGCACTCCTGCATCTGATTTACGACTATATTTTATGAAACTTAAATGAGCACCACAGCTGTATAGCTGTATTCAGAGATGGGTCCAAAAGTGGGGATTCCATTGATTCCTCTATTGCTTTCCTCAAGATTCGATAGCCTCAAGACTTCACCGTCCTCGACGCGGAATTATACACGAACTTGCGGGCACTGGGGCAGATGAGATGTCTTGCGACTGCTAAATTCCTCGTCTGTTCCCACTCACTGAATGTCCTCCTCTCTCTACACCCAGCAGAAAAAGTAGTCTAGGATATCCACGACGCCCTTCTGCAGCTACAAAGGTTGGGGAAAGAGGTATCTTTGTGTTGGGTGCGAGGGCACATGGTTATCAAGGGAAACTAAATGGCGGTTGTAGCAGCCAAGGTTGCGCATCGCGACCTTCAACTAGTTCAGTGTGCCGTCTCTCTACATGCTATCACCTCGCAGTTGAGATGTAGTCATGCGTCGATGGGGAGAAAAGTGATTGGAGTGTCAGACAATAAGCTGCGTCTGGTAAATCGCACAACGCGGCCGTGTGTACTTCCTTCCAACCACGCAAACGGCACGAGGTCCTTCCCATTCATCTTCGCAAAGGCCACAGCTCTATGAGCATGGCGTCTTGCTCCGGCGAGAGAATCCTCCAGTCAGCGGGGCTTGTGGCATACAGCACACAGTGCACCAGTTTTAGTAGACTGAATTGTGTATTCCGACAAGAGGGCAGTAGTTCTATTGCCAACAGAATTGTCCTCGATTTTAACTAACATTGAGCTGACAGTTTGGGTTTGTGAAATTTCTGACTTGTACACTGGCTCCTCCGTGTTTGTTGTAAGTGATCAGCCAGCCACGTATTATTATGCATATATTTTGGGTTTCTTCTTGTCTTATACGAATTTTAATTGACATTTTTAGAACATCTGACCATTTTCACAGTATGTGACGTTCTGTGAATATGCCGATGATCATGCAGAGGTTTTGAGAGGATGAGTGCAGTTTTATATCAGATTGCATTCTACTACTTTTATTACATTTTGGCCATTTAGCCACATTCATTTCTGGTAATTTTGGTAAGGGGGCTGATGATATCGCCGTTGTGCGCCCCTAAATCACAAAAACACACAACTCTATGATCATTTGCCAACTGAAATCGTAATTGACGATGTCATTGAGAGCACAGGGGAGCCGGCCGCTGTGGCCGAGTGGTTCTAGGTGCTTCAGTCCGGAACCACGCGACCGCTACGGTCGCAGGTTCGAATCCTGCCTCGGCCATGATTGTGTGTGATGATCTTAAGTTAGTTATGCTTAAGTAGTTCTAAGTTCTAGGGGAGTGATGACCTCAGATGTTGAGTCCCATAGTGCTCAGAGCCATTTTTTGCTTTCCGCGGAGTGCATCCTTCACTGGGCCAAACAGGTAGAAGTCAGAAGGTGCGAAATCCGACCTCAAGGGTGGCTGAGGAAGAAAAGTCAAATAAAATTTTGTGAGCTACTCTCGGGCGGGTAGACTTGTGTGGGGCCTCGCGTTGTCATGTAGAAGGAAAAGTTTGTTTGCATTTTTTTGCAACCAACACAATGAAGCTGTGTCTATAATTCCATAGCTGTGTGCAGCCGGCCGACACGCGGCAGATCGGACAGGTTTCCACGACCTTGCGATGATGACAGACACCTAGCCCAACAACTCACTGTGCATTTGTTCATTTCCGTGTCTCCGTAGACATTCTGCAAGCTCCTATGAATATCTGTGATGCTCTGATTTTCTGCCGAAAGAAATCGGTGAAAGCTCTTCGCTTGGAACGCAGCTGCGTTGTAGACGCCATTTTGAAGGCTACGTGCAGCGCCACTACATATCAAATGGTTCAAATAGCTCTGAGCACTATGGGACTTAACTTCTAAGGTCATCAGTGCCCTAGAACGTAGAACTACTTAAATCTAACTAACCTAAGGACATCACACACATCCATGCCCGAGACAGGATTCGAACCTACGACCGTAGTGGTCGCGCGGTTCACGACATATCGCAACTTCATGAAACTGTAGGGGCTGAAGCGAGAGTATTCTACGATGTCCGAGAACAACTTCTGCATTTTTTCAACACAAAAAGGCCGAGTAAAATAATTTTTTGCATTATGTATTGCAGGCCCTCGTGTTTAACTTCAGTTCCAAATGTGTAAACGGTGTGTGAGTATGAAGGGTATCCTACAGTTTCATCGCGAGCGTATCTCGGCTTCTGCATTGAACAGGGAGCAGAGCTCAGGTTGAGAACTTTGATAGACCTAACAGTAGAGCAGGCTTTAATCAGCGGCCCTGTTAAGGAGAGCGCGGTTGGGCACACCTGTCGCCGCTCCAGTAATTACGCAGACTGCTCGTTACTGCAGTTCCTTGTACCTCGGCCTTCAGTTGCGCCAAATTGTTTCTGAACCAAACGTCTCCTAACTCTGCCTCATTACAGTCGAAGAGGTTACTATCTGTACTCTCGATGAACTAACAAATCCCACCATGGCAAGAACAGTGATAAAATTTGAAAATGCAGTACTTAACAAAGGTCGAATTAAACAATCTACACACATCAAAAAAAGGTTTTCATCAGCCTGGTACCCAGAACTCATTAAGATAGACGTTGACTGTGGATATTGTATCACAGACACAGTCCCTTTGAGTATTCATAAACGTCACTAAACCTATCCAAAGATGTAAACAACAATGCATGAACTGCGCTTGTTAGACCGAGGGCGTCCGACAGCCGATCAGTTCCAGTCATTCTATTAGGAAGGATGTACACGGCTCCTGTTGTTTGTAGTTCAATCATATCTAGACGGTCAATACCGCGGTTCGATCGCGTTCGCATTGTTAAATTGGTGCCAAGATGGGCTCTCAACAAGCGAAGTGTCCAGGTGTCTCGGAGTGAACCAAAGCTATGTTGTTCGGACATGGAGGAGATACAGAGAGACAGGAACTGTCGATGACATGCCTTGCTCAGGCCGCGCAAGGGCTACTACTGCATTGGATGACCGCTACCTACGGATTATGGCTCGGAGGAATCCTGACAGCAACGCCACCATGTTGAATAATGCTTTTCTTGCAGCCACAGGCTGCAGTCATGGACTGTGCGGTTGGTTCCGGCGGAGGTTCGATTCCTCCCTCGGGCATGGATGTGTGTGTTTGTCCTTAGGACGATTTAGGTTAAGTGGTGTGTAAGCTTAAGGACTGATGACCTTAGCAGTTAAGTCCGATAAGATTTCACACGCATTTGAAAATTTTTTGCAGCCACAGGACGTCGTGTTAAGAGTCAAACTGTGCGCAATAGGCTGCATGATGCGCAACTTCATTCCTGACGTCCATGGCAAGGTTCATGTTTGCAATCACGACGCCATTCAGCGCGGTACAGATGGGCCCAATAACATGCCGAATGGACCGCTCAGGATTAGCATCACGTTCTCATCACCGATGAATGGCCCACATGCCTTCAACTAGACAATCGTCGGAGATGTGTTTGGAGACAACCCGGTCAGGCTGAACGCCTTAGACGCACTGTCCAGCGGTTGCAGCAAGGTGGAGTTCCCTGTTTTTTGGAGTTGCGTTATGTGGGGCCAACGCACGCCGCTTGTGGTCCTGGAACGAGCCGTAACGGCTGTACGATGCGTGAATGCCATCCTCCGACCGATAGTGCATACATATCGGTACCATATTGGTGAGACAGTCGTCTCCATGGACGACAATTCACGCCTCCATCGTGCACATCTTGTGAGTGACTTCCATCAAGGTAACGACATCACTCGGCTAGAGTGGCCAGCATGTTCTCTAGACATTAACCCTATCAAACATGCCTTGGACAGAATGAAAAGGGCTGTTTATGGACGACGTGACCCATCAACCACTCTGAGGGATCGACGCCGAATCGCCGTTGAGGAGTGGGAGAATCTGGACCAACAGTGCCTTGATGAACTTGTGGATAGTATGCCACGACGAATACAGGCATGCATCAGTGCAAGAAGACGTGCTACTGGGTATTAAAGGTACCTGTGTCTACAGCAATTTGGACCACCAGTTCAGAAGGTCTCGCTGTATGGTGGTATAATATGCAATGTGTGGTTTCCATGAGCAGTAAAAAGAGCGGAAGTGGTATTTATGTTGATCTCTACTCCAATTTTCTGTACAGGCTCTGGAACTCTCGGAACCGAGGTGATGCAAAACTTTTTTTGATGTGTATAAAACTACATTGAAATAGTACGTATGTCCTTTAAATTTGAATTAAGGATTTGTGGCAGTAAATTCCGTTTTATTCTATACAACAGTAATATGGAAATGTAATTCTGTTCTAATCAAATGTGAGGTGTCATATATACTTAATGTGATACGATGCGGCATTCGGACCTCCACTAGACAAAATTAGTACTTCACTTAGAAGAAAATTTAAAAACAAATAGTCATTGTTTAATTAGAAAAATACAAAATACAAAATAATAATTTATGAAAATAATGCAATTAAATATGTAAAATGCATTGTGTGCGATGTAAGGAAAGCAGTTTACGAAAACAGAAAATTATAAATAGGCTTTTATAGTGTAGGAATACTTTTTTCCGAGAAAATGGTTTCAATATGAACATCTTTATAGCTGAAATTTCAATTTTTTCCTCCCACACTGCAGTCCACGAATTTTCGTAATATATGCTACAGCTGTAATCGTCAAAATGCTGTTTGTTCCTTCAGACATGCATGCATGTAAGACATTCTTATGTGAGATACGCATTACGAGCACAGACATTATAATAATACGTGATATTAAAAATTATATTCAACTTACCTTTTACATGGAACGTGTTACAACTCAGAATGTGCCGGTCTTGACCCATGTACACCTGCCAGTACCAATGCTGAAGTGACGCTCTTCTTGCCGTGGCGAGTCACGAAGTAGCCTACAAAGAAACTAACACAACTGGCCTGAAGTGGACAAATCACGAGAAAGAGATTTGACGTTTATCGTGCACGTAGGGCCACTTCACGCGTATTTTTCTGTGACATCATCTAAAAATTGCCGTTTTTAGACTCATGTTACTTTTCTTGCCGGGGTGCCATAGTTGTTAAATTCTTCTTTCAACTTTATGTCCATGACAGGAAAATAGTGAATCACTGTTTCGTGAAACTCGTGGAAGTATTTCTTCAAATTCGTATTTCTCTTTCGAAATGGGTCTAATATACCGGAGTATGCCGTGTACTCTCTTTAGAACACACACAGCTATAAAGAATACGATGGCAAATAACAATTCTATTTATTAAACTAACTGTGTTGTGATATTCATTCAAATGGAATATCACTCTCACATATATTTCTTTGACAATTTCGTCTAATTCAGCTTCATACCAACGAAAATACGTCGGGAGGTGGTTATTGTGGTGAATATACGGGGTAGTATTGTCAACGATTAAATGCGTCGGCCTCACGTACTTCCCGATAAAATGAACGGAATCGTGTTCAACACGTTCCTTTATAATGTGTTCCCACAGTATCTAGATGATGATCCATTGAAAATTCGTCAGATTATGTGATTTCTGTATGACGGGCTGCTGGCACACTTTTTTTCTCCATGTTAAGGAACACGTTGATGAACAGTTTGTACGGTGATTAATTGATCACGGTGGTCCTTTTCCATGGCCAGCTCGGTAACCAGACATTGTTCTTCTGGTGGTGCGTGAAGAGGCTATTTTACGAGATCCACACTGATATTCACATGTACACTCCTGGAAATTGAAATAAGAACACCGTGAATTCATTGTCCCAGGAAGGGTAAACTTTATTGACACATTCCTGGGGTCAGATACATCACATGATCACACTGACAGAACCACAGGCACATAGACACAGGCAACAGAGCATGCACAATGTCGGCATTAGTACAGTGTATATCCACCTTTCGCAGCAATGCAGGCTGCTATTCTCCCATGGAGACGATCGTAGAGATGCTGGATGTAGTCCTGTGGAACGGCTTGCCATGCCATTTCCACCTGGCGCCTCAGTTGGACCAGCGTTCGTGCTGGACGTGTAGACCGCGTGAGACGACGCTTCATCCAGTCCCAAACATGCTCAATGGGGGACAGATCCGGAGATCTTGCTGGCCAGGGTAGTTGACTTACACCTTCTAGAGCACGTTGGGTGGCACGGGATACATGCGGACGTGCATTGTCCTGTTGGAACAGCAAGTTCCCTTGCCGGTCTAGGAATGGTAGAACGATGGGTTCGATGACGGTTTGGATGTACCGTGCACTATTCAGTGTCCCCTGGACGATCACCAGTGGTGTACGGCCAGTGTAGGAGATCGCTCCCCACACCATGATGCCGGGTGTTGGCCCTGTGTGCCTCGGTCGTATGCAGTCCTGATTGTGGCGCTCACCTGCACGGCGCCAAACACGCATACGACCATCATTGGCACCAAGGCAGAAGCGACTCTCATTGCTGAAGACGACACGTCTCCATTCGTCCCTCCATTCACGCCTGTCGCGACACCACTGGAGGCGGGCTGCACGATGTTGGGGCGTGAGCGGAAGACGGCCTAACGGTGTGCGGGACCGTAGCCCAGCTTCATGGAGACGGTTGCGAATGGTCCTCGCCTATACCCCAGGAGCAACAGTGTCCCTAATTTGCTGGGAAGTGGCGGTGCGGTCCCCTACGGCACTGCGTAGGATCCTACGGTCTTGGCGTGCATCCGTGCGTCGCTGCGGTCCGGTCCCAGGTCGACGGGCACGTGCACCTTCCGCCGACCACTGGCGACAACATCGTTGTACTGTGGAGACCTCACGCCCCACGTGTTGAGCAATTCGGCGGTACGTCCACCCGGCCTCCCGCATGCCCACTATACGCCCTCGCTCAAAGTCCGTCAACTGCACATACGGTTCACGTCCACGCTGTCGCGGCATGCTGCCAGTGTTAAAGACTGCGATGGAGCTCCGTATGCCACGGCAAACTGGCTGACACTGACGGCGGCGGTGCACAAATGCTGCGCAGCTAGCGCCATTCGACGGCCAACACCGCGGTTCCTGGTGTGTCCGCTGTGCCGTGCGTGTGATCATTGCTTGTACAGCCCTCTCGCAGTGTCCGGAGCAAGTATGGTGGGTCTGACACACCGGTGTCAATGTGTTCTTTTTTCCATTTCCAGGAGTGTATCTTGTCGCTAAAATTGTCACAGCCGGCAGAAGTAGCGCGTGGTTATAACTGAAATTGCGAGACATACAGAGGTCCATTGTGTGCTGTACATGGAACCGACTCACACCGGAAAAAAAAAATTATTTCCAACTTTGGCCACCGGGTACAAATCTAGCGCTCTGAATGTAAGAAAGATGCATAGAAATGTTTCCATACGTAATGGATTAGGAACGAAATGTGGGCAAAAAAGGCCAAACTAGATGCTGCATCCGTAAAACGACGTGATCATCAATTTATCGCAGCAGTTCTGGTGGAATCGGAACAAGTGTTCCTGCATACTGGCCTTCAGATCAGGTAGAGACCGAGCGTATCACTGGCAAAGGCGTTCCTTTAGATATCTCTAGAGCCATAAGTCGCATGGATTCACATCGGGTGATCTTGCATCCGGGTGATCCGGAAAACCTCTGGAGATAATACATTCGTGGAAGGTTGCATTAAGCAGATATTTTACTGGTAGAGCGACATGAGGTGGTGCTCCATATTGCTTAAAATAATGGTTCTCACACATTTCCTATCTTCCAAAGCGGGAATCACATGTCCTACAAGGAGTCTCGATAACGTGCAGACGTCACGGAACACCTGACAAGCCTTCTGGGTGTATTCTCTCGAAAGAAGAACGGACCGATACTGAAGGTGCTTGTGAATTAATACCTCACAGTCACATTCGGCGAGTGCGATGGCTCTTCGTGCACAACACGCTGTTTAACAGTACCCCAAATTTGGTAGTTGTGTGTATCCACTACACCCTGTAGTGCAGAATTTGCCACGTCACCCAAAAGAATATTGCCCAACCACATGTCATCAACTTCGATCCACGCCAGAAGCCGAAGAGCAAAGTCAGAACGTTGCGGCAGATCATGAGGTTTCAGTTGCTGCACAGTCTCGTCCTTGTACATGTACCGGCGAACTGTTGACCATGGGATAGGCAATTCTTGTGACACCGCACGAACACTACCATCACCCTGGGCATGAGCTGCACGGTCAGTTAACAGCAACAGCAATCTCATCAATACCTTCCACCAGGATAAGGATGCCTTTTCTTCCGGGTTCCACACCAAGCCCATTATTGTTTTAGAATTACATTATCATTTTCTTTAAACCATTTAATGACCTTGGGATTCTACTTAGATCTTTCAATCGGCACTGTAGTTGCTGCGTTTCATGTAAAACAGTTTCGCTAACAGCGCACGATCTCTCTTCTCTATAGCTATACTGTTCACTCGCGTCATGGCTTGTCAAATGACAACGCGTATGTCATACCGTCATACAAACACTGTACGACGCCTGATTTGCACTTAGTGGCCAACACCAGAACTATTTTTTTCGAGCTTAAATCGGTTCGGCATTAATGCATTAGCATATTTATACCGACTTTCGCTGCCATGAGTAGCTGCTTTGTAATTGTAACCACCTGGTAGTAGGCAATGGTAATTTTCTGGTATATTTATATTTATGAAGATGGTATCTGTTCTTTCGGACATGTCCGAAAGCACACATACCATCTTCATATAGTTAAGGCCATTGACCTCCTCCTGTGCGGATGCACACGCATTGCCCGAACTCTTACGGGACTCGGTAAGATTGTCTGCCGCGAGTAATGAGTGTAATGGGCAGGGGCAATACGAATGTAGTGTGTGCACATTAAGTTGAGAATGTGGGTCTCATGGGGAGCGTGTAAGGGATAAATCCCTGCAGTCGCACTATCCTCTGTGCCCTCGGTGGCTCAGATGGATAGAGCATATGCCATGTAAGCAGGAGATCCCGGCTTCGAGTCCCGGTCGGGGCACACATTTTCTACCGTCCCCGTTGATGTATATCAATGCCTGTCGGCAGCTTAGGGTCTTGATTTAATTATCGTTTCGTTTTATTAGATGGTGCGTCGCTTTACACTGTGTCGTGATTGTGGTTGTCGGAAATTCGAACAATAAGTATGATCAAAGGTTCTGTATTTGTACATACTGTGCACTGATAGAACAGATCGATTGGACTCTGATGAAGGTGGAAGTAATTCGTATGAGGGTCGTTGCGTTACTCTGTTTTTCCCATTATTGGTTTCGCTGATTTATATTAAAGACGTTTGCAACAAACCGCATAAATCATAGTTACATTATTATTGCTTATACCAAAATACTGAGGAAATATCTCTTAACAACTTTCAAAGTGTCGTCAGTGGAGATCGGATTCACCTTTGACAACTGCGATTCGCGGAACAGAGAACTAAAAAAATTGTACGACTGTTTCATTGAACGCTTTGGACATTTGCGAAATAATGTCGCCTTCAGGGGTAGTGCAGCTTTGAAGTATTAACTTAATGCGGTATAGTACGTGGTTGGACTACTTATGCGCAGCAAAATAGGCACACCGATGATAGAATGACCTCTACGAAACGTGTTAGCACTGAATAAATAAGTGATAAGCAAAACAGTGTTTAGCTCTGAGACATATCAATTGTTTAATGTTTTATAATGGGTCCTTTATTGAGTTCTTGCTAATACGTTGGTTTTCTGTTTTCACAGGTGAGTAGCTGCTTCCTGTGCTGAATCGTTTAACAAGCGTACCAGTAAGTAAAATAACTGCTACCCTTATGTACGATACATATATTCTGTTGATGTTGACGACTTTTTCTTTAGTATATCGAAGATCAGTTTAAACGTATTCATAAAACAGTAGACACTTCCATCGATATTGCGATTGCATGCGTAACAGCACGTGGAGGTCCGCAGATTCCCGACCACTTTGCGATACTCTGGCAACAACTGATGTTGGGGCTTTGTTTCAACATTTGAAATCACACTACGTTTTATTTTATCCGTGCCTTGAGGACAGTTAGTGAGAATATATATATATATATATATATATATATATATATATATATATATATATAGAGAGAGAGAGAGAGAGAGAGAGAGAGAGAGAGAGAGAGAGAGGTGCTAAACACATAACTTAGAGGCTGAAGAGAAGGGCTGTAGAAACTAAAACAAAGGAATCCCATTCGCCTGTAGTGAATGCATTACCATGCTGGCGTGTACCTACTGAGATTCGACAGCGGCTTCCTTTAGGCATTTTATGTGAGTGTCGATATGATTTGTTTAAGCAACAATGTAATGGCTTGTAATCTATCTCTGACCACCTTTTCGTCGAACGAGTGAAGTGCCACAGTGGTTAAGGAATTTCACTTCGACTGCGGCAATACCTGTCCTGCCATAAAGATTCAGGATCTCTGTGGTTTCTCTAATAACGGAACCACAAAACCTGTCTTTGCTCGACGTAACCAGGACGCTGTTCTCTGCATTTCCTTTATTCTTAATCGGAGAGATGGCTTAGATTTGCAGCACCATTTCTGCTCTGGTTATTATGTGCGTTTCCTGTACCGTTGTAAGTTAGCCCGCAACAATTCCTTCTCCCATTCTTATTAGGTTTGAAAGATACATGTAGAAGATCGTCAAAAGCCAAAAACGATACTTTAATGAATACTGAAAGTAGAGAATAGTTCTCGGCATTCCGACTCGTTACAATAACAAGCAGTCATATTCTCACTTCTTTTTATATCCCACGCCCGTGTTTTTACGTCCTCAGTAAATCTAGTAGACGAAAACCAAGCGGTTACGAGTAGAGACCACTTGGAATGGACATGGGATTAAAACTTCATGTCCTTACGTATCACGCCCTATGTTGTCTATTGGTGGCAGAGGTCAATAATGAAGACGTATTTCATTTTATCCATTTCGTTTGAAACAACATTGACTGTACTAACTGTAATGAATGTGCATATTCACTCCCCCTTAATTTCTGTCACGTTTACTACACGGTCAGCTAGCTTTCTAAGGAAATGCAAAGAGCGGAGTACAGGGAGGAGAATGGCAATGCAACACAAAAATAGTGATAACCTGTTCGCAGAATAAACGTTATTACCGCTTGAAGGTTTCTCCACTAGCGTTCCGCCTCACTTTTTCTACAAATTAAACATGGAGAATCATTTGGCGCTCTTTCTTTCTTCTGCAAACATTATCTCACAGCCTTCATCTGGTAATTAATTTAGAAAAATCCACAGTTGTACTAATATTTATTCGAACCACGACCGGCTTGGGGATTTTGAAATCCCGTTTTCAGGTGTATGAAATTATAGTATTTGATAACACACAACATGCTCTCGAGCCAGTCCAGCCTCTGGGGGAGTGGCGTGGCCCTCCACACAGTAGTGGATGGAGTTCCTACCGTGCGGCTGCCCGGTGGCGGGCAGTTTCAGCCAATATGCACTGACTGAAACTCTTGCACTGACTTGCCTGAGAGCATGTTATGTGTTACCAAACACAATAATTTCATACACCTGAAGACAGAATTTTAAAATCCCGAAATCGGTCGTGGTTTGAACGATTATTAGTACAACTAAAGCGGATCTCTCTAAATATTAAATATCGTGCCTCTCTGATGCGGATGTCCTTCGAACTAAATCTTGTTCATCTAGTAAGCTTAACACAGGAGCACGTTTGCCTCACTCTATAGTGATTACATTTTCCGTCTAAATGTCCCTCTACGCATCCTGTATCTTACAGTCGTATTTTAACGACATAGATCCGCTTGCTTCACAGTATATGGAACGAAATGCTCAAGGATAACAGTGGACGAAACAATGAAAAGTGTTCGCTACAGCCAGTTACTGAGTGGTACTGCATATTTTGCAACAGAGAAGTTGGTTATATTATCAGTTTCATGGTGAAAAATGAATTTTACGTCTTTCGTACATTGTCTGATCATACGTATCCCGATACTTACTGGTGGACATTAATATGGCCTGTGTCCACACTTAGTCTTTACGTCGACTTGAACGCTGCTTGAAACGCTTTTAATGAGGTGTCCGAATGTCTATGGGGGAACGGCAGCCCCTTATTTCTGAAGAGCTGAAAATAGAGACGCTGGGGTCAGGAGCGTATTCGACGCTTGAACTCATCCCAGTGTTCCGTTGAGTTCAGTTGGGGCCCTGTGGCACGTCAGTCCGTCACAGGAATGTTATTATCCACAAACCATTGTCTCGCAGATGCTGCTTTCTGACAGCGTGCATTGCCGTGCTGATACAGTCGGTCACTGTCTCCGCACTCTTCCTCTATTTTAAGCAGTACACAATGCTGATTCTTTAGTGTTTTGTTAAGAGGACCATGCCGTAATCACGGAAAAACGCACTCATACCATAACAACACCCCCTCCATACTTCACTGTTGGCACTACACGTTACAGAAGGTAACATTTTTCTGGCATCCGCCAGTACCAAACCTTTCCATCGGATTGCCACAGAGTGTAGCGTGATTCATCACTTACCAATGACTACAGAATGGTGTGGCTCGTGAGGAGCTGCTTGAACATTTCATCCCATTCTCTTCACCTCCTTAACCACATTCATAGTACTAGTTGGACTGCTGGTAGCACGTTGGAACTTATAAGTGATTTTTACAACCACCTTTTGCGATGTTCGATAGTCCCTGTCCGTCAGTACACGAGCACTGCCTGGTCTTGGTTTAGCTCTGGTTGTTTCATCGCGTTTCCACTTCATAATCACATCAGCAGCAGTCGACTTGGGCAGCTATAAACGGACTGATATGTCCATGATGGATTTGTTTCTCAGATGACACCAAATGACTAGTCTAAGTTTCGAAGTCTACTGAGCGACCCATTTTGCTGTTACTGTTTCTGTACTGAAAACACAACATCCCCCGCTTCCTTTAACACTGGCAGGTCCCTCCTCGTGACGTCTAGCGGCCCGTTACACATTACATAGGGGTATCTGCATAGTCTGATCAGACAGTGTATGTTAAGAAAAGGATACTCAAGTTTTTAGACTTCTTCATTTGTGCCACCGTAAAAGAAATCTATAAAATGAATATAACCGTCACCCTAAGTTTTGAAGACTTTTTACAGCTGAGTTACAGTCGATCTAGACACTCTTAAATCATAGGGTCTACCATAAGATCATCCTTCTGCCTGCTTGTATTTTTTTATTCTCACTGGCCTAAAGGAAAGTACCCAAAAAAATTCGTAACCTAAAAAGTAACCAAGTGTCCAACAGGGAAGGAGTAAAGGTCACTTAGCTAAAGAAAGTTAAAGTACTTGGGGAAACTATTTTCAGCCTAAAAAGTGTATTTAGAGATAAAATACCATATTTAAAGTGCAAATTACATGTTGACAGTAAGAGTTAATTACACAATATAACAATAATTTTCTTCAAGTAAAAAACTGTTACTATCGGAAAAGGGAACGTTATTGAATAAATTTTAGGCACAGTTTTAACACAGATCGGCATTATCGTCCTCAAGGATACCCACAAACAGTTCATAGGCCCACTTTGCACATCTTGGGATCTTAATCAAACTTCGTTAAAAACCGAAGATGAAAATTTTTAGAAAACAGTTCAGGCATACGGTTTTTATCATTTTTCATTGTACTTCGTTGAGTCCATATTTCTCAGTAGTTTTCATAGAGCTGTTCTTGGCATTCTGTTTTTTCTTCACATTTTTTCTGCATGTGAGGTATCGTTGAGTATCTGTCATACCCCTGAGATGCTACAAAACCTGACGCCAGTGACTTACAGAAATAGATAACTCTCCATAAGATGTTGCGAATTAAAAGAAAACAGGGTCACACTACTGATAATGGCTTTTTTGATTAAATTACCCACAGTGGGCCAGTTATACATGAAAATATGCTTAATGCACCTCATACAGACAAAATAATAACAGGATCCATTCTAAGATGAGCTGCGGTATCTGAATTCTGCTCTGAGTTGGAGACATCTCGCTCTTCTACTTTGAGATGAAGCGTATTGCGTGAGGCACTGCAGAGAAGTGTTCCCTGTGCTGCCCTAAGGGGAAGACTCAACTATGATGCCTAAAGGAGAAGTGTTCTCTACTATGTCCCTGTAGCAAGTTCCTTGTTGCTCTCCTCTACAAAACTTAGCTCGTTCGCCAGAATCAACAGACGTTCCGAGTTTCAAAGAACTGATAATTTCATGAATGTGCTGACAAATTTCCTACTCTTATGGATTCTGATGTGATTAACCAATGAATTGTATTTCTCTTTTGGAACTGGGTAGAAAGTAGAAAAATGCCCGCACTATGTAACATATTTCTACTTACACCTAATGAGAAGGCACATACACACACACATGTGATCTCTGCCCTCCTACCCAAAATAATTGCTATGAGCCAATCAGAGATCTTACTAAATTTTGAGCAAAATTTCCAGCTGACATCCTTTGTGTCTAACAGTCGAGTCCAGCTGCAGCAACATTGTTTTTTCTCCTTTTCTTCATATCTTATTTTTGCTAAAACGAATTCTTTTTTGCTCGAGATAAGTGTTGGGCGGACTTATATATATAAATAAATTACTGACATTCAAAACATTAGAAAATAAGTCTGCACAACACTTGTGTCACTGTGTCTAAATCATCAAACACGCCTAAACTTATAGTCATGACTTCATTTAAACATGTATGGACGTAGATAACAATGTTTACATTGAAAACTTTAGAAAATACTCATATAATCACATTGTGTCACTGTGTGAGCAGATTGAAGTACAGATTTTTAAGTTCGTGTCATAGTTGTATCTTTAAGCTGGACAAGCTATAAGATTGACATGCTCAACACAAATCAAAATTACTTTCACGTCAGACCATTTGTAACAAAATATCATAAAGTTACAAACATACACAAGTTGCAACGCCATTGATGGTGTATGTCAGTAATTTAGTCATTTACTTCTTGGGCTGTACGTCTACTTTTCTATGATATTTATTGTTCCAAATAATGATTTCCTCCAGATGGCAGTCACATCCACTGAAAACAGTACAATCAAAATACACAAAAAATCCTGCAACCTGAGATAATCAGAAAATTGGACATTTGTGGTAAGTTCAGTGGGACCAAACTGCTGAGGTCACCGGTCCCTAAGCGTACACACTACTTAATGTAACTTAAACTAACTTACACTAAGGACATCAGGCACACACACACACACACACACACACACACACACACACACACACACACACACACACACACACGCACGCACGCGTGCGCGCGGGCGCGCCCGAGGGAAGATTCGAACCTCCGACGGGGAAAGCCGCGCGAATCGCAAGACGCCTAACGCTAGATAATCAGACTCACGTATGTTGACGTGAAGTGGCGTGTCTATACTCTACCTTTCCATCTTCATTGCTCAGTGCATCACACTATTGTCACCCAATATGTAAACTACAATACGCAAATCATCCTTATTAAGCAAGCACATGTAGTGTCTCATCAGATACTATCATCTTAGTCGTCTTCCAAGCGGTTGCAGTGGTTTTAACCTTTCCGAGGAGTCGCCCAAACGTAAACTACTAAAATTCCTTAATACCATCTCCTTGATTTCCAGGTTTATATGCATCTATGGGTGTGAGTCTTGCTGAGTGGTGTATGACATTGTTTACTCAATAAATCATTTGAGGAGTGAAATATGTTGATGTTCCTTTGTTTTGCAGCTCCTGAGGGTTTCCATTTCTATCACATTGCCATTTATTTATTTCCTATCTCGGAACGGTCGACAACAGATGTAGAAAAATTTTTGGCTCACAATAGCTCTTCCATGATCTTTTCCTTGTCGTCAGTAAAACCTTAGAGCCTACAGCGAAGTTAATCCGCTTTTTTGCGCTCTTTTTCTTCATCACAAGTCATACATTTAACTTTTGCACAACCACATATCAAAATTCCCATTGCTAACTAACTAGTAAAACATATTACCTTATTTCCATTACGAATTGACTGTGCCCGTTTCTGAAATCGAATAACATGAACCACAGTCCGTCCCCATCGTCACTGCACAGTGCTCTGTCTGCTTCCTTCCCCCCTAATACCATCAGAATTACCAGACTTCCTGTGATCGTAACACAACTCTTCACCTGGTTCTTCTCATCTGTCCTCCATTCATGCATTGAAACTCTTCTCTACAGGAATCATCATCTTCCTCTAGTAAATCTAATCTTGTGTCTATCCACTCTCTTACGTGGAGATATACATCAAGAGTTTTCCCAACCTCTGCAAAGAATTGCATCCTAAGGATAAGTAACTTTTCTCTTTGTCTTCACAGTCACTGGTCTAAGCATCTTCTCACTCGTCAACAATTTCTCAACATTCTTCAGAACCTGATGCATTTCCTTGTAATACTAGTTCTGCAGATGCCTCTGTTCTCAGAAATTCTAAAAAAGCATGTTGTTAGGTATCTCCTTCTTCTTTACATAATTAATCTTTACCTCTTTTCATTAATTTTTAGCTCTCGTTTCCTGGTAACATTCTCTCTTCACTGGTGAGTACAGTCTCAAACATTTCAATGTTCTTGTCAGCTAAACTGATGTAATTACTCCTGAAGGTTAGTTTAATTTCTCTCTTGCCTAGAGGTACCATTGCATATCTCAGCTTCAGGTATAGTACTACTTTGTAAAATTTCAAGAGGTTGATTCCAAGAACTGCCTTCACTGTAAGATTATGTACAACTACAAAATAAGGACTGAGTCTGCCTGATTGACTCACAAAGTCAGCCCTGATCTGTTCCTTAACCTCTGACACCCCTCATATATTGCACTTTGTCATCTCATTTTTTGCCTTATGAACATCAGCCACGACTTGTCTTTGTTGCACATTTCATAGACTTCCTTATCTAGTACCAAGACTTGGCTGCCTGAGTCCAGAATACATGGCACTGTTACATCACCCAACATCGTATCAGTTATGGAATATGCAATATCTTCTGCTTGGTTGTCATACGTCACAACAACTTCTGATAGTTTACTTTTCAATTCACCACAATTTACGAGTAAGGCTTCCGGAAGTTGGATACCATCTAACAACAAGGCCGGTGTTTGGCCACTATAGCTAGAGTCAGAAACGATGGTGGTCAAGTTTAGGCTTGTTCTGTGCTCCTACGTCACACATTCTCCGACAGCTAATGAGAGTTCCGTAGTATTGCGAGCGCTCTGCTGTTAATGCTGTAGTGAATGCGATCATTAAACGTGACCGAGGCGAGTTGTTTAGTGAATTTCTGTTCCATTTGTTGCGAATTGTCATCCCTGATGGTGGTGGTAAGTGATAAATTCTGCAGGAGCAAACGATAGACATAATTTGCAAGATATAAGATTTCTTCAAGCGGAAAGCACCCGAACGTTCGTACCGCCAACTGTTGTTTGGAATCGTCAACAATGCAATCCCCATTTGTGCTTCGTCATGCGCGAACTGCCATCGTTCGTGGGTGGGACTATAGTTGATGATGCGTAGTACTTCTGTCTCTGTTGTTACCTCGTTGATTTCTTTGTGGATCTAAACCATGTTCCTCTACAATTTCTGCACCCTCTCTTTGCTGGTCATCACATCTTCTGTGATTCCATCTATCATCTGTTCGTTACGGTGGCACCTATGATCCACGACCATTGTTCCTATGTGACTTATTCTCACTCTTGTGGGGTGGATTCTAGCTCACCAGTTCACATTGTATGGATCATTATTTGCTGGCCCTTAGAGGATTTCTATAAAGTACACTGTTTCACTAACTTCTACTCCACAGTCCTATCTAAGTTCATGTAATAAAGGTAGAAATGCTCCAAATCATTCATGCATCATCCAGAAAGTGTAATATCTGGCACCAGTTTTAATTCATTGCTTTGGCCTACATTACTATCGTGGATAAAGGTGAGACTCATTATGTCTCAGTAATATGAGCTATATATGCTTTATACTTTTGCATTCTGTTCAGCAACTTTGTTTGCAGATATTCATTCATTCTTTCTGCTCAAATAGTGCGTTCAGCAACTGTTTTCACTATCTCTTTAAAGTAATGTATGAGGTTGCAAAATTGTAATTCAGCGGAAGACTCCATCATTAAAATTCCCAGTTTCACTTCCTCTGGTTTCTCTTACACACAGTACTCAAGTAAAAAAAATTCGTCACAAGTTCTGTATTTGGTTGCTATTACCTGCATCATGACTGCTTCTTCTAGAAGATATGCAGAAATGAAATTTATTTTATACCCTTCAGACCGTGTTCTACAAAGTCCGTTTTGCAATCGTTCAATTCGAATCTTTGGATGCAGCCTGTTGGCCGGTCTGGGAAGTGCTCATTATTCTGTACCATCATAAAGCGTTTGCAAATTTCATCGTCTTTGACTTCCTTGTATTCCATTCTTGCGGGTACTGCTGGCTGTATTTACGCAGATGATTTTTCTGGATTGCTGCATATACGGCAGAGTCTGCCAGCTAACATAACCATGCTTCCATCTGGTCTCTTCATTCGTTATTGTCTCACTCATTCTAGTACTGCTCCATGAACCACTGTCCCGTTCGCTTTCCTTGAATAATTGTACTAATAGTTCTCGGCTATGGCGGTTGATGTCTGCATGGGATTCCTTGAATTGAAATAACGCCCTTATTTCTTCATGATCTTTCAGTTTCACTCGTATGTGCCTCACTTCATAACGACAGCTGCTTGAATTGTTCCCTCACCTGTCTTACTTGGTCCGTTACTTCATTCTTCCATTTCTTGATAACAGCTTCATCTCTGTGCAGTTAATCTGTCATGCCTTTCACCTCACATAACAATGTGTTTAGCTTATTGACGCAACTACGCACTTGTTCATTAGTTATGCGATTCGTTTTGTCTTTGGACCTTTTGATTTCTTCCTTGATCTTGTACATTTCTACGATTTTTTGTCATCCCGTTTTCTGTGTCCTGCTATCTGTTGTTCTAACTTCGCAAAATGTTCCTCATTTTTTATCTGTTCCTCCGTCTTCTAGTATGCCTCGTTCTTCTCAACTTGTTGCGTATTGATCAACGCTACTGTTATGGAATTGTCTTCCTTGTTTTTAAAATGGTCTTTCGTCTTTTTGTACTGCTCTTCCACTTTTTTGTACTGTGTGGCATGATGTTTCTTATTTTACAACGTTATTTCACTCTGAAAGAACTGCGGATCCAAATGTTGTGGCGGTGGATGAGTTGTCACGCGATCCGTAACACTCTGAGTCATTTCGACACTTCCAGTGGCTATGGAGTTTTCCGTCACATTCTCCTCTCACAGTGGCTCAATTTCGCACTGTTCCCTACTAACGTGCATATTATTCGAGCCACTATCTGTTACAACTGTTTCCTGCGAATTACTGCTTTCATTTTCTGTGACTTTGACAACTTGTGAACTGTCATGTTGGACTTCCATAGTCAATTCACTGTTGGCAAATAGTGATGGACTGGCTGCTACCCTTTCAGTTTCACTCATTTTCTTCACACTATGTACAAGAGCATGGGTTTACCTCAACATACAAGTACAACACATTCCCCCTATTACAATACGCACACCACAATATGCAATAAAATTTACTAACAGCACAAAAAACCTAATTTTTTACTCCAAAAGTACAAAGTTGAGACTCAGGGCAATGTCTGTCTCTAAATAATTGCCCTCTTCTTGGTATAAGACAAGCATAAATTAGTACACCTCAAATTACTTAAGCCTGATTTATTTGCTTTAAGTTCATTGTTATTATGGTATTTGATCTTTATCTCTCAGTAAGAAATCGTAATGAATGGACAAATTATTCAGTTTCTAGGAAACAGATTCATATGTATCAGTGTATAAAGTGACTGCATAAATCACAGGATTGCCACAGGTCGGAAAAATCCTGGCCAAGGGTCGAGAAATTCCTGTGTGAGGTGTCGGTTGAGTATTTAGCATACACTTGAGATGCTACATACTCAGTCCCCAGTGGCGTACGGAGATAGACAACTTCCTATAACAAAATGTTAATTCAAAGAAAACTATGGGTGCCATAATTCACACGGAGAAACTGATAATGGTATCCATAAACCGACAAAAAGAAACTAAGTGCCGCTATAAAAGTCTCATTCACACACGTCAAAAAAAGTTTTGCAGCAGCCTGATTCCCAGAACGCCTGAAAATAGACGTTGACTGTGGATATTGTATCACTGACACAGTCCCTTTGACTCTTCAAAGGTGTCACTAAACCCGCCCAGGGATGTAAAAAACCATGCATGAGGAGCGCCTATTAGACAGATGGGGTCCGACAGCCGATCAGTTCCAGTCATTCCTTCAGTAAGGACGTACACGGCTCCCGTTGTCTGTAGTTCAACCATGTCTAGACAGTCAATACCGCGGTTCGATCGCGTCCGCATTGTTACTTTGTGCCAGGAAGGGCTTTCAACAAGGGAAGTGTCCAGGCGTCTCGGAGTGAAACAAAGCCGGCCGCGGTGGCCGTGCGGTTCTGGCGCTGCAGTCCGGAACCGCGGGACTGCTACGGTCGCAGGTTCGAATCCTGCCTCGGGCATGGGTGTGTGTGATGTCTTTAGGTTAGTTAGGCTTAAGTATTTCTAAGTTCTAGGGGACTTATGACCTAAGATGTTGAGTCCCATAGTGCTCAGAGCCATTTGAACCAAGTGAAACAAAGCTATGTTGTTCGGACATGGAAGAGATACAAAGAGACAGGAACTGTCGATGACATCCTTCGCCCTGGCCGCCCAAGAGCTGCTACTGCAGTGGATGGCCGATACCTACGGATTATGGCTCGGAGGAACCCTGACAACAACGCCACCATGTTTAATAATGCTTTTCGTACAGTCACAGGACGTCGTGTTACGACTCAAACAGTGCACAATAGGCTGCATGATGCGCAACTTCACTCCCGACGTCCTTGGCGAGGTCCATCTTTGCAACCACGACACCATGTAGCGCGGTGCAGATGGGCCCAACAACATGCCGATTGCACCGCTCAGTATTAGCATCACGTTCTCTTCACCGATGAGTGTCGCATATGCATTTAACCAGACAATCGCCGGAGACATGTTTGGAGGCAACACGGTCAGGCTCAACGCATTAGACATACTGTATAGCGAGTGCAGCAAGGTGGAGATTACCTGATGTTTTGGGGTGGCATTATGTAGGGCCGACGTACGCAGCTGGTGGTCATGGAAGGCGCCGTAACGGCTGTACGATACCTAAATGCCATCCTCCGACCGATATTGCAAACATATCGGTACCATATTGGCGATTCATTCGTCTTCATGGACGACAATTCGCGCCCTCATCTTGAACATCGCTTGATTAGAGTGACTAGCATGTACTCCAGACGTGAACCCTATCGTGCATTGAAAAGGGCTGTTTATGGACGAAACCACTCTGAGGGATCTACGCCGAATCGCTGTTGAGGAGTGGGAGAATCTGGACCAACAGTGCCTTGATGAACTTGCCCTTAGTATGCCACGACGAATACAGGAATGCATCAGTGCAAGAGGACGTGCTTCTGGGTATTAGAGGTACCGGTCTGTACAGCAATCTTGACCACCACCTCTGAAGGTCTCGCTGTATGGTGGTACAACATGCAATGTGTGGTTTTCACATACAATAAAAATGGCGGAAATGATGTGTATGTTGATCTCTATTCCAATTTCCTGTACAGGTTTCGGAACTCTTGGAACCGAGGTGCGGCAAAACCTTTTTTGATGTGTGTATTACTAAAAGCCATCAAAATTGTTTTATCCACTGAATCAACAATACAATCAGTTATCAAGCAAACGAGGGATAGAAAACGTGTACGATAGCCTAGGCACGTGTAGATAGGTACTTTATAGCCTAACAGCTGGGTCCCAAACTAGCAAAGTCGTTTTTTCTGCTGTCCTTCAGATCTTAGGTTTGATAAAAGGTATGCCGGCCGCTGTGACCGAGCGGTTATAGGCGCTTCAGTCTGGAACCGCGCGACCGCTTCGGTCGCAGGTTCGAATCCTGCCTCGGGCATGGACGTGTGTGATGTCCTTACGTTAGTTAGGTTTAAGTAGTTCTAAGTTCTAGGGGACTGATGACCTCAGATTTTAAGTCCCATAGTGCTCAGGTTCGAATCCTGCCTCGGGCATGGATGTGTGTGACGTCCTTAGGTTGATTGGGTTTGGGTAGTTCTAAGTTCTAGGGGACTGATGACCTCAGCAGTTAAGTCCCATAGTGCTCAGAGCCATTTGAACCAGCCCATAGTGCTCAGAGCCATTTGAACCATTTGATAAAAGGTACTTTTTTGCCTTGCATGCAATGAAACTTAATAACGGCCTGGGTTGCCCTCACTAGCCTATCCTGCTGCTTTTAGTTGGTAGAACGCTGTTTCGTTTGTTTACTTGGCCGGGACTTCAGCTTGCCTTTCACCATCCCGCTAAGAGCTCCAGGCAGCAGCCGGCCGAAGTGGCCGTGCGGTTAAAGGCGCTGCAGTCTGGAACCGCAAGACCGCTACGGTCGCAGGTTCGAATCCTGCCTCGGGCATGGATGTTTGTGATGTCCTTAGGTTAGTTACGTTTAACTAGTTCTAAGTTCTAGGGGACTAATGACCTTAGCAGTTGAGTCCCATAGTGCTCAGAGCCATTTGAACCATCCAGGCAGCAACACATTACAAGACTCCTTTACCGAACTAAAAAGAAAAGAGAGAATGCTGATTAGAGTTCCAGCCTCTGCTGTTGTTAATAGAGCTTGCAGTATTCATGCAGCAATGGTTATTTTATTAGATTCAATAGTCAGATCTGTATATTGGATTAATTATTAAATAGATTAGAGGACAGTTTTGGAAAAATCTGCCACAACACATCTCACAGCATTCTCGTTCTTCCTTTGCACATTTCTCAGCTACAAGATTATTTGCGTAAAGGCTGGGGCACATGTGCACAGCACACACATTGTTCCGTCCTTTGACCTCGTGTTTAGCCTCATATAAATTAGGCAGAGGCGCAACATATTTCAGGATGATGGTAAATGATGACCATTGTTCCTGGAAATCGAGTTTCTGCTGTTTTATTGGGAGACCAATCACTCAGAGGTCTTCGTTGCATTGCGGGTTTCAACTTGATGCCTGATGGTTCGTGTTGCTGATCGTAAGTTTCTATTAAAATATTGGCACCCTATTTGTTGGATGTTGTACGAGATATTGGATTGGATAAGGGAATGTTTGTTTTTTCTGCTGCAGGAAAATATTCTTCGCAGGTAATCCGCTTGTATGGTTCAGTGCCACAATTTCTAAAAGCTTTGCAGAATTGAGGGTAACACCTGCCTTCAAAATCAGTTTCCCCAGAAAGACATCTCACCTTGAATTGTGCCATCAGTCCCCCAGTGTTGTTTCTTAAGTATCGTTAGATTGCCTGCGTAAAAATTTTTGCGATAATAACGTCGCCTTCAAAAATGGTTCAAATGGCTCTGAGTACTATGGGACTTAACTGCTGTGGTCATCAGTCCCCTAGAACTTAGAACTAGTTAAACCTAACTAACCTAAAGACAGCACACACATCCATGCCCGAGGCAGGATTCGAAACTGTGACTGTAGCAGTCCGGCGGGTTCCAGACTGTAGCGCCTAAAACCGCTCGGTCCCTCCGGCCGGCTGGATTGCCTGCATACAAAACGTGTTGAGGTACCCCAAAAGTGAGTCGTCCAAAGTCTGTAGTTTCTGGCTGCAGTGAGGCGATAGGTACACTACAGCTGCGTGGTTAGCCTTGGAAATTCGACTGAATGCAATGTTTTTGGTAAAGGTGGAACGCCTTTCCAGTACCAGCAACGCCAGATCACTTTTGGTGAATATGCATGGAACAGAAAATACTTAAACCACTAAACAATCAATTCAGAGTACATACATCCTGAAACAGGGCAGGACAACTCTGTTCCAGGGCGGCCCCGTCATTCAGGTCAGGCGTCATTCAATTGTGTTGCAATACAATAAAAGGAGGGACGAAGCTGCCCCCAGATGACATCCATCCCATCAAATATGTAAAACAACCCTCTTACAGCTGAGGTGAGAGCTCAGCCTGCTGTCTGTTTTTCGGAGCAAGAATTTACGAGAGCTCTTAGACTGGATTGTGTTCAGTTTCATCCGCACTGAAAATGTGATGGTGTGGTTACTGTGCTCGGTTTTTTTCTTCGGTCAAGATATCAAAAGAGGTTTTTACTGCCACCTTGTTAAACCCATTTGCTCTTGCAAAAGATGTGGATTCAGTTTTCTCCAATATAAGTGTCGCAGTTTTTTTCCGAGAACCGGTAATCCACCCCTTTCCAGCCTTCCTAGTGTACTTAATAAAAGTATGAGAAAAATCATTACTCACAACTAGTTCAAATTCTCCGCATCACAGATGCGGAAGTGTCATACTGAAAATTTTTATCCGCAACAACAGTAGATGGTCTTCAATTACCTACAACAGTTCTGAGCTAAAATGACTAAAATCCTCCAAATGCATTCTTGTTGTCAGTATTGCGTCTTGTTTTCCTCAAAAATTTCTTCTTGAATGTACTTGTTAGAACTCGATGGGTCGTTATAGCAGTTTTGAAAACCAAGCTGTCCTTCACTGTCTGAATTGCTCTATACGTGTCACGTGGATCATGTGATTGACTGTCCCCTTTGAGCTTATAAATACCTCTTCATGGAAAAGGAAGTTATTTCATTTTTAACAATAATTATTATTTAAGATTAGGTAATTATTACATTTATTTTTAATTATTAGTATTGTCCTGTTCGTACAGCGTAATATGCGGCGCACTTGCTTGTGACACGGTAAGTTAGCCAGACCCGCAACCAATCCGTGACGTATTAACGACCGTGACTGGTGCACTGGCCAGCCTCAGTGTGTTCTATTTTCATGGTGCTTTAGGAAAATGCTGGGCTCTTGCTCTAACTGCGCCTCAGAAAATACGATACTCAAACAGTGAAAATACGATAATACAGAGAACAGAGTTTAGACAATTCACAGACATGAAATGGTAATTAAATCACAGTTCAATCGATCTGTTCTGTCAGTGCACAGTATGTACAAATACAGAACCTTTCATCATACTTATTGTTCGAATTTCCAAAAACCACAATCACGGCACAGTGTAAAGCGACGCATCATCTAATAAAACGAAATGATAATTAAATCAAGACCCTAAGCTGTCGACAGGCGTTGATATACATCAATGGGGACAGTTGAAAATGTTTGCCCCGCCCAGAACTCGAACCCGGGATCTCCTGCTTTCATGGCAGACGCTCTATCCATCTGAGCCACCGAGGGTACAGAGGATAGTGCGACTGCAGGGATTTATCCCTTACACGCTCCCCATGAGACCCACATTCCCAACTTAATGTGCACACACTACATTCGTATTGCCCCTGCCCATTACACTCATTACTCGCGGCAGACAGTCTTACCGAGTCCCGTAAGAGTTCGGGCAATGCGTGGGGATGCAGCACAGAAGAAGGAGGTCAATGGCCGGTTAGCCTTGGTTGATGTGTTGAAAGGACAGACTGTTTTTCGATGAAGTCGTTTTGATTTTACTTTTTCTGTTACTGACAATCCTGCTGGTCAGTGTTGGTTGACTGTTGCGATAATTCGTATTGATACTACTACTAACTAGACTGCAACGTCTTTGGAGCAGATACCTCCTCGTGATGTTCCCGGTTATCGGACGTTCATGGTAACCATGTCTCAAGTTCGTGGTGTTGGTGAAACATCGACTAATTTATTTATTGATAAACCATTGTGTGTTAGGACCCGCAGGTCTTGTAAACTCTCTCATGATGATAATATTTGTGTCTTTGTCCGTGGTAAAGGTGTTGATATGAAATGTAAAATAGTTGGCGATATGACTGTATATAATAGTATGTAATAAAGTGGTGGTACATCCTCTGAACTGTAGACAAGATGGTATCCGTTCTTTCGGACATGTCCGAAAGAATAGATACTATCTTTATATAATTCACAGACAGGTGGCACACATGGCGCATACATCTTCCCTCCTTTAAGTTACCTCGACGACTGTGGCATCAGAAAGAGCATCTGGCCATAATGTTAAATAATAAAGTGAAATGCGCGAAATCATGAAAATAGCAGACCCAGTATTTGAAAGGATAGGTCGTGCGGTAGCGTTCTCGCTTCCCACGCCCGGGTTCCCGGGTTCGATTCCCGGCGGGGTCAGGGATTTTAAGTCCCATACTGCTCAGAGCAATTTTTTTTTTGAAAGGATAAAATATACGAATAAGATTCAAATGGTGCAAATGGCTCTGAGAACTATGGGACTTAAACTTCTGAGGTCATCAGTCCCCTAGAACTTAGAACTACTTAAACCTAACTTACCTAAGGACATCACGCACATCCATGCCCGAGGCAGGATTCGAACCTGCGACCGAAGCTGTCGCGCGGTTCCAGACTATAGCGCCTAGAACCGCTCGGCCACACCGGCCGGCTAAGAATAAGAAAAAAGTATTTATTATTTATTATGATTAATCGTTTACTATTTTTATATTCAATATTTGCTCAAGTAAATAACAGCAGCAATAGGAAAAAAAACTAGTATTAGTTCAGGGTGAGTATGTTGGTGGCAGCGGCGGACATGTCGGCCACTGACTGGTTGTTGTGCCCGCCTAGGAGCGTATCCTCAAAAGTTGTTCTTAGTTGGCGACAACGTCCGATGAAGCGTTCATTGACTTAGGAATTTTTTCGATAAGTAACATCTCTTTCAACACAATTATGTTTTAAAAACGTAACTTAATGTGCCAATTTGTAATAAGTACGAGAAGTGAAGACGTACGTCCCTACCTTAGACAATAGGCATAAAACCATACAAAACATGACTGCGAGACAACGCCATATCGAGCCATCGTCAAATGAAACTGCGTAAATGAGGGGATTTTGAGTGATACCTTCATGCAGCTGCCGCGCGATGGTAGCACTGTATGGAATTATACACTGATGAGTCAGAACATTATGACCACCTACCTAATACCCGGTATGTCCACCTTTGGCATGGATAACAGCCGCGACGCATCGTGGTATAAAAGCAATGAGGCCTTGGTAGCTCGCTGGACGGAGGTGGGTGACTAGCTATGACACCACGTTCAGTCACCTCCCAACATCAATTGGTACTCGCCACTGTGCTCCTCAAACCACTCCATCACACCCCTGTCCTTGTGACATGGCGCATTATCTTGTTGATAAATGTCATTGCCGTTGGGAAACACGATCGTCGTGAATGTACGTGGTCTGCTACCAGTGTACAATAATCCTTGGCTGTCATGGTGCCTTGCACGAGCTCTGCTGGACCCATGATGCCCACTTGAATGCTCGCCAGAGCATAATAGAGTCACCGCCAGCTTCTCTCCATCCTACAGTACAGGTGTCGAGGAGCTCCTCCCCTGGAAGACAACAGATTCGTGCCCTCCCATCGGCATGATGACGATCGTATCAGGATTCATCAGACCATGTAACGCTCTGCCATTGCGCCAGTGTCCACTGCCGACGGTCACGTCGGCATTTCAGTCGTAGTTGCCGATGTCGTTGATGTCAACATTGGCCCATGCATGAGTTGTCGGCTGCCGAGGCCCATCGTTAGGAGTGTTGGGTGCACTGTGTGTTCAGACGCACGTGTACTCCACCCAGCATTAAAGTCTGATGTCACGCTCTTCCTGCCGGCCGGTGTGGCCGAGCGGTTCTAGGAGCTTCAGTCCGGAGCCGCGTGACCGCTACCGTCGCAGGTTCGAATCCTGTCTCGGGCATGGATGTGTGTGATGTCCTTAGGTTAGTTAGGTTTAAGTAGTTCTAAGTCCTAGGGGACTGATGACCTCAGATGTTAAGTCCCATAATGCTCAGAGCCATATTTTGAGCCACGCTCTTCGTCATCGCCATCAAGCGCTTGTTACCTCTTTCAGGCCTCTGATAACCCGAGCGTTGTATGTCGACGATTTTATATCGGGTGCAGCTCCCACTCTGCAGCATCTTTTGAGCGGCGGCTGCAAAGCGCCATCCAACGGGCCTCTGCATGGGCCACCTCCCATGGCTTCCCGTGTTTTCCTCCAAAACGCGGGTTATGCATTTTTGCCATCGAGCCACAGTACACCCCGATCCACTACTTTACTCAGGCGACCAGCGCCTCGATGTTGTAACACAGTCCCATTTATTGGGCCTTATTTCTGATAAAATGCTGACATGGCTGCCCCCTATTCGCCAAATGAAGATAACCTGCATGTGGAAGATTAACGCTCTCCGCCTCGTGGTCCACACATCTTGGAGTGCAGACCGTGCTACTCTTCTCCATCTTTATCGCGTTCTGGGTTTGTCCAGACTAGATCATGGTGGTCTGGTGTATGGCTCAGCGGCTCCTCCCACTATGAAACTACTTAACCCTGTTCATCAATATGGGGCGCGTCTTGCTATCGGTGCCTTTCGTACTTGTCCTGTTGACACTCTTCTCGCAGAAGTGGGTATTCGCCCTCTGCAAATACGATGGAGCCAGCTCCTGGTTTCTTATGCAATCGCCATTCGACGATTTCCTGACCATCCCATGTACCCTGTCCGCTTTGCAACTGAGGAACGTCTCCCTTCTGATACCCAACCTCGGGTGGGATTGCAAGTTAGAAAGCGTCTCACTTCCCTCTGTCAGAGTCTCCATCTCCGCTCACTGGAATGTGCCACGTGTATTTCCTCCCGCATTTTCCTCCCCCCCCCCCCCCCCCCCCAAGGATACTACCTCGATCACGGATGAGGGCCCATCTATTCCAGGGTCAAAAGGTTTCTACCGGCCGTATGATATTCCGGCGTCTTTTCCATTCCATCCTTGAAGAGTTCAAGGGTGCTTCCATCTTCTACATTGGTGGTTCTGAAACGATAGATAAGGTGGGATACGCTATTACGTCTCCTACTGACATGGTACACCATTTACTGCTGGGAACATGGACTGTGTTCACAGCAGAGCCTCAGGCCATTAACAGCTCCCTCCATTTTTTTCTTGTCAGGCCTCCGTACATAGTGTTTTAGTATGTACCGACTCAATGAGCAGCCTGCAGGCTATAGACCGATGCCACTCTCATCACCCTTTGGTCTCTGCTGTCCATGACCTCCTCTCTGTCCTTGGCTGTCCCGCCTGCTCACTTGTCTTCCTGTGGGGTCCCAAGTCATGTAGGCATCTGAGGGAATGAAATGGCTGATCGTTTGGGTAGGGAGGCAGGTGCTTACCCCCATTCCCTTCCATGACTCTAGGCACAGATATGCAGATACACATCAAATCACTCTTTGCCCAAAGGTGGAATGATATTTGGTGCGCTACTGCTCTCAGTAATGAACTCCGCACTATCAAGGAGACTGCAGGTCTGAACTAATGTTAGAATTTTGAAGCCTTTGGAGTTATTGTTTTGGTTTTTCTGCTACAATCACGTTTTGGCCTACTTTTGAAGGAAAAAGACATACTGGTAACGAGAATCGACATCAGCTGGATTACATACAGTGAACTGAATGTCAGAGTACAGCTCATGGAATTCTGCGGAGTTTTTTTTTTTTTTTCATTTTCAGCCAGTGAGAATTCACGTTTTATCTTTGCTCAAACGAGATAAATCAGAAACTTTTCTGAGTCCATGAAAAGGAGTTTCCCGAATTATTTGTCTGTACCGTACTTTATCTTGACGAGTTAGATCCTCCCTTCCCCCCCTCCTCCCCCCTGCCCTCACCCCCACACATATACATATATTTTTTACCTAGCCGTATCCCTAGGGTGTGCTCTCAGTTATAGCATTTGGATTGGACCTTGCTACGTGAACCATCCACTTTTAATGAGTAATATGAAAAATATCCTCAAAACTCGCTAAAGTGAAAAATCACTTCACTGCCTGTGACAAGTTCAATGTTTTTTCTTGTAGTTAGTTAATTTATCTTGATATGTTCACCGGACACAAAAAAACTAGTGCAGAATTTCAACTACCACTTTACAGAACAGTGAAAACAAGAGAGCATGTGTTACTTATCTGCTAGCTCAGTTAGCCAGTAGACGGAAGTGCAGCACTATAGGTGCTCTCTCTAAACTCTGCTGCTTGAAAAAATAAGAAAAACAAGTCTGTTCCGAAGCAATATCAAGGTTTTATGGCCCCTTCTCCCCCCCCCCCCCCCTCCCCGTAGGGGCTATGCAGATGTGCATCGACAAACAATTCTAATTATCGCCCTACTATGAAACTTGAAATAATTTTTTGCCACTTGTCACTATTTTAAAAATTTTGTCGTATATGTTGATTTTGCTGACCCCTAGCGTACATAAAAAAAGCAAGAATTAAATTAATGTGGAAGACAACTCAATGAACTATACAGCACATTTTCATACATTAAATGATACTGTCATTCACCTACGTGCCATGACCAGAGCACGATATACAATTATTAATATTAAAATTGAAAATTTAAAAAACAAACAATAATAATGTGTATCTTAACTCACACTTTTGGTTGCTTGCCTCAAATATTTATGTACAATTCAGTTTAGAAAGTTCAATGAAACGAATTTGTACTGGAATGCAATTTCAGGGTGATCTGTTACTACTCATTTAGACCACCAGCTATTATGCGTTCATTGCAAGTGGCTCATTACCTTATTTTATTCCACAGAAAGTGTTGTTTTCCGTGCAGTTTTTTCCGAAAGGATTAAAGTTGTCTAAAATATGCGTATGAAGTTACACTTTCACAGCCAATAGCATCTGTTTTTGTTAGACATCTGTGGAGCAGGCATTCAAAAATATATATGTGAACCTAAACTAAATTTTAAGAATCAATATGGTATTAGCCGATGTCTGTGTTACTTGTGAAAGATAGACTGTATCGATTTTCGTACTGTCTGAGCTGAAACACCAAGCAGATAGCTCACGCTGTCTGTTACTTGAATTTAGGAACAATACTAAACCTCGTATTTCGTCGTCAGTGTTTCATCTCTTTGCCCATAAATTTCTGTGTAATGGTAAATCTAGCCTGAAATGCGGCTATGCAGAGATGTTCTAGATCTAATACGTCTGCATGCCTGTCCATCCACAGCACTGCTGGTAAAAATCTCTCACTCAGTCCAAAAATTTAGCGAGTATTGGGTAACAGTTTATCTTTTCGTTGGTGAATGCGGCGCCGTACTGCAAAAAGTCTTTTATGAAGCGGGAATTTGCCCGAAGTGTCGAAGATGAAAACAATAGGCCGGACGCGCGCGGGATTGCTGGCGTCTGCATTGTCTCGCGTTATAACGAAGCTGCGAACTCTCACAATAGCTAGCGAAAGCGCTACATAACAGGGACATGTGCTCTATGTGCTACCATTGAACGGATCATGTTGCAAAGTTCACCTGTTCACCTGAGAAGTTTTCTAAATGCGATTTCTGTGTAAGGAAAATATGGAGTCTGTTGAAAATAAATGTCGCTTCTCTGTTATTTCCCTATTTTGTACAGTCTGAACCGGCATTTCTCACAGAGCAATTGCCATTCGTGTGTAGCTTTCAATAATTACTAGGGAGATAAGGACTAAAAAGCAGACATATTCAGAACCTTCGTTACACTATTATACAAAAACCTTAAAGTGCAGAAAATTTTCTTGTGAATATCCGTATGTCAGAAAATTTAAGAGACAACGTAGACGGCGTCGTTGTCCCACCATTTTGCGCAAATTAAAAATGTTGTTAACACAAAAATTAAATTGACAAAATGTCTTCACTTACCGTAGCAGTAATTTCAGCATCAAACCGACAGGCTTGTGTGTGAGAGTTGAAAATATTGCAGTGAGTGTTCAAAGATTAATGCTTCATTTCTGTATTAATATGAAGTTCTGAAATCAGAATTTTTGTTTATCGTTTGTGACAGACTTAATGTCAAAATGTGTGAGCGCTTTGACTACAATTTATTTGTCTCCAGATAGTTAACAAGTTTCCATTCTCGTAAGGTGAGTGGTGTATGTATGTTGTCATTTGATTACCCGAGGCAACGTTAACAGGCATAAAATAATCATGATCCGAATATTTACCTCGTTGTTCCGAACTTTATGTAAGTATCTCACCCTGATATAAAACAGACGTCATTGATGTTCCTTCCTCCAATCACAGCAAGTACCTTGTCTCTAATAATGGCGCTGTCGACGGGTCGTTAAACTCGTCCAATTTGAGCAAGTGCCACTTCTCCAACGACTTGGCTGCCGGCACAACGTTAAATCCTAACAAACAGAAGAGAATGAATGAGTAGCTGTAAGTGCGCAGAAACAATTCTAGTGAGATTTGAGGTTTGTGACAGAAAATCGACAAGAGGGTGTACAATCGAATAGTCGTCGCTTTTCTTTCGTATCGCACCGCAGTTTGACTTCACTCCTTGACGTCTCTCATTTTTCTTAAGCTGTGAAAGCTTTCTGATTCCCACTCAGAAAAATTATTTTGCATATTTGTCGAACGGTGTTATAACTGTGGTTCGTTGCAGAGATTATGAGTTGACGAGACTGATACAGAACGGAAATTTATGCAAATCTATAGAAAAACAGTAGGTTGACTGATATTTAAAGAATGAATACTACCTAAACGGGAATAAACTGTTGTATTTATGTGGTGTAATATCTCAAAAGGGTATTTATTAGCTTTCTGTAGTCTGCCTTCTTCTTACTAAAACTTATAACGGAATAATAAAAATAATCTCATGTTTCTCAAACAGCTATGGAGAGACGGACTGGAAGATAGTAAGTTTATTCGTCGATATGTTTTGGTTAACCAGTGAAGTCGACAGTTATAACAACTGCATTTACAGTAATTGTAATGTTAACACTCTGTAAGTAACACTATTTTGCAGGACACTTCCATTGCTCATTAGGTCATACTTGAAATCAGTTTTCATAACTGTTGACTCTTTGGGTCGTACAGTGATTGATTCATCGGCATGAATATCCGTTGCTGCCATGCAAACCGTAAAAAGAAACAAATTCTGCTGGGGTATTGATGGTGTCCGTTGGCGGCACCACATGACGTAAAGGAACGACTATAGTTGCTCAAAGGCTTCCGGTAAGCACTTTCATGTCTCTCAAATGCCGAAGTTAAATATGACAGGAATCTTGCCTCCCTAAAGCTCGCGCTCCTTCAAGTGGAGAACATTTCCGAGCAAATCCTCCTCCCAAATGACAAAAGTTTGAAACAGAGCCGCCGCTTACTTCTCGAGAATCGGTTCCTTGAGATGTACGGTTCCCTGCCTCATACATACAAAGACCGTTCACCGGTAAAGTCTTCAGCAAACTGAGGCTGTAGGAAACGAAGAAGACGAATACGATGGATGGCAGCTAGACGCAATAACTAGACGAGGCAACCTGACAGCTTAAGTTGCGGTATTACTCGTACATCGCCATCCGTTGTAATAACATACATCATCTTTGAATGATTCATTTTATTAGTTCATCAGTGCCCAAAAATAGAGATGCCTTTTTGGTATCATTGTTTCATTCTTGAAGTATTTTAAACATCCCAACGCCTTTCTGTTTAGCCCGAAATAAATGGAGAAATTTGTTATTTCCCTTAGTGTAAGACTTTGTTACCTAAACCAAAAGACAGAATTTTGTTAAAAATGATTAAAGGCTTCCGTGTCCGTCTGTGTGCTTAATTCGTAAATATACAGGTCCATCATTTTTAGATCTATAGTGGAATATTGGTTAAGTGCGTGAGAACCGTCTCAGGTAGGCCTAATATAGGACATCGAACGTATACGAAGAACGAGGGTGCGATTGTCACATGCTTTTGTTTGACTTGCTGTAGAGAGTAGAAGACGAGTTAAAAAATCTCAGCTGATAGCCACAGACAGAAGAAAAATTCTTCAGCACTCTACGCATAGATCCTATAGAAATCATGGATACATAATTATGCTAATAACTACTTGCGCACAGGCATACAAACAATATCTTTCTTTAATTCCCTGTCTGAGAATGGAACGGAAAGACACCCTAATATATTGTACTGAAGAAAGTATTCTCTGTCATATATTTTATAGTGATTTACAGGGCATAAATGTAGTGATAAAACAATGTTCACTTCCCCTGTCACAACAGTAAAGGCAAGGAACTCCTACTCGGGAGAAGTGAGGTCCCAAATCCTCGTTTGGATATTCAGATTCAAATATTGCGTAGTTTTTCTACATCAAAAAATGGTTCAAATGGTTCTGAGCACTATGGGACTTAACATCTGAGGTCATCAGTCCCCTAGAACTTAGAACTACTTAAACCTAACTAACCTAAGGACATCACACACACATCCATGCCCGAGGCAGGATTCGAACTTGTGACCGTAGCGGTCGCGCGGTTCGAGACTGAAGCGCCTAGAATCGCTCGGCCACTCCAGCCGGCTACATCACTTGAGACGACTTTCAGTACGGTACACCCGTTGCAACAATGGCAATTTCTTTCCCTGTTGTTCGGTAAATGTGCCCATGCTCTGTCTCTACTGGCCTTATTGCCCATGAGATGTAAAACACGAATCTTCCTGCAGTTCTGTGAACATCCACGTACCACCGAATACACAACTTTCTAAATCATTTCACTGTATATAGTCATTATCTGTTTCGAACCGTCAGCTGATCACCTGACGACTGAATTATATTAATGAGAAATGGCAATAATAATCTATTGTATGTTTCTTCCCGCCATGGCAGCCCATAAAACACAGTTTCATATGGCAGACTGCAAACTTAAGGAAAAGGGAACTTTCCGTGTAAGATCAAGACTCATACGTTTATTCCCACGTTTCTAACCGGCAAATAGGAAGTTGTTCCTGTTAGGAATCAGTCATTTCACTTCGTTGACATACTGTAGCAGAAAACGCATCTGTAATGGTCTATGCAGTTGTATAAGCTCTGATGCAGATCGTAATTTTTCACTGGGTTCATTCAGTTAGAAAATCATGGGGAAAGGGTGAAATTTATGTGAAGTGTGGTTAAGAGTTATGACAGCTACTATTAATTGGGAGCAGGATTTAGTCTATCACGGAATCTGATTAAATAATGTTCTGCCTGCATCTCAGTTACAGCCTGAAAAACTGCTATAACTGTGAGCCCGCGTTATTTTTGGTGCATATGACGAGCCAAGTGAGAAGTTCCCTGCGTTGGAAGAAATTCTGATAGTTTACTCATTGCAGGATAAGACATCCCAGTCTTACAGTCTGCATGAGGAGATTTTTATTGTTGAAAATATCAGAAATTCGTATCAGTTACGATCATCAATGACGGATGCAAGCCTACAACCATGTCTACAGTTCCTCAAAAGTATGTTTCCACAATGTCTGCTGGACAGCCTAAACCATTGTTCTTCCAATCTACGATGAGGGGGTAAAAAACGCTTTATGAGGATTTTGAAATAGCATATAGTGTTGTCATAAACGGTTTACTTATACTGGTCTCAGAGTCACATGAAGTGAATTCGTTGATAGTTACTTTAACTGGCCACGATCACTTAGTGGCCCTCTCATTGAATAATAGATGTTGCATTTTGTCTCTAATGAGCCGAACTAGGATGGGACGTTGAACCTTATCCTTTCCTCTCTCCCTTACTTCCGCTCAACTGTTACAATCAAAAACACATGTGAAAAGTGAAAGGCCAACTAGGACTACGGCGATCTACAGCATCAGTCGCAAGTGAGGCTTGCAGCGCATCGACCATACGCAGCGATGCATCTCACAACGCTGTTCCGAACATGTGAAGAGCGTTCGCCTTGACCAAAATGACACATCTGCAGTGGCAGAGCACAGCGTCAACGAAGGCCACATGTTTGTTTTTGAACAGATAGAGTTGCTGTGCTCACCAACGCCTTCTGGGATTCGATCGTCGAAGGGGCAGTGGAAATAAGAATACACGACGATATTGTCATCCGGAACAGTGGTCTCCAACTGAGCTTCTCATGGGACGTGGTGTTAGCAAAAATACGCCAGGAACGCTCTGTTGTTAAAGCAGCGAATCCAGCGGGTGGAACAGAATGGCAGAACCGGGACTCACGCTTGGACCACATTCCATACACCGGGGCATCTTCCTCCACCAGCCACGACATCTCTTCCGGAGTCACGCGACTGACCCACCCGTTGGGACACTTAGACAATTCGGTGGTCCAGTGGCTATAAAGAAACCAGCTGTACACGAACCTAACACTTTGCCTGAATATGACGAGTAGGATATTCGTCGAAACGTTGTGACAACACGACGCTACGAATCGGCTGATAACCCGAGAAGTTTTCAGAAAAAATATTGTCCTGTGACTACATCATCAATGAGTAGTAGTTCGAGTCAATCAATTCGTAGAAATACTTGATGGTAACAGATTGCAGGGATATAAAATGGAATGATCACATGGTCTCAGCCATAAGTAAAGCAGGTCGCAGATTTTGGCTCATTGCTGGGATACTGGGAAAAATGCAGTTATACTACAAGATCCTGTTTACAAAACGCGTTTGCGATACGTCCTAGAATATTTTTGTAGTGTACGAGACCAAGACCAAATAGGACTAACAGGGAAGGCTTAATATCCGCGACTGGTCACAGATTTGTTTGACACACGAGAGAGAGGCAGTGAGAGGCTGAAAAACCGGAACTAGCAGCCCTCTACCGACTACGGATGGGCGCCACATTCTCGCGAAAGCCTGCTGCAATAATTTCGAGATTTAGTATTAAGTGTGGAATCTAGCAATATACTGCATGTACTCATCTATCACTCCAATAGCGATGGAAAAGGCAGGATTATGCAAATTTCAGTGAGCGCAGAGGCATTTAGGCAACGGCCTTGCCGCAGTGGATACACCGGTTCCCGTGAGATCACCGAAGTTAAGCGCTGTTGGTCGTGGCCGGCACTTGGATGGGTGACCATCCAGCCGCCATGCGCAGTTGCCATTTTTCGGGGTGCACTCAGCCTCGTGATGCCAATTGAGGAACTACTCGACCGAATAGTAGCGTCTTCGGTCAAGAATACCATCATAACGACCGGGAGAACGGTGCGCTGACCCCACGCCCCTCCTATCCGCATCCTCCTCGGAGGGTGACACGGCGGTGGGATGGTCCTGGTAGGCCACTCGTGGCCTGACGACGGAGTGAGAGCAGAGGCATTCAAGCACTTATTGTTCCAGCGCTGTATATGCGAATGGAAAGGGAAGAAACCTTAATGCATGTTACGATGGCAATTACACCCTGCCATGCACTTCACGGTAGATCCCACAGTACAAACGCAGATGTAGTTGTAGTTACAGGGGACAATGCTGTCACATACAAGCGTCCACTGATTTTGTCGTCCGTTTGTTGAATACGATTCTTCTTTTCCTGGCTAATTCCTAACTCAGCCATTCCCTAATGTATTCCGAGAATCGTTTGCTCAATGTATCATGTGGTTCACCGCAATGAATATACAAAACTTCTGCGGCGGAACGAACAGTCTCACCGAAAATGATCACGTATGCAGTTTGCGCAGTGAGAACGAAATTTGCATTGACTACTAATTTGATTTAGCAAGAGACAATTGAAGCGCTGTCTCACAGGCGATGTGTGTGCCTCTGCTGTACAATGCATACTTCACCGTTGCTTCTTGGGCAGTGTTTGAGAATCAAACGTTACTACATATTATACGAAAATTTATGTAATATTATACCTCATTGCTTCAAATTCCATTCGCAAACCTAACTTTTTGGTTTACAGTGGTCTGAATGATAATGTCGAACAGGTACCTTCGCTGCAGACGGCCCTTCACAGCTCATTATTGATTACAGCAGTCGCTTTCATCCGTAGCCTCGTAAACTTCATAATGATATGTATATCAACATGGCAAAAATGGCACACTGCGGGCGACAGGTAAGACGGGAGGAACTGGAAGCAATTTACTTAGTACTCTGCACCCTAAAGGTAACATTATTATCAATTATATATATCAGAACAGTACCAATACTTGCATATTCCAGACGCACTGCAGTTTTTGATTTGTTCTTTCGCCTTTTGTTTAGTGTAGAAAATATTTAAGCGATTTTTCTAAATCATTTCAGGTGAATGTCGGAATAGGGTACTTCCTGCTCTGCCCCTGCCCATTCCAAGCTCCTGCGCCGTACCTACAGATCGCGTCGTCAACGAGACGCTGTATTCTAGTTTCACTTCTTCTTTTGCTCAGTCCGTTCAGTCGAGGATGGATCTCTCGTCCTATAAATCTTTTACCCTCCCAAAATTCGAATGTGCCAACCGCGAACGTTTAGTCAGTGTCCACGTTTCACTATTACGGACTTCTACGGAAAACTTTGGCACCAGTTTTCTTTCCACTGTCACATTATCACAGACTGTTTTTCGTTACTGTGCGTGCGTGTATACATAACAAACAAGGAACTTAACACGCAGAATGGGAATAGCTTATGTTTTCACCTTTCTCCAAAAGTGAATGGTGAGTTTGAATTGTGTTGTTATAGTGTCTATAAGTGCGATGAGCGCTTGCGGGTGAGATTTTGTGTTCTTGTTACTCATTACCTGTTTGTTTAACCTACGAGATTAGGGCCTAGAGGCCCTCTTTTATGTCAGACCAAGGACCTTCACTTATAAAACGCACTGAATCAGAGTTTAATAAAAATAGTGGTAGTAATTATAGTATTATATAACAACGTTAATACCACGACTAGTAAATGCGGAAGTATAATTTGAAACCAGATTTTCATACGTCTATAATTATTTACAGGAACGGTATCGCCTAGGATATAATAACAGTAATAATATCGTTAATACTACTAATAATTACAATTGTTTATTTGACAGCATATCCCCCCCTCCCCCCGTAGCACCTAAATGACCACCTAGACCCTATTTCTTGTTGGATCACCACCAACATTGCCAGATGATATTTTTCTGTTTCATAGAGTGGAGATTTTTGTGGAACAATAAGACAGTCTGATAGCCTGGGACCCTTACCCCTCATATACAGGGCTCTTTAGCTACTATAGTCCGCAGCTCGTGGTAGTGCGGTAGCGTTCTCGCTTCCCGCGCCCGGGTTCCCGGGTTCGATTCCCGGCGGGGTCAGGGACTTTCTCTGCCTCGTGATGACTGGGTGTTGTGTGATGTCCTTAGGTTAGTTAGGTTTAAGTAGTTCTAAGTTCTAGGGGACTGATGACCATAGATGTTAAGTCCCATAGTGCTCAGAGCCATTTGAACCATTTTTTTTAGCTACTATATATTTCCAAGCATCGCTCATAAACCTGTCAGTAGCTTTTACTTTGAATTTAACCAAGGATATAATTGTATACCAAGTTCATGTCCCAGCTTAATTCGACTTCGTGAATTCTTTGTGATTACATCAGTGTTGTGCGCCACCGCACTATGCTGTGTTAGAGACCTCCCTTTTGGGCGTTGTGGATATTGAACGTACCAGTTTCCTTGTGTCATGCTCAAGCAGAAGCTTTCTGTTGTGTACATAGTTCCGCATAGTCAGCGCGTACATAACTTTCCCACTAGAGCGCGCCCCGCTAAGCACAACAGCGCAGGCGCAGCGCTCGTCTGTCTCCGCACTACGAGATGGCGCTGTCTTAGAGACGGACCAAATTCTGCTTCCGCCGATCCGCATATTAATATGTAACACAGTCAATGAGATCGCTGCTAAGGTAGAACCTTTTCTCCTCGCAGATCACACTCACGCAGTGATATATGAACGCGCGAGGTATTATAACGAGTGTACAGACCTCCGATCAGTCAGTCTTTATTTGTCTGCACCAGTCTGTACCAGTCTGAATTAGTCTGTACCAGTCTATAGTCAAGTTTCACTCTGAACCTAAGAAGATTATCATATTCCTGTACATAGCCATGAAGATAAATGAATAGACACTTTGTCAAGTATCAGAGATATGTGAGAATAAGATTAACGTACCCAGACCAAAGGAACTTCAGATTGTCAATTGTAAACAGCATCCAGAATTACGTAATGTCTATGCTTTTTATTATTTTAATAAATGTGTGTGAAAATTAATCAAGTTCTGTTTAAAGTTGGTCACCGTCAATCTGCTACTCTAAGCGTGCAAGTGGCATTTCTATCGTCTGACCTAACGGCAGAAGATAAACACGCCACGATAAACCACGATACATATTGCTGACACTCGCCTACTTCGTTAGAGCGACGAGTCAAATAATCTGATGGTGTGTGTACCGAAGGTCTTACAGTACGCACACCACACTTTACCGTGTAATCTGAATTATAGACGACATAATAAGATGTAATAACACACAGGATATTAGGATTTAATATTATGTTTACAAAATACTGACGCAAAAAAATCGCAACACCAAGAAGAAGTTGTGCGACATAAACAAGAGTTGGTAGGCGTGTCTCTTCATCTGAGAGATGATGTCTATTCAGATTTCGCGCCAGTCACACCTAGTAGCGTCACCGGAGTTAGTTACCTATGAGATTGGGCGTGGTGCGTCGATGTTAGTCAAGAATTCCCTTAAAACGACAAATTCGCTGTTATCGTCACCTCATTGAGTTTGAACTAAATCGTGTAATAGGGCTATGAGAAGCTACATGTTCCTTCTGCAGAGAGACTTGACAGGAATGTAGCCACTGTACGTGATTTCCGGCAGCACTGGTGACGAGAATGTACAGTCGCAAGAGTACCGGGCTCCAGACGGCCACGTGGTGCTCCTGGAGGTATGACCATGTGTAACACCATAGCTCTAATGCTCTACTCATCTATTTTGCTTTTTTTTTAATATTACATCGTTAAGAACCTGTAAATGTTTTTGATTGAATAGATAACATAAAACTGTATATTTCTTTCTTTGCATAAACTTTGAGTCATGGTCTGATTGTATGCTGTGTAGCATATCTGTATCTGTAATTTAAAATTCTTTGTCCCATTTGGAGGGAACAAATCTTACTGTATATAATTGTGATTTTGTATGAATAATCTTTTGTAGAGGTGTCAATATGTGAAAATGTTCTGTTTTATTTAATGTATTTGATTGCTGTTATGTAAACTGCTGATCCTCACTTAGGGCTCTTAGTTATTCTGTATGTAAAAGGTGTAGTGGTTCCCCTCGGGAACGGAACTGTGTAGCGCGCGCAAATTGTGGTTGGCTTAGGTGGAAAAGGTGGAACTGATAGTCAGTCGGGGACGAGCAGTCAGTCGGGAACGAGCCAGCAGTCGGGAACGAGCCAGCAGTCAGAGATGAGCTACGAGTCCGTGCACTGCCGTGAAAAAGTTGCATAGTGCTGGTTTCGAGGGAGGCTTTTCTGTTATTTTCCAATGCCTCGGATGGATGGATAAATAGCTGGGCTATTCTGGAATTTGTATCTATCATCGCCACCAAGAAATGACAGAGTCCAGCAATTCTGCCTGCAATTCCACCTACCAACATGCAGTTGCCACCACATTGCGCAATCATTGCAACGTAACACTATAATGATGTACAGTGAAGGATCAGCTTAATGGATGTGTTATTGTGCTGAAATATAAGGTAATTTGTATCTGAATTTATGTACCAACCTTGATTTTCTCCTCATCATGACACCTCTCAGGTTCCTCTCCGTTTGAACTGAAGCGATATCCGAGTGTCCTTACTAAAAGAAGTTAAAGCCTAGAGCTTTGCTAATTAATGTCTCTTGAACTTAGTAAAAAGAAAGTTAAAGTTAATGTGGCAATAGAGTGAGTTAAAGTAAATATTATTTGCTCAAAATAACTTTCCTATTAAAACTACTATTTAAAGTGCTGTTGCTAACTTCAGTATTAAAAGTTCTTAAGACTGAGACTTATAAGGCAAATGATCACATTATTGTCTGTAATAAATCCTAAAAGGTGAGTCAGTTTCTTGCAATTTGGTCAGTATTGTGTTTCGCTGTAGTAAAAGTGAGAAAGCTGCAGTTGTGAAACTTTATATATTCATGTTTGCTAAGTGTTTGTGTATCTTGTGTATTAGAAGTGCATGTTAATAATAATATTATAAAGACCATTCACTTTATGTAAGTCTGAAAGTAATAGGGTGTTTCGCTATCTCTTATAATTTAGCAAATAGTTTGTGCTGCTCCAGCTGTTAGCTTCAATCTTAAAACATATGTGTGTCAGAGTTCATTGCACTCGCGTGTGGCCAAGTCCAGGTTGTGTTTGTCCGTTATAGTTACTTATACCTACTTTCCTAAACGAGAATGTTAATCATTCTCTTGCCTAGTTAGGCTGGCGGCCGTTTTCTTTATCCGTTGAACAGTGCAGATAGGCAAAATTTTGTTTGGTACTGTTCAAATATTTACGTAATTCCGACTTTCATTTCCGGTAAGCCATTTCCGTTAGGTACTACATGGTCAACTCAACAAAAATCCTCCCAGAGGGTAACACGGCTCTGTTACTTTATACCATAATTACTATAACAAAATAGTTTTATTTCAAAGCCTGTTTCCAGCTTTAAGGTTATGGTACAATAGTAGCAGACAGGAGTGTTGTACATGGTGTTCGAGGTATGGCACTAGCGCATCGATATCATCTGCAGCAGCAAGTTGAGCAGCAGCTTGCAGCACAGTGACACAACGAACTATTACAAATCGGTAACTTAAAGGACACCTACGAGCCAGACTCCCTGTAGCGCGTATTTCACTGACCACAAACCACCGCCATTTGTGACTTCGGTGTTGTCAACCGAGAGCTCATTGAATGGCAGAGTGTAGGTCAGTTGTATTTTCTGCCTCATTGCAGTGATAGCCGTGTGTTGGCTAGGAGGAGGGCAGCTGACGGCCTGGAACCACCCCGTCGGCGTGCTAGACACATTAGACCTACACAGCACGCTATATGGTCTGGAGTGCGATTTTGTATGACAGCGAGAGCACTTTTGTGGTTATCCCAACCTGACTGCAAATTTGTGCGTTAGTCTGGTTATTCGACCTGTTGCCTTGGCCTGCTGGATCATCAGCTCTGTCTTCGAGTGCATATGGGACATCATCGGACGACAACTGCAGCGTCGTCCACAAACAGCATTAACCACCCCTGTATCGACCGACCAAGTGCAACGGGCATGGAAATCCGTCCCACCAACTGCCCTGTGATCTTGCAATGTTAATCACTTAAATGTGTCCAGAACGAGATTTTCACTCTGCAGTGGAGTGTGCGCTGATATGAAACTTCCTGGCAGATTAAAACTGTGAGCCGGACCGAGACTCGAACTCGGGACCTTTGCCTTTCGCGGGCAAGTGCTCTACCAACTTAGCTACCCAAGCACGTTTCATGCCCCGTCCTCACAGCTTTACGTCTGCCAGTATCTCGTCTCCTACCTTCCAAACTTTACAGAAGCTCTCCTGCGAACCTAGCAGAACTTGCACTCCTGAAAGAAAGGATATTGTGGAGACATGGCTTAGCCACAGCCTGGGGGATGTTTCTAGAATGAGATTTTCACTCTGCAGCGGAGTGTGCGCTAATATGAAACTTACTGGAAGACTAAAACTGTGTGTCGGACCGAGACTCGAACTCGGGAGCTTTGCCTTTCGCTGGCAAGTGCTCTACGAGATACTGGCAGAAGTAAAGCTGTGAGGACGGGGCGTGATACGTGCTTGAGTAGCTCAGTTGGTAGAGCACTTGCCCGCGAAAGGCAAAGGTCCCGAGTTCGAGTCTCGGTCCGGCACACAGTTTTAATCTGCCAGGAAGTTTCACTTAAATGTGTTACCTAGACAGATGTACTCCCGAAATTTCATTACTCTGCATTAATTATTTTATGGTGCTGCGATTTGTTTTTCACTTCAGTGTAGAGGTGTGGTAAGGAATAGAAATGCCAACGGTAAGCGATTACATTCAGCATTGACTATATTGCGTAAACATTTGGTCGAGGTCGCAGACGACTGATGTCGCCGGGCAAAGCTAATTAACTCGACTTGACGCGCTGGAACTGCGGTTATAATCTGTACCTGGTGCGCGCAATCCGCGCCGGCCATACGTACGCTAATACAGGCCAGCCAACTACACGCCGACTGCGTGATGCGCTTGCCGCCCACTCGTGTTTGAATGTCACGGAACACGCGCTACGTAACCTCTGCGGTGATCTCTTCACTCTCCCCTCCCTTCTGCTGCGTGTTACGGTCTTCATTCATTCTAGAAGCACGGCATACTTTAATTACAAGTTTTTGTTGCAATATGCTACATGTTTACAGAGGAATTTCTGTTGAGCGGAGAGTCAGTTGTGATGTTTAATTACAGAGATAGTATTTTTTTGCTTTTATGTGAATGATAAGTGTTTTGTTGTTTCGTGTTTATTGCGATGATTTACTCTTTTTCTTTTAGAATGACAATAAAATTTTCGAAGTATTTTTTGTGCTTAAAGTAAGTTTGTTTGTTGATGATTTCTTCTGGGTATTTTTCCGTATGAGTGTAAAATTACATTTCCTCCAACATGTTCATTGTATGTCCTTTAGGTACTTTGTATAGAATTTTAAGGGCCCTTTCATTATTTCCTGTTTTATGTTCTTGGCTTTTTGAATGTAAGTAAAATGTGGATAGATTGTGTTCCCACTTTCGTGTGTGTTGGTGATCAAAACACATACGGCATCGATACTTTACTTTTTCAATAATTTTTTGAAGTATTTTGAGGTGTAGCTACACTTGATTCACAAATACAGAAAACAGATTTAGACATTGTTTACGATCCACCATGAATATAATTTCCATACAAATACCCTTGGAAAAGAGTAGTTACAGTTCTCATGTCGTTCGTAGCAACAGTACTACAGACTTCTGTTTGTTATAAATCTTTGTATATTCCGATCCATAACGCAGGAGTATCGCTCTTCAGGACCAAGGGGCAGATATTTTATGTTTTTACGACGTTGCAGTAATGGTGCGGTGTGCAGTATCGACCCTAAGACAGCTTTATTGCCGGACCCAAACCATTGACTCCGACATATCTTTTGTCCCGACGTTTGCAACTGACACACCATCGCTTCAGAAATAAAATTAAAAAATGAAAAATATTGTGTTCGCTCTTACGAAGTCGCACGGCAGTTCTTGATGGAACCTATTAGAAGTTCAGTTTGACAGCAGTGCTGAGCACTGTATGCTAACATCCTTAAGTTTTTGTCTCTCAGTCACGATCATTCATATCGTCCCTATAGCGATTATACCGGTTTTGAACCTTTGTATAACCTTTTCACATTGTGCTATTTAATTTATCATTTAAGTTTTGTAGTTGTCAAATAAGTAAGAACTATTCTTTCACGACTCGTACTGAAATTTTGATTCTTAAGCGATGATGACGCCTGAAGCTGTACACACATAGACACAGTAGTTCATATTGTTGGGACCGAGAAGAATTATATAGCCGTTGCGTGGTAGAAACATCAAAAAAATGAAATCTAAGTCAGATAAAATAAACGTAATTTACACTTGCCTGGTGAGTACAAAACCTGGTACGAGCTCTTGGCCGGTAGCTGTGGTCGAGCTGTTCTAGGCGCTTCAGTCCGGAACCACGCGGCTGTTACGCTCGCAGGTTCGAATCCTACCTCGGGTATGGATGTGTGTAATGTACTTAGGCTAGTTAGGTTTAAGTAGTTCTAAGTCTAGGGCACTTATGAACTCAGATGTTAAGTCCCATAGTGTTTAGCCATTTGAACGAATGCTTGTACAAAACCGTTATTGATTCCATCTGCAGCTATTTTTCTACACTTTCAACAACCAATCGTTTTTTTTTTATTTCTCTGTTAGTAGTGTATCAAATGACAACCATAACTGGATTTAATAATGTATTTGTTTGACATTTCGACTGAGATTCGTTTGTAAGGCGATATTCCAGTAACAGTAGTTACGCTAGTTGCTCTTCAGTAGACAGTCATATCGCTTGAATTCGTGTCAATAATTCAATTTTTTTGCAGTGTGCGTACACTGACATACTGAAACGGTACATATAAAATCCACGCGAATGTTCCTCGCGAAACTTTAACACTCGAACTCCATTAACGCTACACAAAGCTCATGCAATTATTTCCCATTGTAACTTCTTCCAAGCGTAAACATATAATTAAATTTATGGAGTTAGTTATAAGAAAGTGCTCCTTGTAAGAGATACCAGAATGACAGAAAAAAATCTTCTCTCCGTTGAGGCGCATAGTCATATAAAGTTTTGTAAATGGCGTCATAGTCACCATTGACTGTAAAAGATACGTATTTGCACAACTTCAGTTTTTGGTCATGTGGCCATTGCCGAGCAGTATGACTGTGCTTTAGCACATGTCGAAATCTAAAAACCTTCTGACATCTAAAAACCTTCTGACATCTATTCATGTCGTCGTCGTATCTGTATCTTGAGTCTTTTAACGTTCTTAACATCTTTAACATGAAGCGCACATGGCAACTTACTTGCAGTGCAAACACTGTACACAAACAGTTATTTGATGATATTCATATTAAAGATTCCAGCAAAATTGAAACACTCAACGCACAGATACGATGACGACATGTAGACGTGTCAGAAGAATTTAAGATTTTTACTTGGCTAAAGCACGTTTAAGCCACTTGATAACGGTCATACGGCCGAAATTGCGTTAGTGTAGTCAAAGGCGACTATGATGTTTTCGACAGGGAAATGTTGTACAGATACGGATGGAAGTGTTTTCAGTGGGGAACTTTTACAAAGGCACATGATGTGCCTGTCTTAGGTTTATGACCAAACACGAACGTAATATTTTCTATCCCACTGACATTACCTGAAATGATTTACAGTAAACTTAGCTGTTGACTGCCGTCTGAGTTGCATGTACACGTTGTATCTCCCAAGTTGTTGTCAGGCAATCTTACGGGCGTCTTTCAAGAATTCTAAACTAGGCTCCACATTCCGGGGCACACGAGGCTCGTCTGTCCCTTAAATGCAGATGTACGACAGAATAGTTAAGAATGCAAAATTATTTTTAATGCATAATTTATTAGGTTGATGATTTATGAAAGATATCTCAAAGTTTCGTAATCGAAACCTGCATAGAAATGTGGTTTAAAAAATTTGTTTTTGACCTCTGCGCCTGCCTTTCTGCGCTGTGATCCACACCTTCTCTACGATAAGCATATGTGTGTAGCAGTCTGTGAAAGAAATGAAGGGCAAGAAGCCAGAAGATGGAAAGCCACTGGGAGGTGCTAACTGATTGACAGACGGAGAAATTCACACACCACAAAAATATTACGGAAAACCCATCAGGGACAAAATACATAATGTGAAAAATATTCAGGAAGCAATATGGGCGATATTCTTCCACAAACGTTCCACAGACAAGAATTCTCAGCACTTCCAATGTGACGTATTGTAGTGCAAATATCTTCAGGCAGGATGCAGTGGAAAGCTATACACCCATAAGCATAGTTTGCCACTTGCTGTTTTAAATGTTATAAAGCCAACTCTCAGATACCTAGTCAGTCCTGGACTGTTGAAAAATGTCTACACGGGAAAACATAAAACATGAATGAGATCGATAATCGCCTTATATGGATCCGTTGTCGAGAAACAGTATATGTCTCCTAAAATATTCTGAAGATAGCTGCATGTGATGCCTGTCTAGCGTTTAATAGTGGAAATGTAGGTAGGATTAAGTGCCTGCAGAAATTAGGCTTCCATCCAGATGCATTCGCGCTGAAGACACTCAGAAGCATAGATAAAGCACAACTTGACGAAGGCGTGGCAGTAGAAGAGAATATGAGACTATTCAAAAGGTTGCTAGGGAAAGGAGTTAGGCAAAGAGAATACTCCAGGAAGACAAGGAAGAGCATGTCGATTATGGATACTGACAGCATTTGTGACTAGAGGTATGGTAATATTTTAAAAAATTGAGATAAAAACCTAAAATGAGATTTGCCAAAGGGGGCGTTTTTGTGACGTAATGGACCTTTTCTCAGGAAATATAAAAGCTAACATCCTCAAATTTGGTATCACTCTTGTAAATCACTTATCGAATAATACTGTGCAGCACTTTTTCTGTATCTCGTGTCTGAGAAAAGTTCTCTTGTAGTATATGAGGAAACAGAGCTGTCTCGGTTCACATAAAACTGAAAAATTAATTTCAGTGGAACTATGAGCTTAAAGAAAAATCTGTTGCACTCGTTTTACCACGCTTTTTTGTGGATGTAAGCTGTATAGTTTCAGTTTAAATGCTTAATTAGTTTATCAGAAAAGGCGCATTATATGTACACAGCTAATTAAAAATTCAAATTTTTATAAAATTAATGTCATTAAGATATCGAACAAAAACTGCACGGAATATCATGCAATATGTTCTACAAAATAGCGTCAAGTTTTAACACTTTATGTATAGTTCTGTAGTAGATATCGATGTGTAAATGGCGGTACGCATTTTGGCCTACGTCTGCCCTTAAGATAAACTCATTATGATATTGTTAGTGGCCCGGAAATAAGCACTAAATATTACAAAAGAAATATTTCCTAGAAAATTTCAGTGGTAAATAATTCCTGTAGCAAGTCTGGGTAACAAGGGTATTACATTTAGCTTGTAAACTGTTATTGCACTTACAACACACAGTGATTTTACATATTACTGCGATAGCGTTAGCCTCATGTGTCAGTGAAAATTCAATAATAAAAAAAGAATCATCACACTCTCAAAATTTCAAATTAATAATGATTACTTGTAGCTGTGGAACGAAATTTCTTGCTTCTTTGTTCTTAATTTTGGTGACGAGCCAAGCTGAGATATATTAATGATTAATAGTTCGTCTCACTTAAAAGGTGATACAAAAACTTTTTATTTATGTAATGTTGGCCCTTCCTCTTAAGCTGGTTGTGGATGGATGCAAATCAGCAGTGACTAGATTTTACAAGTAAATAAACAAACTATAAAAACAGTTGCACAGTATTGTCTATGCACCACTATGCCAGTGGCGTCTCATTCAAGACATCCCGTATAGCCACGGACGGATGTAACCCTCTAGTGAAGTTGTTCTGTGCATTCCTGATACGCGAGTGTATTCTGTAAACAAAGTCCAGTTCGCTAACAGCAGAAACTGAATAAAATGAAATAATAAGAACAAGGAAATCTAGACACAGTGTAGGGTCGAAATCCAATAAGCAGAACAGCATGATTGATAGCAATTCATACTACAGAATGTGCTGGAGTGAACGATGGCTGCCTGCTTGGCCCCTCTACTGTGAACAACTCAGCCCATGTGACATGCTGCACACGCTCTTGGTAGTGATTGTTAACCGTGAGTTGTAGCACCTCTGAACTGCAATTAATATCGGCCGTTGGCGGGTATGTTAAATCCTCCCACCCTGAAATCACATGTAGGGCCGAAAATGTCATGGTTTATGTTGGTGCCAGCACAAGGGGGAGAGCGGGGAGTGGAGGAGGAGTGTATGAAGTGGCAGAACACTCCACCAATGTATTCAGAACCATGATCGAAGGAGCGGCCGGCTCAGGTGGCCAGGCCGAATACTGCAAGCGGAGACGACGAGGCCAGCAGCACTCTGGAGGCAGCAGACTATCCCAGTAGAACAAGGGTGATGGAAGGTTGGGTAGAAGGGAGCTGTTCCAGGTAATAGGGTCCCACACCATGATCTCCTCAACAGTGAGTGGAGACGCAGGGGGGAGGTCATACTGTCACAGAGGGTGAGGACGAGAGGTATTGATGGTGGTGGATTTGATGTCCGGCTAAGGGGTCGGAGGTAGTGGCGGCGATAGGGGCGTAGAGTACAACTTTAGTTGCGGGTTCTGGGGGAAATTGCATGGACAAATACAGGCGCACTACAGATAGATGAGACTGTCCAAAGATTGGTCATTCTGCACAGGATGCAGGATATCTAGAAGGGTACAATGCAGGCACTCATGCAGCAGTTTAGAATGACTGACCCTGTTGATGGGAGTTGGGCCAATATGTTGCGAGGTAGCTGTGCAGGACTTCCTCGATATGCATCTGCAAGGCTTTCCACAAATGGGTTTTGGAAATATGGATCATATGTTCAGCCTCCACATTGGAGGCAGGGTAAAAGGTTGTGACAGAAAGGCCTGGAACTGCTGAGATGTAAATGTGGGCCTGTTACGAAACATCAGAGTGTGCATGGCGTCCTCCCAGTGGCGAATATCATCTAGAGGTAACGGATGGTAGCAGGTGTGGTAGTGGAAATCACCTACACCACATAAGCGAAGTTCGAGAGAGCATCCATCACCAGCAGCCACATAGCTCCCGGATATGGTCAAGCAGAATCAATGTGGAGCTTCTCCCATGGACGGTTAGGCTGTGGCGAGAAACTTTGCAACAGTGGTAGTTTGATTGAGGGAGCAAGCGCGACTGGAATGGCACACGTGTTCAATATCGTCATCGATGCCAAACCAGTAGTCATGCCACTGGGTCAACGCCTTCATGTGCGTCATCCCCAAACACGAAGAATGAAGCAGCTGGGGGTTGCGGGCCACGGCGGAGATGGAGTCCTAGCAGTCAGAGTTCTCTTTGGCCATCATTAAGGCGTCCTTTATGGCGTTGAGCCAGTAGCGCAACGATGAATTGTCAAATGCGTGGTTGGCCTGACTGGAAACATGCTCAAGCGACTCCTTCTGTATCGCACACAAAACTTACCATAGGACCAGATCGCGATGAATCTCTGCAGTTACCTCGTGCGCGGTCAGCGGGAATTTATCTAAGGTTGTTTTGAGATGTTGGACCAGGGCAAAAGAGAAACAAACTGTCTCCTGGTGATCAAATTCTGCGTCGGGTCAAGAGGAAGGCGTTGGTGTGATGGATGTTGGGGTGAAAGTGGCTTTCACAGTGGTACTCACTTAAAAACAACGCCCAGCACTGCAGACTTTTCCAGGAGCTTAGAAAGATGCTATAAAAACGAAATCTAGGGGAGTGGGGGAGGGTGGTCAGTCAGAAGGTTGAATTTGCTTCCATACAAATACACAGGAAATTTATTGTCCACGTAAATGATGGCAAAAGTCTCTTTCTTAGTTTGTGAATAGTTGAGTTGCGCCACAGTCAACGTTTTGGGTTAGGAAGTGATTGGCCGGTCACAACCATATGACAACTTACGGAACAGAACCGTCGCAATTCTGTACTAGGACGCACCCGTCGTGTTGACGACCGGTGCAAATGACATCATACACAGCGCGGCCTTCAGACTGTTCTTAAAGCACCGAATAGCGTTTTGAAAGACAGCCAACCCAAAAAATTTATCTCCCTTCTTCCGCAGCTGACTTAGGGGTGTGTAATTTGCGACACAGAAAGAATAATCTTCGAATTGTGTGTGATTTTATCGGGGAATGACCACAACTGTTGAAGTTTAGTAGAGACCGACATATTAGTGATTACAGCGACGTGATCGCCCTTGGGCACGATGCCATAGTGACTAAGAATATGCCTCTAGTATTTGACACTGAGGGCGAAGAAATTGCGTTTATCCAACTGACAGCGTAAGCCTCTTTTGTGGAACCGTTTGAAAAGCGACTGAAGGTTCCTGTACTGTTCCGTGTGTGCCGACTCCATAATAATATCATCCAAATAATTAACAGACTGTGGAATACTCCGAATCAGTTGTGCTAAATACTTTTGAAAACTACAGGTGCACTAGCAACCCCAAACGGTAAGCGACTGTGCCTGTATAACCGAACGATATATTTAACACTTTTAATGGCATGTGGCCGCCAGCAGCCTTAGCAGAACCGCGTGCCAGACGACGTGTGGCTGTCCTGGGTCTGGCAGGGAAACATCCATCACTAAGCGTGCGACAATCAATGTGTGAAGACCAGCTGCTGACGCGATGTATTCTCGAGCGGCAGTTGTACCGGGTGGTTGTAATCAAAGTGCAGTTAGTCACAGAGGTGCGTCGTGAGCTGTAATTAGCGTACGGCAGTGGCACTTAGTGGATATGCTAATGTGTTATTACGTAACCGATTGGAAATGGAAAAAAGTAGGTCCAGTTCTGATCACCAGGAGCAAATCTGGCGTTGTAAATGTGAGAAAGGCGTATAGAAATGTTTTCATATGTAATAAATCAGGAACGACACGAGGGCAGAAAAGGTAAAAGTGAGATGAGCATGAAGTTGATTTTATTATTAACTACCACTTATACAATTTATTAAGTATGAGCGTCGGAGACGTCAACAAGATGCTGCATAGGTAAAATAACGTAACAAACGTTGCTTGCAGTAGTTACGGTGGCCCTGTAATTAACGGAAAGTCATCGAGTAAAACAGAAGTGATTTCTGATGTTCCGCAAGGTAGTGTTATAGGCCCTCTGCTGTTCCTTATTCATATAAACGATTTAGGAGACAATCTGAGCAGCCGTCTTACGTTATTTACAGATAATGCTGCCGTTTGTCGTCTAGTAAAGACATCAGAAGATCAAAGCAAATTGCAAAACGACTTAGAAAACACGTCTGTATGGTGCGAAAATTGCCAGTTGACGCTAAATTATGAAAAGTGTCAAGTCATCCACATGGGTGCTGCTTGAATCCCTTAAACTTGGGTTACTTGATAAATCAAACAAATCTAAAGGGCATAAATTCAACTAAATACCTAGGAAGTACAATTACGAACAACTTAAATTGGAGTGAATTCATAAAAAATACTGTGTGGAAGGCGAACCAAAGACTGCGTTTTATTGGCAGCTCACTTACAAGATGTAATTGATCTGCTAAAGCCATACACCATGCTTGTCCGTCCACTTTTGAAGTACTGCTGTGCGGTGTAGGATCCTTGCCAGATAGCATTAACGGAGTACATCGAGAAAGATGACAGAAGGTCAGCACTTCTTGTATTATCGAGAAATAGGGGAGAGTGTGTCTCGGACATGAACAGGATTATGAGTAGGCATCATTAAAACAAAGGCCTTTTTCCTTAAGGGATAATCTACTCACGAAATTTCAGTCACCAGGTTTCTTCTCCGAATGCGAAAATATTTGTTTACGCCGATCTAGATATGTGGAAACTATCATCATAATACAATAAGTGAAATCAGAGTTCGCACTTAAAAATATACGTGTTCGCTTTTACCGCGCGCTGTTCGAGATTGGAGTAATAGAGAATTATTGCGAAGGTGGTTCGATGAAGCCCGTGCCAGGCACTTAAGTGTGATTTGCAGATTATCTATGTACATTTAGATGTGTTCTTGCATACTGGCCTTCAGATCTGTTAGAGACCAAACGTGTCCCTGATAAACGCTTTGTTTTAGATATCCCCAGACCCAAAGGTCGCATGGATTCAGATCAGGTGATGTTGCAGGCCATGCATCGAGAAAACCTCTGGAGAAAGGTATCATTAAGCAGAGCTTCCTCTGGGCGAGTGACGTGATGCATTGGCCCATCTTGCATGAAAACAGTAGTTTCGACTGTATTGTTCTCCTCTAAAGCGGGAATCACATGCTGTACAAGGTCTCGATAACATGCAGACGTAACGGTACACTTGGCAGGCCCTCTATGTGTATTCTCTTAATAGAAGAATGGACTGAGAATAGAGGTGGTTATGAATCCGCACCACTCAGTCACATGCGGCGAGTGCAGTGGCTTTTTATGCACGACACGTGGTCTAACAGTACCCCAAATTCGGTAGTTCTGCTTATTTGCTGAACCCTATGTGTAAAATGTACCTTGTCACTCAGTAGAATATAGTTGTCCACGACTCAACTTCAGTCCGTGCCAGAAACCAAACAGCAAATTCAGATGTTGCTGCTGATCATGAGGTTTCAATTGCTTCACTGCATGGAACTTGAACGGATAACGGTGTTAAATGCACTGCAGAACTTACCGTACTGTTTACCATAGGATGGACAGCTCTCGTAACGTTGCACTAGCACTACCAGAGGAACGTGCTAGATCATCAGTTACAGCAAAACCAAACACGGCAATAAAGTCCAGCGGGATAGCACGCCTTCCTCCTTCAGGGCCGGCCGCGGTGATCGAGTGGTTCTAGACGATTCAGTCCGGAACCGCGCGACTTGTACGGTCGCAGGTTCGAATCCTGCCTCGGGCATGGATGTACGTGATATCCTTATGTTAGTTAGGTTTAAGTAGTTCTAAGTTCTAGGTGACTGATGACCTCAGATGTTAAGTCCCATAGTGCTCAGAGCCATTTGAACCATTTTTTCCAGTCTAAATATCTACTAAGGTTCGCTGCCACATGATAATTACAGCACTCACTGGACCTCTGTGAGTAGCTGCACTTTAATTAGCCGCCGGTATACACGCCACCTTGAAATCTGTCTCTGAAAAATAGTGGCGTCCAGACAGTTTTGTTAACAAATCATCCGTAGTGGTATAGAATAGAGATCGATGTTAGACTGGGCATTTATAATGGACTTCAAAGTACCACAAATGTATAAAGAGCAGTTAGGTTTTTGAGGACAACCAAAGTTGTCGGCCATTGACTGATCCCCTGGAGCTTGGTCTCGTGGAGAGAGACCTCCGGTCAGCCCTACATCGCAAGGTCCGCGATGTCTGGAGCTCTGAATGGTCTGTCTTGAAGACGCCAAATAAGCTCCGCATGGTCAAGTCGTCCACGGCCGTATGGAACTCATCCTTGAGGGGCAAGCGTAGGGACTCAGTTGTTCTCTGCCGTCTCCGAACTGGACAGACGCGGTTGACACAGAGCTATCTCCTTCGTCGTGAGAACCCGCCCAAGTGTCACTGTGATACAGAGCTGACAGTGGTCCATCTTCTGATGGACTGCCCCCTTTTAGCCCCCTTGCGGCAGTCCTTTAATTTACCAGCTGCACTTCCTTTAATTTTAGGTGACGATGCCTCTCTAGCTCTCTCAGTTTTACGTTTTATCCGTGGAGCTGGGTTTTATCACTCGCTCTAGTGTGGGCGCTCTCGCATGATTTCTCATGCTACACCCACTCCAGCGACTTTTAATTGTGACGTGGATACCAAAATGGTGTCTTTTATGGTAACAAGTTGTGTTGGTACCTCTGTCAACGCTTTCCAGCTGGAGGTTCTTCGTTTGTAGTTGAGTGGTTGACCTTTTACCTGATCCGTCAACCACTGTAGTCTGTTTTACACTAGTCAACTATTTGCTCTGATCCTTTTAAGTGTCCTCTGTTTTGTGTTACTGCGGTGTTCATTTTAGCTCTGTACCCCTTGGTGTTCGCTCCCTCTGGGTGCAGAGGTTACGCTTTTACTGTACAGGCCTTTTAAAAGTATGTCTGTTTGGAACAGGGGACTGATGACCTCGATGTTTAGCCCCCGTCAAACCCCAAAACCAAACCATTGACTGAACGAAACCAGGGAAATGATGCCTTGGTCGTGAAGCCACGCAGACACTATTTGAACAGCATCTCTAACCGCAAACGGTAGCGGGCGTCCTTTACAAAATTTCGGCACTGCTAAAAGCTTCATACAGATGTGACCAATAAAACTGCGTGCAGGTCCGAGTCTTATTAAAAAATTTCCTTGTAATAATTACGCAAATCGTCAGTATCAGAGAAAGGCATGGCCGGCCGGTGTGGCCGTGCGGTTCTAGGCGCTTCAGTCGGGAACCGTGCGACCGCTACGGTCGCAGGTTCGAATCCTGTCTCGGGCATGGATGTGTGTGATGTCCTTAGGTTAGTTAGGTTTAAGTAGCTCTAAGTTCTAGGGGACTGATGACCACAGATGTTATATCCCATAGCGCTCAGAGCCATTTGAACCAGCCAGAGAAAGGCATGGGTTTGGCGTCTAAAATGTCTTATTCAACTATTTTGAAATCAAAACTGGTAAATGCGTGTGAGTGAAATATGTTAGCAGCTGTAAGGGAGCGCACAACTAACAATAGAAACTCCCCTTCGAACCTCCCTCCAATTTAGTTGTAAGATGGCCCAGTGCATAGCCCGTCAGAAACTCAGATCAAGCATGAAAACAGGAAGAACGTGTACTGAAGTGTGAAAAAAGACAAAATAGAAAAAAATGAATGGTCTAAGGTTAACAAGTGCAACATCGAGCGCAGTTGAAGAGCAACGGCGACGTGGTTAAATGGTCACCGTGTTACACTGCTAAGTGGACGGCTCAGGTTCAAAACTCCCTCAGGCCACTTATTTGTTTTTTCACAAAATTATGAACTGTCCGGCTGGTCATTGAAAATTTTGTTCCCTGTCTGTAGTTTTTGCAGCTGTCATACGATACATTGGTTATAGAGTATGAGTCATGTGGTAAAACTACATTAGCGTTGCAAGTAAATGTGATGAATAGTGAGAGCAGGCGAGATACCGCATTGACGCCTCACACAAATGAAAACAACAAATAAACGAGTGCGAACTATTTTTCAACAAAACAATTCGAGAGTCAAAACGTCCAAAACGAAACACAACTTCAAAAACGTTAATAATATATGTTTTAACAGAACACAGGGAAAACTGTGTGATTGTGAAACTGTTGCATTCATATGTTGCAGCAAATGTGACAAACTATTATGTTTTCATCATTTCCTTGGGAGTGATTACATTCACATTCATATGAACATCTAAATATGCAAGGAGTGATATGTCACTTACTTACCAGGTGTACAAATTAGGTCGGTCGGTAAGAGATTCCTGTTATATGACGCACATTGTCACTAATGCCGTGTATGACACACCAGCCGTGTTTTCCGGATTCGGTTGATTGGTCGCCTTGTCGTCAAAACTTTGTAGTTCCCCTTCGAAAGCCACTTCTTTTTGCCTGCTAATAGAGTAGTTGTGCAAAATCAACTTACATTATAGGGCCCTTCCTTACACGTCGCTGCTGCAAACGGACGATACACCACGACACAAACACAAATTTGAATACAGTGAACAGCGGAAAAAAGGAATTGAACGGGTGAGCGTGGAACACTACTGGCCCTGTTTGTTTTCAATACTGTGATCACTTAACCACGATGCTGAAGCTGTTCCACACTGCTATGTTTCACTTCTTGTGCTTGGACCGTTCACTGTTTCTATTTTGCATTTTTTTTTCACTGTTCATAACACCTTATCACAGTTTTCATATTTGATCGGTGTTCAATTTTTGACAGATTGCCAACTGAGCCTGCTTACCACAAAATCTGAGGGGGGTGCGATGGGGAGTTTCCCTTGTAAGAAGGTTAGCACAAATTCTACGGTTTTGTACTTAGTTGTCACAAAAGTTTTTCCAGGTGAGGAATGACCGTATGACCTCGCTGCAGTAAGACATAACCAACGCTGGCCCCTTCGCAGTGAAGGAGAGCTGAGCTGCCGATATTATCATTTACTAATGGGATAGTGACATGGCAGCGTCATTGTTCAGCTGAAATTTCACGGACCAACCGAAAAGAGACATGTCGGACATAAGCTTTCATGTCGGTGGGGCAGCCACCAGTTCCTAAACCATGACAGTGTGGATCGATGTGTTGTCCGTAAGCCGCGGACGAGTACGAGGTCGACGGACCACTTGTTGACATACTGCTGCTAGGTGGCGCCGCCTGCCGCAGGTCCTACAGTTGGCTGCGCGGTGAGAGCAGCTACTTCTGGAATACTGGCTGCTGTAGGCAGTGCAGGACTGCAGTTTCTTTACCAGCGAAGCACGTCGCAATACTGACGAGGGAGAGTGTTTCCGACTCACTCAATTAATACTACAAAAAAAGGTCATTCGACGGTGAACGGGGAGAAGAGTGATCGATCTACTGAAGTCCTCCACGAGACTTAAAGGCAGAAAAAGAAGATGATAAGTCTAATTTATCATTTGACTGCTGCTCGTAGTGGTAACAAACTTATTTTGATATTTGAATTTTATTTGTGAAAGCATACTGTGTTTCAGAAACAACCTCGAAAGATTGAGTAATTTTAAGCACACCGCCAAGACTAGGATAGGAGATGTCAAAGCTTTTGCTGCGACCTCCTTGTCAGGTGCAAGACACAGAGTCACATTCCGAATCCGTGATTCTGCGTACGAAACTTAACAGTTCTGACATGTGAATCTGCGCGGTGCCCCGAAAAGCGGCAACCCATGCTGAGTAAGGCTGCCCAAGTTGTTCATGTCACTGATCAAACTGTAGCCTAGCTGGAACATGACGCGTGTGACTGTAGTATGCAGTTCACACTGCACAAAGATCACTGAATGACAAAGTATTAGGGACCAAGACTGGTTGTAGTTTCTACACCACTTAGTTCTAGTATAAACTAGAAGATTAGAGCAAATCAATTTGCCGACTGCCAGGAAGGCTATAATCACACACAGTTAAGTTAAAAACGATTGACTCAGACTTCCTAGCTCTCTGAACAACTGTCAAAGACTACAGAGAGTGTTGTGGGCTTATCTGTGTCTACCTCATGTTATTTTCGATGCTGTTGAGACACGAGTTGCAGCAGAACAACATTCTGTTCTTGCTGTTACTGCCTTATTCCCCCTACTGCTGTTGTTTCACCTCCAAATGTAGGTGCCAAAGTTCTAGAATCTATGAATCCGTAAATCTGGCACTGGATCGAAGTGTGTCGACTAAAGCACGGTGGGGGAGACAGCATCACCACTTTTCTGTCCGCTCCAGATAAGATTGCATGAAACCATAAACAAAGCGACGTTTCTAGAGAACATAACACTAAATAAAAATCAGCAGCCGGCAGCTGTTAGTTAGGTTTACTTAGTTCTAAGTCTAGGGGACAGATGACCTCAAATGTTAAGTCCCATAGTGCTTAGAGCCATTTGGAACCATTTTGAAAAATCAGCAAGTCCTGGTACAGGGTGGTTACAATGGAAGTGCAGCTACTTACAGAGGTTCAGTGTGGGCTGCACCCATCGTATGGCAGAGAAACGTGGTAGGTATTCTACGTACTACGTTAATGCGGAACCGATTTACGCTGAAAAAAAGTTAGTTCCAAATTTGGCCACCGGCTGAAACTTGGCAATGTGAATGAAGGAAAGACGTATAGAAATGTTTCCGTATGTAGAGGATTAGGGAAGGGACGTGGGCAGAAACTGTCAAACAAATGAGAAAGGCACAATGTTGATTTTATTATTAACTGCCGCTTACACAATTCGTTTAATACGAGCATCAGAGATGTCGACGAGATGCTGCATCCGTAAAACGACGTGATCCAAGCAACATGTTCCTGTATACTGGTCTTAAAATCAGGTAGAGACCGAACATGTCCCTGGTAAACCGTTCTTTTAGCTATCCTCAGAGCCAAAAATCACAGGGTTTCAGATCAGATGATGATGCAAGCCATGCGTCTGGAAAGCCGCTGGAGATAACACGTCCGTTGAAGGTTGTATTAATCAGGTCTTTCACTGGACATGGAACATTAGGTGTTACCTCATCTTGCATGGAAACAGTGATTTCTGACAGCTGCACTCTACCAAAGCAGAAATCACTTGCTGTGTATGGAGCTCTCGATAACGTGTTGACGTCACGGCACTACCTGATAGGCCCTCTTGGCGTTTTCTCTTCCAAGAAGAACATAACGAAAGTAAAGGTGCTTGTGGATTTACACCACAAAGTCACGTACGGCGAGTGCAACGGCTTCTCGTGCACAACACGCGGCTTCACAGTACCCCAAATTAGGCAGTTCTGTGTACTCACTGCACCCTCTAGTGTAAAATATGCCTTGTCACTCCTTAGAATATTGACTTGTTGAATAATCGGGACCTCTGCCGGATATTCACATAGTTCTCGCACGAAATTTCGACGGCGTAACTCGTTGTCTTCTTCGGGTGCCCGGCCACGTGTCATCAACTTCGATCCATGCCAGAAACCAAACGCAAATTCAGGACGTTGCTGCTGATCATGAGTTTTCTACGCCACCTGGATCTTGTACGGGTACCAGGGTAAAACAGACCACAAAACTTTCCGTACTGTTGACCATGGGATGAAAAATTCTCGTGGCGCTGCACAAGCATTAATACCACCTGGGGCACGAGGTGCACGGTCAGTTCCAGCAACACCATCGTCGTGAGTAACTTCCAACTGAATACTACGCCTTACTCTTCGAGACGCCTCATCAAGTTCAGTCCTGTTTTCGAATTTCAGCATCATTATCTTTAAACCATTTAATGGCATCGGCCCTCTCCTCAGACCTTCCACTTGGCGATACTCTCTCAAGGTATTGCTGCCGTTCACATAAAACAGTTTCATTAACAGCGCACCATCTCGCTTCTCGATAACAGTACTGTTCACCCACGGTACGGCGAGTGAAATGACAGTGTGGATGGTTGGTTCTGAGCACTATGGGACTCAACTGCTGAGGTCATAAGTCCCCTAGAACTTAGAACTACTTAAACCTAACTAACCTAAGGACAACACAAACATCCATGCCCGAGGCAGGATTCGAACCTGCGACCGGAGCGGTCGCGCGGTTCCAGACTGTAGCGCCAGAACCGCTCGGCCACCAGCGGCCGGCGACAGTGTGGATGTCATGGCCTCATACGAACAGTGTACAGTGCCAGATTTTCACCTGGTAGCCAGAATTGGAACTCATCTTGCCCAGCGTAAACCATTTCCGCTTTTAACGCATTCGAGTATCTACCAAATTTCGCTGCAATACTATTATTTCAACTCTCACTGGACCTCCGTGAGTAGCTGCACTTTAGTTATAACCGCCCTGAATGCTGCAGGGTGGAAATCCAAAAAGCACTGTTGACAGCAGCTCACGAAACGGACTGTGCTAGACTGAATCACTACTGCCTGCCTGCCCTATTGCTGCGATCGGCTCAGCCCATGTGATTTGCCGCGCATGCCCCTGATGTTGATCGTTAACCGCGAGATGTAGTACCTCTGAGCCACGATCGATTTCGGAAGTTGACGGCCGTATTAAAAAGCGTACTGATGCTAATGTTCCACATGCGAAAAGGAATGCTATTATTCCTGAACTAGGAACAGCAGGGCACATAAAGGAAGTGGTTGTGGAAAACAGAAGTGTGAGTATTCGATTCACATATGCACAGTTCCTGTTTATTGGCAAGTACTTATGTAAACAAAGAGATCCCCAGCAGAAATCACTTGAAGTAAATATGGCATCAACAACAGTAAACTGTAGCCTGTTTTTCACGAAAATATACGTTTGCGGAATTTATAAAACTTCAAAGTATCGATGAGACTGATTAGCGTAAATAATGTCCTGAGTACGTCTTATGCCGTTATTTTTCTAAGTTAAACTTCGTTATTGTTGCTGTGTCTTTGTAAGAGCGTGATCCGTAATTTACCACCAAACATTCTCGTTTGGTTCGGTAATGGCCGACAGCTGTCTTACCATGTTTCCAGTGAGGACACATTCGCTATCTTCAATTTTCTTCGACTGCTAAGTTATTACCTTCAGCAGCCAAATGATCTATTCATTAATACAGGAGGCAAGTAGCCACACCAATTAGAAGACTGGAATTGTACGCCGGTAGGAAGAACTTTATTTTTTCCAGCGTTGCCAAGATGTTAATGTGACTCACTTTCATCAGACAGAAGACTGCGTTATAGGATCCACCTTCTCATCGGTCTGCGAAGAATTCTCTTTGACAATCTATCGTTGTAAAATCTGTACATGGTTCCACCGCGCGTTTCTGTGAATTCAATAATTTTTACAATTTCCAACTCGTTCCGTTGAATGGCTCAAATGGTTCAAATGGCCCTGAGCGCTATGGGACTTAACATCTGTGGTCATCAGTCCCCTAGAACTTAGAACTACTTAAACCTAACTAACCTAAGGACATCACACACATCCATGCCCGAGGCAGGATTCGAACCTGCGACGGTAGCGGTCACGCGGTTCCAGACTGAAGCGCCTAGAAACGCACGGCCACACCGGCCGGCTGTGCCGTTGAATCTCGTTCGTTTTCTCGCGCAGCACTAATTTCAAAAATCTCTTTACCGCAGACTGGATCGTGGTTTTGAACTTGTCTATTAATATCCATTGAACGCTGCCATGTACACAACCAGATGCACCCAGTGTTTTGTGTAATGTCGTAAGCGTATCTTTCTTAGCTCTTTTCCGCGGCTTTTTTCTAATGGTCCAACGTACGGGCTAGACAATTTTCATTTACTGTCTTTATCCACTTCGGTTAAACGGAGACTATAAAAAAGGAATAGGTAGAAAAATACATTGCAGATTAAAAACAAACCATCGACCTAGGTATCTTTGTAGGTGGAATACACAACTGGAAGTTAGGAAAGGTTAAAGGGCAGCTGAAAGTGATGACTGGATGTACAGGTCTCAGTCAGATTGATGAGGCAGCCCCCGTTTTTCACATAAGGGTTACATCCCACCGACACTGAAGCCATTAGGGGAAATTAACCACACTCCTCACGTAACAGAGCGCTGACGCTGAAACGTAAAAGTAAATCCCGTGACAAAATCCGTGGTTATTTGAGAACGTTGTTTAGCGTGAGGACGATTCGAAAGATAAATTAATGAGTTTCGAAACCACGTTTATTGAGCGCACACGAGGTACAAGCTGCAGCAGAGAGTCCTCCTATTGACGCTGCCCGTTAAAAAAGTTCCGAAAGTGATTTCAGTCGTCAAGTTTCAGCGTCGACAGCACAGTAACTACGGTAGCAATTTGAACTAACAGCTGTAAACAACAAATTTGCCTTCAACCATTCAGTTGTGAACAGGCAGTGTTAAGTAGTGAAAATGCGGCCGTAGTGTGTCGTCGTCGTTGTTGTATCACAAATCGCAATGGGTTATTATCTCAGAATCAATTACTCACCAAATTCTCCAGAAAGCTCTGAAGGAAAGAAAAGTCTGTACGACACAATTCGAATTCCTAAAAAAAACTACGCGTGGATGCCTGCATGAACTTGAATAAAAACCAAAATGCGGACAACTATTTGCTGGAAAAAACATAATGGGTGATAAGATGTGATAATATTAATATGAAAGTAACACTGTGCGACAAATTACATATATTCTAGTTAAGGGGGCGAGTTGAATGAGAGGGCAATGAATGACTTTTCTGACAGTTTAACATTGTGGCATGTGTGTTGTATCAAGGGAAGGGGCGTGGGGCGGAGGAGACTATGTGGTGTAACACCTGAAGCATTCAACCAACCACCGTAACATTCTCAATCTTTTATTAACCCGGTCCAAACTTTTAAAACTGAAGGGATGTAATACACTCCAAGAAAAAAAAAGGAAGGGACCGATGGCCCTAGCAGTTTGGTCCCTTCAATCCCGCGAACCAACCAACAAAAAGGAAAAGGGAAGCAAGGCATTATTCGAATGGGACGGAAATCGGTAGGTTTTACGTACATGTGCAGACAAACAGGTGATTACAGTTTCAGAACAACTGGACGATATATTCAAAAGAAAGAGTTTTTCAAACTGAAGAAGTCAATGATGCGATGGTACATCTCTGGCCCATAAGCAAGCAGTTATTCAGCTTGTCATTGATTGACAGAGTTGTTGGATGGGGTATGAGAGTGTGTGTTTGTCCTTAGGATAATTTAGGTTAAGTAGTGTGTAAGCTTAGGGACTGATGAACTGACTCAAATGGCTCTGAGCACTATGGGACTTAACATCTGAGGTCATCAGTCCCCTAGAACTTAGAACTACTTAAACCTAACTAACCTAAGGACATAACACACATCCACGCCCGAGGCAGGATTCAAACCAGCGACCGTAGCGGTCGCGCGATTCCAGACTGAAGCTCTTAGAACCGCTCGGCCGGCTAGGGACTGATGACCTTAGCAGTTAAGTCCCATACGATTTCACACATTTTAACATTTTAAGTTGTTGGATGTCCTCCTGAGGAATATCGTTCCAAATTCTGTCCAGTTTGAGCGTTAGATCGTCAAAACGACGACCTTGTTGGCCAAGGTGCGGTTTGGCAAGCACAGAGATAGGCAGTAGACACACTCGCCGTGTGCGAGCAGTCATTATCTTGCCCAGGATGGCTTGCCGTGGAGTGCAACAAGACGGGTGTAGAACATCATCGACGTACCGCTGCGCTGTACGAGTGCCGTGGATTACAACCGTCGAAATCCTGCTAGGAAATGAAACTGCGTCGCAGACCAACACTACTGGCTGTTGGGCAGTATGGCGGCATTCTACAGCTGTATGAGCGTCTCCAGACAGGTCTTCGGTCTGGAACTTCATTGACTGGAGTAGAATTGTCCTCAGTGATGAGTACCGCTTTGAACTGAGCCCCGATAACCAGCGACGACGCGTGAGATAGCAGAAGAATACCAGCCTGACTGTATGACTGTCCCCCGCCATACAGTCCGACAACCAGGAGTGATGGGCTGGGGTGCCCTTACTTTACATAACAAAACCCATTTGGTTCTTATCCTCTGCACCATTAGAGCACAGCAGTACGTCGACGATGTTATAAGCACCATTTGGTTGCCCTTCATGCCAAGTCATCATGTGCTTACATTTCATTAAGATAATACCCGCCCGTGCACGGCGATGGTATCTACTGTTTGTCTTCGTACCTGCGAAACCCTAACTTTGTCAGCAAGGTCGCCAGATCTCTCCACAGTTGAGAACGTTCGAAGCTTTATTAGCAGAGCCCTCTAACCAGCTCGGGATTTTGACGACCTAACGCGCTATTGGACAGAATTTGCCACTATATCCGACAGTAGGACACACAACTGTGTTAATCAATGTCAAACCGAATAACGTCTTCGATAAGGGCCAGAGGTGGACCAACCCCTTACTGACTTGGTCAGTTTGTGAAGCTCTTTCTCTCGAATAAATCATCCAACTTTTTTTGCCTTCGAGTGTACATAGAATATTCTAGCAAATGATAGTATTTAACAAATAAATAATCTCAGAACATTCCACAAATCAGAAATGTCAGGAAGCGCTCTCGATCCGATGCTCCACCCGTCGCCGCCTAAAGACTGTAATCGCGAACGACGCAACGCCAGGAATACTGCGACCCTCTTTTTCAGACTGGACTGTATCTTCGTGGATACAAAACTAGTTTGTCTTCCTTCATACAGCAGCACCGGTTGTTCTCGAGTTCCGATCGTGTTGTTACGTCCTCAAACTCACTGCGACGTTACTACCTTTTAACCAAAGTCGCAGGAGTTTATGTTCCTCATAAAGGAAGCTGCTATTGTCAGTCTGCGCCACATGACTATGATAGGGTTTCTTGCAAAGGAAATTAACGATGTCCGTGTCTCTTCAAAATGGGATTAAAGTCTGCAACTTCGTAGGTGACGTCAGACAAGCGACGCACGATTCTGAAGGGGCCAAGTAGCGCTTTAATAAATTTTGTTGTAGACCGAACTTCCGCGCACCTATAAAAATCTATACTATGTCACCTTGGTTGCCGCTTGCAGGTCAGCGTTTGGCATTAATATGTTCATGACTTTTGTAAGGGTGTGCGAGGCCCATATACGAGCCAGCTGTCTTACTTCTTCAGCTCAGATGATGAAATGTTTGATATAATCATTTGGTGAATCCTACGGTTGAAACAGAAACGAAGTATCCACGAAAAAAGGAACACGTACGTTTCTGCTGCTTTACATCACTTTTCCATTAGCGACCAGTCGCAACATGTATGTGCATGGCCAGAGTTTTGCGACGAAACTAGCATTATTCAGCAGTTTACATGTCGTGGTTATTCAGCGACACCAGTTCGAAGGTGGTACAGGTCCCTGAGAGACAAGACCGTTGTCATGAATGAAATTGCCCGTTGGGGGACGACAAAATTTCCTTCAGAGCCCACAGAAATATGCGTGAAAAGTCAAAAACAGCTGCAATCACTAACAGAGTGAGATACTTTCTAGTTAAAATGTTCAAATTTGTGTGAATTCGTAAGTGACCGAACTGCTGAGGTCATCGGTCCCTAGACTTACACACTACTGAAACTAACTTACGCTGAGAACAAAACACACACACACACACACACACACACACATGCCCGAGGAAGGACTCGAATCTCCGGGGGTAGGGGCCGCGGAATCCGTGACATGGCGCCTATAACAGTGCGGCTACTCCGCAGGGCATACTTTCTAGGAAATCTATTACAGGGAATTTTGAAATAACTGCAAGTTATATGAAATCTGGATGTTAATTAATAAGTAAGGGGTCAAGCATTTCACAAATACTCTTTGGTCATTACAAAAAAAAAAAAAAAAATGGCTCTGAGCACTATGGAATTGAACTGCTGTGGTCATCAGTCCCCTAGACCTTAGAACTATTTAAACCTAACTAACCTAAGACAACATACACATCCGTGCCCGAGGCAGGATTCGAACCTTTGACCGTAGTGGTCGCGCCGCTTCAGACTGTAGCGCCTAGAACCGCTCGGCCACTCCGGCCGGCCATTACCAACAGGACGAGGTTTTATTGGAATGTGTCGTTATGAATAACGAACCTACAATTATTTTTCCTGGAAAAGTTAGTAGCTAATACATTGAGATGTCGAGATGTAAGAAACCCCATGCTATCGATTAGTTCCAAACAGTTCTGCGCTGTTATTAATCTAGATGTATTTGGGTCATTTTTCTTCTTCGAGTGACTGAATATGTGGTAACATTGGTAATGTATGTGTTACGAGTAAAGCCCGAAATTGACCAGCACGAATTGCATAATTTTACAAAATAAATAGAACTAAACAACTGACTGAAGATACTCGCGCCCGTAGCATACCCTAAGTTATACGTATGCCGTGGATGGTGCTAAACGAGTCTCAGAACTGGCAGCCAGATCTGTCTATTACAGACCTCCTGGATTGAAGATGAATGAGCAAATACATCACAACGATTCTACTCATATACTTTATCAGATACTTTATCGGAAATAAAGGACAGCAGAACTGTAGTCACAGTTTTCATTAATGATTCGTTTCTGTTCAAAAGTAGCGGATCCACATTTCATGCACCGTGCCAAATCTTTGCCCAAAATGAGTTTCATTATATTCGAAACGGTGCAAGCATTAATCAAAAATTCCTTTCTGCATTTGCTTTTGGACAACATTCAGCAAATGCGCCATTCGTGCTGTATACAACCTTATTATGTTCCATTATTCGTATAAAATGTATAATGCTCTTTCTTCTGATATGACTATGGCGTCAGCTACTTTGTACTTCTTTAATCGCCAATCATCCATCACATATTGTGCAATCGCTCGATTTTCTTCTGACTGCAGTTTAGAGACGCTGTTGACGTGGATTTTAGAGATACAGCAAGTAAGGCCACTTTCGATTTTAGCCGATCGTTCCTTAATGAAATATAGACTTCCTGAAACCTTTGCAGTTTATAAAGGGCGTTGAATAAGTAATGCAACACATTTTCTCTCGACCAATTTCAGTTGAAAAAATGCAGAATTTGTTGTAGGACATCGTGGATTATTTCCGCTCTTGCCCATATAGTTTCATGGATTTTCGATAGGTGACGGAACTATACGTAGCCTTCAAAAGGGCGTCTGCAACGCAATTGCGTTCCAAGCAGAGCGCTGTCAATGACTTTCTTTTGGCGGAAAAGTAGAGCATCGCAGACATTCATAGGTGCTTGCAGAATGTCTACAGAGACCTAGCAGTGAGTAAAAGAACGGTGACTTGTCTGTCATCAACGTAACACGGTCGCACAAATCTGTACGATGTCCCGCTTGATGACCGATGGCGCCCATCTATGGCTTCTGCAATGTTGGAACGTGCGGACACTCTCACTGGAGGTGACCGACGGATCACAATCAAACACCTCGCTGCTCAACTGGACAACGCCTGCACAACCGAGAGGAGTTCACAAAATTTCAATGGACTGTTCTTCCCCATCCACCCAACAGCCCGGATTTCGCATCTTCCTGCTTTCACCTCTTTGGCTCAATGAAGGTGGCATTCCACAGGAAGCAGTACGTGAGTGACGGGGAGATTATTGATGCGGCGCGATATTGGCTCCGATGTCGTCCAGTAGAGTGGTGCCATGCGAGCATACAGGACCTCCCAGTTAGGTGGCGTAAGGTCGTCGCATTCAACGAAGATTACGTTGCAAAATAGGGTTTCTTAGCCAAATGAGTGGGGAATATTATGGTGTATTGGAATCGCGAATAAAACCAACCTGCCTTCTCAAAACAAAACAAAAATGTTGATTGCTTATTGAACGCCACTCGTAGTTAGATTTCCATTATCAAGGGGAGCTCCTAGGCAAAGATTACTTGAAAAGAGCGAGTAGGTACGTCTGTTGCACGGTATCATGATAACACGATGCTGACGGCAGCAGTATTGGAATTGCTTCTTCAGTATTGTGTTCAGTTATCCTTAAGGGGAAAGTGAGTTTGTTTCTCTTGTTAAGGAAGGTAGCGTGCACGTATAGCGGAGAATCTTGGCGTGCTTCATCAGTTCAGAGAGAGACTGCCAGATGCTGGCAAGTGTGAAGGCAGGGCCACGCCCTCTGCCATGGGCGCGGTCCGATCGCGTGCCGTTCGCAATTCGGTGACTAGCTGTCTGCCTTACTGCCTCCAGATCCGCCACTAATCTGCAGCACAACAGAAATGGAACCCCGCTCAACAGCTAGTTCAATGGCCACAAGCGAGCTTTAGCAACTCTACCAACTCTCACATCTACTTCGAAAGGTTTCGACAGATTAAAGTGTATGCCAGAGTGGGGCTCGAACCCAGATCTTTGTCTCTCGTGGGTACTACTCTTATCGAGTTAGCTATTCAGTCACGACTCACGATCTTCGGTCACAGCTTCACTTCCGTCTGTACCTCTTTTTTACATTGCAAAGTTCACAGAAATTCTCATGCATGCTTTGCGGGACTAGAACTCCTAGAAGAAAGGATTGGCCTACTGCAGAAAAATGGGTTAGCAGCATTCTAGGGGATTATTTCCAGAATGAGTATTTGATTCTGCAGAGGAGTGTGTGTTGTCTCCCGGCGGATTACAACTGTGGGCCAGTCCGGAAGTCGAACAAGGAATGTGTCAAATTTTAATCTTTTCATACCAGAATTTTTTCTGGATGAAGGAAAATTTTTCTTTGCGTGGTTATGCTCTTAGGTGATTTTTCAGTGATTTTAGATGCTAGATTTATACCGAAAGATTTACTCCTTTTCAAAACATCCTTCGTACACTTGGCTTTATTGCATGGTCTAAAGTAAATAATTACGGAAAGTTCTCTATTGTAATAAATAGTAAAATGATCATTCAGTAATTACCATGTAAAATAATAATAACGATATTCAATTACGCAGGGGAATATAGCGAACCGAGCACAGGCGTGTAGTCTGGAGGTCACGAGCTTACGTGCATTGCTACAGTGACTTGTTAATATTTTCATAGTGATGGCCAACTGCTGGCAGCAGCTTTGCATCATGAGAAGGTTGAACATTCACAAATGTGCAACTCAGGATTCCATCGAGAAAAATACTTCTGTTGCAGCTAGGACACGGTAAAAGTTAACGTCTACAATTGTAACCAGAGGGTCTGGAAGGGTTAAAGTTAGGAGAGAGTTACTGGTACAGTACAACAGTGAGGGAGAGTCGTGAGTCCAGCGTCGACAGCTGAGTCGGTAGAGCATTGCTCGCCAATAGCGAGGTCCCATTCTCTAATCCTGGCCTGGCGCATAGTCTTAATCTGCCAGGAAGTGCACACTCCTCTGTAGTAGTGAGATACTCGTTCTGGCCACAGCAATTTCATTAATTAATGTAATCGAGGTAAATCTGTACACTGGTGGATGGAAACCATTGCCAATACCAGGTAACAAGGCTCCTATTCAACAAAAAATAAAAGCAAATATTTTTGCGCAACGTAAAGCAATGAAGTTACAGAAGATCAGAAGGCAGTAACGCAGGAAAAGTGATCAAAAACTACGACCAGAAGAAGTACTTCATCTTGCTACAGAGATTGCACTGAAATAATATTTTTAATTATTTTTGTACATGTTGTGCAATAATGTTTAGTACGTGCCGGCTAGACCTGTGGAACAGTTTTTTTGTGTGTGTAAAGTAACAGTGTGTGTGTCTCATCACATTGACGAACAAGAATATGGCGCAGTGACACAAATTTATGTTTTGTATCGCTGACTGACAAAAGATACCCCATCAACATTAGTAAAATGTTAGGAGTAGTGTATTCCTTCATTTAAAACAGTTACGAAAAAGGCAACTGAATTCAGACTTGGCCGTAATTCTTTTGAAGATGTTTCACGTAATGGGAGTCCCACAACTAAATCACCGTTCAAAACATCAAGGAAGTGCACAATATTATATTCGGCAATCGGCGTTTACATGTGTCTGATTTCTTAGTCCATACTCACATCAGTATAGTACGTTACTGGGCATTTTACATGAAGAATGAAGTATGACATATTTCGCGTAATATGGATCCCATAACTGTTAAATACTGACCGAAATAAGTTACAGAAACGAATTTCCCAGTATTGTTTGGGCCGTTTGAAAAAAAGGAAAGAAAAAAGGTAAAAGTATAGTATGTCTGAGTGCCGAGTTGTTATTGTACGTGAGACATGAGTCTCTGACTTCACGCCAGATAAAAATATCACTTAAAGCACAGGAGACTATTAAAAAATTGGAGATGTAACAATAATCGTCTATGACTCACTTCTGAAACTGACAAAAACTTTTTTGTTTCTAAAAAAAGGACCATTTTTATCCGCTGTAAAAGTAAGGTTTACATCATTTCTACGTCTACATATACATCTGTACTCTGTAAGTCACCTGGCGGTGTGCGGAGAAGGGTACTTTGTGTACCACTTTCACTTCCCATCTTCCCTGTTCCAGTCGCTAATTGTTCACGGGAAGAACAATTGCCGGCAAGCCTACATGTTGGCTCGAATCTTTTTAATTTTATCTTCATGGTCTTTTTGCGAGATATACGTAGTAGGAAACAATGTTTTTGTTGACTCTTCTAGCAATGAACGCTCTCCGAACTTTAACAGTGCACCACATCATGGTTCAGAACGCCTCTCCTGCAGCGTCTGCCACTGTAGTTGATTGATTATCTCCATGACACTTTCGTGCTTACTAAATTAACCTGCAATGACACGCGTTTCTCTTCTTTGGATCTTATCTGTTTCCTGTATCAGTGCTATCTGGTACGGATCCCACAGTGACAAGCAATATTCGAGTATTGGTCGAACGAGTGATTTGTTGTGTCTGTTAACGGACTACATTTTCTGGAGATTCTTCCAACGAATCTCACTCTGGCATCTGTCTCCCCTGAGATTAGTTTTATGTGCTCGCTCGAATTCGTTGAATGCCTTACACGTGGTCCTCCTTCCACTGATTTTGGTTTCGTTTAATTTTTATTTTTCTGTGAGGCTTTGGCTACGTTTAAATTTTCAGTTAACAGCTCTTTGGTTTCGAAGCAACATTCTAACATGGTTATCGAACCACTGCCAATCTCTTCCATCCTTCGCACATTTGTTCGGCATATACCTGACTGAAACGAGATGTAGAACGATGGTTCAAATGGTTCAAATGGCTCTGAGCACTATGGGACTTAACATCTATGGTCATCAGTCCCCTAGAACTTAGAACTACTTAAACCTAACTAACCTAAGGACATCACACACAACACCCAGCCATCACGAGGCAGAGAAAATCCCTGACCCCGCCGGGAATCGAACCCGGGAACCCGGGCGTGGGAAGCGAGAACGCTACCGCACGACCACGAGATGCGGGCAGATGTAGAACGCTTTTCAACTTTGTCCATTGATACTCAACGATGTTAGTGATGGAGCTGAAATTTTCGCGCCGACCGCTCAGGTATCATTAATACTGCTGACAATAATGCCTACGATTTTTTTATGCGAAAACTTTGAAAGCTTTTTAAAATCAAACAAATGTTATTAACATACGACATCTTTATTCTTCGCGTCTACATATTGGGAACCCTTTGCTGATAGAGGCCTCCAAATTGTAACGTGGCAGTGTGTAACTACGTCGGTGCGTGAGAAACAGAGTGCTGTGATTTAGTTTCGAATTATAAGAGTCCGTCCACACATGGAACACTCTCTCCTTCACATGACAATGGCAGACCACACACGAGCGCTGCGACATCTGCAACAGTCCGATGCCTTGGGTTCACCGACACCGATCATCCGCCATTAAGTCCGAATTTTCCTTCATCCAATTGGTATTCGTTCCAATACTTAAACTATACTTCGAGGACCTCACTTTAATAGTGATGAACGGTGCAAGCAGAGTTGAGGTTGTAGCTCCGTTAACAAACTCAAATATTCTACAGAGACGGTATCAACAAACTGGTCTCTAGTTAGGGGAAATGTGTTCGTCGGCAGGGTACCTATGATGAGAAATAAATATATAGACATGGAGAATGAAGATGTAGAATGTTAATAACGTTCGTTTTATTTTAATAAAGCTCTGAGTTTTCACGTACAAAATTCGGAGCATTACTTTTCAGCTCGTCCTCGTACCATGCATGCAACTGCGGGATCTTACGGAGAGGTGGTCAGTGTACTTAAAACAGTATACATCTGAAGGGACAACAGACAATGTGGTGAACTGTCGTGGCACCAACTTAGCTACAACCAGTAGTTCTCCCGAAATCTCATGGAATATCCCACAACTGATTGCAAAAATTACAATTTAATAGGAAGGCGAGAGAAAATTTCCCTCGAAAAATTTAAATTTTTTTTCTGAAAATCATATAGAACAGATGGTCTGAGAACCAATCTATTACGGACATATGCTAGATTTATTGGCAACATTGAGACCCGATGTTAACATAATAACTGGGATCACTATTCACGATGTAGTTGTAGCAACAATGACCACTAAGGGATTAAAGGCTAAAAAAATAAGAAGTAAAGGCTGCACGTTCAGTAAAATTGAGAGGTTTGACGTTATCTTTATTCTTAGAAAGAACCTAGAATTATCTGATTCATTCAGCGAATAGGTAGAGGAACTACAGGTTAAGTTCAAACGAAACTCAGCCAAGCTCCAGGTAAATACTTACCTAGCGGTATAATTAAACATGGAATGTTAGACGCGTGCTGTAATGGCCGTGTAAAATACTATATTACGACTGTGAAACTAGAATAACATTTTAAAAATCACATTGACCTTCGTTTTCAATAGCGTGGCTGCCATCGATAAACCAAATTGCTTATGAAAGTTGTCAGATACAATCGACGCATCATACCTTTCCTCCCCAGTTTCAAAGGTAATCGTTTTCTATGTGATCATGTATCCTGTTTCAGTGCGAGCCACTATGTGAGGCCTCTAACACTGCCTCGGTTTTATGGCCATCCGCATCTTAATTTGTAACGACAAGTTCAGAAGTGATCTCGCTGTGACGTAAATTCAAATTTACTGTGAATATTGTCGCAGAGGATTTTATTGCCTGCTGATCGCGTTAAACGCCATGGGATGAAGGGATACAATTTGATAAAGTTGGTCACATCGACCGTTAGTTGGTGTTAAATGAGCAATTTAGCTGGAACAGGCAATCTTTACCCACCATTATTGTCTCTAACGTTTTAAAAGCAACCATTTTCAGTAAAACTGATGTAACATACAGCGAAGAATCGCTTCTACTCACAGGAAAACACTTGTATACGCATCCCAGCCCCCCCCCCCGCAACATCTACAACATAAGAATGAGTGAATGAAATGAGGACAGTTTTGTTGAAAGGACTTGTAACAGTAATGGAACCAACGAGAGATACGCAGTATTTCCAAGCCCACAACAGACGAATCTCGTAGTTTCTTTAAAACTGCATCACATATTGCCAGAATGAGATATTCACTCTGCAGCGGAGTGTGCGCTGATATGAAACTTCCTGGCAAATTAAAACGGTGTGCCGGACCGAGACTCGAAATTTTGTATCACATATTCCTTTGAATATATCTGTACCCATAGGTGGGAATGTATATATCGCCGTACATTCCCTAAACAGTGACACCATTAATTTAGGCCATGGTGCACTTCATCTCTTAATTTTAGATAAACTGATATCATATATTTTTTTAAAGGTATGTGGAAGAATGGTGAAGAAATTGTCAGCCCATGAAATTTTATACAAGTCTTGTTAGTTTTACCTCTGCTGTAGTACATGCATATAGAAAGCCATACTGCCGTTCAATATTTCTCAGTGCTTTAGTAAAGTTGATTGATACTCATGCAACTATCGAAAACCTCTTCATGGATAATATCCTTCTGATGCTTAAATTACTGTACTACATTATTTCTGTTATCGTACTACAAAACAAACTCTTCGTTTTATAAAAGAAAACGCAAATGCAGGTACAGGTTTACTGTTAAGTTTTGAGAAGTATAGGCACAACGAACTTCCATTCCTGTTATCGTAAGTGGAACGAAGTAGTCCCATGAGGAAGTTAATTTCGCTTACACTGATTTTGTAATTTATATGACTTCTGCCGAGTCCGAAGGCAGCACTGCGGTGTCTCGAATTCTCCCCATCCAACCTCTCCCTGTAAGTCGCGCCGGAATTCTTCTCTCTAAATAAACTTGTCTTCCTCGAAATGGATGCACGACTATCTTCGCTTGCAGCGCCACCTCGTTTATTCTGATAACGAGCCCAAATTCGCTCCAGGCCTTATACTTAACGGCCTGTACGTAATCTCACTCGTGCTGCTACTTCCCCGACGCTAAGAAGATATACGTCTTCCAGAAAAGCTTTTGCGCTTTCTGTCTCCTTACATAGCTATTTAAGAAGTTCAACGTTGCTGTTAATTAAGTATTTGTGACGACGGTAATTGTTAAATAACGTGCTTTGTACGGCATTGTCTCGATACGACTGAACTTTTCCGACAGATCGTATTGTTAGTTGAACTAGTTGTCTGCTTCCAACATTATGATAGATAACATTTAATAATAAGAAATATTGGTGTCATAGATCTGTCAAAACTTGTTTTAACGAAACCTGCTCTTACGGCGTGATGCGTAGAGTGCTGATTTGTAACATATTAAAATGTTCCGGATGGCCGGAGTGGCCGAACGGTTCTAGGTGCTACAGTTTGGAACCGCGCGACAGCTACGGTCGCAGGTTCGAATCCTGCCTCGGGTATGGATGTGTGTGATGTCCGTAGGTTAGTTAGGTTTAAGTAGTTCTAAGTTCTAGGGGACTGATGACCTCAGAAGTTAAGTCCCATAGTGCTCAGAGCCATTTGAACCATTTTTATAATGTTCCGGACCAGGATCCAATCCGCGTAGTAGGTTTAAGAGCACTTTTTTAGAACGCATATCACCCCAGCTGTGGTTTCATGGCGATTACTTATATCTATTTAAGGACTATCGTGATTATACTCCATACATGGTGCTGCACTTAAATCCCGACAAATTTCAATTTCCCGCCATACCGCAGTTCCGCCAGAGGTTGCGATCGGCGTTCTTGAAAGCCATAGGCATCTAGTAAACAGTCAGAACCTCAAAATGGGTGAGATGTTACGGACAAGTGCGGAGTACAACCGAAGAGTCGCCATTATCGAAGGTCTTCGCTCTGGCCGTTCGCCCACTGAAATAGTTCGATTCTTCGGGTACCCGAGATCAACTCTTTAGGATATTGTGGCCAAGTGCAATGCCTCAGAGAAGTCTGCGGTTCACGTTTCAGGTGTTGTGTCCGTTGAGGGTTATATCATGCCGCCACATTTCTTTGAAAAGGACAAACTATCACAAAGAAGTTTGTCTGCAAGTTTTGGCGAATTTCTTGATTCGTGGACATTAGCTATGGCCCCGGGGAGACAATATGTCGTTCAACTGGGCGGTGCACCGGCTCATACGAGCCATTTAGTCCAAAACTGGCTCTCCGATAACGCTGAGACGTTTTTGTCAAAGGAGTTCTGGGACCCGCATAGCTCGATTTTGAACCCCCTCGACTACTATGTCAGAAGCGTAGTCGAAAGAGTTATCAGCAAGACGTGACACCCTAATGCCACACCGCCCCGCTATCGAAGCAGCATTCGCGAATATGGACAGCGCTGTTTTAAAGAGTGCGTGCGATCGCTTCTGGACAAGACTGGAGGTGGTCATTGCGGTTGAAGTGGGTTACTTCGAGTAATGTTACTCTTGAAAGATACCACTATTTATATGTAACAGGATTTTCATTGCCGCGCTGGATTAGCCGAGCGTCTAGGGCGCTGCAGTCATGGACTGTGCGGCGGGTCCCGGCGGAGGTTCGAGTCCTTCCTCGGGCATGGGTGTGTGTGTTTGTCCTTGGGATAATTTAGGTTACGTAGTGTGTAAGCTTAGGGACTGATGACCTTAGCAGTAAAGTCCCATAAGATTCCACACACATTTGAATTTTTTTTATTTTCATTTGTATTTTATTTTAATAAATTTGCTTTTAAAAAGTTTAATTTGACGTGATTTAAGCACCTTACTCTGTACAATGATGAGCCAAAACATTATGACCACCGGCTTAATAACTTGTATGCCCATCTTGGAAACGAAATACGTAACTGATTCTGCTTATCAGGGACTGTTTGTTGGTAGGTTTTTCGAGGTATGTGGCATCAGATGTGTACACATAGGTCATGCATTTCGCGTAAATAACGGATCGCTGTTTTGCTTACGCGGCGACGGCGCCCTATAGCGCCCCAGATGAGTTTCATAGGATTTAACATGAGACGAATTTGGACGCTGAGACATCAACTTGAGTTCCCTATAATGGTCCTCAAACCTCTGTAGCACATTTATGGCTCGGAGACATGGACAATTATCCTGCTGCCAGATGACGTCGCCGTCTGGGAGGACATCAAGTATGAATGGATGCAAGTGGTTCGCCACAGCTCTAATGCAAGAGTGGGAGAATGTCTCGCATAGCATAATACTGAAAATGCGTTTAACTTCAATATTTGTAATTATTATTGTTCTGGTGAAAGACGTACGGGAATGTGTAAAGCTCCATCTCTGACAATATTGGTATTCCGATTGAGGAAAAAAAAACAGAAATTTATTACTTTCCCTATAAGTCATGAAAAATCAAATTCTCTTGTATCTGACTGCGATTACAAAAACATTCTCTAACATCCCCTAACAATAACTACAGTAATGCTCCTGCACGCAACAGACAGCTTACCTCGTTTTGCTGCAGCAGCTGCGTGAATATTCTGCATCCACCAACATGCTAAAATAATTCAAAAGAAATACTGCAATCCATCCAGAGTGCAATGCGTAGTCACAACTACTGCTTTTTCCTATACAGATATTGAACGATCAGTAGGGGTTTGGACAACAAAATTTAAACGGTGTAAAAAAAAGAAAGAAATCAATAAAAACTTTTAATTTACTGTATTCTGAAAACTGACAATTTAAACACTGACAAACTTTACTCGGAACTTACCTTTTCTTGCTAGAATCATCAGCAACAATGTTAGTTATTCCACATTGTCTGTAATCAATAACTTCGTATCTGGTCACAACAAAGATTCGAATATGAACATAAACAGATCTACAAAATTGTTAAGGCTTTCGTGGCCACTTCTTGACAAACTGCCTATTGGCTTCTGTCTCGGGTTCTTCGGCCGACGTTCATCTAATGATTTTTCTGACGTTTCGCCAGCACGAGTAGCTGGCATTGTCAAAGCTTCACCCACCGGCAATGGAGGGTGAAGCTTTGACAATGCCAGCCACTCGTGCTGGCGAAACGTCAGAAAAATCATTAGATGAACGTCGGTCGAAGAAACCGAGACAGAAGCCAATAGGAAGTTTATAAACAGATCTGACAAATTCCCTCCAACGCTCAAGCAAGCAGCAACTAAGGGCAGAATTAATTAAAATTACCAAAAATCCTCAATTAATACCAAAGAAGAAGGTCGAAACTCTCTTATATTACACAATAACAGAAACGAGTCATAGTGAATAAATGAATAATATTAAGTCATATACACTTGAATATAAAATGTCCATCATGTGAATAGGCCAGAAGGTCAGTGCTCAGTTAATGATTCGAAATATGTATGGTCACAGATAATTACATATGTTTGGCAAGTTTCTTGTAGTACAGTCGTAAATATTAAGCCCAGGCCAGTCACATGTTAGCAGACTTGTTCAGTACAAATTCATTTTGTGATGGTACAGCACACGGCGTACCATGAAGTACATGTTTTGATCCAGAACATGCAAAATGTGTGACACATAATTTCATTGAATGACATTCAGATCTGACTTAAGACATTAATGGTGAAATTTTTAAAAAGTTACAATTAATCGCAGATTCCAGTGTTGATACATACATAGCAATTTCATGTGATTTGAATTATCATGCAATAGAAAATTAGCATTGCTCGAAAATCCATTGAGATACGCAGTAAAATTACAGGTAAACAATAAATATGACGTTCATATAATCCAATTTCTCTGGTAGATATTGAAGAAGAAATAAATGTGAGTATAAGTTCAATTCGTTCTTATACATTACAAGGGACTTCAGCTCCAGTCAACATAAGTTAGTGTAGAATGTTATTTCTTATCGCTGCATAGTCAGTTAAGTTTTCATAACTTATTACACAGTCCGTCATTGAGTATTGGGTCAGTGATTATCACGAGTACTTCCTTTTGTTTACAGTACTGATATTTGATTTCTCATAAAATCATACCAATGTTTTCATGATGATCTTCGAACAGAAAATAGCAACTAGCAGCACAAGATCAATATCGTCAGACGTCAAATGCCAATTTGTCTGTGTATTGAGTCAGAATTGTATGGCCACACATAGTTAATCACAACAGTGAAATAAATACAGCTTACAAAAGACGCATCTTACATTATGGTCTTCAGTCCAAAGACTGGTTTGATGCAGCTCTCCATACTACTCTATCCTGTGCAAGCCTCTTCATCTACGAGTGACTACTGCAACCTACATCCCATTTAATCGGCTTACTGTATCCATCCCTTGTTCTCCCTCTACTATTTTAACCCACCACGCTTCCCTCCAGTACTAAATTGATGATCTCTTGATACCTCAGAATGTGTCCTACCAACCGATCCCTTCTTTTAATCTAGTTGTACCACAAATTTCTCTTCTTCCCAATTCCATTCAGTAACCTCCTCATCAGTTACGTGATCGACTCATCTAATCTTCAGAATTCTTCTGTAGCACTACATTTCAAAAACTTGTATTCTCTTCTTGAGTAAACTATTTATCGTCGATGTTTCACTTCCATACATGGCAACACACCGTACAAATACTTTCAGAAAGTATCCCTGACACTTAAATCTATACTCGATGTTAACAAATTTCTCTTCTTCAGGAACATCTTTCTCGCCATTGCCAGTCTACATTTTATATCCTCCCTCCTACAACCATCATCCATTATTTTCTTCACAAATAGCAGAAATCACTTACTTCTTTAAATGTCTCATTTCCCAATCTAATTCCCTCAACGTCACCTTATTTAATTCGACTACATTCCATTATCCTCTATTTGCTTTTGTTGATGTCCATCTTATATCCTCCTTTCAAGACAATGCCCATTCCGTTCAATTGCCCTTCCAAGTCCTTTACTGTAAGTACCAGAATTACAATGTCATCGGCAGATCTGAAAGTTTTTATTCCTTCTCCCTGGACTCTAGTTCCTACTTCTAACTATTCATTTGCTTCCTTTACTGCTTGCTCAATATACACATTGAGCAACATCGGGGAGAGGCTACAGCCCCGTCTCACTCCCTTCTCAACCACTGCTTCCCTTTCATGCCCCTCGACTCTTATAACTGCCATCTGGTTTCTGTACAAATCGTAAATAGCCTTTTGCTCCCTGTATTTTACCCCTGCCACTTAACGAATTTGAAAGACAGTGTTCCAGTCAATATTGTCAAAAACTTTCTCTATGCCTACGAATATTATAAACGTAGGTTTCTGCTTTTCCTGTCGATTTCCTTTTTTGAACGTTTCTGTTACCTATCGTCCGCGTCATTTATTGCATTTTTATGTTTTCTCCTTTCATCGATTAAATTCAGTATATCTTGTGTTACCCAAGGATTTCACCTAGCTCTCGTCTATTTACCTACTTGATCCTGTGCTGCCTTCACTATTTCGTCTCTCAAAGCTACCCATTCTTCTTCTACTGAATTCATTTCCACTGTTCTTGTCAATTGTTCCCTAATGTTCCCTGTGAACCCTCTGCAACCTCTGGTTTTTCAGTTTATCCACGTCCCATCTCCTTAAATTCCTACCTTTTTGCAGTTCCTTCAGTTTTAAATGGTTCAAATGGCTCTGAGCACTATGGGACTCAACATCTTAGGTCATAAGTCCCCTAGAACTTAGAACTACTTAAACCTAACTAACCTAAGGACATCACACACACCCATGCCCGAGGCGGGATTCGAACCCGCGACCGTAGCAGTCCCGCGGCTCCGGACTGCAGCGCCAGAACCGCTAGACCACCGCGGCCGGCCCTTCAGTTTTAAAATGTGCATTTCATAACCAATAAATTGTGTTCATCTGCCAGTGGAAATGTCTTACAATTTAAAATCTGGTTCCTTAATCTGTGTCTAACCATAATACAGGGTGCTCCATTGATAGTGACCGGGCCAAGTATTCCACGAAATAGGCGTCAAACGAAAAAACTACAAAGAACGAAACTTGTCTAGCTTGAAGGGGGAAGCCAGATGGTTGGCCCGCTAGATGGCGCTGTATTGAGTCAGAATTGTATGGCCACACATAGTTAATCACAACAGTGAAATAAATACAGCTTACAAAAGACGTATCTTACATTATGGTCTTCAGTCCAAAGACTGGTTTGATGTGTTACCCAAGGATTTCACCTAGCTCTCGTCTATTTACCTACTTGATCCTGTGCTGCCTTCACTATTTCGTACCGGGCGAGGTGGCGCAGTGGTAACACACTGGACTCGCATTCGGAAGGACGACGGTTCAATCCCGCGTCCGGCCATCCTGATTTAGGTTTTCCGTGATTTCCCTAAATTGCTCCAGGCAAATGCTGGGATGGTTCCTTTCAAAGGGCACGGCCGACTTCCTTCCCTAATCCGATGAGACCGATGACCTCGCTGTCTGGTCTCTTCCTCCAAAACAACCCAACCCCCACCCACTATTTCATCTCTCAAAGCTACCCATTCTTCCACATCTTGTAGTAACATCGGTAGAACATTACGTAGGAAATCAGCATACATTGCACCATTTAGATTGCCATCGATAAAATGGGGGCCATAATGCCGCACCATACATTAACCCGCCAAGGTCACTGATGTTCCACTTGTCGCAGCCATCGTGGATTTGCCGTTGCCCAATAGTGCATATTATGCCGGTTTACGTTACCGCTGTTGGTGAATGACGTTTCGCCTTAAATAGAACGCGTGCAAAAGATCTGTCATCGTCCCGTAATTTCTCATGTGCCCAGTGGCAGAACTGTACACGACGTTCAAAGTCGTCGCCATGCACTTCCTGGTGCATACAAATATGGTACGGATGGAATCGATGTTGATGTTGCATTCTCAACACCGACGTTTTTGAGATTCCCGATTCTCGCGCAATTTGTCTGCTACTGATGTGTGAATTAGCCGCGACAGCAGCTAAAACACATACTTGGGCATCATCATTTGTTGCAGGCCGTGGTTGACGTTTCACATGTGACTGAACACTTCCCGTTTCCTTAAATAACGCAACTATCCGGCGAACGGTCCGGACACTTGGATGATGTCGTCCAGGATACCGAGCAGCATACATAGCACACGCCCGTTGGGCATTTTGATCACAATAGCCATACATCAACACGATATCGACCTTTTCCGCAGTTGGTAAATGGTCCATTTTAACACGGGTAACGTATGACGAAGCAAATACCGTCCGCACTGGCGGAATGTTACGTGATACCGTGTACTTATACGTTTGTGACTATTACGGTACCATCTATCACAAAGCGAAAAAAGTGGTCCAACTAAAACTTTCATATTTCCTTACGTACTACACGAATATGTAATAAAAAAATGGGGGTTCCTATGAAAAAAATCGCAGTTGATAACCGTTTCACTGATGGCAGCGCCATCTAGCGGGCCAACCATAATGCCATCTGGTTTCCCCCTTCAAGCTAGACGAGTTTCGTTCTTTGTAGTTTTTTCGTTTGATGCTTATTTCATGAGATATTTGGCCCGGTCACTATCAATGAGCCACCCTGTATAATCAATCTGTGCCTTCCAGTGTCTCCTGGTGTCTTCCACGCATATAACCCTCTCTCATGATTCTTAAACCAAGTGTTAGTTATCATTAAATTATGATCTGTGCAAAAGACTACCAGATGGCTTCCTCTTTCATTCCTTTCGCCCAGTCCATATTCACCTACTACTTTTCCTTCTCTCACTTTTCCTACTATCGAAATCCAGTTCCCTATGACAATTAAATTATCAGCTCCCTAACCTATCTGAAGGATTTCTTTTGTCTATTATACATTTCCTCAATCTCCTCCTCATCTGCAGATCTAGTTGTTTGTAAACTTGTATTACTGTAGTGGGTTCGGGTTTCGTATCTATGTTGGCTATAATAATGCGTTCACTATGTTGTTCACAGTGGCTTACCCGCGTTCCTATTTTTTTACTTATTATTAAACCTACTCCTGCATTACCTCTATTTGATTTTGTATTTACAACCTTGTATTCACCTGACCAGAGGTCCTGTGCCTCCTGCCACCTAAATCACTAATTTCTACAATATCTAACTCTAACCTATACGTTTCCCTTTTTAAGTTTTCTAACCTACCTGCCCGATTAAGGGATCTAACATTCGAATACCCGATTCATAGATCGCCAGTTTTGTTTCTCCTGATAGCGACGTTTTCTTGAGCAGTCTCCGCCCGGATATGTGAATGGGGGACTACTTTACCTCCGGAATATTTCACTCAAGAGGGTGCCATCATCATATAACCATACAGTACAGCTGCATGCTCCTGGAAAAAATTACGGCTGTAGTTTCCACTCGCTTTCAGCCGTTAGCAGTACCAGTACAGCAAGACCGTTTTGGTTGAGGTTACAACCCCAGATCAGTCAACCATACAGACTGTTGCCCCCCCCCGCAGGTACTGAAAAGGCTCCTGCCCCTCTTCACACTCACATTAACAAGGAGCAGAACTCGAATCCATGTCTGGACATCCAGATCTTCTGTGGTTTCTATAAATCTGTGTAAGCAGACGACTGGATGTAGCCTTTGAAAGCGGTTTGATCGATTTGTGGCACAAATTTTTTCGTATCCGACCTCCGTCTCACATCTCATTGTGCACGGGACGGTACAACCTGGATTCGATTCTTGCGTCTACTAAACCGTCTTTTCGTCTAGCAATAGTTTGCTCAATAATTCCAGTTTACTTTCTTTTTCTCCTTATTAGGTGTCCATATCATACCTGTATTTAATGGTTTTTTTAATGAGTCAATCTGGTGATGATAGTTCAAGCATCTCTGTTGCCTATGTTCTTTTACTGCCTTTCTTTCTTTGATTGTGGATAACTTTCGAACGAAAGTAGTTCATCAGCTCGAGAACACGCTTATGTTTACCTAATATGGATGGAGAGAGAGAGCGATGCTCTATTTGTCTTTCTGATGCACTGAAGCGCCAAAGAAACTGGTATAGGCATGCGTATTCAAATACAGAGATATGTAAATAGGCAGCATACGGCGCTGCCGTCGGCAACGCCTGTATAGGAGTAATACACCGTGTGACAATAAAGTGGTACACCCATAAGATAGGTCCGGATATTATCAGAAACTCGTATATGTACAGACTATCAGTGGGTATGTAGGAGGGCGTGCTGAACTATAATGCCTCCCAATTTTTTATATAAAAACTCAAGCTTTTTAAATAAAACAAACCTTATTAACATTCTACATCTTCTTCTTGACGCCTGTGCGATTATTTTTCAATACAGCCGCTATAGTGACGAATACATTCCTCCCAACGAAAGACCAGTTTGTTGATACCGTCACTGTAGAATGTCTGACTTCGTTGACGGAGCCACAACCTCACCTCTGCTTGCACTGTTGATCGCTATCAAAGTGAAGTCCTCGAAGGAGGTCTTTAAGTTTTGGAAACAGATGAAAATCGGATGGGGCCAAGTCGAGAGTGTATGGAGGGTGATCGATTACAGCGAACCCAAGGCGTCGGATTCTTGAAAATGGCGCAGCGCTCGTTTGTGGTCTGGCGTTGTCATGCTGAAATAAAAGGTGCTCCATGTGTGAAAGAACTCTTCGAATTCGAAACTCTATTACAGCACGCTGTTTCTCACCTACCGACATACTTACGTTACACACCGCCACGTACACGCTACAATTAGGAGCACGAAATTACAATGAAATCCCGACCATTAGCTGCTTACAGGCGTTGATAAATATCAATGGGGACAGTTGAAAATGTGTACCCCGACCGGGACTCGACCCCGGTACCTCTTGCTTAATGGCAGACGCTCTAGCCGACTGAGCTACCGAGGGCACAGATGACAGTGCGACTGAATGGACTCATCTCTGGCACACTCCCTGTGAGACGCGCACTTCTAACTTACTGTCCACGCACTGCAATTGTAGTGCCCTAGCCCGCATCTCGTGGTCGTGCGGTAGCGTTCTCGCTTCCCACGCCCGGGTTCCCGGGTTCGATTCCCGGCGGGGCCAGGGATTTTCTCTGCCTCGTGATGGCTGGGTGTTGTTTGCTGTCCTTAGGTTAGTTAGGTTTAAGTAGTTCTAAGTTCTAGGGGACTTATGACCACAGCAGTTGAGTCCCATAGTGCTCAGAGCCATTTGAACCATTTTTAGTGCCCTTACCCACTATACTCATTACTCGCGGCACCCACTCTAACGATTCCCTTAAGAGTTCGAGCAATGTGAGTGTATCCGCACTGAATAAGATCATTGGCCGGCAACCCTTATTTGTATGAAGATGGTATCTGTTCTTTCGGACATGTCCGATGTCCGAAAGAACAGATACCGTCTTCATACAATTAGGAGCCTTTTTGCGGAGGAGGGCTGTAAATATATAGACGTGAAGAATAAACATGTAGAATTTTAATAACATTTGTTTTGTGTAAAAAACTTTAAAAATCTTCACATAAACAATTCGGAGGAGACATTACTTTTTGTAGTGGACTGACAAGGCAGCCAGTCAATAGTGACGGGTAACCGAAAGGCACGCGTACACACACGCCGACTGGCGTTAAGTCTGAAACAGGATACGTGATGAAAGCTATAAAGAAAAGAACGGAGCTTCTCGTATACTTAACTTTAATTCATTGTGGTACATTTCTCTTGATAATACAAGTGAGACTCTCTCCAGATATGGTTAATGCGCCTTGCTAGGTCGTAGCCATGGACTTAGCTGAAGGCTATTCTAACTGTCTCACGGCAATTCAGAGAAAGGCTTCGTACGTGTAGTCGCTAGCAATGTCGTCCGTACAACTGGGGCGAGTGCTAGTACGTCTCTCGAGACCTGCCGTGTGGTGGCGCTCGGTCTACGATCACACAGTGGCGACACGCGGGTCCGACATGTACTAATGGACCGCGGCCAATTTAAAGCTACCACCTAGCAAGTGTGGTGTCTAGCGGTGACACCACACTTTTCATCAGGCCCACCCAAATGGTTACAGGTGCAATTCTCTGTGATAGGTACAACAGAGCGTATTAGTGTTGTTCGTGTTTAGTGTTGTTAGCAGGCCTGGTTCTGTTTATAAGGGGCGTGAACAGCCTCAGATGTTCAATGGTCACTGGGCAGGACACTTAAATGCCGCGTAATCGTGTGAGACAGCGTTATCAGCAACTGACATAGTTTGAAAGGGCCGGCATTGTGCGTCTCCATTTCGCCGGCTGATAGAATCTTACAGTATCCATACCTTTGGGGCATTTGGATATGTCATTAGACCGATGATGGTCAGCAAGGGAAAGTGAGGGCAGGCATACCAGCCATCAAGATTAAGGTGGACCACGTCTGACTACAACGAGGACGGATCCTCGTTCTGTGCACCATGTTCGAAGTAGTCACTTCACACCTGCGCCTGCCATCTCAGAACGACCCTAATGGACTCCCTGCCAGTGGCGGCTCGTGGTTATCCATTCTGGATGTTCATAGGTTTTCAGATTCAGATAAATTTGAGAGTGTGAAATCAACATCACTGATGCACGCTTATCAACACGTTTGTACAGCTACAGCCATTGCCATTTATATAATAACAGTAATAATAATAATAATAATAATAATAATAATAATAATAATGGCATACTTGTGTAAAAAAAGATAGAATTATTTTTTTCGGATTTTGTTGTTTCGTACATAATTAAGTACAGTTTAGGGCAGGAACGAAACAGTGTATTAGTTTTCGCTACTCTCCGTTTCGAATTTTTGTATACGTGAGAGTTTTCGTGCTTTTTAATATTTTCGGACTAATGTACAAAATCCCTAACACATGTTTTAGTGAGCGAATTAACTTCCGGGCTGAAAATGAAACATTCTTACGTTGCTCAGCCCAACAACTTACGCTACTGTACACTTCTTTGTTAAATATTCGCTTGTACAGATGCTTATTTGATTTCGTCACTTTCTCAGTCAACGGATTTGGTCTGGGAGGCCCTAATTCCTTTACGGATAACTTTTCCTGGTAGTTTTCTTTTCTGTTAGCACTTACAAGCCGGCCGAAGTGGCCGTGCGGTTAAAGGCGCTGCAGTCTGGAACCGCAAGACCGCTACGGTCGCAGGTTCGAATCCTGCCTCGGGCATGGATGTTTGTGTTGTCCTTAGGTTAGTTAGGTTTAACTAGTTCTAAGTTCTAGGGGACTAATGACCTCAGCAGTTGAGTCCCATAGTGCTCAGAGCCAGCACTTACAAACAGACTCAACAGAGTTAATGTTGACACTGCACACGAAAGCTTATTCCTGCACGGTACACAACAAGCTCTGAAAACAAACTGCTGTTTGTGGAAATGATTAAACTCAAGTAGTAATGTCTACCAACAGGGTCACTTGACTAGAATACAAATGAGGCGCTGAGAACTATGAAGGTCGTCGATCCCACAGTCAAGTGAATATAAGAGAAACCAGAGAGACAGCTTTTCGTGAATGTTCGTATATACACTGTGTGCCTACAGCACAGATAAAAGTGACTCCCCGTAAAGTCAGCAGATGTCAGAAGCACGAGTCAGTACTACAGTCTCACAATCGACGCTGATGTGCTTTAGGCCCTTATAGTTCTCACCGCCTAAAATGGATTACTGTATGACAAAATCCAAAACATAATGTACTGAACTTATTCACAAACCCACGAACTACGTTTTCCTATCAGTACAACGCATAACGACATCCAATCCAATTTTGCTATATAGCGAGTGAATTTGCATATCTGAGGAGTGTGCTGCCATCTTGCGCGATTTATGCAGTGTGAATGGGGATGCAAGTCTGGTGCAGTGTGCTACCACGTGGTGACAATGGTTGCGTGGCAGGGGTATCGAGAACCGTGCACGGTGTTTATCAGATCCGTATGTATTTGACCCATTAGGCAATGACGCCACGCCAGTTGCGGAATCGCGTTCCTGCACTACCATCGACGGCGAGTATTGCGGTGACCGGGAAGAGCTCTCATTCTTGCACTGTATCGGTTAGGCACAGCTGTGTTAATCCTGACGTCGTGGTCCGTGGCGCCATCGTGTATGACGTCAAGCCACGGTTGGTAACGATTGAGGGAACTCTGGTGGCACAACGGCACGACACGGACATCTTGCGTCCTCATGTGTAACCTTCTAGGCGACAGTATCGTGGTTCCATGTTTCAGCGGGACAGTACACTGCTACACTTGGGCCCTGTCTCTATGAACTGTGTGATTGATACTGAGGTATTCGTGTGGTCATCAAGATCCCAGTAACGGTCCCCGACAGAACTTGAGTTGGACCAGCTCGGACGTCAGATCCGTCTCAGAGCCAGTGTCCAGGATCAAGTACCAGTTACAATAGTTGTAGACCAGCTTGCCTCAGGGGTGGATAAAGCGGCTTTATGACACCCTTTCCAACCGTATAAGTCCATGCATTCAGTCTAGAGGAGGTACAACGTTAAGTGGGTTCGTACTGCCAAGTTTTTTTGTTATTATGACACGATTTTGTTCTCCCTGAAATATTATCACATACTCCCCCTCAACCCGTGACTTCTCATTTCGTTTCATTCTCTCCTAGGTGTCTTACTCTTTTCGTCAGTCATTGTATGCAGAGTGTTTATGTGGTTACTGAAAGTAGTTTCAAGAATGGTGAAGAAGCAGCAAGGCAGCAAAATAAGATTAACTGCCTAATTTGAAATGATATAAGTCAACGTAGCTTGAAGCGCAAAGTATGATGTAAGTAAGGATTGTGCTCCAGAATGAGATTTTCACTCTGCAGTGGAGTGTGCGCTGATACGAAACTTCCTGGCAGATTAAAACTGTGTGCCCGACCGAGACTCGAACTCGGGACCTTTGCCTTCCGCGGGCAAGTGCTCTACCATCTGAGCTACCGAAGCACGACTCACGCCCGGTCCTCACAGCTTCACTTCTGCCAGTATCTAGTCTCCTACCTTCCAAACTTTACAGAAGCTCTCCTGCGAACCTGGAGAACTAGCACTCCTGAAAGAAAGGATATTGCGGAGACATGGCTTGGCCACAGCCTGGGGGATGTTTCCAGAATGAGATTTTCACTCTGCAGCGGAGTGTGCGCTGATATGAAACTTCCTGGCAGATTAAAACTGTGTGCCCGACCGAGACTCGAACTCGGGACCTTTGCGCAGGAGAGCTTCTGTAAAGTTTGGAAGGTAGGAGACGAAATACTGGCAGAAGTGAAGCTGTGAGGACCGGGCGTGAGTCGTGCTTCGGTAGCTCAGATGGTAGAGCACTTGCCCGCGGAAGGCAAAGGTCCCGAGTTCGAGTCTCGGTCGGGCACACAGTTTTAATCTGCCAGGAAGTTTCAAGGATTGTGCTGATGAGCTCCTCCAGGAGATTTTTTTTAGTGGGGGGTTATTCCGGCCGTTGTGGTCGAGCGGCTCCAGGCGCTTCAGTCCGGAAGCACGCGGCTGCTACGGTCGCAGGTACGAAAATGCCTCGAGCATGGATATGTGTGATGTCCTTAGCTTATTTAGGTTCAAGTAGTTCTAAGTCTAGGGGCCGATGACCTCAGATGTTAAGTCCCATAGAGCTCAGACCCATTTGAACCATCTTTATGCTATTTTGCTATTCACAGGGACTTATAGCAGCGCTGGAATAATATTCCATCACAATGCAACAAATTTCCAGTATGCCTGGCATTTTTTAGAGAATGCTGAATAATCAAATGAGGGGAACACGAAAGTGACTTCTTACGTGACAATCGCAGAACATTACTTGCAGTATGAATCATAGAGCAAAATTCGCAGTAGTCTGAAAGCTACGCTTCTTTGGAGCCTCGAAAAACGCGAATCGCGCATTCTTTCCACAAAGTAACGGATTTCGTCAGACACATTACGAGACTTCCTGCAATGAGTGTCTCTCTGCTGTAGCTGTAGTATATTTCGTATTTGCAAGAATGAAGGCAGTCAGCAGCGATGGGGTTTTCAGATTCTGCCAGTTGATGTGCTGAGCTTGCTGTACCACCTATAAATAAGACAGTCACCTTCCTACATGTGCCGCGCGGGATTAGCCGAGCGGTCTTAGGCGCTGCAGTCGTGGACTGTGCGGCTGGTCCCGGCGGATGTTCGAGTCCTCCCTCGGGCATGGGTGTGTGTGTTTGTTCTTAGGATAATCTAGGTTAAGTAGTGTGTAAGCTTATGGACCGATGACCATAGCAGTTAAGTTCCATAAGGTTTCACACACATTTGAACATTTTTCCTACATGTAGGACATTCATCTGTCCTTAAATACGCTCAATTCCTCAACGAACTTGGGCGATAATATTAAATCTGGTGTGCAATGTTTCCAGCAGAATTCACTCGACGCCAACGACATAGACTATAGAAGTAATTTCTGAGTAATTCAAAACACGTCAATCGGATACGTGGTTTTGATAACAAAGTATTCGTTCAACAAGGTCAGTCGGGCCCGGTTGGAGTCTATTAGGTTGAGAAAAGGCGAAGTTGTCGAACAAATGGTTGTCGGAATATGCATTTCACGAAATTTGTCATTGCTAAGCAAATTCGTAAAACATGAAGAAAAGACCAAATGAATCATTATGTAGCAATATGACATCTTTTCTAGGATTACGTTCCAGCTGCAACAATTTTAATGCACGTTGATGCACTATATTAGAAAGAAGAAACTTAACTGAAAATCTAAAGCGTGGTGCTTGCTAGAAAAGATGACATAGTGTACAAATAGTACACATATCTAGTTTCAAATATTTACTGACAAATATCTCTACTATTTTATGATCGATATTATATCCCAGTTGACTTGCTCGAAGTCTCTTTGACTACTGATATGTGAATTAGTTGAAATTGTGAAATACAAGCGAACTTGCAATGGTGCACCTTTAAACTAATGATGCGTTCCTGAAGGACACGTCCGTACCGCCTTCCTTTAAGTATCTATTTTCGTGCGCAGTAGTAGGCGTCAGATATTTGGCTCGCAATCTGTTATGGAGGACCAGGTGCTTTCCTACACCGAAATAGAATCTTCTGAATCTCTAGGTTGCCGCATACGACCGGTGTCAATGTGCAAATAGAACGAAGGGAGTTTTTTGTGGTGTGTATATGCTTTGGTGGTTTCCTTCCATGCATCAGTATATAACGATCATCCTGGTTACTTAATTAATTAATATACAGGTCAGCAAGTTTGTCGACATAATGTAGATTTCACAGGTCTGTAAGTTTTAAATACAGAAAAATCAAGTGAAATCTCTTACAGAACTGGCAGTAGATTTGACTGATACGCGGTAGTGGTAAAATAGTCTATAAACTGTAAATAAAACACATGCGATACTTGTATAATATTCTATAATATTTGTTATTTTACAAAACGGTTGTCGGCTGTTGCACGATCATAACGTATAAATATAAATATGTGTCGCTTTGAAATTTTGTACAATAGAAGATTTTAAAATAGTGGATTACATAGTATATCAGTTTGTTGCCGTAGGTGACAATTCATAATGTTTGGTTTCAGACTAAAAAAGAGAGGAATTATTCAGGTGAAAATGTTGTGTGAAATTATTGAACTTAGACAAATACGTGATACATTAAATAATGAACTATATAACAAACTGCAATAATTGTTCTGAGAAGAAAATAAATTGAACGATAAACTTTGGTGTGATGTTCGAAGGGAGTGGCCGAATAAAGTAATGTTCTATAATATTACAATAAGACAAGATGTAAATTTTACAAGTGAGATTAAACGGGTGATTAAACATAGTAAAAATTTTTTAACTGGGCAATGTAGTTGATCTTCCTCCCTTTATGGATGTGAAGTAGGACTTAGGTTTCACATTGTAACTATGGCCTTCTTTAAGTAGGTGGTCTGCGAAGGTAGAGGTTCCTTTTCTAAGTTTTCAACTTCAGTGGTATTCCGTCAGGCAGGTGTCTGACTGACATATATAGAATCCGCACATTTATAAGTAATTTTATACATTCCACTCTTTTGCGAAACTGGAGTGCTGTCTTTACCATTGGGCAAAAAGTAACTAGTAGAGCTGTTTACATAAAACGAAGTTTTAAAGTTCGTGGGTTTAAGCTTTCCTCCACATTCGGAGAGGCTTTTCGTAAATATGGAATCGTGCACCATTTATTGATGTCTTGAGGTATGGTGAGTTGAGAACAGGATAAGAGAGGAACCTTTTGCTTCTGTTTTTTATGCGTCATGGGGTCCACAAAGGCAGGATGGTAGCCATTGTTTGATGCTATTTGCTTGATTGTATTTAATTCGGTTTGGAAGTCGTCATCACGTATGAAGATGAATATTAAGCGATGTATCATTGAGTGAAAGGCAGCATATTTTTGAGTCAATGGGTTTTTGGGATTGGTAGGTATTAAAATGTCTGTGGTGGCATGTCTCCTATAAACCTTCAAAGTATGGATGTAATCACTGATAACTACGGTTAGATCCAAATTATATATGGAGATACACACACACACTCCCTTGAGAATTTGATACTGCTGTGATCAGAATAAACCCGTTTCAGAAATGTTTAAAGATGTGTGGTAGCACCTATCCATGAACATGACATATCAACATGTGTAAACCAATATCCAGCCTTGGAAGAGAGTTGGTTATTTTCAAAGAACTGTCTTCTTTTCAACATTGTTCTTTAATATTTCGACCATCCTGGACTGAGTGGAGATTCCTTAGCCAAACAATCCAAATGTTTGTATGTCATGCCATTGAAACGAAAGTAAGTTTGTATTAGCCAAGTGTTTGTAGATAACCTTATGACATCTATGACAAATGGGTTAACTCCTGATTTATCTAATATCGTGTGTATTACCTAGTGTCGTGTGTGTTTCATTCAAAAGATATTAGGTTTTCTCCTCGTTAATAGAAAAGCAACGTAGTTCACAACGAAAGCTGCCGACACGCAGATAACGGCGGAGGGATCACGTTCCACACAGAACTGCTACAACGACAATTTATTAGAAAGTGTGAGATGTTGCAGTGGCTAAGACACTGAACGCGCTTTTGAAGGAGTGGTGTTTAAATTCCCGTCTGGCCTCCCACGCATAGATTTTTTTCGGTTTCCATAAATTGCTTGACGCTTTTCCAATATCTTCCCACACCATTTTCCTACTAGGCTGAACGCTCCCTCCCTTCGATGTCGCTGTCAACGGACCGTTAAACTCTTAACCTTTCCTTTTTATTTTTCGGGACTGCTACGGTCGCAGGTTCGAATCCTGCCTCGGGCATGGCTGTGTGTGATGTCCTTAGGTTAGTTAGGTTTAAATAGTTCTAAGTTATAGGGGACTTATGACCTAAGATGTTAAGTCCCATAGTGCTCAGAGCCATTTTTGAACCTTTTTATTTTGAAAGGTCTGTTTCTTTTCGTCACATTGTTATATCCGCATTGTTCAGCGCGTTTCAGAACAAGGCGATTTTCCATGTTATTTTTCCTTTAATTGATCTGGTAGTCGGAACGGTAGCTTCGCATGCTTTTCCAAATGACGCTCTTACACCTACTTTATTTGATTCTCTTTCAAGCTTTCTAGGAATGATTATCCGAAGACATTTCCTTCAGAATCATTGTTCGGAATTTGCTTCCTGGTTTTACCTACAGCCACATTTACCATTTGATGTGGCAGTTGGTACGAAATTCACTTAAATTAGTTTTAATTTCCAAATCTGGAATTCACGAGTGCTAACTGAATTTTTTTTCTTCTTTATTTATAATCAGTGGTGGGAAACACCTAACATTGCTATTTGTGGTACCTTAAGTTTGTGGTTCACGGAATTCCTTTCTCAGCATCCTAACGGGAGCTGTTGGCAGTAATTCATATCCTGGAGAAGGAGAGTTCATAACTGGTAAGCATACGTTATGTGAAATTCGACCTCGTGCAGAACGGCATCTACAAGATAAGTCTCCGTTTCACAGCTACTACGACACCACACATCCTGATAACAGACACCAACACAGAAGGCTCTACGACGTGCGACGTGCGTTACAGAAAGCTTTGGTTAATATAATACATTTCAGATCGTTCGCAAACTATATAACTGATTTATTTTCGTTCTGTTTTCCCACTATATGGTGATTCAGCCACCCCAACTTGTCTGTTTTATGCAACCCTCAACGCTTTTGAATACCACGTGCAAGATTTTCGTATTCTCTCACTCGCTACGCGCAAGCTCTTTCCCCTACAGAACAACTGAACGAGACCTTTATGTAGCATATTTAACGTAGCTAAATTGTATACTGGGATACATTTTTGCTAGAGGCCGTAGTTTTCAAACTGCTCAAAAAAATAAAAAAAAAAGTACAAGAGTGATCTTCAAAAGCGTTTTTTTTTAATAACTCGAAAACCATGACCCCCAGCGAAAACATATAACAGTATAAACTTTAACAACAATAAACTTGCCGCCCGGTGTGGCAGAGCGGTTCTAGGCGCTTCAGTCTGGAACCGCGCGACCGCTACGGTCGCAGGTTCGAATCCTGCCTCGGGCATGGATGTGTGTGACGTCCTTAGGTTAGTTAGCTTCAAGTACTTCTAAGTTCTGGGGGACTGATGACCTCAGAAGTTAAGTCCCATAGTGCTCAGAGCCATTTGAACAATAAACTTCCTCCAAAAAGGTCTTTTTTTTTGCGACTAGTGGTTTGTGGGTAGCGAGGGAGAGAATATGAAAATCTTGCGTGTGGTGTTTGAAGGAGTTGCAGGTTGAATAAAACCCATCGGTGATGGCAGATGAATCAGCATCTATAAGCTTAACATGTTCAATGCTCCAGAGAACAGTCGCGATAGAAATGGTTCAAATGGCTCTGAGCACTATGGGACTTAACATCTGAGGTCATTAGTCCCCTAGACTTAGAACTACTTAAACCTAACTAACCTAAGGACATCACACACATCCATGCCCAAGGCAGGATTCGAACCTGCGACCGTAGCAGCAGTGCGGTTCGGGACTGAAGTGCCTAGAACCGCCTGGCCACAACGGCCTGCGTCGCGATACATGTTGTGCCCTGTTCATTATGTCACGAATAACAGAGAATTTTTTTATTGTATTTATTTAATTGTTAAATTTTTTTGTTTTAGTGACAGTCTCCTTGAATATGCCGTAACATGGCCTGGAACTTACGGAAAGAAAACAAAACGCGATGATAAATCATTGAATTAAGAGACTACAGAATGAAAGTACTGAAAACAACAAAAATCCAACATCAGTAGTAACAGTAATTGTAATAATAATAATAAATTTTCTTTATTGTTCACATATCAGTAATGGAAAAGGAAGGGGAAAGTTTTTAGCCATAGCCTCTATACAGGAGCCATGATGGCAGCTGCTTGAATTTTCCAGCGAAAACCACGAAATCACAAATCTGGCTATACGAATCAAGAAAAAACACCTGTATCTCCTTCAAATGAACTGCTTTCTTACTTACTGTTTAATTTAGTGACTTACGGCTATAACAACAAAACCAAGTAGACGTAAAACGCAGTGTTGTCCACTGCTTCATTCATTTCACTCAACGACATTCCCATAATGTAATCGGGTTGACACTATGTATTGTTACTAGGAATTGATGCAGTGTACCAGGAGAAGAACCTACTGTTTTATGTTAACAAACATGTGGATTATCAGTAAAAACCGTCTGATTTTCCGCAAGCCCACTGAAAATATATGTGGCAAAGTGTTCCACACTATTTTGAAGGGCGATTAAGGATGAGTTCGCAGCATAAAGGTTGCACAATTCTAATTATCGAGGAATTAGATTGAAATATCACTATCTCGTTAAATACTGACTTCAAAACAGAAAAAAAGCATGCTGCAATACACAGGTGAGCCCAGAAACATAGTGGGCGTGGGGGCAATAATTGAGAAAAATGTTTAGGTTGCAATGAAAAAGTGGCCATAAATAGTTATTCAGGTATTTGATTTAAGTTTCATGTCAGCACTACGAAACCACACTGACAGCCTTTGCATAGAAAAAATAATATGCGAGAATCGTATTTAGGTGTGTTGAAATATTTTTGCAGACATCATGCTTACGCCAACTCCAATTTCCTTCTTTAAATTCTAACGAATATTGTTGCAGTTCCTTCTATTAATCAAGGAACAATTTCTTCCCTAACATGTAGTTTTCGATCTAATCATTGCCTTTTTTTCCATTTTTCTGCAGTGGTAACTCATTAAACAAGGAGTACTGTGATTACTCATGTTAATTTTCAAAACAACGATACCCACCTCTGTAGCTGACGTCGCTAATATAAGTTTGTGCGCTTGAGCTTGAGTCAAAATTATGCGTTTCGGATTCTGGTGGTGAGGAAATATTTGGAGTCAGAATCTGGCCCTCAATGGCAGGATAGGTGGTGGCGTAAAGTCTATGATCTCTACACTACACTCTTGAGTTAGATTTTGAACTTTCGCACTGCACATCATCGAGTGGGAGCATGTAATACTGTTGCTGGTAATCAGTCCTTTGTATTCGGCGGCCACCTTGATGCTACCAAGAAAGAGTACGCTCTGGAACGCCACTGAGTTCCACCCTCTTCCTTCAGTTCTCATCATAACATCATGTTCCACTAATTAGTCCCATCGGATGGAGAAGGATTTTCCTTGCATTTTGGCTAGCCAATAACTAACGGTCCGTATACCTCTTCCACACAGTATTGCGCGTCAAACCTAGAGCCGTACGTCTATCTTCCTTGCGACTCTGTGCGTAATTGACACCATTATGGGGAGAAAGGGTAAGAGACTGCAGGCTGCTGGCATGGTATTTTCACACAGTTAGCAACACTACTTTAAGTAGCAGTTCAATCTCTCTACAACAGCAGTTGGGAAGACCATATTTCCATCTCTTTTTTCAACTTCATTTAGAAATAACAAGGAACATATGTTATTCCACCGTTTTTGTGTAAATTTCGGAACTCAAGATCTTAATTTTTTAGTGAATTATGTGGAAATAAGGTTTCTTTGCACCACATCACAGTAAATTCCACGTAATTTACTATAGAATAACATGAGTTGGAGCTCTTTGTGTCAGTGGTGCTGGCATCAAGTCGCGAATCTCCAAAATAGAACCCGCATCCACGAGTATATAAACCATCGTAACAAAACATTAAATTTCGGGCGCACCGTGATTAGCTGAACATTCACAGCCCAGAGAAACCCAAACTGAGTCTACTGAACATCAGAATGTGGCTGTATCTGTAATTACCAGTTCCTTAGACCGAATATAATCGAGTACTTTGGAAAATAAGACTTCGAATACCACTAGATAATTACACAATAAGTATTCGCACCATTTTGCCACTAACGCAAATCAACGTAAGGAATGGAAGATTCAAAAGAGAAGGAGACCTACACAAAAAACACAATTAATTAAGGCTTTGCTATTCAAATATTACTTAGAAGATGAAAAAGAAGAGAAAGGAGAAGGAGAAGAAGAAGAAGAGGACAAGCAGAAGGTACTGGATCAAAACTGGAAAAGGATGGCAAAAGGAGATGTAAAGAAATAGGCAAAAAGATATTGTAAATGTGTTAGACAGAAGAAGAATAAACCAAATACGAAGAAGCTGATACAGTTGAGAAAGTAATGACCCATTACAGTTTGGCGCGAAATATAAAGGGTGAAAATGAAAGGGACAAATCCACAGTTAACGTAGGATGTGGGAACTCATATTATGAGGACTAGGCATCGTACAGCTTATGAAATGAATGGTGGAACGAGAAATATTCCGCATATGAAGGTAGCTGCCCATTCATGGCAAAAGGAGCTGTAAAGAAATAGGCAAAACGATATTGTAAATGTGTTGGACCGAAGAAGAATAAACGAAATACGAAGAAGCTGATACAATTGAGAAAGTAATGACCCATTACAGTTTGGCGCGAAATATAAAGGGTGAAAATGAAAGGGACAAATCCACAGTTAACGTAGGATGTGGGAACTCATATTATGAGGACTAGGCATCGTACAGCTTATGAAATGAATGGTGGAACGAGAAATATTCCGCATATGAAGGTAGCTGCCCATTCATTAAGTGCGCCCTTTTAACATGCTAGCAAACCAAGACTACCAAATCGACTTTGTTCTACTTTAAAGTGATTTATTTAAAATGAACATCATTTTGCAGTATATATTACTGATAAATAAAGACACGGGGTCGTGCTGAAAAACAATGCCTCAGAATTATTTATTCTGTTCTCGATATCGGTTGATGTAGTAAATGTCGTGCATATTGCTCGGCCGATTTTCCCGCTACGCTGAAGCAAGTTGCAAACCTTTGCCTCTAGAGGGCTAAAAATTGTAGCGTGTAACATGGCGGTGTGTAATGTAACGATGTCGGTGCATGAGACACAGAGTGCTGTAATCCATTTCCTCACCACAGAAAACGTGCCTCCATAGAAGAATGGAAGCTCTGTACAACAATGATTGTATCTATCTTACTAATGTGTGAAGTTGAGTTATTCCTACTCTTAATGAACGACATGGTGGTGACAGTGTGTTTCCAGAACTTAAACACCACCTTCGAGGACTTCACTTTGATAGTGATGAAGCGATGCAAGCAAATGTCAGGTTGTGGCTCTGTCAACAAAGTCGAACCTTCTACAGTGATGGTACCAACAAAGGGGTCTCTCACCGGGGTGACTGTATAAGGAAATAAATATGTAGACATGAAGAATAAAGATATAGAATTTTAATAGAGTCTGTTTTATTTGAAAGGCGTTAAGAAATTTTACAAAATGAATTGGTGGGCTATTCGTTTCAGCACTCCCTCGAAGCTGTCACAATAGGTTCTTATTCTTATTATTCTTTACCCTATAGCAGATTTGTTGGTGTAAGCATTCTTCCGAGCCATCTTTTTGGTTTTAATGGCTTCTGTCTATCAGCCAACTTATATAATCTTCTATTTAAGTGATTTCGTCCAGTTGTTTTACGATGTTTTACTCACGTATAAGTTTAATTCCTAAGCTTTCACATAAAAAAAAAACATCTCTTCAGACGATGTCAGGGTGTTTCGCTCACAAGATTCTGACCTAAATATACCTAACTAGAACTCCATGACTAATGACTACGAAGAATATGGGACGTTAAACTCTACCATTTGTTTTCAATTTCATTTATTTACAAATAAAATTATGTGGTAAGTAATCGACACACTACGTACAAAGTTTTTGTTAAGTCTCTTTTAATTTTTGCCAGAATTTCATGCTCTATTGAAACTTTCTGCTTTCCCACATGCTTCCCTTGCACTTCGACTGCTGTTATGAAATTGGTTCACTAGGTTAAAGTTGTACAATTAGAAAGAAACGACTGCTTAATGTAAACCTGTTTATTGTGCTGACGTATTCAGTACATTATTAATTAATTCCAAAATTCTAAAACATCACTATGAAACATTTTGTATTTCTGTATTCAGCTGAGTAAGTGGTCGCTTTGTATCAACAATTAGAGTAAATGCTTTCTTGGGTGATATAAGAATTGTAATGTGAAAAAAGACTGAAGAAGTTTCTCGTTGATAACTCCTTCTATTTCTTAGAAGCATTTCTACTATAGTAATGTGCAAAATGATGGTGTGGGTAGGAAAGAGTAACTCATATCTTTATATTTAAAGAAATGCTTGGAAATGTGTAACCACATTTACAGATTAATTTGCGATGAGAATGTAAAATGACTCGTTCCATATCATTACAATGTATTGTGAAAATGATACATGGAACATGAAACTAACCAACTATAAAATTTGTTGGCAGTATTATATTCAGAATCCTGTCTACACCACTTCCACAGCCGGCCGAAGTGGCCGCGCGGTTCTGGCGCTGCAGTCTGGAACCGCGAGACCGCTACGGTCGCAGGTTCGAATCCTGCCTCGGGCATGGATGTGTGTGATGTCCTTAGGTTAGTTAGGTTTAACTAGTTCTAAGTTCTAGGGGACTAATGACCTCAGCAGTTGAGTCCCATAGTGCTCAGAGCCATTTGAACCATTTTTGAACCACTTCCACAGAATTCCAATGTCGCAGGTTCGAATCCTGCCTCGGGCATGGATGTGTGTGATGTCCTTAGGTTAGTTAGGTTTAAGTAGTTCTAAGTTCTAGGGGACTGATGACCTTAGAAATTAAGTCCCATAGTGCTCAGAGCCATTTGAATTCCAACCTCGTAAATGTGCCATAGGATTGTTTGGCATTGCTGTTACAGATGCAGTATTATTTTCAGCACTAAATACAGAACATATTTCATTAAGATTCTGTTTATCTTATAAGAAAAAAAGACCAGAGCTTAACTTCTCGACAATGACGATGTTATTGAACAGGGAGTACAAACTTTATCAAAATAAAGATGCAAAAATAGCGCTGTCCCTATAAAAGGAAGCATTCCAGCATTCGCCTTAATTGACGTAGGTACTCGACAAAAAAACCTGAAATTGGATGTTAGGGCGGGGATTTGAATCTAACTTTTCCCGAATGCTAGTTTTATCTTGAAGATAATAACAGCTATTGTTGTTTTCATCACAACTTTAATTTTTATTCTTGATAAAAGATGGATGGATGATGAAAAAAATGAAATATAATGTCGTTGCTACAGACAAGGGGCTTTATACCGATTACATAAACGGCACGTAAACTAGCAACTGAGGAAAATTGTCCTCAAATATGTATAGTAAAAAAGCAGCTACGAAGTACTACTCTTATTACCCCCGAGTATATCTGGTCAATTCACAGTCCATTTTCCATGTTTTTCTGTGCTTTGTCCCTTCCTTTCCCTATATGCTACCTCTATCTGCATCTGATATTCCTTGTACCCAATTCGCTGCTTCTCTGTTTCGCTAACTGTCGATGAGAATGCTGCCTCACTTACTGTTTATCAATGATTTATTCTATTTTGTATTTTGCTATGCCTGTGGACTACTCATAAGGGGGGAGCAGAACATATTGGCTTAAATTCATGTTAACAGCGGGAACGCTTGCGCTGAATACCATGCTGTAACTTTGTTCGTTAATGTGACCAGCGGGACCGAAGCGGGCATAGTTCACTTCACATTCCAAGGGTTAACGCGCTTGGTTGTGCAAGTAAACCGAAACCTAAATACATTATACTTTCAGAAGAGACTGCTAGACATGAAAATCGCGATACACATTTGGAGTCAGCCAATTGCATTAAGTTGACAGCAAGAAAATTTACATACATTTGATGAGAGTGCCACAGCAAAATCTACGCTGCAACGATGATTGACACTGCCAAATGAACAAGAAGAACCGTACATATTAAAATTAATTTTTCGACTTAAAAAACAGCAGTCTTGTGTCAATATTGATGCTCTTTCCGGGTTTTGTTCGTGATACTATGTAACAAATTAATAAACATTCTACAAACCGAAGATAACTATTAGTTATTGAAAAGAACTATTCAAAATAATAACAGAAACACGTTCGGGACCAAGTTCACGAACATCATTGTTCTCATTAAAAAATTTAAATGTGTACAAATACACGGTAAATGTAATTGTGTCAGACTTGTGTTGAAACATATTTGGACAATAAAATTCTAAAGTTTTTTTTGTTTGTTTTAGAAATCAAACAGTTAGAAAACGTACGCGTCGTTTACACTACTGCTCAGTGTGCAATCATGTGCAATTGAAATAGAAAAATCTGCGTGGTTTCGTCTAGAACACTTTTATGGCGAAGATGTGTCATGGTATGAGCTCTGACAGTTCACAGCTTGTCTAAGGCATGGTACATTTCACTCGATGACATCCCATAAGTTCTTAATAGGTCTTCGGACAGGTGACCTATGGAGCCACACAATTTCCTGTTATCCGTTGAGTGTTTCTCTGTATGTTTCGACAATAGTGCGATGGTGTATTATACTGCTGAAGCTGAAATTCGCCTGTCGGGTGCTGTAGGAGGACCTTCAGATGCACAGGATCAGACTGTAGGGTCCCATGTCTTTAGCGGTTCTAGGCGCTACAGTCTGGAACCGCGCGGCCACAACGGTCGCAGGTTCGAATCCTGCCTCGGGCATGGATGTGTGTGATGTCCTTAGGCTAGTTAGGTTTAAGTAGTTCTACGTTCTAGGGGACTGATGACCACAGCAGTTAAGTCCCATAGTGCTCAGAGCCATTTGAACCATTTTGAACCCTGTCTTTAGCCCACAGGGAGATGATAGCAGATGTATCAGGGGCCTCATTTCCTCCCATGGAACCATATCCTGCACAACTGTAACTCCACCAACTGAGCAACGTCCTTTTTGCAAGAGTTACGCATCGCCTCATGTTGTTTTCAACGTTAAGAAAGTGTATTATTCCATTAAAGCTTTATCCATGTTTCGAGAGACCAATAGCGATTTTCTTACATGCATGTAACTCTATGACATTTGACGATCGGTGAGCAGAGGTACACGTATGGAATGGTGATCCCTGGTTCTTGATGAGATGGGTAATACGTAGCATTTAATGTGCAAATGTGAACCATTATCTGCCGTTACAGTGTGTGTAACACAACGACCTCTTTCACCCAACATCTCCTACTTTGAATCGAGATACACGCTCGACAAGGTGGCCTGTTAGTGCAAGTCAAGTCTTTCACAAACAGAACAGGAGAAAATGGAGGGTCTTTCACAATCAACTAAATGTTTAATTCGGGCATGTCCTCAAAATCAGGATGTTGAGGACTTCAGCCAAAGCAACGGCCAACAGTATAAGACAATTCAGTTTATGGAAAGAACATCAAACGAAATTTAGTAGTTCAGTTCAGAGTTTTTCACGAGCCGCAGCGGGTACTTGGCCGTTCACGAGACGTAGTGCTCACCGCTATTCCTGCGTCAGGAATTCCTCAGAGAATTAAGAATGTTAAATTCTTTTCTTTTTCATTGTCACTTTTCTTCCTATTCCTAGTTTTCATATGCTCCCTACATCAGCTATCGTTAGTAATTTTACACCCTCTCTATTTCGACCATCATCAGTTGTTCTTTTGTCCAAATAGCAGAACTAAACTACTGTGTGTAGTGTGTGATTTCCTACTCTGACTTCCTCAGTATCACCCGATTTAATTCGAATACATTCAGTTACCCTTGTTTTACGTTTTTGATGTTCATCTTGTAATCCCTTAAGAGGACTATCGATTGAGCTCAACTCACCATTCAAGTGCTTTGGCATCTATGTCAGAATTACAATGTCACCCATAAACGCCAATTTTTTGTTTATTTCTTCTCCCTGAACTTAAATTATGTTTTTAAATCTCTCATGGGCATCATTTACTGCGTGCTCATTGTGTAGGTTGAATAACATGAATGACAGGTTAGAACTCTGAATTACTCCCTTCACAATAACTGCTTCCTTTTCATGCCCTTCTACCCTTAACACCGTAGTCTGACTTCTGTATAAGTTGTAGATAAATTTTCGCTTCATTATTCCAAAGTATGTAATCCAGTCAACGCTATAAAAAGCTTTCTCTAATTCTACAAGTGCTGTAAATGTAGATTAGACCTCCTTCAGTCTCTCTACTAAGATAAACCATAGGCTGAATGTTTCCTCGCTCGTTCCCACATTTCTCCGCTTCTTCTCTGCCATCGACTTCTACCATTCGTTCTGTTGTTCCGTACGTAAATCGTGTCCGTCACTTATTAGACTGATGGTTCGGTAATAATCACTCCTATCAGCATCTGACTTCTTATTAATGTGGCTATAACATTCTCCTTGAAGTCTGCGTGAATTTCTCCCGTGTAAAATATTTTTTTTTTTTTGTATCAGGTAGAATAGTTTTGTTATGGTTGTACTTCGTAAGAATAATACTTCAGAGGACATGTCATCTATTCTGTGTGCCTTGCGTCGAGCTATACCTTTCATTGCTCTGTAGTACTCCTATTTTTCACACAGTATCACACTTTCCATCTCATCTCCGTTTCCTTCCTTTTCCCTTGCGACAATATTGTTCTAAAGTTTTCTGTCTTCATGTATTTATTCTATATATTTCATCAGTCTTTCAACAGTCTCTCTGACGCTAGAGGGCACCGAATTTTAGAGTGCAAATGGCTGTGTGTAACATAACTGTGTCTGTTCCTGAGAAACAGCGTGCTGTACTCAAGTTTCGAATGCGAAGAGTTCGTCCACACATGGAGCGCCTTCTCCTTCACCATGACAATGCCAGACCACACATGAGCGCTGCGACATCTGCAGTAGTCCGACGGCTTGGGTTCACTGTCATCGGTCATCCGCCATACAGTCCCGACTTGTACCCATCCGATTTTCGTATGTTTCCAAAAACCAAATAACACCTTCGAGGACTTCTGTATGATAGTGATGAAACAGTGCAAGCAAAGGTGAGGTTGTGGCTCCAGCAACATAGTCAAACTTTTGTATTTATGTTATCAACAAATTGGTCTCTCGTTGGGAGAAATGTGTTCGTCGCCAGGGTGACTATGTTAACAAATAAATACGTAGACACGAAGAGTAAATACGTTGAATGTCAATAGCGTATGTTTTATTTTAAAAGTATTTAAGAGTTTTCACATAAAAAAATTCTAAGGCATTAATTTTCAGCACACTTCCGAACAAATACCTTTAATAAATATTAAAAAATTCTTGATTATCTCATTAAGTCAGATTCTGCATTAAACTTCACAAACAATATTGTGCACTCAAGATAAGACAGGTACGTCCATTGAACTCATTTACGTTAATCTGCTTTGTTACAAATCAGAGAATCTGCCTCAAAAAGAATGGAGTCAAAGCTAGCTAGCGCTGCTATGGTCGCGTTCTCAGAGATATTGATTGGGAAGAGCACAATAACTCTGTAATTCAATGAATACATCACACCATTATCATACCTCAAAAATGCACATAGTATTCAACCATCTAAAATGATATAAAATGATCATAACCGTATACCATCCTCATCACAATAAAAATTCATAACAAACGTCAGTGAACTCAGTTACCACTAACGCCGAGCTATTAGTCCAGTGGTCCCGGGTCGCAGAGCTACCAAGAATGTACTTCCTGGCTCGCAGTCCCGTTTCAGCTATCGCACTGCGCTCCTAGTATACCTCCGGTGTCTCCTAATATTTACTAACACCTGACTCGTTCTTCCGCAATGTCAAATCTCTAGCCTGGACAGATATCGTCGGCGGATTTTCTGCTATCGTGTTCACTGTATCGCGGCAGACCTGTAGCGGTCTGCCGATGACGTTACGTCTGACGATCATGTCACGTCCTTGTGAGATCTCAGCGTATTTCTACGTTAGGTCAGCGCCGCATAATGCGAATACAGGTTATTTTAAACATCCAATACTGTTGCCACATTTAGACCATTTTCTAATTTGTCACCGCTGACTATCACTATTTACCTGTATTTTATCTTACTTAAATTAAATGGTATTTTTTCTCTGTTGCCCTGATGGTCGTCATAATTACTACCAGATTTCCTTATTTCCTAGTAAAGACTCTACTAAATATTCAAAATATAGCTCTACAAGTTATCTGCGTTCCCTATTAAATTAAATACTGTAATTTGTAACTATTCGTACTGCCATAGTACACATTCCATGTAAAATAAGTCTCAGCTAACTGTTCGTGGAATCTCTTAACGATTTACAGGGCTCAAGAAGGACCGATGGCTCTTCCGGCTTATTCATAAGCTTCCTTGGTGCCTAGGGTTTCCCACGTCTAGGCCAGGCGTACTCTCGGGACTATCTGGCGTTCTGCTCTTTTCAGTGGCGTATCCAACGAATTACATTGTGCGACTTGGTGCATAGGCTGCGTGCACTGGTAAATTACATCGAGTGTATGTTACCGGAGTTAATGGTCCGGCCCACAAGCCTTTACCATATTCCACCACGGGATCGAACCCCAGCATTGTGAAAAACAGGACGGTTTGACTCTCGGAATACAAGGTTACAATTCAACAAAGATACAAAAATACAAAAACTCCAAGAGTGAAAATCCCAAGAGTGAACTTGCGTATGTTAACGTCTCAGCTGAACCACCATTGTAGTATCTATCTGCTCCTGTCATCATAATGAGACATACGTTATTCATCTTTCGGTGCGGCACTTCACGGTCGGCACAATTGTCTGAGTTCGACAGAATCGTGCTGTCAGCGCTCTTTAGCCTTCGCTATTTGTTCGTGTTGTAAACGACGTTCGTAGGTCCAGTGGCCCTTTGCACAAAAAGAGGCAGTCCTAGAGCTCTTTCGTCGCAATCCTTCAAAATAAATGGGAATGACACAAGAGAGGAATCAGAATTCTCAATTCGCATCAGCGACAAGTATTGCATATTTGCTATGAAATGAAAATCAGTAATACGCAGAAAGAATTTAAAGATTTAGTTGACAATGAAACAGCAAAAACTGTAGCTATCGACAGACGGGATTCGTTGTTCTGTACATCAAAAAGCAGTTTGTGCTAAATTTGCAGACCTAGAGCACGTTAAGAAGTTGGTGGTACGAGTAGTAAAATTTCTGAAGTTGCAAGCATTATTCCATTCTCAGTTGCAACAGTTTTCAGTGGAACCGGACGAAGATTAAGGAGACTCCATGTACTAGCGCAGAATACGTTGGTTAAGTCACGAGGCACTGCTGATACGATTGTTGGATTTCAAACTCACTACTGTTGAATTTATGCAGGGGAAAGGAGTGCAGGAACGTAAAGCAGAACATCTGGATAGAAGTGCTGAATTCGCATTTTAAGCGGACTTAAATGTACATTGCCCACAGTGCAAGGTAACTTCTTTCTGATTTGATGAGAGAGCATTTAAAAAGAAAATCACGTCTTAGAAGGGACATACACTGACAAAGAGAGTCCCTAAGCTTACTAGGGTTAAAGAAAATGCGAGGTTTGAAGAACTCCTTGTGGTCTTGAAAGGATTACAAGGATAGTTTTATGAAGATTTTGAGAACACTTTCAATCTTACATCTCTTCCCGAACTCTTTTCGAGACCATTTGCCATTTCAGTTGAAAGCTCCCCTGTGTATGTGTAATTGTAACTGATTGGCCTGCAAGATAATTGCAGTTTTAATGACAAATCTTCTTACGGTAAAAATGTGCAGGACGTCTACATTTCTTTCCTAAGAGAGTTTTTCCAAGTCTCCATAAAGATCGACATATTTGTGTAAAAGATCTTTTTTCGAGTGCCACGATTGTGTGGCAACTTGAATGCAAAACTATGAAATGATCTGCATCTGTCCGTTTGCTGACAGTTTTTATCAGATAAAAATTATATTATGTCTTCACTGCGCCAAAAATAAATAATACCGAAAATCTGTCTTGTTTGAGATCTGTGCTACTGACAAATGTGAAATATAAAACCAAGCAGTATGCAGTGCGACTGCACTGCCATTTAAATGTGGCTCGTTCGCAGTTTCCTCCTCTTCCCCTCCTTCCACTCAGACAGCATGACGTGGCGGTGGGGAAAATGTGCGCTTTGGCACTCGGGCCAGGGCACGGCCCACTAGCCGAAATCTTGGCCGCCTCTGGTCTAGAGTTTGCGTTCATCTTGGCTGCGGTACTATACTGTTGACGGTACTTCAGCACTGCTATCCGTTACTAAAGCTGGTCCTGCATTACCCCTATTCGATCTTGTGTTGACCACCTGTAGTCGCCAGACCACAGATGCTGATCTTCCTTCCACTGCTATTCACTAATCCCCACTAATCTGGTCGCAGGTTCGAATCCTGCCTCGGGCATGGATGTTTGTGATGTCCTTAGGTTAGTTAGGTTTAACTAGTTCTAAGTTCTAGGGGACTAATGACCTCAGCAGTTGAGTCCCATAGTGCTCAGAGCCATTTGAACCCACTAATCTAATTTCAACTTACCCACTGTCCTTTTAAAATTCTCTAACAATAAGCTAAATATCTGCTTAATGGAGCCAACATACCACGTTCCGACCAGTATAACGCCAGATTTGTTTTTATTTTCTGATGGAAACATCCTTCTGAATAGTCCATGACCAGAGATCCTAATACTGGACTATTTTACGTTTGGAAAATTTTGTCCAAGTGGCAACCATACAGTAGATAAGCATCCTTGGAAATTTAATGGCTTTATCTTTCCCTTGGGTTCAGCCATTTGTAGTGCAATATATCAATGGCATTTTGGCTAATGTTACGAGGTAAAATCAGCCAACCATCCAGACTTGTTCCAGCAAGTATCTGATAAGGCTGCTGCCCCTCTTCTGGAACTACATGTTAGCCTGGCGTCTTCAGCTATCGTACGGCTGTTTGTATCGTTGAGAAACGCAAGCCACACGATGGCGCCAATGTCCATGATACGTGTGGTATGAATACGTTTTCATTATTAGAATTGAAGCCATTCAAACCTTCACTAGGAGAACATAATTTGTGTACATATTTTATTATTCATCATATTAACTTTACAGATCTTTCATGTGCATAATACTTGAAACAAAGGTTAAAAAATTGTTCTTGAACACAAAATTTATCATCGCTGCTTAACGTATATCAGTGACGTCCTCAAACATCTTGTAATTTTGTCGTTTGTCACGTAGTCCGTATTCCGGCTGCACCGAAGTACTGAACATTTACCAGATGGTTGTATCAGCTGGGATCAGTCGTGAAGGTTCTCCAGTCTCAATAACAAGAGTGTGTGTGAGGCGCTATCCGCTGACGCCTCGTTATCATTCGGCCCGCCACCATTTATTTTCTGACACCTGCGACTCCGTCTTGGAATGGTGGCGCATTGATTTCTCAAAAGAGTTCCGCTTCATCATTAGTGCAGATGATTTTAGGCCCTGGTCTTGTTGCTGTGAAGCGTGACGAAAGAATTCAGAAAAGGAATACAGTCGCAACTTAGGGGATATCTGGAAACTGAGTATTTCACTGTCTCGAGTATAATTCACTGTTATGAAACATTCTCACGGATTATAACTGTTACCACAACGATAATCAAACTCCATCCATTGCTTAGAAGGCTGCAACCCAGGAGAGTGGTGCTGACAGAGTGGAGCTTGAGATGTCACTATCTCAGGGTGGGTCACGTCACAATTCCTCTATAAGTACATTAGGGATCAGAAGCTTAAAGACTTTCCTGGACGCGCGTATCTTACGTAGTTCATAGACCGAGTAAGTTCCACTACCTTCATCGCAGAGATGGTCCCTAACAACATCTCTTTATATACGAAGATCAGTAAAATTTTTATTTAGACAGGTTAACTCCGCTCTAGCGGTCGAATTGTGGGCACTTAATAGTATAAATGCTTCAGAAAAATTATATTTTGGCTTAATTACGTGAGTTGACACCTAAAGTCTTCTTCTGTTACCTTATCCATTACTATGCTAAACAAGTATGACCGTTAACACCAAGATTCGTAAGCACAATCATCTCTGCTAAGCGTATTAAAATTCTCAAATGCAGGACATTATTAATTACTTAATTTGACTTCAGTTTATACGCCTCTTGAGTAATAAAACTGATAATGTTTTACTGATATACCCTATCAGATCACTATGCTTTGAAAATCATTTCTGGATTCACAGTCTGTATCACTTCTCGTAAACTCGTCAGAGATTAAACATCACTTTCTTTTAGCGTCGAAAGGTATATAAATTTTCATTCAGTAAAATTCACCGCTCTCCGTGCTTCAAACACATCTCATTATAAATAAACTGGAGTGATCAGTTTTCAAAACAATCCATTCTTTAGCACTTTACTTTTAGAAGACTGAAAACATTTTATTTCGTAACACCATACACAGATGGCCACTACGTAAATGTTTCAATATACATGTGCCATCAAGCGTGGGCCTTTCAGAATAGCTAACTTTGACATAGAACTGAAGTTACAACATTACATTTTCGATTATGAATTTTAAATTCTTTGTTAAAAGCATGGGCCACAGCATCTAAGGGAAGCTGCCGGCGTCTTCTTCCTGCAGATGGCCGTCGGCTCTCTGACGTTTGCACTCGGTGACTTCAACAAATGGTCCAGGTGGAGGACTCCTTTCGCTGCCGCTTAGCTGCTGCGCCGCTCATGAAACATAAGAAACAACGAAAACACAAATTTGTAGTTTTCAAAACAAAACTTAATATAATATATGCAAACATTCCGTGTGTTCTGCTATTCTGAACATGAGTAGGTTCAAGCGGACACTTGCCATGTGTCGTTGCTGCGCTAACTGATGTAGTAAAAAATCCTATATCATCACAATCTGTTACGATGGGTGTAAGTATGCCGGGATAACACGGTCTGGAGAAGGGCAGATTCTCAGTCCAACATACAGTTTTAATCTTCAAGAAGTTTAATAAGAGCACACATGCCGTTGCAGAGTGAAATATTCATTCCGGAAACGAAATTTATGTGGGCAGACGGGAACTGAACCGCACATTCCCGAACAGAAGTCTAGTATGTTAACCAAAGCGCCATTATCGGCCGGTCATGTCGATTTCGCGTTGCTCTCAAGGGACACTGAATGCTCGGATTAGAAAGGAACGAGATCTCAAGAATCAAGAGAGCTAGCTGTTCACTTTTCTCGTCACTCCACATGATGTTCATTAAAATTCATGCGGTACTTCGAGCTCTGCGTGTAATTCTGTTAGAGTGTGTAGGAGATTCTGTAGAACCTAGAAATGGTGGAAATACATTGTATTCCACAGTCCATCTACCCATCGTGTACTGAGAAAATCTATGTCAGAAACTTGAAGTATTCAGATCACGTGAGTAATGGTTCTGTCACAGTTCGAGCGTGAAATATTAAACACAGTTTGTTGAATTCGAACAAATTTGTACCACGTACTAGGTTGCACAGAAAGTTCTCCATGTACTTGCCGCGCCACATTCGGAAAAAATCCCTAGATTTCGATGATTGCCTCCATCACCTTTGTCAGAGGTTAAGTCTGACTGTCGTGAAACTGGCGAAGCTCCCACTCTTATTTACAGAGTGCGACATCTGAGTGGTTGGATTACGTCATGATGAGAAAACTGAAGTTGAAGTTGCCCGTACTAAGGTGGCGCCCACTATGCCCTTAAATTTTGTTGTGTCGGAAGAAATAATACTAGTCGGCAGTGCTGGGTTCATAGATTACTTAGGGAGGACGCCGAGCTGATACTACGGGGTGTTTCACCATGTTTTGACGATTTCGAATTTGAATAACGCAAAAACTAATGGCGAAACAAAGTTGAACATTTTACACAAGGTACAATATTTATTCAAGTTTACTTAAGAAATACGGACAAATGACCATTTGCAACTACATAATACTCAAGGTGTTTCACCCAGTTCTTAGTACATTTTGGTACATTATTTTATCCGAATTTAAAAATAATAATTTTTTGCTCTTCTTAGAAATGATTCGTGATTCAGTTAGGCAGTTAGCTTGTGACACACAAACAATTTATAAAATAATGCGATAATGTCTGAGATCTTTATCAATATTGTATCAACGTATTTAGTTTTAACATTATGATCTCTGAGAGACAGTGCATATAAATACATTATGAACAACTTAAGACACTTGTCAAATTTTTGTGTGTAAAGAACGAAAGGCACGTATGGAATTTTCGACGAATCAAGACAATCGTAATACAGTCAAATAATATTTTCTACACTGATCTGGTAAAAACAAAAGTATTATCTGCAGTGAAACATTCCAAATCCAGACATGTCACAAAATATTTATTGCAATGCTGTAATCTGTACATACTAAATGTTTAAAAATATTGTATTTAGTATTTTGTTAATAACAATTCAACTTCTAAAGCAGTTGATGGTTTTAGAATGAACAAAATTATTTGAAACTAGTCACTATTAAAATTATTATTTACAACTCTGACAGAAATCTTAATTAATAAATTACAAAGAAATCTTTAACAATTTGTGCCCATATTACAACAAAAGCTATAACAAATTGTCCCATAGTATAACAGAAATTGTAACACTTTTCCCCATGTACGAATCGTTTTTTTTTTTTTTCGTTACTGTTCTTGCACATTGAACTCATGGTTTGATGTTAGGTAGACAAACATTACAATTTGCTAAAAATCCCAGCTAAATCTTGTATTTAGCCATGTTCACCTCAAAGAGGTAGTAGTCATCTACACAGAGACGCTGCAATACCCTGTGCAGCACATCCGTTAGTACAACCATTTTAACATCAAGAAAGTCCATTGTATACTGGTGAATCTAAAGAGTCATGCTACATGTATATATTATAACCTGACAGATGTTATGACAGGTGAACACACCAACATCAAAGTATTAATGTCCGTAGAAACGCAGAAACAGCAGAATGGTTTGGTTAGGAAAGCTCAGTGACATCAGTGCTAAGGAATGCTTGGGGTGGTGTAAAGAATGGCGCCACTGCACAGTGAATGATTGGAAACGAGTGATTTCGAGTGGCGAATCATGCTATACAAAGTGGTATTCCATCGTAGAATGCGTGATTTCCCTAAATCACTCCAGGCAAATGCGGGGATGGTTCCTCTGAAAGGGCACGGCCGACTTCCTTCCCCATCCTTCCTATAATCCGATGAGACCGATGACCTCGCTGTCTGGTCTCCTTCCCCAAACAACCCCCATCGTAGAATAGTTTCCGCCATCATGTGTTGCAGTATGGGCGTGATTTTCATGGTCAGGCCTTGGTCCTCTCATTGCACTTAAGAAAACACTGGATGCGGAAGTATATGAGCACATTTCACAGTATTGTGTACTGTGTACAGCAGAGGATCAGTTCGGGGACGAAGATTGCTTGTATCAGCACGACAATGGACCCAGTCATAAAGTAGCACCTGTGAGACAATAGATTTTGGATAATAAAATTCCTGACGTAGACTGGCCTGCCTGGTATCTTGACTTGAGCCCAGTCGAACATATTTGCAATGTGAGAGAACTTTGTTCCTGATCCCAGCATCCAGCAATTCTAACTTCCCTGGTTTCGACACTTGAGGAAGTAAGGGCTGCCAGTCCTCCACTGACATTCAACTATGTCATTGAAAACTATCCCAGCAGATTTCAAGCAGTCAGAACGGTGAAGTGTGGAAACATTCAGTATTAATATCAAATAATAGGTGTTCACATACTTCTGATCAGATAGTGTATGTGCAATAACTTTACAGTAGGTGTCAGCTACTGAATCTTAAAACTGTATTGTGACACCAGAAGCGGATTGTGTGTGTGTGTGTGTGTGTGTGTGTGTGTGTGTGTGTGTGTGTGTGTGTGTGTGTGTGTAGCTCCAGATTACAGTAAAATTACAAGGAAGATGCGCCATATTTCTGCAAAAATGTAAAAAATTTCCCCAGGCCAAAATAAAATTGTAACAAATTGCCCCATGGAGTTAGATACAGTTTTGTAGCCTGAAGTCACATTTTACAGTATTTGAAAGAAAAAGGAAAAATCTGATAATTTTTGAAAAATTTTATTCTTAAAATTCCTGTTCATTACTCTTAAACTGGTCAACGCCATACACTGATCTTAAGGAGTACTGAAATATTGCCTCTTTTTTTTTTGAGTTTTAGGTTTCAAGAGATTACATGTTAACGATTTTGATGACATCAACATTTAATAGAGAAGATAACCATTTTACTTTTTCATCACCAGTTACTGTAACATAATCTACACAACTACGCCTCTCCCACTGCGTATTTTTGCAGTAAGTAATGGCACTTCATCCATCGTCCAGTGATGATGGTTGTGATTACATGCTAGTCAAGTGTTTGTCTTCTGCATTTTCTCTAGCAGGATACTGAATACTGCATCCTGTGTTGTAATGAGAGAAACCTCAGTGATAACTTGCTTGCTATCTAGGAGACGAGCAGCTGCTTGTTTAAACGCCAAACTAATTGCATCTTTCTTAAATCCTTTGCGGTTCTACAAATACTGTCTTCATTATGCAAGGACGATTAAGATATCATTTAATCTTTTAATGGCACTGTTATACTATGAGCATCAAATAATATGTTTACTATAATGTTTCGTCTTTCCTGTAAATTATTTGCGGAGAGCTACTTGTTCCAAAAGGTTACCCAGAAAACAACTTCTGTCAGTATAATGCTAACTATAAAATCCAACCCTTATATACACTGAAAAGCATGGATTGTTTTGAGAGTGGAGAACATTCAAACTTGCAGCAGATGTTGAAAGTGAAACTTTCTGGCACATTAAAACTGTGTACCGGACCGAGACTCGAAATGGTTCAAATGGCTCTGAGCACTATGAGACTTAAGTTCTGAGGTCATCAGTCCCCTAGAACTTGGAACTACTTAAACCTAACTAACCTAGGGACATCACACACATCCATGCCCGAGGCAGGATTCGAACCAACGACCGTAGTGGTCGCGCGGTTCCAGACTGTAGCGCCCAGAATCGCTCGGCCACCCCGGCCGGCCCGAGACTCGAACTCGTGACCATTGCTTTTTGTGGGCTAGTGCTCTATCAGCTGAGTTACCCAAGCGTGATTCGCGATCCGTCGTCACAGCTTCACATCCTGCAGTATCTCGTCTCCTATCTTCCATGCATAACAAATTGAAAACTTCATCCTGCAAACATCTCTCAGGCTGTGGCTAAGCCACGTCTCCGCAATATCGTTTCTTCCACGTGTGCTATTCTTCCAAGTTCCGCAGGAGAGTTTCTGTGAAGTTTGAGAGGTGGGAGATGAGGTGCTCATGGAAGTAAGGGTCGCGAGTCGTGCTTGGGTAGCTCAGTCGGTAGAGCACTTGAACGCGAAAGGCAGTGGTCTGGAGTTGGAGTCTCGTTGCGCCACACAATTTTAATCCGCCAAGAAGTTTCATACCGGCACACACTCCGCTGCAGAGTGAAAATCTCATTCTGAAAACATCACTCAGGCTGTAACTAAGCCATGTAGCCACAATACCCTTTCTTTCAGGAGTGATAGTCCCGCAAGTATTGCAGGAGAGCTTCTGTGAAATGTGGAAGGTAATGGCACTGTTATACTATGAGCATCAAATAATATGTTTACTGTATTGTACTGGCGGAAGTGAAGCTGTGAGGCCAGGGCGTGACTAGTGCTTGGGTAGCTCAGATGACAGAGCAATTTCCCGTGGAAGGCAGAGATCTCACGTTCGATGCTCGGTCCGGCACACAGGAAGTTTCATATCACCGTACACTCTGCTGCAGAATGAAAATCTCATTCAGTGAACGTTGAAACTGCTTTCAAAAGCTTACCCAATCAGATACAAGCAAACAACTGTTTTTAGCCCAATATTACAACAAAAACTATTGAAAATTACCTCATACTATGTCAAAAATTGTAACAAATTATCCCACACTCTAATTGCCCCATGTTCCAACGAAACTGTAAGAAGCTGAGCAATCTTCTCACCCATTTGTCACAACTTCCACGATCAAGTTTCGTCTTGTACATAAGGTAGGACATATTGACACTGTGATCTGCCACAGAGTTAAAGCTTTGGAAGCAGTCAGCCCACTCAAGCACCACCACTACACACAATACAGGGTATCATGCCGCATATACCATGTATTGCACTGCGTAGCCCATAATCCAGGCTGTTGCATTGCATAATCTGGGGATACCTGTTAGAGCGATGAATGTCGAGGTCTACAGTGTAGTCAACGTTGTGAATCATCCCACAGGTGCTCCATCAGGCCAGTCGATTCCAAGAATTTTATTGTCCACAAACCATTGTCTCAATTAGTCTGCTGCGGGACCGGGTGCACCTTCCTGCTGACACAAACACTCATCGTCTCCGGACTGTTCCTCTACTGTACATAGTACACAAAAATGGTTCAAATGGCTCTGAGCACTATGGGACTCAACTGCTGTGGTTATCAGTCCCATAGAACTTAGAACTACTTAAACCTAACTAACCTAAGGACATCACACACATCCATGCCCGAGGCAGGATTCGAACCTGCGACCGTAGCAGTCGCAAGGTTCCGGACTGCGCGCCTGGAACCGCGAGACCACCGCGGCCGGCTCATAGTACACACTGCTGTGAAATGTGCTCATGTCATCCCAAATTTAGCATTTTCTTAAGCACAAATTGAGGAACCAAGTCCTAACAACAAATACGTTCACACACCACAACACATGATGGCGGACTTAATTATCTGGAAGAGTGCCACAGGATATAGCGTAATTCACCACAACAAATCACTCGCTTTCAGTCATTGGCTGTCCAGTAGTGGCACTTCTTACACTACCTCAAGCATCACTTGGTCCGCCTTCTTAGCTTGGTGCTAGCGTGTTTGCCTCCCATGTAGTGGGCCCGGGTTCGATTCCCGGCCGGATTGGAGATTTTCTCCTCTGGTGGACTGGGTGTTGTGCTGTCCTCATCATCCTCTCATCATCACCGACAGGCAAGTCGCCCTGTGTGGCGTCACCTGAAATAAGACTTGCAACTCAGGGGACGAACTTCCCATAATGGGGCGTCCCGGACATCAGCGGCACCCGATCATTTCATTTCTTACTGAGCTCTCACGACTGAACCACTGTGCTGTTACTGCTTATCTGCTGACAACACATTACTCCCTACCTACTTTTTGCCAGAGCGTTCTCCTCTTGAGACGTATAATGGCCAATTCCTCATTACATAAGAGGGGGTCTGGATACATTAGATATGATAGTGTACAGCTTGGTAACTGACACCCACTACCAAGTCATGGTGTGTACATGTAGCATAACTATCTGAATTCTTCAATATAGAACGGAATTGCTTGATGTTAAAACGGTTGAACTGAAGGATGAGCTGTCCAGGATGTTGCAGCAGCTCTATGTAGACAACTATTACCGAATGGTGGTGAACGTGGATAAAGGTCAAAAATTTTTCTGGAATTTCAAACAAACGCTGATATTTGACTACCTAACACCAAACCATGACTACTATGTTCAAGAAGAGTAGCGAGGAACAAATTTTATGTATCGTGCGGTATTTGTTACAGTTTCGTTTGTTGCTTATCTGTAACCACAAATACATTCAGAAATCCTAAAAGCATCTTTTGTAGAAACAGATTTTTAACACACAATATTCGAGTATTTCCATTCATAATGAATTGAATTCGAGGAAAAATGCACTGATAATTGATACAAAATTGTATGATTTCGATACAACATTGTCTGTTTTCGACTCACAAAGAAATCGGAGCTGTCTTTTCTCATTGCCTATGCTTATTTTTCTTAGAATTCCAAACAACCATTTGATACCGTATTGAGGATCGTATCCGCTTGACAACCAAGCTTGATGAATACTGCCGCCGTCACTGCACGAATGCGATGTTAAAACGTGCATTAAAAATCTCATTACGATAACCGACTTTGCCCGCATCTCGTGGTCGTGCGGTAGCGTTCTCGCTTCCCACGCCCGGGTTCCCGGGTTCGATTCCCGGCGGGGTCAGGGATTTTCTCTGCCTCGTGATGGCTGGGTGTTGTGTGCTGTCCTTAGGTTAGTTAGGTTTAAGTAGTTCTAAGTTCTAGGGGACTTATGACCACAGCAGTTGAGTCCCATAGTGCTCAGAGCCATTTGAACCATTTTTTTGATAACCGACTTTAATATTTTGGATAGTGCCATTGAATACTAGATGACAGTGGGTAGTTGAAATTATAGCAACACCGATTTCTTACCCTTATAAACCATCTCCAAAAAGACTTCAGTTAAGTCAGGAGCAGCAAGAAAGCTTTAATCTGGAGTAGTTTTCGAAGGACAAAATATCGATTCATAGTATAATACACTTTGCAGTCGAATGTTAACAATTTATATGACGGTAATTCCTGGCTGTGAGGACGGGGCGTGAGTCGTGCTTGGGTAGCACAGTTGGTAGAGCGCTTGCCCACGAAAGGCAAAGGTCCCGAGTTCGAGTCTCGGTCGGGCACACAATTTTAATCTGCCAGGAAGTTTCATATCAGCGCACACTCCGCTGCAGAGTGAAAATCTCAGGCTGTGGCTAAGCCATGTCTCCGCAATATCCTTTCTTTCAGGAGTGCTAGTTCTGCAAGGTTCGCAGGAGAGCTTCTGTAAGGTTTGTAAGGTAGGAGACGCGGTACTGGCAGAAGTAAAGCTTTGAGGACGGGGCGTGAGTCGTGCTTGGGTAGCTCCGTCAGTAGAGCACTTGCCTGCTAAAGGCAAAGGTCCCGAGTTCGAGTCTCGCTCCAGCACACAGTTTTAATCAGCTTGAGAAGCTTCATCTTCACGTCAGCCACGACAATCTCTTGGTATTATCTACTAACGACATCTCCTCTACACGTTTACTTGAACTAAACTTCGTAATTTTGAGTCTTCCTTTCCCGTATAATTTCCTGAATCTGTTTAAGCAGGTCGAAGAAGCCTGGAAATAACTGACGTTCAACCCAGTTGCAAATCGGAAGGCCCAGTGTCATAAATTTCTCTTGGTAATTGTGTATTGGCCCTCGCGAGCGTTCTAAATCTTTAGAACAGTTTTTCTTTCACACTTTTGAGAGTTGAATTTTCGTGTGCATTTAGTAGTTCGTGTAAACCTTTCTTCCGTTTATAAATTTCACGTTTAGAGCTTACAAAACGAACCCGGCTTTGTTCATTGCTTACCTTTAAGCTTTTCTCCCTTCTTCCTTTAACCAAAAATAGTACAGTCTTATCTTTGTCACCGAAAGCTGTTACTGTACATATTTTCTTTGGACTATGAAGGTACTCCATTTTTGTATTACCAGCATGCCTTGTTAGTAACGGGACAGCGGTTTGTGCTAACCTGTTTCATGTAGAAAACGAGCATAGTAGCAAGATTAACTTTTTGTATTTTATTGATGACTACCTGCGGTTTACCTGAACCCATTTTCAAGAGATTCAAAGAGACAAACGAGGCAGCTAGAAGGAGAAGGTATTCAGACAGCTACACTTTGCGTATATGCAATAGATTTGATTAACTGTCAGAGTTGAGTGGAGAGGAGCCTCTTGTAGCTGTAGATGTAGGGAACATGCGGCAGTACTCAGCAGTTAGAAGGTCTAGGTCAGTTGCAAAGTCTAAAAAATTCTGGTGGTAGTTGGTGTTAGAGCTGCACTTTTTTTAGACTGAAGTCCGCTGATAGATATACCTACTTAAAGGAAGTCCCTCTAACTAAGGACTCACCTCCAGAGGACGTCATGTTTCCAAGTAGAGAAGGAATTAGCATATTTCGTCAAAATATAAGAGGTATTAGAGATAAAGTTAGTGAACCGCTTATAGATGTTGACTCTGAAATTTTTGGTATGTCAGACCACCACTTAAATAATTTGAGAATTCAGAGGCTTCCTTTACTAGGATACAGATTAGCTGGCTGTTTTTCAAGGAGTTCCCTGTGGGGTGGGGGAGTGGCTATGTATGTAAAAAAACAGTATTCCATTTGAGTCCATAGACGTGTCACGGCACTGCGCTGAACAGATATTTGAATGTCGTGCAGGGGCAGTTGAATTTAGTGAAACTAAACTTCTAATTGTTGTTGTTTATAGGTCTCCTAACTCTGACTTCAGAGCATTTCTGCTCAAGCTTGAGAGGGTTCATGATTCACTTTATGGGAAGTACCAGAAATTAGTAATATGTGGTGACTTCAATATAAATTTTGTATATGATGGTGCAAGAAAAAGGATGTTGGTAGATCTCCTAAATTCATATGATCAGATGCAGACTGTGTTTTCTCCAACTAGGGTGCAGGGAACTGTAGCACAGCCATAGACAATATTTTTATTCATTCTTGATTACTAGATGGGCATTCTGTTAGTAAAAGGGTGAATGGCCTTTTAGACCATGATGCACGAACTTTAATACTAAAAGGCTTTCGTACTCAAGCAAATGTCACATATAATTACAAACTATGTAGGAAAGTTAATCCAACAGCAATACAGAGTTTTTTAAACCTTGTCAAGGAACAAGAATGGCAGAATGTTCATAATGCCAATAACATAGATGATAAATATAATGATTTCCTTAACCCATTTCTCATGCTCTTTGAGAGTTGCTTTCCATTAGAACATTCTAAACGGGGTACTAACAGTAAAAGGCAGCCCAGGTGGCTGAGTAGTGGGATATTATGTAGAACAAAGGGGGAATTATATTAAAATGTTGGAAGTAGTCACAATCAAGCTACAGTAGCCCATTACAAACAGTATTGTAAGGTGCTTAAGTATGTTATTAGGAAGGCAAAGAGCATGTTGTATGCAAATAGAATACCTAATTCACAGGATAAAATTAATACCATATTGTCAGTTGTGAAGGAAGTGTCTTGTATGCAGCACAAACTCGACGATATGAAGTCAGATCGTAGTAAAAATATTTCTGTTATTCATAAATCAGATACATGCACATTATTTAACAATCATTTTCTGAGCATTGCTGATGAATTAAATAAAAAATTAGTTTCCACAGGAAATCATATAACTTTCTTGGCAAATACCTTTCGGAAGATTGAGTCAATACTTAAATCACTAAAGACTAAGGAGTCTCATTGTTATCATCGAGTGCATAGCAGAATATTAAAGTACTTTGTTGCACATGTTAGCCCTGTATTTAGCCATATTTGTAATTTTTCCTTTAGGAATGGTCAGTTTCCTGAGCGCAGTAGAAACGCCGCTTTCTAAAAAGGGAGAAAGGGATAATGTAGATAATTTTAGACCTATTTCTACGCTATCAGTGTTTGTTAAAGTTATTGAGACAGCTGTGTATGTAAGGATAATTGATCATTTTTTATCACAAGATTTGCTAGGAAATGTACAGTTCGGCTTCAGAAATCGTTTAACAACTGAAAATGCTGTATTCTCTTTTCTCTGTGCGGTACTGGATGGGTTAAACAAAAGGTTTCGAACACTAAGCATACTTTTTTATTTAACTAAGACGTTTGATTATGTTGATCACAAAATATTGTTCCAGAAGTTGGATCATTACCGGATATAGGGAGTAGCTCACAATTGGTTCACCTCTTATCTTAGCAACAGACAGCAAAAAGTCATTATTCACTATGTTGACAATGGCTGTGATGTGGGGTCTGAGAGGGGTACAATCAAGTGGAGGATGCTCCGGGGATCAGTGTTGGGGCCACTCCTGATCCGTATTTATATAAATGATATACCCTATTTGCTGATGACACTAGCTTGGTACTAAAGGTTATTGTGTGCAACATTGGCTCGGTTTCAAATAGTGCAGTTCATGACCTAAGAAAATAAACTAATGCTAAATTACAGTAAGACTAAGTTTTTACAGTTTCTAACACACAATTCAACAAAATATGACGTTTTAATGTCACAGAATGGGTTTATGATTAGTGAAACTGAACGGTTCAAATTTATAGGTGTTCAGATAGATAGTAAACTGTCGTGGGAAGTCCACGTTCAGGATCTTGTTCAAAGAGTTAATGCTGCCATTTTTACTGTTTTAACGGTACCTGAAGTGAGTGATCGTTCGGCACGAAAATTGGTCTGCTTCGCTTATTTTCATTCGCTTATGTCGTATGCTATTATACTTTGGGGTAACTCTTAATAGTCTCAAAGGATATTTTTGGATCAGAAACGGGCGGTTCGGGCAATAAGTGGTGTAAGTTCACGAACCTCTTGTCGATCTCTGTTCACGAGTCTGGGTATTTTGACATTGGCCTCTCAGTATACATTCCTTACTGTTATTTCTTGTTAACAATACTAGCTTATGCCCAAGAATAAGAAGCATTCACTCAGTTAATACTCGGCAGAAATGAAACCTGATTTTGGATCTGACTTCCTTAACTTTTGAGTAGAAAGGTGTGCGGTATACTGCTGCATTCATTTTCAGTAACCTACCACTCGAATTCAAAAATCTTAGCAATAATCCACGCGCTTTCAAATCTAAACTGAAAAGTTTCCTCATGGGTTACTCCTTCTATTCTGTCGAGGAGTTCCTTGAAAAATTAAGCTGATTCTTGTTGCATTGTTGATTGCGTTTACTTAAACTTATATATTGACCTTTTTCGGATGCATAAACATTTTATTTTTATTTGTTATTACTTTTATGCTGTAATTTCATGTACTGACACATTCCATGACCTTGGAGATTGGCTTCTAAATTTCGTCCTACGGAACTTCTTATGTAAATAAGTAAAAATTAACAAAATGGTATATTCCGCAACAGCATTCAAACCATACATGTATATCAAAGTCAAGGTATTTTTCATGAACATTGGCAGGGCAGACATACTCGTACATATATAGTAGTATGTTTGTCCTAGCAATATTCATAATAAAACTGGACTTTGATACACTCGCATTTACAATCTTTTTGCATGATTTGAAAATGGATTCAGGTAACCCGAAACTAGTCGACAGCTAAATAGTAAAATGAATCTTGAAGCTCTGACTGTTTTCTGCATCGATAGTCTATTTTTGTTCTGGTGTTTATTAGCACAGTGGTCATAGTTCGAACCACAATTCACGGAATCGTCCGAGTTATTTCCTGTTTTTTGTAATGTTTTCATAATTTCTAACGAAATGTCTACATAACTCAAATGAATGTTCAAGAAAGTAACTAATAAGTTATAGATACGTAGGTGTTCAGGAGGAACAGGTGATTTCGATTACACGCTACGTTCTTTACATTTCATCCTCCAGGGATAAAAACATTACTTGGATTCCCCATTAATGTGAACCTCTGGAACCTGCACAGAGACAGATGCTGCTACCATGTATATACGAAGTAATCACAAAGAAAATTAATTCAGTTTTATCTCCATCGTCAACCCTCAGCGGTACCGCAAAGGTAACTGCTAATGTATATAATTAACTGGGTTCAAACTTCAAGCAGCACTAACTACGAACAATTGTGTCAGAGAAAGTATCTACAGAAACTGAATTGCGCTTTACAAATTACGATGGAGTTGTACTGTGTAATCTGCTTAGCGATGTGCTGACCCGGAGATTATATGCCCGCTGTGTTACACATGTGTTGTCTTCTATAGCTACGACAGTGGTTTACACTTGTCCAGCCGGCTGGCAAGCTACGAATTTGATAATTTTCAAATTTTTAAAATAAATACTTGCAGGGTGTCTTAGCAGCTACAATTTTGACATTGTGTTTCTTTCGGTGTATTCCTACAGTATAAAAAATTTCAGGGAAGATATCAACATAGCAGACAGGACCGTTCCCTTTGTAAGTGACTCTGCTACCTAGGTGCATGGGATCTGTTACTTAATTTATGCTACTCATCTCTAAACTTAATGCATTCTAATGCTTTTAGTTCACTGTTTGTTTTCGGACGAAAATATGTTTGTTACTTCCTGTTGTTATGGACCCGTGATGGTCCGAGCAGTACATGCCGGTCAGACATTCTTGTTTGTCACAATAGCTGATGTCATGCGGACTAGCAAAACAGACACAGTTAATGTGGGTTCAGCGCTGCTCATTGGTGTGATCGTATTGCAGAACTGCTTGACTGGCCGAATACATGGCACCACTGGCGGGAACTGCGCTTTGAACGCTATGAAACACATAGCTGATGGCATGTGTTTAGCGTAGACGTTTTCGTCGATATCTACATAAACGTTGTACTTTCAGCACTCTGGAGCCGCTCTGACAGTGTGCTGTTGCCATCAGTCTCAAATTTTTTCATTGTATCTCCCTGGTTTGTGTGAGAAACGGGTATCTAGACGTCGAGCACAGAAGATAGGATGTTTGGCTAGGACATTGACTACCACTGCTGTTGTCAATTCAGTTCAGATCTTATTTCGACCTGCCGAGCTGATACGGCTGACGGTATTGCAAATGTGTGGACCGACTGTGTGAGCTGAACTTAGTACGAATATCTTTATGTTCACTTTTTTCTAGGAGTATGTAAGGTCCTGGACATTGTGCTCATAATTGCTGCTAGTGTTTCATTTTACTTGTTAATGCTGACCACCACATGGACTAGCTGTTTCTTATTCCTGAAGTATCGCAGGGAAATGTTGCATGAGTTTGGTTTCCGGCTTTCCAGTGCAGGTCACTTCCTTCTCCTTGGATCCTATCCTGGTCTCTAGTGGCGAAGAATGACTGTTTGTTGTCTGCCATTTCTAGATGCCATTTATAGATGCCATTTCTAGATGTGCTGGTCACAAGGGACGGCGAAAATCTGGGACACAGCGTGTATCGAAAACCGACTCACACGGACCGATACCTGCACAAACTGTCAAACCACCACCCGAGCCATAAAAGAGGCATGATTAGTACGCTCGTAACGAGAGCAGGACGAATATGTGAGCCGCAACACCTCAAACGAGAAATGCAATACCTGGAAACTGTCCTGAGGAGCAATGGGTACTCCACAAATTATATTAGAAGTGTAACAGAGCCAAACACTCGGCGAAGTAAGGAACCAGAAAAAGAAATGTCCGGTACGGCCTTTCTGCCATACATTCCCAGAGTGACGGACAGAATCGGCCGTATATTGCGCAAACATGGTGTAAAGACGATTTTCAAATCGACAAGGAAGATCAAAGAGTGTCTTAGATCGGCGAAGGAGAAAAGAGACCCCACTTGCAATGTCGGGAATATACCGCATACCATGCACATGCGGAAAAGTTTATGTCGGAATGACTGGACGATCCATTAACACCAGGATCAAAGAGCATAAGCGACATTGCAGGTTGGGGCAGGTGGAGAAATCGGTCGTGGCAGAGCACGCACTGAATGAGACCGACCACGTAATAAAATTCGCCGACACGAAAGTTCTGGCTGTAGAGAAGCACTATCACACGCGCTTGTTCAGAGAAGCTGTAGAAATACAAAAATACGCGAACAGTTTGAACAAGAAAGAGGAAAGCCTTAAGGTAAACGGATCCTGGCTTCCCGTACTGCAGCGAACGACCGTCGCAGGTAGCAAGAGGAGAACCGCACCGGAAATGACCGCTGAGAAGCCCTCGGACGTTGGCGCGCCAGGTACATATAGTCTGCGCCCGCGAGCTCGGCTCCAGTTCACCACGGGCAATGGAGGATGAAGCTTTGACAATGCCAGCCACTCGTGCTGGCGAAACGTCAGAAAAATCATTAGATGAACGTCGGCCGAAGAACCCGAGACAGAAGCCAATAGGCAGTTTGTCATTCTAGAGAAAGTTTGTCAGTAAACAATGAAATCCATAATCCGAATTCCTTCTAAAGCGCATAAACCTGAATCAACACTCTAAATCTTTATCAAGTAAACGCAGTCTGTAATGAAAGGGAAGAAGGAACGTCGGAGTTTAATGTCGTGACGAGGTCATTAGAGACAGACACGAAGCTTGGGTGCGGGATGGAAATAGAATATGTCTTTTTCAAAGAAACCATCTCAGCATTTGCCTTATTCGGTTTAAGGAAACCACCTAAAACCTAAATCTGGATGGCAGACGGTTATTTGAATCACCATTCTCCCGAATGCGAGTCTACTGTCTCATTACTGAGCCATCTCTCTCTGTCTCTCAACAGTGCAGCTACACAAATTTCCAACGGAATTTGAAAATGATGGAGATCGATACACGGTGTAAGATAAGTAATGTGGGAACATCCAATGTCTCTTAAAATATCTAGTGAGTTAAAACTTTGAAACGGACTGGCTCTGTAATATGAATCGGCACAGCGGTATCAATTACGCTATCTGAGCACGCCTACTCAGAGTGTGAACCTGTCACTGACTTGTTTGTACACTTTGCAGACTTCCCAGTTACAATCCGACGCAACATTCCCATCTGCGCACAGTTCCCTTAAAACGAAACTGTTAATGTTGCTATCAAAATGTACAAGAGGACGATACATTAAAACAGTTACTTCAGTTTAAAGAGAGCGCCTTCCTTTAAGCATCTGACTGTAAGCCCACTCACTGCTTGCATCAGGAGGCGGAATAGAACGTCTAATTTCATTAAGGACGTCTAATTTCATTAGTAAGACTTTCAACTCACTCTTCCACAAATACACGAGGGATGAGGAATGTTATTACGATGTGGAAACCCTGAACTATTATTCACCATATGGTTCGAAAGGTTTATTAAACAGTTTGTTTGAACGTGGACCAGGTACAGCCAATACAGCATCATTTACAAAAATAATAGGTTTGTGCGGTCATCTAATTCACCCGAAGGTTCATTGAAATACATCAGCGCACTAAATCGAAATAATGATGTGTAGTTTTTGGGATAACCAATGTGGACATGAATTACAAAGACGAATCTAGCATGCGTACACTTGCTCGTGCCACAACGCACCGAAATAAACACAGCATTGTTGTTATTAGATTTTCCATAAAACCCAGTTGCTACACATGAAAGAGTATCTTGGCTACAGAAGTGATATGGAACGTGTGCTGATCAGTACGTGGTCGCAGAAGGCAGAATACATGCAAATAAAAGCCCCGGTTACAGCTTTGACAAAATTTACAGAAGTAGAGTAAAGCGCACAAACGATCTACGAACGCTGAAGGCTAGCATTTGTGGGAAAATTAATGACAGGGCAAGTTAAATATGGTCATGCTCCACAAGCCGTAAAAGTACTCTAAACTGCTGAGTTCTTGAATGATAAAAATAACTACATATCGAGACAGTTGACTGATTGATTTTAAAAATGCAGTACACTTTATTCTGCAACCAGAATTTCCGCAATGAAAATGCATCTATTCATAACAGAAAAATACAATAGAAATTTGGAATGCATTTCGTACAGATCTCACACACTAGAAGTGCACCCATTTACCACAGGTAAACAAATTCCATTGACAACGTGGCAATATGGGTGTACAAAGCCACCAACTTCCAAGTTCTAAAACACTCATGAACGATCTAAAATTCAATCTCGCAGCTCTCATAATTTCGTTTAATAAATTCACCATATATATTGAGGATGAATCCACTACACTGCCAGTACGGGAAGCCAAAATCTCTTTGTTCTTTACGCTCCTGTATGGTGGGGGAACCCACCAGTCATGCGATCGCCGTTACCAGCCAACTTGACACTTTTACCTGCTATTTCGAAAGCTCTGATGACCTAGCAATACCACTCTGTCTTTCTACTTCCAATACAGCTGTACTGGCCACTCTTAAGAAAACTTACATCCACTCGTTTCAGTCACGCACAACAGGTTAAATGGTAGAACAAGGCTACGGGAATGATTCAGGTGCTCAATTACGGGTAACGTAACAAAGAAAAGAAGTAAGACACTTCCTTCCAAGAGGCTGGTGGCACAGAAATACCACAGACACAAGAAATGTAAGGACAGATATTATATATATATATATATATATATATATATATATATATATATATATATATATATGAGAAGTATTTGATGTATCTGTTTTACCCTAAATAGTGAACTGTTCGTTATTGGACTCAAAAAACCTCTTTCTGAAATGACCGATTTTCTGTTTTTTATTCGTTTTATTAACTGTAATAAATGTAAAAATCGAACAACGATAGAAAAATTTTGGGTCTGTCAGTTTCAAGATACATAGAATCAAAATATTATATTAATTAGGCCAATTCAGGAAAACTTAGTCCGCCCACCGTTCGCTGCTTTTCTCGAAAAGTGGTAAGTGGCTGGATACTATTAAAAAAATCACCAGTATTCTAATATCGATTCATTCCAATTTTTTGGAACTCTGTTCAAATATCATGTTGTAATCGGGGATCATATCACTATTTGGGCATTACAAATAGTCAGTGTTAAAGGGTGAAAACTGAGGTTGAAGAATGTTTTTCGTGTTAATTTGTTCAGTTTCAAGGGCTTCAAGCAGATATAGGCATATTATGTAGACACAGGGAGCAGATCAGCTACTTTCTATTTTTATTGTATACTTTGAATGATCGTTGTTAAGTTTTTAATTTATTACTGTCACTATACTTTCCTTCCTCTTCCATTATTTCATAGAAATGGCAGAGAAATCTTTTACCTTTAAAAAGCAGATGAAGCATTGTACCTCATTGTTACGTCACGTCGTAAAATATTTGCAGCCTAGGGTTGGTGAGATTCTGCAATACGACGTGTGTCCGGTAGTGATACCGAGAAACTACCGTATAGACCAGTTGCGAGGCAAGTCAAGCAACTGCACGCACACGCCTACCTTAAGCTACGACACATGGCAACAGGGACATTATTGTCTCGACAATAATGTACCAATTCTTACGACATGCGTTTATTGCTTCTTTCTATCAGCCTTGTCATGAAAATAGCATTGATAATTTTTCCCACTTTCTATAATGATGCATTACATCAAACCAATGCAAATTTAAAGAATAAAAATTGCTGCATTTTTTAAAAAAGGTTCATTTGTGAACGAAACATTTTAGCACTGATTCTATGGCTCATTGATATTTCCGTTTTTTTACTAGGTAGTTCGCAAAACATAAAAAGCACCCGTTATAACAGAGACCAAACAAATACCGAAAAATACCTGTTGATTAGAACTAAAATACCAGTATCGGTTTTAACCGGTCGGTTTTTAGTATTCCTAACTTCAAAGTATACTGTGCAAGGTTTTCGCTGTCTCCGGCGTACTTTTGGACTAGGGATAATGAACATGAGACAAGGGCCTATAAAAGCTGTCGGTTTTAACTCGCTCCATACGCAAATGCGACAGGTGAGAACGGCTCATCTTGGTATGCACTGTACAGTGGCTTCTGGAATATATAAGTAAATGTGTTGCTACACCTGGATTCGATTTGGGTTCCTCAACAACATGTAAAGTTCTGTAACACTAGACTATTTTCTTTCTAGGAACACTCCTTCGAAGTGAGGCCTTACGAGCAGTAAGAAAACTAGAAGCGTTATCACAATCATATATGCACGTTAAAAGTGCTCTCGAAACAGCGACTCTGAATAAACTTGTCCTGAAAGCGTCTTGTTGTCAAGTAATGAAGATCGATTACCACGAGCTCTGGTGTTGTTAACTCGAGCAGCTGTCAAACGCTGGGTAATTAAGTCACATGGTCTTGAGTAACGACGACCACTGCAAACTGTGCGCTGACGCTCCGTATACGATTGTCTTGGTAACAGGCTAGTAGAAGAGCAATTCCACGTGTACCATAAAGCGTTTTTTGGATCTTGTACATTCAGTCACTGTTATCTAGATATTTTCTGCTCTATATTAAAGTAATAAATCCTCCAGACTACACGCAACAGTATATCCATGCGTATCTGAAAAAGTGTTCACGCATCACTAACTTTTGAGACAGGGAGACGAACCACATCGGACTTGTGAGTGGTTCCAAACAAGAGGCTTACATGCTAGACGAAAACATATATAAAAGGTTTACAAAATTGGTAAATCAATTACGGACACATCTTAGGTTACAGTAAGAGTCTCCATCCCCAGAAAGAAGTGTTACATCGACGATAAGGCAAGATACACCAGGAGCGACCCCCGAACAATGAGATCAATCAGGCAGAAATAAAAGTGTCTAGCATCGTATCTAGAGGGCATATTCAGCAAAACATAGCTTGAATAAATGCCACACAGTCGTACGAGGCGTGTTACTTCAGGTCGAAATACTGTCAGATCCAACTGAAACGACCCACGTTTCATCATTCGAGTGATTAACAATATTGGGATTAAGCCTGTGTTAGTCCCAAATCATCGACATACTTCCTATCAATCAAAAGTTAGTACGAAGCATATTTTTCCATGTCACATAGAATAGCCATTGCCTTTGGATTAATTCGTGTCGCTCACAATGTCTTGGCACAATTGGAATATTTGCGGTGAAGTGGCTTCGTTAAACGACTTGTGTACGTATGGACATGTCTCAGTTTTTGATTGTATATTGTGAAGACGACGTGAATTAATAGTTGAAACAGACGTGATAATGAGTTATTGGAATGAGACACTCAATTACCTTATGACTGCATAACTAATAATTGCGTGATACGTGGGCAAGGTGCTCTGCACGAATCAACAACGCTACTACCACCATGGATAGAACAATGGTCGCTTACTGCTGTTTCGCACCATGCATGCTACAACCAATTTTGACTGCCAAAACTGATAGACGTTTTGTCAAACGCGACATCAGAATACAAACTCTTTTAATATATGTCAGTCGGGCCCCAACCTTTCCATGGCTGTATTTACGCTGGTTTTTAGCATGATATCACTCATAGTATATACTCTTAGGCACGCAACGGGTATGTCTGTCGCTGAATGACTGCCAAAATGTAAGCATCTTTCAGTCACCTCCAATATTTGCTTCAAGCGTTGATTATCTGCTTCAATTCTGCATTTCTTAAAGAAAAAAATCTAACAACATTCCCTCGTTATACTTAACAGCTGGGTCATCTGCTGTCAGCCTCATATAGCCACATACGTTATACTGTATATACGTCATTTATGCAAGGTGTACCCGAACTCCACCGACAAAACTTCAAATTGTTTCAGGGATATTTTCTAAGCATATTTTTAATTAGGACTCGTGAACTTCGATAGCTTGTTACAGGGTACTAATTTGATTGTGATTTATTCGGTTACGTACCCCAAATACCATTCGTTCTCTGAAAATGCCTTCACAACAGTGGAAAACCCTGGAATATGCAGTCACGAAAACGTTCGACACAAAACAAAGAGGGACTGATGACCCCGTAATTTGGTCCCTTTACTCCCCAAACCAGCAACAAAACACATAGTAATGCAACAACTTGCAGATGCAAAAGTAGTGTGTGCAAAACAAAAAATAGAATAATACAACAAGCCTCAGATAGAAAGGTACTGTGATCCGGTTGCCGTCACTGAGAGAACAGTTCAGCTTACAGTACATCGATACGATTTATACCGAGAGGGTGTACAGGGAAAGTCTACGATTTGAACGCTCGTATGATTGTATACTTTTTGTGGTCGCTAGTGTTCAAGAATTCCGCAGCTGAGCGAATAAGCGCATAGTTTCATAATCTCGAAGTCTCTGGATCGAATCTCATTGCCGGCACTGACGTTGTATTTTTTCATTCCCACGTATTTATACAATAAATGTGTTATATTCGTAGCATTTGTCCTGAAAGAAAGGAGAACTTTTTTTTTGGTAAGGAAGATGGAGTAAAATGACAATACACAAGAACTTTCAAAAAGACATTACAGATCATTAGATCATAGAATCATAGAAACCAATAATTATTGCTACATACGGAATATGTAATAAACACCTAATCTTGCATGTACATGGCTCTTTTAATGCGTCTCTTGCAAAACAAACTTGGTTTACATTCATAGACGGTTCTCCCTCACCACAAAACGTCATATATGTTGTTATAATTACATGGGAATGAGAAAAAGAGAAATACGGACAGAGAGATTCGGTCCAGAGATCCCACGCTTACAAAACCAAGTACTTATCGCTCGGCTGCGGACGCCTTGAACGCAAGCGAACATTCAGTGTACACAAGCACGCCTAAAATTTTCGAACTCCATTTTCTCGCAACTGTTGAGAGATACGTCTTCATGTGTACAAATGTTGAAGTCCTAGTCGTGCACACTATAAATATGAATCAAATCGGTGAAAGGAAGTTTGCACGGTCCCTTTTCTAGTGTCACTGTGCAGCTTCTCCGTCCCTTCCAGTGAACCCATATACGAGGTGCATATCGACAAACTCTTCATTAGTAAATTATCCATACCGCTCTACAACTAATACCGCCGGAGGAAACAAACCCAAGAGAGAACCGATAATACTGAAACAAGTTTGAGGCTGAAGAGTAAAGTGAGCATTACTGTTGTCAGCAGTAAGCACCTTGAAATATTGGAACAAGTTGTTTTTTTTTTTTTTACAAAAATTACACAGCGCATAACGTCTCGACATCTGCACTGTTTTGCAGATATTTTCAGTTCAATACAGATGCAAAGAGAAATGAGGTTAAGAGGTCAAATGAACTGCTGTTACTCGCTAACGAGACCACGAATCCCTGATACCAAAGTACTCAAATATACCAGAACAACTGCCAAAACTTTTTCGGTGAAGTTCGGGCTTAGCCTCTATCTATCACATGCAGTAACAATCAAATCGTACTTCTTGAGCTATACAGGTAGCTTCTTCAACTTCTGACGATTTATCCCGATTAAGAATGGCAGACTAATTTCCAGTTGCAAGCAGTTCATCAGACCAATCAAGTACCTGTTAGCATATTCTGTAAGTACGTCGTTTACAGTTTTCTGAACTGAACTGCACAGAATGTTTTCCAAAAATCGAGATACACCGCATCGATGTGAGAAATAATCAGGTACATTTTTCTGCATGTAGAATTTATTCAGCTGTAACATTTTTCATGTAATTCGTACTACAGATATAATCCGAAAATGTTTTTAACACATGCGAGACGGATGTAAGACAGGCTCTTCAGTCGGCCAGCGCAGGCCAGAGCGGCAGCAGCTGCGTGAGTAGGCGCTTCGGAGGCACCAGACGAACGCGGAGTCTTCCCTGCTTCCCAAGTTGCAGCCATCGAGCGGGCTGTGTTGGGTACATAAAGGGACAAATTTGGCGCCCCCTCATCAGCATTCAGCCCGTGAGCCGGCTGGCACCTCCACTGTCCAAATACCAGGCGACACAAAGGGTCCCCGAGCCTCGCTTCTACGGCCGTATGAGCCGCAGATTACCGCAACAACTGCGCCATCTGCTTACTAATGCCAGCAGCTTGTAACATTACCACTGCTTGTCAAGTTATTTCACACAAGTTTAGCTACTACCATCCATCATTTATTCATACATTCAATTATTCCTCCAGTCTCCTAACTCCTGGATTATTACAACATGTTGTTCGACTACAGTAATTAACATAAATTTTTCGTCATCCATTTCTACGGCCTTTGGGACTTATTTTCCTGCCTGCCTAACAACCCATATCTTGCCCAAGAAATTAACTGATGTAACGATATTATATTCTGAAAATCAATAAGGCCACCTCAAAGATAATTTTGGGTGACATCACACCACGGAAACTGCGCGTAGGAGGTACGGAGACCGGAGTCCCCATCAGGGCTGCTTCCGGCTTAATTACACATTAGTGACACTGATATGATGGTGTGTTGCTCACATATGTAGTAGTTGATAAGATAATTATCTGACTTTGCGATCACTAGGGTACGGAGGTGTTCTAAGAATAATTTCCACTTACATAGATCTTTTCCGGGAGATTATTAATTGCATTTTCCTTTTAGGCATGTAGTTATAATTTTATAAGTACACCTACCCCATCTGTGAAGCGTGGTTTTACAAGATTGTCAAACATTTGTCTTATGATGTTATATGATTTACTGTCTCGATTGGGCAAAAAAGGATGTGAATGGGGCTATTCGAATAGTGGTCGAGGCTATTGAATAAGGTTAATTATGGGCAGATATACAATTAAATTATGTGGATGTTTAGCAGAAAACGACGCTAATTTCTGTTTAATACTGATTGGGCCTAATGATACAATGAGACTGTCACATTAATATAAATTAACGTTCGTGAAATGTTCCTGTTCTTCTATAAATCACCTGCAGCGTCCGTAGGAAATTGCTTGTAATGTCTCGAGCGACACCAGACAGTGCACTTTTGGCGTTGTATCCACACACTTCTATCTTCATGTGCAGCCTTGCCTGACCATTTACCTGTCAGAATCCACATTTCCATTCCATCACACCTCCATCAGAATTATTTATGGGCGTAACTGCAATCTGAATCGCCGTCAGAATATTTTCTTTTAATTTTGGTAACGGTCGTCTTGAATAGGCCTACACTGGGGCTCTTTCTGATACCAGTACTCTTTTCTTCGTCACCATTAGCTTCAGAGGCTCTCTTCTTCGCTTCTTTCTGCATAATTTACTCCTGCAGAATGAACCACACCAGCTGTGTTTTTCGAGGGGTGTTTGACGTCGTTCGGGACAGCTAGTTTGAAGGCTACAATACACAATTTTTTCTGTGTGAGTCCAAATGCTCTTTTTTTCCCAATATAGCCTACTATTCAATTGTCGAAGCAAGTTTCCATATCTTTCTAAAATATATTTGTGTGTCCAGCAGGCTTACCACATGCATTTTTTTTGTAGCCCAGTACCAATTTCCACAATATTGTGCTTTTCCCTTTGATAACGTCGATAATATCGATAGCCGGCCGCTGTGGCCGAACGGTTCTAGGCGCTTCATTCCGTAACCGCGTTGCTGCTGCGGTCGCAGGTTCGAATCCTGCCTCGGGCATAGATGTGTATGATGTCCTCAGGTTAGTTAGGTTTAAGTAGTTCTAAGTCTAGGGGACTGATTACCTCAGCTGTTAAGTCCCATAGTGCTTAGAGCTATTTGAACCATTTGATCTAATATTGATGTCTCTTTCACAGCTGCTTCAGCTGCCTCCTTCATTGACCCTCGTCCCAATCCATTCTGCCTCAGCCCCTTTTATAGATTCTCCCCATCTGAAGTAGTGAAGTAATATCTACAACAATATTACAAAATAGAAAATGTTGGAAATTTACTGTACCTCATATTCAATCAGTTTTCCACTAGCTGATCTTAAATCACCGTACTCAGTTATTCATGTAACTCCAATGTACATATAAGCGCTATCATCATGTAGTTCCTCATTACATTAACCGGTATGGTGTAGGAAGGTCCCAATATCATGCCTCAAGTTACTATATGTCTTTCATTTCTCACAAACAGCAGGAGATCCCTAGCGAATACGAAGTTAATTTTACAGACACTATAATGAGCTTCTGAATAACTTAACCTTCAACACTTTAAACAAATCTTGATTAAGTTTCTGAAGTCATAAAACTAACAGATAAGACTTACGACAACCAGAGTCACTCACATAATGGTGTTTCATAGCTGTTGACGTCACGGTACATTTATAAAAGCTTACATTTATTCATATAGCCCCTCGATTCAATTAGTCCCCCTATACCATGTACAAACGACGTTGCAGCACTACATTTATATGTGGGGTAAGAAAAGGACAGATCAACTTATGCGACAAATTTTACAGTGAGATAAATTTTATAACGTAAAATTTAGGAAATTTTGCGCAATGGGGCTGAGTGACATAGAATACGGTTAACTGTACCAGTTCAGCTCTGACTGCCACGGGCCGATTCCTGGGCGAACGTATCTAAACAGAAGGTAAAGGACATGCAATCTAAGGATGATTCACAAGTTAACTACAGTAACAGTTCTGCTTTTGTTTCTGTCTGAGCCTTGCAGAAAAGATAAATTTACAAATTTAATGAAAATGTAAAATTGGGTTTGAGGTACAACGTATTTGAGGAATAAACCACTGTAGAGAAACAAATTAACATGAGGTAGACTTCTAGAGACATCTTAACACGGTAAAAGTATTCCATATACAACAATAACAAAAGATAAATCACGAAAGAAGTTATCATACTACTTCCATCAAATTGCGTCTAGTAATGAAGTGTTCTAAAATCCTGTCGCCTATCACTGTCCGCAAACTTGCCGTCGTTTGTGTTAGGACACTTCGACAGATTAAAGAGATTCCTTCGACGTCATTATACATGATCCTACAATGCGATGACTCAAATTGTATAAAGTCGTCGAAACATGTGCAAGGACTTCCTCCTTGAGCTTATGAGAGGCGTCAACACAGGCTGCATCAAATTTTTATGTCCTACCCAGAGCCAGAAAAGAGTTAGCTGACGGTATACCCAGCTAAGAGCGACTAGTGAGCCAGCACACATACAAACTAGTACCACATACCCCCACGAATTTCAAGTGATATTTCATATAATAAAGTCGGTAACATTTCGAAAAGAAGTTTTGCACCAGTTACTTACTAAGGTTCCCGCAGTGAAGTAGGGACCAGTTACATTGTTTCCAATAAATCCAAAGCAAACGTTTAGCCTACATTGTGTCGGACGTTCAACCTGTCTTAGTCAATGCAGATTCTCTGCAGTCCAATAACACACATTTACTAAACTCAGAGAGGTATGAGCAGCAAAAGTTTCTTCATCGATGGGAAAAGGGAATATCGTTCCGATGTCGTATCAGAACCAACAGACAACATTCAGTACCCATTTTGTAGTCCCGAAGATTAATCTGCTGTGGAAGTGACTCATCATATGGATGGAATCTGTATGTGTAAAAATCACGAATAATTATGAATTGGCGTAATCCAAAGACACTCCTGACTTTTCTAAAGATAGTACACTGCCTGACTAAAAATAAAAGTGAAATTAAAAAAAAAATTAGCACCCAGAAGTCATGGTCGAAAGTCAGTGTAACTTCGTACATGTACACACGTTTGGTGAGTATGTTATGATTATACAAGGTTCACTCACATTAATGATGCACCCGTCAAAAGCCTGAATAACCAACTTTTAGCAGCGTGGAAGTGCAGGAAGAGAGTCAGAGAGGTTCCGGAAATTTACCAACAGGGATGTGGAGCCATGCCGACTCCAGTGGGTGGCCAGCTGAGCGTAGTTTTACGGTTGAGGATCCGTGGCGGGAATAGCCCAGTCGAGGTAACCCCACAGCTTCTAGATTGGGTTTAAATCCGGGGAGTTTGGGTGCCAGGGGGGTACGGTATACTCTTTCTTGTGCTCTGCGAACCATACATGGACACTGTGAGCCGTGTGACACATTGCATTGTCCTGCAGATTGATGTTTTCTTGCCGAGGAAAAACAATGTGCATATGGGGGGTGGACATCGTCCCCAAGGATAGATGCATACTTTTGCTGATATATTGTGCCTTCCAGAATGGCACAAGAACAAATGGTTCAAATGGCTATGAGCACTATGGGACTTAACTTCTAAGGTCATCAGTCCCCTAGACTTAGAACTACTTAAACCTAACTAACCTAAGGACATCACACACATCCATGCCCGAGGCACAATAACAAAAAAAAAAAAAAGTGTTCCAAATGTGTGTGAAATCTGATGGGACTTAACTGCTAAGGTCATCAGTCCCTAAGCTTACACACTACTTAACCTAAATTATCCTAAGGAGAAACACACACACACCCATGCCCGAGGGAGGACTCGAACCTCCACCGGTTCAAATGGCTCTGAGCACTATGGGACTTAACATCTATGGTCATCAGTCCCCTAGAACTTAGAACTACTTAAACCTAACTAACCTAAGGACATCACACAACACCCAGTCATCACGAGGCAGAGAAAATCCCTGACCCCGCCGGGAATCGAATCCGGGAACCCGGGCGCAGGAAGCGAGAACGCTACCGCACGACCACGAGCTGGAACCTCCGCCGAGACCAGCCGCACAGTCCATGACTGCAGCGCCTAAGACCCCTCGGCTAATCCCGCGATGCGCACAAGAACATTTCCCAGACTTTAACCCTCCGACGGTTGTTGTACAGTGTTTGCTTTCAGACTTTTCACGTCGCACTCGCCAACAGCGATCTGTCCATTGGAGCATAAAACGTGATTCGTTTGGAAAGGCCACATGCTGCCACTCAATGAACGCCCAGTTGCAGTACTGGTGTGCAAATTCCAGCCTTCGTTGCCGATGAACAGCAGTCAGCATGGGTGCGTGAACCAGGCGCCTACAGTGGAGGTCCATACCGTACAACGTTCGCTAAATGGTCGTTGAGGAGACGCTGTTGGTAGTTCCTTGGTTCGCCTGTACGGTCAATTGCTCACCAGTTGCATGTCTGTTCGCCCGTACACGTATCCTCGCCCGTCGTTCACCCCGTCATTTTTGGTTCGTGCAGCAGCACAGTTCCCTTACCACCGGTTTTGCATAGCGCTAGTTTGCCATACACTGTGTACTTTATCCCCGGCGGCACCTAAACAGTTTACAAATGTAGTCGTTGTGGACATGCTTTTGGCCCGAAAGCCAGTGATCATACCCTTTTGGACGCAAGATTAATCTCTCCGATTCCGGATTACGACATCGACAGCGCTGTTTCCCGCGTTCGACGACAAGCTTTATATGCCCTCCAGTGCTAGTGCTGTCACCTGCTACCTGTGGGTGGTGATATCACGTTGATGTCGAATATGGGCGGTGGTCACATTACTGTGACTGAATCGTGCAGTTCCAGTTCTCTGTGACAAGTAGATCGGCCAACAGAGTGCATTAGCGTTGTTCGGGTTTAATGTTGTTGATAAGGGCTGGTAGGAACATGAATAGCGTCAGATGTTGAGCGTTCCTTGTGAAGGCCTTGGAGATGCCGTGTACACGTGTGAGACACCGTAATCACCACCTGACAGACTTTTAAAGAGCCTCATAATGGGCTCACATTTGTGACGCTAGTCGAAGTGTGCAGTATTAAGATTTGCGGGGCATTCGACTGCGACAGTGATCCGATGTTGGACTGCATAGGAACGTGAGGACAGGCATACTCTTCGAGGTTCCGGTAGACGATATGTGACCGTCACAGGGAAGAATCGCCGTGCTGTACTCCATGAATATCTCAAGCTCTGCAGTTTTGTATCTGTTGTGTACATAGTTCCGAGTTGTCGGCGCATACACAACTTTCCCACTAGAGCGCGCCCCGCTCAGCACAACAGCGCAGGCGCAGCGCTCGTCCGTCTTCGCACTACGAGATGGCGCTGCCTCAGAGACGGACCAAATTCTGCTTCCACCGATCCGCGTATTAATATGTAACACAGCCAATGAGATTGCTGCTAATGTAGAACCTTCCCTCCTCGCGGATCACACTCGCGCAGTGATACCTGAACGCGCGAGGTATTATAACGAGTGTACAGACCTCCGATTAGTCAGTCTGCATTAGTCTGCATTTGTCTGCACCAGTCTGCATTAGTCTGTACCAGTCTATAGTCAAGTTTCAGTCTGCGACTAATAAGATTACCATATTGCTGTACATAGCCATGAAGATAAATGTATAGACACTTTTGTCAAGTATCAGAGATATATGTGAGAATAAGATTAACGTACCAATACCAAAGGAACTTCAGATGGTCAATTGTAAATAGCATCCTGAACCAAGTTAAGTAATTTTTATGCTTGTTATTATTTTAATAAACGTGTGTGAAAATTAATCTAGTTCTGTTTAAAGTTGGTCACCGTCAATCTGCTACTCTACGTGTGCAAGTGGCATTTCTATCGTCTGACCTAACGGCAGAAGATAAACACGCCACGATAAACCACGATACATATTGCTGACACTCGCCTACTTCGTTAGAGCGACAAGTCAAATAATCTGATGGTGTGTGTACCGAAGGTCTTACAGTACGCACACCACAGTATCAGTTACCCGAGGACGAGTAATGAATTCCCCGCACCATTGGCCAGAGTCTATCAGTGGCCAGAATAGGGGCTTACCGTCCATAGGCTGCCGTTAACACCACAACACAAACGGTTGCTTTTGGAGTGGCACTGCAACCCGGAAGCATGAACTGGTGATGAAGGACGTCACGATGCGTTCGGTGATGAATTATGTTTCTGCACTACACTGGATGACCATAGTCGGCGAGTAACTGGAAACATTCCTCCAGTGTTTTGGAGAGGCCCAGCGGTGTTACTCTTGGCGTCATGGCGTGGGTAGCCTTCGGGTATGATTTTTGGTCACGGCTGGTAGGGACTGAGTGAACGATGACGTCAAAATGGTACGTCACGGACATCCTACGTCTTCACGTGTTATTTCTCATACGATAGCATCGTGCTGTCATTTGTCAACAGGACACTGTTCGTCCACACATGTCACGTATCTGTGTGAACTGCCTGTCTGATGTTTAGGTTCCCCTGTCGACAACCAGATCCCCGAATCTGCCCCTGATAGAACATGTGCAGTAACAGCTCAAATGTCATCTGTGTTCCACCGCTAGTACCCAGGATACCAAGGACCAGTTACAACAATTGTGGGCAACCTTGACTCAGGACAGAATACAACGGCGGTATGGCACTCTATCCAATAGATCAGTTCATGCGTCCAGGTCAGAGCGGGTGCAACATCATACTGATAAGTGAGCTTATAATACCTAGTTCCTTGAAAATTTATCTCAATTTTGTAATCACTAACACATCATCTTCCGTCTCGGTCCGTTAAGTTCCATTTTCTCCTCCCCTCACCGGTGCTTTATCTTTTTGTCAGACGGTGTGTATTTCGATTTCCAGCTGAAACTACCAAAATATTAATTTCTGTCGCACGTTGCAGGGTCACCTATTACCCTGCGTGTAACATTCCAGTGTCCTACCGACAATTTCGTTCTTTTCTTTTTAGTTGTTCTTTTACCCTTCACATATTTGTCATTTTTTACACATTTCCGCAACTATATACGACTACTCTACTGTTCGCTTCATGATATTACTGTATTATCCGTAAAGAAACGGTATATCTAATTTCTCTTCGTTTGTGAACTACGCAGGGCAACGTCCTTGCCGCAGTGGATACACCGGTTCCCGTGAGATCACCGAAGTTAAGCGCTGTCGGGCGTGGTCGGCACTTGGATGGGTGACCATCCAGGCCGCTATGTGCTGTTGCCATTTTTCGGGGTGCACTCAGCCTCGTGACGCCAATTGAGGAGCTACTCGACCGAATAGTAGCGGCTTCGGTCAAGAATACCATCATAACGACCGGGAGAGCGGTGTGCTGACCCTACGCCCCTCCTATCCGCATCCTCGCCTGAGGATGACACGGCGGTCGGATGGTCCCGGTAGGCCACTCGTGGCCTGAAGACGGAGTGCTTTTTTTGTGAACTACACAGAACACAAATCTGCAAGTTAATTACGACCGTTTTGTACCAGCATCACGTACGATAACAGTTCGTTTGATAGTCATTGCTTTCAGGAGTTCTTTGCAGCATATAGGTTAAATCAGAATTCTCGAATAACATTCGGTCGTTTACTACCTATACAAATTGGAATGCATATAAAAGTGACGGGAGAGCAGAGCAGTTCGCGTCACTCTTTTTTTTTTTTTTGTGAATGAGCGTCATAGACGTTCTCAACAAAATGCCACGAAAGAGTTTGTACATCTCGGACAGCCTTACATTAAAAGTTTCGAACAGCCACGTTCAAGTCGAAAACCATATTTCTTCAGCCAACACATATCTCGCTTAATGAAGACTAGTGGACAAATACAGCAATGCTGGTTTTTAGACAGGGTTACCAGGTGTCCGGCTTCCCAGATGCTACCCACGAATGGAAAAGGAATGAAGGAAGCAAGATTGGGATTTAACGTTGCCTCAACATCGAAGTCGTTAGAGACAGAGCACAGTCTTAAAACGTTCCAAGAATGGGGACCGAAATCATCCATGCTCTTTCAGAAGAGTCGTCCCGGCATTTGCCTGGAGCAATTTAGGGAAAGCATGGAAATCCCTAATTCTGAATGGCCGTCGGCGGATTTGGACCATTGTCCTTTCGGATGTGTGTCCAGCGGAACAAGAAGACTGAAAATGATTATAACATACTATGACCCTCCGCTACACGCCATTCGGTTCGATGACGATTACTGTTGTATTTGAAGATGGAGCAGTCGACGAGCTTCGCTCTTTTTGAGGATCAGGCTATATGCCAATAGGGAGTTTCAGTGTCCTCCCTTTCGTTTCTGCCTTTACAGGTAGCACTATGAACACAATTACGATTTACAGCCTGTCGTTACAGACGTTATTGCTCTGCACTTGACATACAAACAGAGCGAACTAAGGCAACGGCGAACTAACTGTCCGTGGGAAGCATCAACTGCGTCACATCCAACGTTGTCAACACATTGATAACTCCTGCATTTTTAAAGTTATCATGCTGTTTCGTGTAGTTCGACGTATCTCGATATTATTGCCAATGTCATTTGATTAAAGCACCTCTAGCGTCTTCTTGTAATTCAAGTTACTCTCCTGACGGTTGCCTGTTACTGGTGTGAAACGAGGCTTACATTTACATGCTTCCACTTCACACGCGACACAGCGGAACGGCGCAGTATTTACACCACCGGACTCACATCTGAAAAGTCGAGGGAGACGGCGCCGTGGTTGGCACACTGGACTCGTATTCGGAAGGACGAGGTTCCAAACCTGCGCCCAGCCATCCTGATTTAGGTTTTCCGTGATTTACCTAAATCGCTTTAGGATCGTTCCGTTGAAAGGACACGGCCGACTTCCTTCCTCATCCTTCCCTAACGGATGGCCGGCCGGGGTGGCCGTGCGGTTCTAGGCGCTACAGTCTGGAACCGTGTGACGGCTACGGTCGCAGGTTGGATTCCTGCCTCGGGCATAGATGTGTGTGATGTCCTTAGGTTAGTTAGGTTTAAATAGTTCTAAGTTCTAGGGGACTGATGACCTTTGAAGTTAAGTCCCATAGTGCTCAGAGCCATTTGAACCCTAACGGATGGGACCGATGACCTCGCTGTTTGGTGCCCTCTCCCAAATCAACCAACAAACCATCAGCTTTAAGGGAAACCCAGCTTTAGGCTTCTGTAAACCAAGTCATGAGAGCGACAGGATAGTTTTATAAAATCAAGTACCTACTCCCTATCCTATCCTTTTCCAGTTCATATTTGTGCTCGATATCCAATGACAGTTTCGTCGACGGGATATTGAACCCTTTCTTCTTTTATTCATGCCTTTTAACGCATTTTTCCTGACCCATGAAATGTTCCAAACTTTAACGTGTCATTTATCTACATACGTTTCAATCTTTCAGGGCACACACTTCTCTTTACTGGGTCATGTATACAGTAAAATATGGAATAAAACTAGCTTTGTGGCTGTTGTTTGATAGGGTCGAGCACTGTTTTAACTGCGCTGCTTTTCTCGGTCCAAACAGTTCAAGGTCTTACAATGTGTCGACACATTTCGAACATCGTTAAACGTTTAAGTCAGTGCAATATCCAGCCCTGGTAATCTTAGGCACAACTCACGATTTAGACTTTCACAACATATCTCCCAGAAGATTCTTGCTGTCAGTCTTCCATTACGTACTATTTAAAGTAATTTGCGCAAGGGCTAGAAGCCATGTTCTTTTCTGTCTGGGTACGTTGTGTAAGATTCAAATGGCTGTTCATAATGAGACTATCGGACGATTAGTGATTCCGAAAATGGTAGAGATTTTCAACATTAATTTTCTACGCTGTGTTTCCGGCGAATTGTACAGCAAGTGTATAATGGTCAGGGTAGCCTCCAGTACTTTTATGAACTTAAAATTGAATTGATATGTAAATTGTGGAATATGCATGAAAGGAAACCTAGGTATTTTTTATCGTTGTATACTTATTATCTGTACTGTCAAGGTCAACAATGGAAACTTTTACGTAAAAAATTCCAATATTTCAATACTTGTGGAGGCCTCAGCATCTATTCTAAGAGCAAGAGTACCAGCAGTACTCGAAATGAAATTAGAACCAGAAGCCAAGGAAAAATCTTCACAACTTGACAGTTTTCGTTGTTCGATTAACCACTATTCAGTTCCATAGCGAACGATGCTCATGAACAACTACTGTCTTTACAACTCCACATATTCTCGAATTTCGTTACTTTTACCACCATGGTCATTACGCTAAATGTATGTCATAGGACTTAATATGTTTCCTTTCTCGACTTGGAACCTACGGTCCCAGGCTTTTATCAGTGAGTCCCACATGATACATAGTGTCTTACATAGGAACCTCTCACTGAAATTTTTTGAAGTTGTGCTGACGTTTTTCTGTCACATCAAAAAGACTGTGGCAACTTCTCCAGCTGCTCTTTGAAGTTTCTCTATCTCCTCCACAAACCCAACTTCATAAGAATGGTAGTCTGATAAAAGTGCTCAAGAACCGAATTGGCAACGATCTTGTGAATCTCGTTTGTCGACAGTTTGCGAGAGCCTGTTCCAATACGCGCAGGTACTTAAAGACTGTTCTCGGACCGCATGGGTGTGGTTTTTTCCACACTCACCGAGGCAAATGTAGGACAGGTTCCCTATGTACATTTTCGAAAAAGCGCCGCGATCAATAAAATCACAAAATCATAGGTAGTAAAATTCATTTTGGAGATTTGTGGCATTGTGATTCCTCCTCCCAGAGCAAATGATGATAGAATATGATAGAAGTGACGTCCAATAACAGAAAATAAGTTACCAAATACAAGCTGTAAGAGATTGCTCATCATATGCGGCCCCTGCCAGTATTAACTTCATCAGCTGATAACCAGTATTATTTACTCAGATTGTCTCTATAGAACTCAAATGATTTTACTAGTGTTTGTGATATTAAAATCGTTATTTCTGAGGTAACTATGACGTAAAGAAATATTGTTTGTGTGAAACCGTTTTCCGTACTTGGAATCTACGCAGTGACAATCTTACTTACATGCTTGAAACTTTAAGCACACATTAATAACACGTTTATCTAAGAAGCGTACTAAAATAATGTCATTTCTGCCTCAAGTTCTTGTTCTAGAAATATTTAGATCAGACAATTAAGATTACTTTTTTTAAATTAATCAATATGTATTTCCCTTCATGTTGATAGTACTTTAGTGTCTGTAGACTGCTTTCCTCCAAATAGCTCACATACAATTTTTGTGTATAAAATAAACATGTCAGAAAATTTAATGTTCAAAGATATATTTTGATATATGACTGACCTCTGTTGTTCCTAATACATTCTCGTTGCATAATATTCTTCATTTACTTGTTTCTAATCTTCTCACTTCCTTTTCTTGTTTCTCCTTCTTATTCCTGCGTCTTTAATTGTCTCAAGGACCACTTTTCAGCTTCGGCCACTCCAATGGAATCAACTGCCATCAGATGTTGTCTCACATTAAACCCAGAATATATTTCTTGCAACTCTAGAAGTTCCCACCAGCTAACTGTCCCATATCACAACAAAGTACAGGCATAATAACTTTCGAGAATGACAAAGTAGCAGCAACTCGACCTACACTAAAGTTTATGAAGAAAACGACGCTCGGAAACCAATATATACAAGGGGAACATAAGAGCCTCGCAATGCGTATCTTCTGACAGGGCTGTCAACTGGAGAACAGTTGTATGGTATATGTTTCTCGAACAGGAGTCTAATGACAGCATTGACATTTGAAAGCAGAAGAATAAGGGTGTGAACGCACAGTGAGATACCTGTAAGTTCATGTTTTAATTACTCCCTGATGTCCAATTCAATTATTTTAACCACCACTTTGTTCAAAAAACGCTATCGATTTAAGATAAAAACCATATTTTGAAGTAGCTTCACAGATAAGTTACCTTAAAGTCACAGCAGAGGTTACATATTTCATTCCTAAGGACTGTGGGTGATGTCAGATGTGTGATTGAATCGTATGAGAATAATGATATGAGATTGTGTGCGCAGAGTGATGATGTGTTCTTTTTGTCATGCGTTAGAGTGATTTGTGACGAAGGATGAATATAACAACTAGAAGCCGAAAATACACTCCTGGAAATTGAAATAAGAACACCGTGAATTCATTATCCCAGGAAGGGGAAACTTTATTGACACATTCCTGGGGTCAGATACATCACATGATCACACTGACAGAACCACAGGCACATAGACACAGGCAACAGAGCATGCACAATGTCGGCACTAGTACAGTGTATATCCACCTTTCGCAGCAATGCAGGCTGCTATTCTCCCATGGAGACGATCGTAGAGATGCTGGATGTAGTCCTGTGGAACGGCTTGCCATGCCATTTCCACCTGGCGCCTCAGTTGGACCAGCGTTCGTGCTGGACGTGCAGACCGCGTGAGACGACGCTTCATCCAGTCCCAAACATGCTAAATGGGGGACGGATCCGGGGATCTTGCTGGCCAGGGTAGTTGACTTACACCTTCTAGAGCACGTTGGGTGGCACGGGATACATGCGGACGTGCATTGTCCTGTTGGAACAGCAAGTTCCCTTGCCGGTCTAGGAATGGTAGAACGATGGGTTCGATGACGGTTTGGATGTACCGTGCACTATTCAGTGTCCCCTCGACGATCACCAGTGGTGTACGGCCAGTGTAGGAGATCGCTCCCCACACCATGATGCCGGGTGTTGGCCCTGTGTGCCTCGGTCGTATGCAGTCCTGATTGTGGCGCTCACCTGCACGGCGCCAAACACGCATACGACCATCATTGGCACCAAGGCAGAAGCGACTCTCATCGCTGAAGACGACACGTCTCCATTCGTCCCTCCATTCACGCCTGTCGCGACACCACTGGAGGCGGGCTGCACGATGTTGGGGCGTGAGCGGAAGACGGCCTAACGGTGTGCGGGACCGTAGCCCAGCTTCATGGAGACGGTTGCGAATGGTCCTCGCCGATACCCCAGGAGCAACAGTGTCCCTAATTTGCTGGGAAGTGGCGGTGCGGTCCCCTACGGCACTGCGTAGGATCCTACGGTCTTGGCGTGCATCCGTGCGTCGCTGCGGTCCGGTCCCAGGTCGACGGGCACGTGCACCTTCCGCCGACCACTGGCGACAACATCGATGTACTGTGGAGACCTCACGCCCCACGTGTTGAGCAATTCGGCGGTACGTCCACCCGGCCTCCCGCATGCCCACTATACGCCCTCGCTCAAAGTCCGTCAACTGCACATACGGTTCACGTCCACGCTGTCGCGGCATGCTACCAGTGTTAAAGACTGCGATGGAGCTCCGTATGCCACGGCAAACTGGCTGACACTGACGGCGGCGGTGCACAAATGCTGCGCAGCTAGCGCCATTCGACGGCCAACACCGCGGTTCCTGGTGTGTCCGCTGTGCCGTGCGTGTGATCATTGCTTGTACAGCCCTCTCGCAGTGTCCGGAGCAAGTATGGTGGGTCTGACACACCGGTGTCAATGTGTTCTTTTTTCCATTTCCAGGAGTGTAGCTACTTGGTGCATCCGATTTTAAAGTCCTTCTGGTCGTGGACGGACCATCGGGACTCAATAAGTTGCCATTATTCCAGGTGTGAACGAATCAGTATTGTATCTGCCCGTTCAGACAACATCGGTATGAGTTTATACAAAAAATGGCTCTGAGCACTATGCGACTTAACTTCTGAGGTCATCAGTCGCCTAGAACTTAGAACTAATTAAACCTAACTAACCTAAGGACATCACACACATCCATGCCTGAGGCAGGATTCGAACCTGCGACCGTAGCGGTCGCTCGGTTCGAGACTGTAGCGCCCAGAACCGCACGGCCACTCCGGCCGGCTTGAGTTTATACAGGCTCTTTCATTGGAGTCATTAAAGATCACTTGTAATTAGTGAGATGATCTGTAAGAGGATATGAAAAACTTACTACTTAATTTATATTTGACTTTTGTGGATATATAAGTAGGAAAAGTGGCAGAGAACCTGGGAGATACCTAACATTCTTTCGAATGTACAAAAGAACATAGATTTCTCTGTAGAGTAGAAACGGGATCTGTTGGGAGATATAAACAGAAATAAAATCAGGCACACAGCTTCGTATCCTGGGAGAGCTATTTGGATACGTGCAAGAAATACGACGCCTTTATCAATTGAGGATACTGGGCTGCTTCAGGATGAGCTCGACCTAGTTCGGAAAGCTCGCAAATCTCTCTTTGTGCTCCCCTCTTTCAGTTCCGACTGGTCGGATATTTACTACTTGCAGCTTCAATAATTTTCAACGTGCTTATTTTCTCGTTGTTGCGACGTCCGTAGTGGCGCTTTTATGAGCTAGCGCCTGACAGGCATAAATCCAAGTGCGAACTGCTATTGCTTGTGTATGTGGCAAGTAATGGGCACCGTTAGCTGTACGAAGGGTAATGGATCTATTTATGTTCACACAGAGATTTGAAGTCCGTCAGAACCGCGAGGAAGAGTAAAACGTTCCCACAATCGTGCGGTGATCTCATCGTAGCGCACCGTGATCTAATCATCGCACATACATCTCATATCACAACGTCTCCCTCGATGTACATTCAGTGGTAAGATTCGATTTTAATCTTACGTACCGATTTCACTGTCAAATATGGCGTATGCTCTGAGAGTTTTGCCATGTATATTTGGTACGTAATATCTTTCCCAAAGTTGTCTAATAGCATGTTAGCGACGATTCTTGGTTTCTAACAAAGCCGTATAACTCAAATGCCGGTTCAGAAGGTGTAAACATATTATATAGTAACCCCAGTTTGGTGTTTATGTTGAACAATTGTAATTTTCCTGTCAAACAGAGAAGAAACATTCCATTAATATTATGTCAATAAAAAAGCAGTAAAATCGTGTATAAACATCATAGTAAGATAATGGTATATGTTATTATTTACTTGTCCCAGTGTTCTGATAAATCGTGCATATAAATGAATCAGGTGAGCAGAAACTCTTCTAACTGTAACGATATTGAGAGTGTCCCGTAGAAAAATTCGAAAGCTCCGTGAATATGTTTTAGTGCCTAATGCAAAGAAAGAATACGCGGGGCTCATGCGTGGCAAAATGATTAATTTATAAAATAATTACCATTGAGAATCCATCCATTCTACAAATTTGTAACACGAGATGAATAACAAAGACTGCCTACCTAGTCCTAATAGAATGGCAAATGTTATTACGCACCCACTGAAACAGACGTGGAAACCTTTGTAATTTGCACCCTTTACCTATCTTTGCTAAAAAAATTCAAGTACTTTCAAACATGGTGCATAATTCAGATCATTTGGATATTTTTGAATATGACGTCATAGTGGCCGCTGTCAGAAGTGGACTAGATGCGCTGTCTTGTATATATTTTTTTAATTTCTCACTGCCACGGCTTGGCAGTTTTAAAATTTCCGGGTAGCCGCATCCCGCAATTTTGAAATTGCCGCCCGCGCGACCTTACGTTTGTTAAATTTTTCGCCAGTGCCAGTTTGTATTTTTCGGAGACTACAGCTTCGCCAAGAGGAGGACGCCTGAACTGTGAGCGAGATAGTAGGTTGCCATTGTGCTGCCACTGTTAAAGATGACTTTTTCATTTTCTGATGAGAATGTTTCACCATTCTTCACTTACTTAAAAACACAAACATGAAACTGAACTGCAAAAGCTGTGGTCGTAGCAATGCAGTGAACACAGATAAATATTTGACATCCAGTTCTGAGGAAGTAATAAGAACCTTATTTCTTAGTACAAATGTATTAAAGTGTACACTTTGTTGAGGCCTCATTTTCTTGCTTGCCTCTTGTTGCTTCGGGCCTCAACCACCATCGTGGTTTATCCTTCCACAACTCCGTGATTTACTGCTATCCTCTCCCAGTCTTCCAGTTCTTTGCATGGAAGCCGCGTACAGTGTGTGTAGTGGTGAGACCTTATATATTTGTTGCTGTCAATCGACGCAACGTGCTGACAGTGCAGTTCTTCTATAAACAGCCAGATCGGACGACCACGAAAGTGCAAAAGGCCGTTTGCAACACAAAGTCCGAAGATTATAGATTCATACAGGTCCCTGTCCGTTTTATTTACGGGCGGAAGCTTGCGGTAGCACCTTTTATTTTGACGTTAAAGATTTAATGTACAACTGTTAAGTTTTCACCATTTTTTGCGGTCTTGTTTATCCCGCTTTTTATGCTGACCGTAAATAAACTTTGCACGTGTGTAGCTCTGGGATGGGCAACTAACTAACTCATCTGGAATTCGTATGCAAAATCATCCCTGTAATACTTTACGTGCACTTCCCAGAATGACTGGACGAATTGTATTCAAATATACAGTCAACGCACAAGCTTTTTATGATACTCACTTCTTTTCGTCATCGATCTGGCAAAGAGCTGCGAGTTTTCCGACGACCGCAGATAATCAATAATCCCGAGTCCTAAAGCTTTCTTCCCGTTTCGACTGTCCAGCTCTTGGACATCAGAAGAAATTAACTGGAACGGCACTTTACTTGAAAGGTTAGACTCACCCTTTACTATCGATTAGATCCGTTTCGCATCTACTCTCTGGTAACATTTTGCGTTAGTCTCTCTTACCTCACACGAAGTTTCAAACAACCAGAGACTGCTTTTACTTTCGGTAGTCGTTATGAAATTTAGCTCGAAATTGATTCTTTTCTCACCACTCAAATTCCAATCACATATCTCCTGCGGGTTCGGGGATTACAATAGGCCCGAGGTATTCCTGCCTGTCGTACGAGGCGACTAAAAGGAGTCTCCTGCTTTTCGACCTAATAAGTTATGGTCCCCTTTTTCCAAGTTCTACAGAAGTGTGAGCCGTTTTGGAAAGGACGCCTTATGTAGTGCATCATTTGTAATGGAAATGTAATTGCACTCGTAATTCAGCCTTTTGGGCGAGGGCGTCTTACTGACTGCATACTTTACATCCATTGTGCGCTGTTATCTCTTGCACCCACGAAAATAATGGATCTTTTCGCACTCAATATGCAGTGCGGTAACCGGTCCGTCGTGGGCACACAGGGATCGCACTGCTGATGCTTGAGCTGCAAACACCCAGCGTATGCCAAGGAGTAGATCCCCGTCTTCTTGGGGCATCGGAACTACCGGAAATGGCCATAGAGTCAGCTAGCCGTTGGGAAAGCCTCTGATCTAGGTGGGTGACGTCAGGGCGGATTACCAGCAATGAAGCGGATGAAGTTTTACGACACTGGGGGTCGAACGGCTCCAGCAGTCTCTAAGCGAGGGAAGGGCAGTATAAAGCTCGCAGATATGATCCCAAATCTTTCCCTTCCATAGCTACACCTAGCTACATTATTTTTAACGACAATGCCTCTGTTTTTCGTGGATAACTTAGGGGGTAAGTTTGGGGAAGTTTCAGGAATATCGAAAATAAGGAACAGGCCAGTATTGATAAAAATAGTATCCCCTATCCAGTTGCGTGCATTGCTATCCTGTGACAAGTTGGTTGATGTCCCGGTTTCCATTACCCCCCCATAACAGCTTAAAACTGGCCCAGGCCATAGATATCTCCCCTTGCTGTCCGCTGACGAGTTGTGCGCCAATCTACAGCGACGAAGTGTACACTTCGTCAAGCGTGTGTATAAGGACACAGGATTGCATCTTGGCCTTCAGGTAATTCGTTGCCTGAAAAAGTCAAGGTGATGATATACCTATGTGACGTTAAACCCTATGTTTCTCCCCCTATGCGGTGCTTCAAATGTTGGAAATTTGGAAAAATGTCCTCTCGTTGTAACGCCAGCCCCACATGTCGGGACTGCAGACGTCCCTCACACATGAACGTTTCTTGTGCCCCTCCTCCTGTTTGTGTCATCTGCGGAGAGCTCCAATCCCTCTATTCGTCGGACTGCACCCCTTTTCAGAAAGAGTGGACAATAATGGAATATAAGACACTGGACAGACTAACCTACGCACAGGCAAAATAAAATAGGACCACCTAAACCCTGTGCACATGATCTCATACTATGCTGTAGGTACGACGATGTCATTCTCCCTGGCGACGGTAACCCTGCCAGCTGTGCCTCGTATAGTGGGCCCTGGTGGCAGCTAGACTACGCCTGGCCCCTTGACGGTTGAGACCGCTCCTCCTTCCATTGCTCCCTAACATCTACTTAGGGAGCAACACCACCCTCCCCCTCCCCCTCCCCCTCCTCCTCTCCCCAAGCCAGCCATCGGGAAAACTGGTACTCACCCTTTGGCTGGAGGAGCAATGGCCTCCTCCGTCAACTGTGTGAAGGAAGGGGTGCCACGGGACACTGCCTTCCAAGGCTTTGCTTCTGTGAAGTTGGACGCCAGCCAGTGGCTGAAGGACCCATATGTTGCCCGTAGGGCTTTATAATCATCGTCCGTTCCTGAGACAAAATGAGAGAACCCCTTCCAGCCAGAGAAACCGAAAGAGAAGCGAGAGGACAGTAGAAAGAAAACGATAAACAACAAGGAGATCCTGGTGGCCCCCACGCCACTGCTTCCTGCAGATTCCAGTTCTGAGGATGAATGGTTCAAATGGCTCTGAGTACTATGGGACTTAACTTCTGAGGTCATCAGTCCCCTAGAACGTAGAACTACTTAAGCCTAACTAACCTAAGGACATCACACACATCCATGCCCGAGGCAGGATTCGAACCTGCGACCGTAGCGGCCGCGTGGTTCCAGACTGAAGCGCCTAGAACCGCTCGGCCACCGCGGCCGGCAGGACCTAGATCCGGCTGTCTGGTGGAATCTGTATATATTTCCATGATGCTGTATATAGTGAATCTGTGCCTCTCCAAACAACTTTAGAGGCTGTGGCTGTCAGGGCAAGGACAACGCAGGATATTACCATTCTGCAGCGTATATCATCCCCCAGATGGTGAAGTATGTCAGTCTGTACTGGCTGCACTCGTTTCTCAACTCCCCTCACCTTTCCTAATTCTGGCTCATTTCAAAGGCCATAATGCTCTGTGGGGTGGAACCATGAGCACTGACTGCCCCAAAACGGTCGTAAATATTCTGACACAACTCGATCTGTGACTTTTAAATACTTGTGCTTCCACACATTTCAGTGTGGTCCATGACACCTATACGACCATTGATCTTTCAGTCTGCAGCCCTGACCTTTTACCATCTATTATTCATTGCAGAGTTCATGACAACCTGTATGGCAGTGGTCACTTTCCGTTCTTCCTGTCCCTATCCCAGCGTCACTTCCTTAGACACCTGCCCAAGGCTCTTAACAAGGCTGACTGGGATACTTTCATCTCTGCTGCCACTGTTAGATCTCCAAAACATGCCAATATCGATGTGGTGATCCTAAACCCGACTGCGACCATTGTTTCTGTTGCCAACTTGACAATCCCCTGTTGCTTAGGATCTACCCAGGAGAAGACAGTGCCTTGGTGGTCGCGATAAATCGCCAAGGCATTAGAGATAGGTGACTCTCTAACGTCATAAGCGGCACTCATCGCTGGAGCACCTCATTGCCTTTAAACGGCTTAATATCCGGGCCCGCCAACTAATAAAGAGGCAGAAACAGGAGGGCTGGGAATAGTGCGTTTCAACCATTGGACCACATACCTGTCCTTCTCGGGTTTTTACGAAGATCCGGTGCCTCTGCAGGTTCCAGACCCCTGTAGGTGTACTTGGGATTTCCACGAATGGAACTATCTATGGCACTTTTATTTTCAGAAGTCCGTCTTGATCACACAGATCTCTTTACACTTTATTACCGGTTTCGGCTTACCACCATCTCCAGATCTGTTGTCAATATGAATATTGTGTTAGCGACCAGGTTCAGTTAGTTAAGACTAAATCTATAGAGTATTAATGATGTATGAAATATAAAAATATAAAATACTTATAGCCATGTATAGCAGCCATACATACCGTTAAAATATTCTGATAAAAATCATCGTCAAGTTAAACATGTCATTACATGGTACGTGCTGATAATTCTCAGATTGCGTCAGGTATTTATACAAGAACCTAATGCCAACAGAGGGCACTTTAGCTAGAGTACGTAGTAAACCAGTGTCGCCAATATAAAGATTAAAATGAAGTCTGCACTGTCTTTAGTTAAAATTTTTCTTTTGCTAAATGAGCGTCTGACATTAGAAATATATGCTGATATACTTTATGTGAAATTGGACTCCTACTTGAAATCCATAAAAAGCACAAATAGTATACAATACAGTCCTTAGCCTGGTTAGGTAACACAAAAACTTTTATGAATGCCAGTGTAAAAATTACAAAAAGTACAATGATTGAAATGCAGTATGCATTGTCTATAGTTAAACAATTTTCCTTTGGCTAAATGAGCGTCTGACATTAACAACATATGCTGATATACTATATGTGAAATGGGACTCATACTTTAAATCCATAAAAAGCACAAATACAATACAATACAGCCCTTAGACTGGTTAGGCAACATACAACCTTTTATGAATGCCAGTGAAAAATAAAAAAAATATCGAAATCTTCTATCCTAAGAGATCAGTTAACAGTGAATGTAATCATAATACAATTAATAAAGTAGTGCACCTTAATTAAAAATAGAAAATCTATAATCAAAATAATGGCTCTGAGCTCTATGGGACTTAACTGTTGAGGTCATCAGTCCCCTAGAACTTAGAAGTAACCTAAGGACATCACACACATCCACGCCCGAGGTAGGATTCGACCCTGCGACCGTAGCGGTCGCGCGGTTCCAGACTGTAGCACCTAGAACCGCTCGGCCACTCCGGCCGGGAATCTGTAATCGATATTATATGAGTGTGGTATCAATGGCGAATATGTCATGGCTTCTCTGCATGACTTCCTTGTTCTCCTGTGGCCGAGCCAGCTGAGGACGGCCTAGTCTCCTCGTCGCCGGCGGCCGGCACACGCCAATCCGCTGGGGTGCTCCACGCTATTCAAACTAGTAGGTCTCTGAATATATCAAAGTAAGAATTCAAGTTAAACTCGTTTTGTTCATTCAGCAGTAATTCCGGTTGTTGTTTTATGTGCACATAAATCTCCATTTCTTCGTGTAGGTTCATTAACTGTCCCTTTGACACCCTATGCAATACTTTCATATTACTGTCTATTAGTCCTACCGAATGTCTTTCTCTGTCTAAATGTGTACCGAAAGCGCTCTTATTTAGACTATACGTATGTTGTGGAAATTTCTTCCTGTCTGACCGATGTAAAATCTATCCCAGTCCTGGCAGCTAATCTTATAAACACCAGATCCCATATATTTATTGTTGTCATTGCCAACTTTGTGCCGTAGCTTACAACCAATTATACTTTTCGTTTGAAACCCAGTTTTTATTTTCGTTTTTCTGAAGGCCTGCGCCATTTTGTCGGAAAACGCACTATTGTATGACGTAACCACAAACTTCTTGCCCTCTTGTTCTATTGGATTCTTCTCTTCACATATTTTTGATATTAATTTATAATAAAGTTTCATTACGTCACGATCTTTATACCCATTTGCCCCGGCTATTTGTTTAATCACACTTAATTCCTCTATCTCGTCATTAGGGGTAAGCGGTAGTTTTAACATCCTGTTAAACATAGCTCTGAAGTACGCACATTTTTTGCTTACTGGGGTGACAGGACATTTCATTTATAATAGTGTCAGTCGCCGTTGTCTTCCAAAATATGCAAATTTTATGTCTTCCATCTCTTTTAGTTAACCTAAGATCCAAAAAACTTATACTTTCTTCTTCCATCTCCACTGTGTATTTAATTTTTTTCATGTCTTCAATTGCTAAGGAACTATCTATACCGACCCAGACGCAATCAGTGAACATCTTGCTGTGCATTATGCCCAGACTTATGCGTCTGAGGATTATCAACCTGCCTTCCGTATACTAAAACAGGGGGTGGAACGAAAGGACTTATCTTTCACTACACACCTCATTCAGCCATCCAATGCTCCATTCAGTGAAGTGTCCTTGCCCATTGCCCTGTTACAGCTCTAGGGCCAAATCGTATTCACTGTCAAATGCTTAAGCATGTCTCAGTGGATTACCAGCGTCACACCCTTTGTAATTTCAACCGCATCTGGAACGAGTGCGAGTTCCTGTCGCACTGGCGGTAAACCTAGGAAGAGCCCCATAGAGATGAGCAGCAAACGTCCCATTAGTCTCACCAATGTTCTTTATACGAGTAAATTGCTTGAACGCTCCTTGAGTGTCGGGGCCTTCTGGCTCCATCCCAGAGTGGTTTCTGCCAGGGCCACTCCACCACTGATAATATGATATACATCCGCACAGCCCTTTCCCGACGTCAACACCTTATTGCTATCTTTTTTATTTAAAAAAGGCTTATGACACAACTTGGAGAAATCACGTCCTCACTGCATCAGGTGAGTGGGGTCTCTGGGACCCGCTCCCGCTCTTCATACAGAATTTTTTGTCGCTCCCTACTCACCGGTTACAAGTCTGTGGTTTCCACAGTTCAGCCCATATCCAAGAGAATGAGGTCCCATAGGACACTGTATTGAGTGTTTCTCTCTTTTTAGAGGTCATTAATGCTCTAGCAGCAGCTGTGGGGTCCTCAGTATCATCTTCCTTATATGCCGATGATTTTTGCATTCACTTTTGTTCCTCTGGTATTGGTGTTGATGAACGCTGACTGCAGAGAACCATACGAAAGTCACAGTCATGAGCCCTCACGCACGGCCTTCAGTTTTCAGCCGTCAGTACTTGCGTCATGGAATTCTGTCGTCGTTGTACTGTCCACCCACATCCATAACGTTACCTCGACGACCAAATTCTTAACGTAGTGGAGGCTTATCACTTTTTATGACTAGTCTTCGACACCCATTTAATTTGTCTTCGCCATATTCGTCAGCTTAAGCAAAAGTGCTGGCAGCATCTTAACACTCTTCACCGCGTGAGTAACACTAGCTCGGGTGCAGATAGCTCTACTCTTCTGCAGCTCTATAAAGCTTTGATACAGTCCCACCTTGATTATAGGACGCTGGCTTATAGTTAGGCATCGCTCTCAGCACTGCACATACTGGACCCAATACACCACTATGGGGCTCGCCTTTCCGGCTCCGCTTCGGCCATACTAGGCTGACTCACGGCCATCTCCTCTGTCGGGAGGACCCACCCCATCGTCATTGCGGTTCTAGATTGACAGTAGTCCACTTCTTGTTGGACTCTTCCAATATAGGAGCCCTGAGATGGACTTTTAGCCTGCCTGAAGCACTGCCTATGATGTTAGGTGACAGTACCTCAATGGCTGATCTAGTTTTAAGTTTTCTTCGTGAGAGGGATTTTTGTCATTCTATTTAAGGGTGGACGCCTTATACTCATCTTTCAGGACCTCACCCTACCTGCATTTTAACTCTTCCTCGCTCACTCTGGTGCTGTCTGTTCGACTTAGTGTTCGTCTTTTCATCATCTGTGTTTCTCTTGCCTTGCGTTTTTAGGTGGAGATTTTATTGTTTTGCAGAGTGGCTGGCTTACCCTTTCTTATTCTTGTAATCAGCCAGCCAAGGCCGTCTGTTTTAACACCTTCTACCGCTTGTTTCCTTTTAGTTAATGTTTTCAATTTTGGATTGATACTTTCGTTTTCTACTTCAGTATGGTTTCACGCATAGTTTTACGCAGTTTGTTCCTTCCCCGGATTTTGGTTTTAATGCGAGACCTGTGTGACTAAGGAAAAACGGACTGATAACCTTGCAGTTTACTCCATTTCATCTACTGACCAACCAACCAACCACTTGGAACCACAGCTGGAAAAGTTTATGCCTTTTTGATTATTACGAAAAAGCGAGTAGGAACCATCATGTTAATTGCAACACATTTCAACAGTTTTTGTTTTTTACAGACACTATACATCTCCCAGCACTTCATAAAATATTTGCGGAATTCTGATCATACGTAAATTTCATCAACAATGACTGAAACAATGCAGTATATCGATCTTTACATAGCCAGATCTCTACATGAACTGAACTTTCATTTTCTTTACAACGCAGAGTACAATATAACATACTTTATTCGTACATTTACTCTCTGTCTTTGTTTTAAAATTCGTTGACTCAGCAAGTGAAGTGCAATTTTCCGTGTCTTTTTCCCTTCGTCGGTCTTCGGATTGTGGACGAATGTAGCCGGCGACTCAGCTATTTGCGGCACTGTCACGATGCTGTCTACAGTGCGTTACCCGCCGTGACATAAATGAAACGAAATAATCACAAACTTTTTTAACTATCTTATTAAAACATATTCATGAGATCGTCATAAATTTGCACTCGCTACCTCAATACTTATCCCCATGAATCATTGTTGCGGGAAATAAGTCGTGCAGTTCCTATATCGTCGTACTCCATTGTGTTATAAAAAATACACGCGATTCACCTGCATTGTGTAAAATGACGCCACATTCAAAAGCATCCGAACAAACATCAGTGCCAATGTACAAAAGTATCAGAACGACCTTAATTATTTATCAAAAGATTACATAAATGGTGCAGTGTATAATATTTCCACATCCAAACTACCTAAGCTTAGCTGGCAAAACACACACAATTTTTATCTCAAATGTCACATGCTACTTTCAAGTTTAACATATCCGTCAAAATTAGTATCTAAAGCATGGCTGTGGACTTTCAAATTAAATGCCACAATGGTGTTTCCACGCCTAAATTGTCGGAAGTATTGTTCTATAAAACACACGTTAGCTAAAATAATGCGTCAGCTACTGGAAGAGTGCAATTACTGTGTAACTTACATCTGACGCCTTAAGTCTGACTGTGGACTTTCAGAGAAAGCGACAGAATGCTGTCCCCATTTCTAAGTCATTTTGTAACAGTAAAAACCTTACGTGACTAAAATAACATGCTGCAGTAATAATAGATAGTTCATTCTAGACTTAAATGAAACTATGTAGGAAAACTAACATGACAAAGCCTCTTGGGTTTCCAGATAGGTGACAGCATTAAATTTCTGTGATATTTCTAGGGGTTTCATACTCAACGTCATCTAGCGATACTTCACCAAAAGTTGATATGAATGACACTCTTCCAAACGTTAAGGGATTTATAAACTCTGCCAGTCGGCTAGCGACCCGAAAGTTTGTCATCAAGAGTATGAACAGGAAAATCTACATTCACACAAAAGACATGTTGGTTAAAATACTATGCTATGAAAGCAAGCAGTGACAATTGAAAAATCGGCAAACAGGCAGTCTGAATACTGGTTTATGACTGTCAGCTACAGGAAGAACGCAGTCAATGTCTTAACTTACATTTGACTCCTGAAATGTGATTGTGGACTCTCAAGTTAAGTGCCACAGTGTTTTTCCATGTCTAAACTATCGATAATATTTATCAAAATACATAAAGATATTGGCACGCTTAAAGCTATGTTACATGTGTTACGAGTTCCATCTAGAATCACCTGGTGTTCCTAGAAGTTTCTCTGTAGTGCTTCCCCACACACAGTGCCATTTTAAGTGTAACAATAATCCTCACTATAAACATAAATCCACAGTGCTGACTGGCTAATATACACTGACAGAAAAAATCGCAACACCAAGTAGGGTTTGTGCGACATAAAGGAAAGTTGGTAGGCGTGTTTCTACATCTGAAAGATATCTATCAAAATATCGTGCCAATAGCATAAGAGTGGCGCTGCTAGCGGCTCTATGAGGATGCAAATTGGGTTTCCTTTATATACACGCAGTAACGGTCATGAGTGTAATTCATCTTAGAGATTGTACACAGTGAGTTGATGTTGGTCAAGAATGCCTTTAAGGCAACAAAGACGCTGATATCAACGCCTTACTGAGTTTGAACGAGGTCGTGTGATAGGGATACGAGACGCTGGATGTTCCGTCTGCGACACTGAGGAAAGACTTGGCCGGAATGTAGCCACTGTACATGTTTGCTGGCAGCGGTTGTCACGATAATGTTCCGTCGTGAGAATACCGGGCTCCAGACGGCCCCATGGCAGTACCGAGAGGCAAGATCATCGCTTTTGGTGTATGACTGGCGCATCGTACTGCACCTGCAGCAGCAGTTGGATCAGTAGCTGGCACCACAGTGACACAACGAACTGTTACAAATCGATTACTTCAAGGACAGCTCCTATACAGATGCCCCGTAGCTTGCATACCACTGAACCCAAACCACCGCCGTTTGCGACTTGCAGTGGTGTCAAGCGAGAGCTCATTGGAGGGCAGAGTGATCGATTGTTGTGTTTTGTGATGAAAGTTAGTTCTGATACTGTGCTATTAATGGCTGTGTGTTAGTTACAAGAAAGCCAGTTGAGGACCTGCAACCGACCTGTCTGCATCATTAACACACTGGATCTACACCTGGAGTTACGGTCTGGGATGCGCTTTCATATAACAGCGGGATCACTCTCGTGGTTACCCCACGCATTTTGACTGAAAATTTGTACTTCACTCTAGTGATCTGTTGTGCTGCCACTCATGAACAGCATTTCAGGGGATGTTTTCCAATAGCAAAACGCTCGCGCACATACCGCTGCTGTAATCAAGATGCTCAACATAGGGTAGGCATGTTGCCTTGGCCTCCATGATCGCCAGATCTGTCACTAATTGAGCACATGTCCGAATCATCGGTCGATAGTACCAGTGTCATCCACAACCAGCTTGCACTCAATATTCGGGCAGTTACACCAGTTTTTAATGAACCAGTATTTCACATTTACAACAGTTTACCTCATACTTCCATTAACTTGTGGTCTTTCAATGTTAATCGCTAACATACGTTGCCTAGATAAATGTATTGCCAACAGTCCAGTACTCTATATTAATTATTTTATTCTGTGTTTATCATTTTTTGCTGTTGCGATTTTTTCCATCAGTATAGCTTTTTTATTACATTTCATCTCGGTTTTACGTGTGTTGGCATGTTTATCCACCGGCGTTGCTTTTTCTGACAATTTAGCGCAAATGCCGCAAAAAAAATTAATACTTATCGACAGGATGTTTAATGTCTTTATCGCCGCGCGGGATTGGTCGAGCGGTCTAGGGCGCTGCTGTCGTGGACTGTGCGGCTGGTCCCGGCGGAGGTTCGAGTCCTCCCTCGGGCATGAATGTGTGTGTGTTTGTCCTTAGGATAATTTAGGTTAAGTAGTGTGTAAGCTTAGGGACTGATGACCTTGGCAGTTAAGTCCCATAAGATTTCACACACATAACATAACATAATGTCTTTATCGTTCAAAATGCATTTTTGTAATACACAAAGTTAACTCCGTAATGCTTCGAAAATTACATTTATACACAGACCACGGTGAAAGGCAACAGTGGAGAAGATTACACTTGGAGAGGGAAGTACCCTATCTAGGAAATACAATCTTTACCCCAAACTAAAGTCATTTATTAAGTACAAAAGTTTCTTAGTACAGAACTCACATGGCGCTATTGCAATAACATATATCATTAAAAAATACACTGAAGTGCCAAAGAAACTGTTGTAGGCATGCATATTCAAATACAGAGATATGTAAACGGAGAGAAAACGAGGCTGCGGCCGGCAACGCCTATATGAGACAACTAGTGTTTGGCACAGTTGTTATATCCGTTACTGCTGCTACAATGGCAGATTACCAAGATTTAAGTGAGTTTGAACGTGGTGTTATAGTCGGCGCAACAGCGATGGAACACAGTATCTCCGAGGTAGCGATGAAGTGGGGTTTATCCCGTACGGCCATTTCACGAGTGTTCGTTGAATTTCGTGAATCCGCTAAAACATCAAATCTGCGACATCGCTGCGGCCGGAAAAAGTTCGTGCAAGAAAGGGACCAACGACGACTGAAGACAAGCTTTCAACGTGACAGAAGTGCAACCATTCCGCAAATTACTGCAGATTTGAATGCTGGGCCGTAAACATGTGTCAGCGGGCAAACCATTCAACGGAAATTCATCGATGTGGGCTTTCGGAGCCAACGGTCCACTCATGTACCGTTGATGACTATACGACACGAAGCTTTACGCCTCGCCTAAGCCCTTCAACACCGACATCGGACTGTTGATGGCTGGAAACATGTTTCCGACGAGTCTCGTTTCCAATTGTATCGAGCGGATGGACGTGTAAGGGTACGGAGACAACCTCATGAATCCATGGACCCTGCATGTCATCAGGAGACTGTTCAAGCTGGTGGAGGCGCTGTAATGGTGTGGAGCATGTGCAGTTGGATTGGTATGGGACCGCTGATACGTCTAGATATGACTCTGACAGGTGATACGTACGTACGAGGGGTTGGAGATTTCTTCTGAAGAGCACGTTCCAAGGCATCCCAGATATGCTCAGAAGTGCCATGTCTGGGGAGTTTGCTGGCCAGCGGAAGTATTTAAACTGAGAAGAGAGATCCTGGAGCCACTCTGTAGCAATTCTGGACGTGAGGGGTGTCGTACTGTACTGCTGGAATTGCCCAAGTCTGTCAGAATGCACAATGGATACGAATGGATGCAGGTGATCAGACAGGATGCTTACGTACGTGGCACCTGTCAGAGTTGTATCTAGACGTATCAGGGGTCCCATACCACACCAACTGCACACGCCCTTCACCATTACATAGCCTCCACCAGCTTGAACAGTCCCTTGCTGACATGCAGGGTCCGTGGATTCATGAGGTTGTCTCTATACCCCTACACGCCCACCCGCTCGATACGTTTTGAAACGAGAGTCGTCCGACCACGCAGCAATTCATCAACAGTCCAATGTCGATGTTGACAGGCCCAGGCGAAGCGTAAAGCTTTGTGTCGTGAAGTCATCAAGGTTACACGAGTTGGCTTTCGGCCCCGAAAGTCTATGATGTTTCGTTGAACGTTTCGCACCTGTTGATGGCCCAGCACTGAAATATGCAGCAGTTTTCTGAAGGATTGCAATTCTGTCATCTTGAACGATTCTCTTCAGTCGTCGCTGGTCCCGTTCTTGCAGGACTTTTTTCCGGCCGTAGCGATGTCGCAGATTTGATTTTTTACCGGATTCCTGATATTCACGGTACACTCATGAAATGTTCACTTCATCGCTGCCTCGGAGATGCTGTGTCCTATCGCTCGAGCACCGACTATAACACCACGTTCAAACTCACTTAGATCTTGATAACTTGCCATTGTAGCAATAATAACCGATCTAACAACTGCGCCAGACACTTGTCTTATAAAGGCGTTGCCAACCGCAGCGCTGTATTCTGCTTGCTTCAGTGTATATCATCTAATATTTTGCTCCAGATACTAGGAGTAACAAAATCTTGTTTCTGAGCGCAGGTTAACATAGATTTTTCGTTTCTAATCTCGGTTACAATATATCTGTCGCCGCATTTGAATAAACTTCTGTTAGAAATAATGATTAACGTAGTCTGCTTACACAGAACACATTGCTTAATATTGAGACATGTAGGTATCTGTAGTGTATGTACGTGTTTATTCATGAAATAACATTCATATGTTGTTATCTTGTCTAGTTTTATCATGTGCGAATCGACTTGTACTAACTATATATTCTTTAAATGAGAGACAGTGGAAGGCGTATTAATATGTATGAAGAATGACATTACTCTGATGTGTTGGTTGTCTTTCTGGCTGTTGTCCAACATCAGATATAAATAAATAAAATAATAAAAACCAAGAGCACTCTTTCTTATGACATTCAAGCGCAAACAAACATATTTTCTGCGTGTTATTGTAGACATTATTATTGACTGAGTTCGTAGATAGGTACGGAAGTGAGTCAGCCGACTCCTGAAACACGAGATGTCGATCATACAAGTGTAATGAAATGAAATTAAAGTCTCGGCCTATGTTGCCGCCTTAGGATCCTTCGTTGTTAATGCTACAGTCGCTTGGAATGCATGAGTGGCTTCTCGTCTGAGAAGAGACGTCTGGCAGATCCATTTATGGTTACGCCCCATTGTGTCTTTGATCTGTGTTTGGCATGCCTCTTGTACAGTTAGTGACGTCATAGTATTTCCTGTTTATTCATCAGTACTAATGCAGATATATTTCAACTTAGGTTAAGGAACTACGTGTGCTTTCGTTCTACCGGTATTGGAATCACGAGTCGGCGTCAGTTGGTTTATTAGTGTAAATGCTGAAATGAAAGTTTCCTTCCAGTCGTAAAGTGATTGTGTCTCTTAAAGCAATAAATTTCGCTAGGTAGTGTAGTGGCTGAGTGGAAGAATACTACGCCTTACTTAGATGGTTTGGATTACGAAACCTGTCCTGCCATAATGCTGCTTCGGCCAGGCGTCTGAGTGCTGGGTTCGCGTTGTGATCCGGAGATGAAGCCTAGAGCTTAGAGTGAGGGTGAGTGGTCCAGTGCACGGTGAGGGGTGTCAGCGAGTCAGTGAAATCTGTAATAAGATTGACTGGTCGAGCAGAGTTTACAAAAGTATAACTGTTTCCGGAGCTGCAGTTGGCGAACGGACGCGAGCGCAAGTGCCGTGAAGGAAAGCTGACGCCTTGTCAGTGAACCGTGACATCTCCACTGTAAGTCAGTGCCATGACCGTATGCTGTGGTGGCGTCGGTGGCTAGACGAGGAAGTTGCTAACACCCCCTCCCATTCCCTCCGCCCCCTTCCCCCCACCCTCCCTCCCAAGACATTTTGCCATAACCTAGTACGGCTACCACCTCAACGCTCTCGAATACATCCCGCCTCGCACTCAAGCGAGACTGCGGACTATGATTCCACGATGGTGGTGATTGTCGTGAAGACTAGGCCCAGATCACCCGCCGTAGGTCGACCAAAACTGTAATAAATATAGCTGCTCACAAGTCGGCCAGGAGGTTGCTTAGCCTGGTCGGTGCGAAGATGGCACCTTGCATATAATCCGCAATGACCCAGGAGGGGAGGAGAGCTGACTTCTCACCAGTCGTCTCATCCGCGATTGCCCCGTAGGTAGCAGTGGCAGACCACGGCTGTGGTGTATACGTCAGGTGGCTGCCTCTCGGTATTGCAGTTAGCAAGCAAGTAGTAACCTGGTCATCAGCAATCAGCGTGCTGTGGTTTTACTAAAAGTCATTAGACTGTCATTCTCCCTGGTTTCTCTCTGGTTCTTGCGACTTGGGAAGAATGACAGCATGACAGAGCTCCGGAATCCTCTCTGTTCAACGGGTTGAGCCCACGCCTGTGACATAGAGGCTCTGGATGCGTGAGGACGTTTGTCCTCATTTATTGGCCCCGTCAACGCTTCTTACAGCGCTGTGGTAATTTCAGTAATTATTTTGGGTCGCTGAGCTCGGTCCTTCCTTCTACGTCTGATTTTGCAGAGGTGTTCCGGTGGTGGAGTTACATGGTGTCACCTCGCAGTGCCTTGTTAAGTAGCACAGCGATGCTTGTGTTTCTGTCTGCCCTGTTCCGCGATCTGTTGCAATGGCGGTATCGTTTGCTGGCGCAAAAATTGGCGTACCAGCCTAGCACTAACCTACTCTTTTCTGAGCTTACCTGGCAGAATTTCAACAAAAATTTAAGCCTGCACAATAAAATTATTTTGCAGCACAACAATGCTATAATTTAAAAAGCTAATGTTAAATATATACTTTAGACCATCAGAGCTCACCATGGTGGGCACTCTTTGTCATACAGCTTAATTTAGACGTTATAGTACTCGGTCCCCAAAAATAATTTGTTCTAGCCGTCACATGTGAATCGCACATACATTTCCATACGGAATATCTGCATGACTAGAACACCCTTTGTAAGCATTTCCTTTTAGCTGGATGAAGTACCACAGTTTTTGCTGTCAGAGAGACGAGCATGTATCATGACTGACAAGAACCAAGCTCTGCGATAACTACAGAGTGTTCACTGTTCCTTAACGTCTTTGCACCTCACCATCTCTCAATGGATAACAGTTAAATAAATTTATTTGAAGTGAGTGACCGGTCTACTTGCTCTATCAGTCACTGCGTTTAAAGCATTAACAGAGTTGACTGTGCATCCTATTTTCTCTTTCTACTTTTCCCTTGGTGATTGTGTCAATATGTATATGGCGGGGTCAGTTATGTTTATTTACTGTCTATATTTTGCTAGGTCTTGTGCCATGTCAAGGTCAAGTTTTATATCCCTTGGGTTTCTATGTACTATGTCTTCCCAGAACAGTCCTTACCGACTCTTGAGCCTCTTTTGGCCAATCTTCATTTTGTATCCTTTCTTTTCCATTGTACCTGGCTCCATACGTGGAACATACCAATAGCATCGTAAATGGCTTCCTTGCACTGTTCTGTTAATCGGCTCGTCTCTAATGATATTGTCGTCGGTGGAAAGTTAAATTCTGATCTTCTTACATTTCCTGGTTCTGCACAATACTAAATAGTTTCCTAATGTCGTGTTTTAAAATACTATTTAGTGTAATGAATCGTGTTGTCTATCTAACCCCCTTTTATTCTTGATATTTACTCACAGACTTCAAAGTACGGCAATCCATGATTTAAAGTGCAATATATGAGTGAAATTCAGGCTATCTGTCGACTTGAGATGATATGTTTTTCGACGGAATAAAACCGATATCGCTTGCAACTTCATCCAAACTGCACCAATCCTTGCATTGATATCATCATTTAGCCTTTGTCATCGTGGATCTAAAACTAAATGTTGAAGAGTAGTTTTGCAACACCATTATGGCTGAGGTAGATTGAGTTACTTTGATCAAAAACCACTTTCTAAGTAATTTTTGGAAAGTTTAAATCGCTAAGTACAGTTGCCAATGTAAGAAAGGTGAAAATAAATCTGCATTCTCAGCACAGTTCAGAAATGCTTGTTGTGCCTTGAATCACGAATGCGTCAATGAGGCTTCTGTATATCGTTCAGTCTGCCAACCGGCCTCGAAGAATCCTTTCAAGTTTACACCTTGATTGCATTGTCTCTTCATAGCAAGAATAGCAGTAAGCTCGAGAATCTGCCCACCACACTGGCGTACAACACAGTGACGTAATTCGAGCATCCAACCGCTGTCATGAGACACAGAGAATTGATTGTATGCCATGGAGTGTTCACTAGCTAATCGTCGCTACGTAAAAATTATGGCTCGTGAGTGCCCCGAGTTATAGGCAGCAGAACTTAGCGCTGCCTTTGACGAGTGCAATTTTTGCCTGACGCCTAACGATCGTCGTCGTAAAAGACTTTGGAGACGGCCAGGCATCAGTGTGCTTGTTAAGCATCCAGTCTCACGGGTTTAGCAGCACGTGAGTCACCATGTATAGGCCCAGTGTCATGTACAGATGCCAAAGGCCTCTTATTGTTCTCGAAGAGAATTTGAGGGCTGTGGAGTATGGAGTATGGTATTGCAAACTATTCTCCGGTCCTACCGTCATAATTTCAAAAGCGATTTCATTTTGTTAATATGATAATTTATGATCAATGTGCACCTATGTTGTAAATATCTTCCTCCAAAACCCAGGAATCAATCGAAGTGAATGGCCTGAGCTATCTACTAACACGAGGCTGACTGAGCATGCTTGCAACCAGTTGAAACTTGCGATGTATGTTTGCGCGAACGCTCCTCACACACTGATTTGACCTCCAAGAGCGATCGTCGACGAGTAGAACAGACTTGAGCAGCAGCTTCATGGCCACTGGCTGAACAGCATTCCAAGCAGGATCCCAGCGTGTTACGATGCACGGGGTGGAGCAACACGGTATTAAATGTAACACAGCTCCAGATTTTTGTTTCACAGGGGTGCAAAGTCGTGTAATTTACAGCAGACTGCTTTAGTTTTGTTATTTTCTTTTTATTTTACAGCGAAGTTCCTTTTTTAGCTTTCATTATCTTTGGTTTCACTACGACTCCATCAGGTGTGATGAACAGCTCTTGCGATGCTCAGCGAAACGACGGCAAAAAGAGGGAAGCGAGCATTATCCTGAGGCTCTGACACCGTTTCGCAAGAATGTTTATTCAGAACTGGAGGGACCAGAACGCCTGGCAGATGTCCCTACTGTTTTAGGATGGTTGTGATAGGTTCATGGACGCGTCAGTAGACGCAGTAACAGAAGATTCAATTGTAGGACATTTTTATTCAGTAATGTTAAAATCCAGACGGGATATTCCGTTCCCTCCTAGATCCTAGGGCAGACCCTCACGTTTTTCTGCTGTTGTGATCCTCTGACTGGACCTCTGAGAGGATTTGGAAGTGGTCAGTCCCTCCTGCAGCTCCTGTCACCTTCCCCCGTCGCGTTGTGAAGTTACCGGATGCCGTGGTGCCCGACGCTACTGCGCTACGAGGCACTGCATATCGCCGTGTTGTCACTGCTCGTGATGACCGATGCTACTGCCCATCAGGTGACTGCGTTGTCGCGGTTTTGCTGTACACTGGTCCTGACCCACCTTTCAGCAAGCCGGTGGTGGATCGGAGGCTACAACGTTAGAGCAGCTCGTGCCGCAGCTCGATGTCGTGGTGGCAGTCACGTAAGATAGCTCCTGGCAGTTCACGGAGATGCAACCATTCTCGCCCAACAGCGTAGCAGAAATATACCGGAGAATAGGAAAAATGTTACACAAAGTGTTACCCAGTAGTAGTAAGATAATCGAGAATAAGGTGAAAACCATCTGTCCTGATCGAATGCCTGTTGGTCTGTCGGCTGGCGTATTTATTATGGTTGGGGAAGGAGTTTTACTATTACGTGTCATTCATAGTGACTGAATCATCCTCCTCAGTTCCTAGTCGTCAGCAGTCTGTGCCACTGCTGCACTTGCTTAACTATTCGTTTTGGCAAACCATTCGTCTTAGCAACCCACAGTGAGTGAAGCTGCAAAGCTAATCATTCTTCTTGTATAACGTTATGGAAGTGCATTGAGGCTCGTGCAGCTCTGTCTCTGTCGCACACTTCCTGCTCAGTCTCTAGCAGTCACACACTGCCTTGCCGAGCTTGCCATTTCTGCCAGCCCGTTCTCCAGGCATACTAGCTCACGACATACACTGTGGCTGTTGACACATTGGCCATGTTGCAATGCGATGCTTGGTCGGTGAACTTAGAAATATTTTTCCTTCCCAAATTGAACTATTCTGCTGTGCAATAGAAAGAAAGAGCGCTTATTCCGCAAGCTGACAAATTGGAGAATATTTGGCAGTGCTTCTGAGGGGTGGCTATTACAACTCTGGCTAGGCTCGTGCACAAGCTCACTAAACAAGAAAAGCAGAACGAATGAAGCCATTCCTACCTAATGGTGACAGCAAGCCGTGTTAGCATTTTGATGCTGTTTGGAAGGGAGTACTCATCAGCAGAGTCTCATAAATACTCCTTCCCCGTAAATCAGACACTGATTCTCAGATGTTATCAGATGCTCACCGAGATTCTCTGTACATTAGCGCATCAAGGTATGTAGGTGATGGCAACCACTGCCGTCTCCATGAACTGCTGACTCTGACGTGGAAGACACTTCCGCGCCAGACGAAGTATCCAGTCAGGTACCAAGGACTTCCTCTCCAGTAGCAGCAGGCACCTGCATGAGCTGGACACCATATGCAGAAGACTTGTTGCTTTTGCACAACTAGGTCTTGTGATGGACGACTACCTCCTGCTGGTAGACACTTCCTTAAATGGTCGCATTTTTGAGCCTGGTCTGGGGGCCCACTGGTCTCTCTCTGTTGCTGTACACCACTTCCTGAGGGCCTCCATCGTCGCTGATCGCTGCCCATTGCAGACACATGTCTTCGACTTCGGCTGAGTTGGATGTTACGCTTTAAACACTGTTTATCCCAGTGTTGTATGCGGTTACCGAGAGTTGGTGTCCAGCTGCCTGAGGGAGCATCAGAGATACTCCGCCGACGCCACTGGCCTTCGCTGCTAACGCGTGCTGTGCTGGCTCCCGTGCTGGCAGTTGTTGGTCGGAGCTCTCGGCGCACCAACAGCCACAGATGTCGTCGAGGGGTAGACGCGTGCTTGATTCCCGTCCTGCACCAAAATAAATAAAGGACTATTGTAAACAGGGATGTTTCGTTAACGGATCGAGGTCCCAGCCACCACCACCTCTACAACCCACATTCAGGCGAGAACGGCACCTTCTCCTTGTTTGCGAACGGCCGATTCCTCCGCCATTTTGGAGTCACGTCCTGACCCCAACAGATTGTTCTTTCATTCCTTGTCCACATTAAATGCAAGCCCATACACGTTCGCAAGTATGCAGATGCCATCAGACTTACCTTGAAAGCCGGCCAGGGTGGCCGAGCGGTTCTAGGCGCTACAGTCTGGAACCGCGTGACCGCTACGGTCGCAGGTTCGAATCCTGCCTCGGGTATGGGTGTGTGTGATGTCCTTAGGTTAGTTAGGTTTAAGTAGTTCTACGTTCTAGGGGAATGATGACCTCAGAAGTTAAGTCCCATAGTGCTCAGAGCCATTTGAATCATTTGAACTTACCTTGAGTAGTCAGCCGAAAGAAATACATTCCATCAATTTGGATGGTCCCAGGTTCTCTTGAGTTAGTTGTTATTCCGTTCTTCTTAAATTTAATTGAAGTTCACTTCGTATTGCATTACCTTTCGTTAAACAATAAAGTGACTAGTTTCTGTGCTTACTGATCAATCATTTGATTTATATTTACTGTCGTTTTCCTAATTTGCGCTAATAATGTAAACGTCTTTAAATGTGTCTCTTATTGTACAGGGCAGCATGTATTTTAGCGCAGTTCTGTTCCTTGTAGGGACGTCTAATCGATTTACGGACAGAAGATCTCTGAAACAATTACGTTTTTTAAGGAAACTCTAGCACGGTCAGTAGCGTACGTCATGTCTTAAATAGCTCCATTCCATTCGTATCATATGAACTGCTAGCCAAACCGCTCTTTATATTGAATCACTGAAGAAGAGGCCCTCTTCATTTCCTGACAATGGTGTGTGAAGTGTAATTGTGTGTAGTGTTAACAACTGTGAAATCTTATAATGCATGTCTGAGTGTGTTATTTGGATGGTTATGAAAACCAATGGAATGGACACGTGAACATCGTGCTGGAAAATAACCTAGCACCAGAGTTGCCGCCGAACTCGAACTTAACTTCCATCTCCGAGATGGGGAACGCTATGGACAGTCTTACAAGCGCTCATTAGCAGAAATAGCGCAGTGAGTATGGACATTTAATCTTGGTTTCTAGTGTACAGTCTGATAATCAAGACTCTTTAGTATCGTTTCCATCCGCGTTAATAGGGCAACTAGCGAGCACTCGTATGAACGATTTCCAGCCACCTGTGGTCAGTTGTAGGAACCAGAACTCAGCCACAGCACCAGCGTCTCACCACGATGAAACAACAGAAGCCGAGATTCAGGATTTCGCTAGTTTAGCTACATCTGTTAAAATAAATGCGTGACTAATTCCTTTGAAAAGGATATGCTGAATTTCTTTCCTTATCGTTGTCGTTGACGGAACTTTAAACCAAATTTTCCTTCTGCTCAGATGTGGCTTAGAGTGGCTTACAGGGTTGACTAAAGGAGGGGAAATTACTTGAGCTCCAACACCACCCTGATTTAGCAGGTGCTGTTCTGATAAATCTCAACACTAGAGGCTCACCGAGCGAGGTGGGGCAGTGGTTAGCACACTGGACTCGCATTCGGGAGGACAACGATTCAATCCCGCGTCCGGCAATCCTAATTTAGATTTTCCGTGATTTCCCTAAATCTTTTCAGACAAATGCCAGGATGGTTACTTTGAGAGGGCACGGCCGACTTCCTTACCCATCCTTTCCTAATCCAATGAGACCGATGACGTCGCAGTTTGGTCTCCTCCCCCGAAACAACCCAGCCCCACGAGAAGCTCGAGATGATATGTTGTGCCCTCAGCCGTTCCACACTGCCACACTTGCCTTCGATGGATTCGTATGCGGACTGCTTTAAATGATCCACATATGTTGGAGAACCGCCGGCCGCTGTGGCCCAGCGCTTCTAGGAACTTCAGTCCGGAACCGCACGACTGCTACGGTCGCAGGTTCGAATCCTGCCTCGGGCATGGATGTGTGTGAAGTCCTTAGGTTAGTTAGGTTTAAGTAGTTCTTAGTCTAGGGAACTGATGACCTCAGATGTTAAGTCCCGTAGTGCTTAGAGTCATTTTTTGTTGGAGAACCCTAGCGACGAGCCAATTCTGTGGACACAGGTGGACGAGTCGTTCAGGTATAGTGACCACGATGGTGGTCAACCTGTGCTGTGGTCACACAGCGCATTTAATACTATCTCGTCGTTACGTAACATTATGCTCTATCCAGTGGTCCCACTCGTCGCTGTCATAGCAGCATCCCATAAACTAGCGAAAATGTCACAATTTAATAAATCCATTTCCTGGTTATCAGTCATTCTGTCTCAGTCGGCTACACCCTCACGCTAATATTCCACTCTTTGATGTTGGTAAATCTTAGTGGCTCTAGACATCACGTTTCCTATGGCCCTTAGGTGAAATCATTGCGTAACACTGGCCTTCTGGGTCACACAGAGTGAGTCAGCACGCCCTTCGTTAACGCAATGTCTCACATGCGTTAAACATTAATTTATGTTCCATATATCTTCCGATTCTTTATTCATTCGGGCAGTTCTTTCTGCGTGCTGCAACTTCCACAAACGTTAACGCTTATATATCCGCAATATCCAATCATCCGTGGACAGCTTCTGAATGTTCATCAATAGAGCTCAAATTCCCCGTGCTTATTCTTCTCGATACTTCATCGTGGATGTTCCAGTACTTATGTAACAGGTGTTTGTCAGGAAGAACGTAGGCATTACGAAAATTTTCCTTCATTATGAAAGTAGTGCCAAATTCAATTGCCGTCACAATTTTGGTTTTGTTGTGGTGTAAAGGCTTCTAGTTGCACTTTGTATATTGACTTCTGCGTTGAGCACAGACTGCTAGTAGATAATAATGAGCACCGAAGAGCACAATCCGTACAATTTCACGTCGCCTGGGATGTATTATATAGGGAATACATCTTACCGTACCATCTCCTGCTACTGGGGGAACTGGGGGTAGAGCTTACCTCAGCTACGCGCTTAAATCTTTCTCTTCACCTAATACAACTTCCCTTTGCTATAAAAAACTTTCCTTACATTGCAGTAAATATAGAACATATGGAATCATAACTCATCTTTCTACTAACTTACGAGTACCGCAGGAAATAACTAATTGTTTGTTAATGTTCAGTACGATTTTTAAAACGAAATACAGAGAAGAAAAACTCATTAAGAAACAAATATTCCATAACCAATCTCTTTATTCAATACAGTTTATGACGACACGTTCGGAAGTTTGTCTACATAAATCAGTCACAGCTTTCGTTCGTAATGGAGCAGTATTGTTTTTATGAAAACAACGGTGTGAGAAGCTCTAAAAATAGTTGAAATAACTGTTATGGAAACAGCATATGATCGGCGAATAAAAAACATACTTTTCCTAATTGATGTGGCATACCAACAGTTTCATTCCAGTTATATACCTGGAGAGCTCAGCATTTAGACTTTACAGTCCACGTGGAACATCTTACCCCACCTAGCCGGCAGAATACTGGCGGCGAAAATTTCTTCCACCGTAAGGTTTCGAACCACTTTGCTCTGAATCGAGACATTAACGATTTCGGCTACGGAGGCTACTAGGCCTTACAACCTGCAGAAAAAGCAAGCAACGGAAGGGAAATTCAGTACAAGTATAATGCACCACTAAGTGATCTCTTTCTTGCATATAAGTAAATACACATTTTTACCTGACGAAGCTTAAATAAGAATGTTGTTGTTCGCACAGAATATCATGAAACAGAAAAGATCACTTTGTTCGCTAGAATATCACCAAAGCAGTTGCCACCAAGTAGTTCAGTTCATACACATGCATGTGTATAATGAACGATAATGATAGAACAAGATTTAAGTGACAAAGTTTCACTTGTAACTTAAGTCCTGCCGGCTGGATGTTGGCAGAGCGCTGCGTACCAGGAGGCGCTACTAAAAATAAGGGTGTCTATACGTATGATCCGAAGGCCACGCCCCCATAAGCGATGCCAGCCGGCGCACGAGCTGTTACTCAGCTTTCTCGCTGATCGCTCGATCCACGCCCAAAGGAATTAGGTTTATATTTTGCTTCCCACTTTCCTGGTTGCCACTTCGTTCTGCTCCGACCAACAAGCATATACATAATCTCAACAAGTCGACTCTAGGCTGTAATCGCTGATTCGATTGGTTTGCGACGCCCACCCCCTTTTTTGTTTTCTCTTTTTAATGCGGGAACAGTCTAAGCGTATTTTGATCAATGAAGGTATTATCAGAATGTAGAGAGCGATATACTTAAACCGTACATTATTTCACTACTTACGCTGTTACCACTCGGATTAACGTTGCGAATCAAATAATCGACAAGCAGCAAACACAGACAGACCGGTCATTAGATTCTGACTTTATTGGCTCAAATGGCTTTGAGCACTATGGGACTTAACATCTGAGGTCATCAGTCCCTTAGAACTTACAACTACTTAAACCTAACTAACCTAAAGGACATCATACACATCCATGCCCGAGGCAGGATTCGGACCTGCGACCGTAGCAGTCGCGCGATTCCGGACTGAAGCGCCTAGAGCTGCGTGGCCACCGCGGCCGGCTTTAGTTATTATTATTATTACTATCGTTAATTCCCCATTTAGGAAAGCGTTAAAACACAATCAATTTTCATGGCACTTTTTTTGCCTCTTTCCTTTCTCTTCACAAATCCTCTCATATATTCACTGCGTTTCTTCATCCTCTCTTCAGTCCACTTCTTTCCTGGTTTATTCTCTTTCGGTGTTTCCTGTTTTTTTTTTTCTCTGTATTTTTCTCTGTTCGTTATTTCTTCTGTGGAGATATTTAGTTTCTTGAGGTCTTCTATAGTTTCCTTTGCCCAGTTAGTTTTCATCGTATTATTCATCACTATGTGTAAAATCTTCTTGATCAGCCTATTTTCGTTCATCCTATAAATGTGCCCATAGAATTTAGCCCTTCTTTTTCTGATGTTGTTTGTAATTGTCTCTCTCTGTTTGTGCAGTTGCTTTATCGGTCTTTTCTATCGGTCTTTTTATCCAGTTCCCCTGTCTCTGAACTGGCCCATAGATCTTTCTCCGAATTTTCCTCTCTTGCTTTTCCATTTCCTTGATTTTCTGTCTTCCCCTGATTACTGTCGTTTCTGAGGCATACAAGACTTCGATTAAGAGTACTGTTTTGTAATGTCTTAATTTGGCATTAACGGAAATACTTCTTTCGTTGTAATGATTCCATGTAAGTCTGTAAGCTTTTTTATAGCTTCGCAACTCTTTCTTCATTGGCTATCGAATTTAGTCCTGTTTTCTGTATAATCTCTCCAAGGTATCTGAGACTTTCTGCTTGTGGTATCTTTCCATACTTTGTTACCAACGGGTTTCTGTTTGTGGATTTTGTGTCCTTGTACTAGGTTTTTTCTTACGAAATTTGTGGTCCTGTTTTGGCTGCGATTTCATGTAGTCTCTAGGGCTTCTTTTCTGTTATTTGTTATGATGGCTATATAATCGTCAATTAGCAGACATTTTATGTTGATGGTTCTATTTTTGTGTCTACCCATCTTTACCCCATTGACTCCTTTGTCCCATTTCCAGATTATTTTCTCTAAAACTGCGTTAAATAAAACGGGTGACAGGCCATCTCCCTGTCTCACTCCTGTCTTGATTTCGAACGGATCCGAGATCTCTCCCATGAACTTCACTTTGGATTTTGTATTTGTTAATGTTTTCTGGTCTTTTGTCTACCTTCATTTCTTCCAGTGTACAGAAAAGTGTTCCTCTGTCTATGAAATCGTAGGCCTTCTTGAAATCAAGAAATGTTATTGTGGTGTTTCTGGGCTTTCTCGTTGCTAATATTGTTCTCAGGCACCAGATCTGTTCACTGCACGATCTCCCCTTCCTGAATCCTGCTTGTTACTCCCGATATGTAGATCTATCTGAGGTTCTAGGCGATTTAACAGAGCTTTAGATAGAATTTTGTATGTCACAGGCAGTAACGAAATTCCTCTATAGTTACTAGGGTCTATTTCGTCTCCTATCTTGTGGAGGCAGTGTATGAGGGCTGACGTCCATTCTTTTGACACCTTTTCTGTTTCCCAGATGTTTTTGATTATTGCTTGTGCTTTGGGTGTAATGGTTTAATTTCCATATTTCTGCAATCAGTTCATCTTCTCCTGGTGCTGTCATTTTTCAATGATTTTATTATTTTCACTATTTCTTCGTGTGTTGGGGGTTCCGAGTCCTGGTTAGGTTCTGGGTTTTTAAGCTGTAATCTCTGTTTAAGTTCATCGCAGTTGAGTAATGTGTCAAGGTCTCGAATTAATATTTCATAGTTTTTCTTCTGGTATGTCTCCAGTGTTCCATCTTGTGTTTCGAAGCATAAGCTTGGAGTTTGATATCCTGTCATTTTCTCGAAATATTCTGTAAAAATTCCATGTGTTGTTTCTGATGAAGCCTTCTTCTATCTCCTTCAGTCTGCTGTTTTCGTAACCTCTTTTTTTCTCTGCAGATTATTTTTGAAGTTTTTATCTGTATCCTGTTGAATTCATCCCATTTTTCTTGTGTTCTGTGGCTGTTAAATTTTTTCCAGGCTTGTATTCTCTCTTCTACGGCTTTGTCGCATGTCGTGTTCCACCATCGATGTTTCCTTTTTCTCTGTGGTTGCCTAGTTTTATCAGTTCTCTCATATTTTCCGACACTTCTGTCCAGTTGTTGCTGTTGATTTTCGTAATTTCTTCTATTATTTCTTTCTTGTTTAGTTTAAGGTACTCTGGATTTGTATTCAAAGGTCTGTTGATTCTGTTGATTTGACTGTTGGGTATAAATTTTGCTTCGATTTGGAGAAGATGATGATCAGACTCAAAAGCTCCTTTCCCAGTTCTTACGTTCATTATTTCTCTAGCGTTTTTCATGGATATTGCTACGTGGTCTATCTAAAATTCTCCTAGTTACTAGTTTTCTGTGTAGTTTCTGGAATTGCATTGACATGATTTTCAGCTCAAAATTCCTGCAGGAATTTATCAAGTTCTCTCCATTTTTATTTGTCCTCTTGTGGGCCGCGTGTTTCCGTGTCGTGTCTCGGAATTTTCTTTCCTTGCCTGACAAGGCATTGAAATCCCCTAATAACACTTTTACGTGATTCTTGGGGATTTTGCTGGTACTTTCTTCCAGATCTTCCCAGAATTCCACTATCATCTCTGGGTTCTTCTTGTTATAGTTATTTGTGGGGACATGAGCACTAATTAGTGTATAGGCTTCGTTTCCAGATCGTATCCTTGAGTGTTGAAATTTTTTCTGATTTCGAGGTGAAATCTATTACAGAGTTCAGTATCGATTTATGTACTACAAATCCTTTTCCGAAGAGTTTGAGATTACTTCCTGGAATTGTTTTGGCTGGTTTCCCCTTATATATTCTGTAATATTCCGAATCAAAGTGGTTCCCATCTGCGAATCGCGTTTCCTGTATTGCCATAATTTTGATGTTGAATTTATCCATGGTGTTTGTTAGTTGTTTCAATTTACCTGGCATCAGTAGTGTGTTTGTGTTGAGTGTTCCCATGTGAAACATTCTCTTTGTCTTGAGGGTTTTTGAGAAGCTCCGATTCTTCTCTTCATGACATGCCTGAGTCCCTGGAATCCGATGATCAGGTGTATTACGCAGTCTTACTGACTCTTGTAGTAGATTCTTTCCCATTGTTATGTCATGATTATTGGTTTGTGTTGAGGGTTTGGTGGTGAAATCGCGAAGGATCTCGAATAATTTCTACTGGAGTTTTGAGTTCCAGAATGTTCAAACACAGCCGAACTCACATAGCCAAAGGACGCTGACCAGAGTACCGGTGGCTACCACACAGACGTGTCTGGATTTTGAAGCTTCACCTGCAACCCTAGGCAGCGGCACTCACAGGGTGCTACCATCCGGAGCCATATGGATCCAGTTGCCTTTTTTTTTTTTACGAGGTCTTACTCCTCCCCGTCTTCCTTCATCACTTGCAAGATGAGGCCCCGGGCTTGGGACCGGTAGTGGCGGAGTTAGATTCTGTTTTTATTATCTTGTTTCTTTTCTTGGTCCCTTATATTTTACTCTAGACTTCCTCGAGGGCCGGCCGGTGTGGCCAAGCGGTTCTAGGCGCTACAGTCTGGAACCGCCCGACCGCTAAGGTCGCAGGTTCGAATCCTGCTTCGGGCATGGATGTGTGTGATGTTCTTAGGTTAGTTATGGTTAAGTAGTTCTAAGTTCTAGGGGACTGATGACCTCAGCCGTTAAGTCCCATACTACTCAGAGCCATTTGAACTTCCTCGAGGTTCTTCCGCTGCATTGCTGTGTTGTATTTTAGACAATTTAACATAAATGTTTGTCTTTGCAAGATTTCCTTTAAGAGTTCTTTCGTCCCTACCATGGTTCAGATGGTGCATATAGTTCACTGCACCGGGCTTCCAGTGGCTCATAGTTGTAATTAATTGAGGGATGCCATAATCTGAAGGATGATATCACAAAGGGTTGCTCTTGTCGCATTAACAGTAGTACTTTGCTTATGAAAACTTACACGAAACTCTTCATGCTGTCCCTGTTCTGTGAAACTGTTTTTGCATAAATATTAGACATTTTAGCACTTTCCGTGCCGAGCGAGGTAACAGAATGGTTAGCACACTGGACTCGCATTCGGGACGACGACGACGACGGTTCAAACCCGTCTCCAGCCATCCTGATTTAGGTTTTCCGTGATTTCCCTAAATCTTTTCAGACAAATGCTGGGATCCTTCCTATGAAAGGGCACGGCCGATTTCCTTTCCAATCCTTCCCTAATTCGAGCTTGTGCTCCGTGGCTAATGACCTCGTTGTCGACGGTACGCTAAACATTAATCTCCTCCTCTTCCTCCACTTTTTTAAAAAAGAAACGTAAAACACTTTGCATATCAGATAGCAGCTTGTAAGTAATGTGAGTTGGCACACCTCAGTTTCTTGAGGTTTGTACTTCAAGAGTTTCTTCTTCTGAAACAAATTATAAAAGCTAAAAATCACATCAGTATACAAGTATCTGTGTATCCTAGACTAAAGAGCCCTACTTGTGTTCTACTTATTGTTTATTGTAAACTAGCCGACTCCACGGCATTACCTGAGTACTGTTTATTCCAATCTTATATTATACCATCTCCTCCTTCCCCCTCTCCCTGTCTCTCTCTTCCTCCCCCTCACCCCCTTTTCATTGGCCACCTATCACAAACTCCTCTCTGTCCATCTCCTCCTCCCGAATCTCGCTGTCCATCTCCACCTCTTTCCTTTCCCTGTCCATCTGCTCTTCCCCCTCTCTTTGTCCATATCCCCCTCTTCCCCTCCTCTGTTCATTTCGTCCTGCCCCCCTCTCTGTTCATCTCTTTCACGCGTCCCTCTGTTCACCACCACCTCTTTTCTTCTGTCCAACTCCCCCTCTTCCCCCCCCCCCCTCTCCATATCCTCCTCTTCCCTTTCTCTGTCCATTTCTCCTACCATTCTCTCTCTCTCTCTCCCTCTCCCTCCTCCCTCCTTCTCCCTATCTACCTCTAACTCCCACGTATCTGTATCCGTCTCCTCTTTCCCCCCACGCTGTCGGTCCATCTCGAGCCGGCCGGGGTGGCCGAGCGGTTCTTGCCGCTACAGTCTAGAACCGCGCGACCGCTACGGTCGCAGGTTCGAATCCTGCCTCGGGCATGGATGTGTGTGATGTCCTTAGGTTAGTTAGGTTTAATTAGTTCTAAGTTCTAGGCGATTGATGACCTCAGAAGTTAAGTCGCATAGTGCTCAGAGCCATTTGAACCATTTTTTCGCAGGTATATTCAGTAATATATGTGAATACTGTCTCTAAAATGTGTTGCGAACAGAGAAAATAGTGAAGAAGTAATAAATTAAACGTCATGCTCGATGCAGCATTTTTACTGCATGAGGAGCGAAAATGTAGTAAGAGAGAAACTTATTTCCTTTCATCATTTTTTGGGGGGTGTCAACGAGGAAACGTCTTGTTAGAGTTTGAAATTATGTGTAAAGTGTGTTTCAAGTCACTAATAGCTGTCATTCTGCCGGCCGCGGTGGTCTAGCGGTTCTGGCGCTGCAGTCCGGAACCGCGGGACTGCTACGGTCGCAGGTTCGAATCCTGCCTCGGGCATGGGTGTGTGTGATGTCCTTAGGTTAGTTAGGTTTAAGTAGTTCTAAGTTCTAGGGGACTTATGACCTAAAATGTTGAGTCCCATAGTGCTCAGAGCCATTAGCTGTCATTCTCAAATACTGGATGAATATAGTGTGGTTATTCGCGTTGTGAGCAACGACACTTTTCCACCCGCACCCCAACGTGTAAGAGAGGCAGATGGTTCGTACCTCCCACAGTGGTTCTTTGCAGACAGTAAGTAATGTGTGAATCAAGCTTGGTTGAATTCGACCCAGTTGTTTAGGGAGAGATGTGAGACATACATACAAACAGGGATGTTATAATTAAACTTCCTCTACCTGAGCCAGTACAGACGGAAAACTATCTACCGTGTGGGTACACAACTTTATAAGAATGATGGTCAGATTGTGCGCTACATTATTTGTGTTGTTAGTCGTGCTAGTATCATGACTTGCCGTTAGGCGCGGCCACTGGGACAGCGACGTAGGGTTGAAGCATCAATGTGCATTTCAGTTGCGACAGTTAGCATCGGTCTGGACAAGGTGAGCTTGGCTTTATCCATAAACCTGATTTATCAAAACTACGTCAATAGTGCTGCTGCCCTTCGCGAGTAAAGACGCATTAAAGGAATGTAGAGATGTTCTGTTTCCGCACTGGGGCTGTGGAACATGATTGGGAAGTTCTAACTACTGATACTGTGTGCGCTCAGCCTCGTGATGCCAATTTAGGAGCTACTTCACCGAGTAGTGGCGACTCCATGATCTGGAAAGTCTGCGAAATAGCCGGTAGAGCGGTATGCTGACCAGATTCCCGTCCATATCGCACTCGTATGACGCCGCAAGGCGGAGGATGACGCGGTGGCCGGTAGACACCGTTTAGACCCTTACGGCCTGGCGAGGAGGTGGTTTTTGATGTAACTTTTAATCTCTGAATTTTTCTGAAGTTTTCATATGTGGTTTCACTTTTGGCACTTACATTACGTGTATCATGTTCGAAGAAATATCGCTGCGTTTCAGTTCAGCTGTAAGTTTCTTACTGTTGAAAACGTAGGAAGACATTTCTTATCAATCTGAACCAGTTAAGAATGGCTTTCTCTTCGGGATAAACTGACTGAAAGAAGAGCTTTGACGGTATGATACATTTGTTCACCCAGATGAACGAAACACACAGAACACGGGTTTAAAAAGAATGTTACAGAAAAAACTATTCCATAGTTCAACTTGACACATAATTTAGGTAATTCCGCAGACTATACCACAACGAAAACCATATTTCAGCGATATTAAGACTATATCTGTGGAAAGCCGAGAACGTTTCATCTTCTCCTCGTATTATTTTATGCGAACGTTCAATACAGCCACCATACCTTTCAAACAAACAACTGACTACACCATCTGTGTTCAGAATTAAAATAAATTCTGGTTTAGTTTAATATTGTGCTAACACTTGGTGCCGAACGTAATAACCTGCATTTGGCCTAATTTTTATGACATGACAAATAAATATATAGATTATAGACTCAACACGTTTGCAGCATGACCAGTGAGATGCCGTCAAATTTCGTGTTCCTTTTTGACCTATAAAGTTGCCTGAAAATTTTAGAAGAATAAAGACCGCTGATGTATTTTGCATTGAAAGAAGCTGCGTCGAATGGCCACAGTTTTACGGCTGTATGGTTTTTTTATTGTCGTATTAAAATTTTTTAATGACCACAGACGATTCTGTGGCTATGAGCTTAATGGCTCCGTGATAATAAGATTTCGTTCGATACGATAGTTACGTGCTGCCATCTGAAGGCGGAAGCCTGAAATCCGCTTTCGGTTTCCGACTCGCTTAAACAGTAATCCGGCACTAGAAGCGTAACTACTCGTAAAACGACCACAAAGTGCCTTCACAGACGGAGAGCACGCCGCTTGCGGGCGCCGTTAAACAAACGGAAATAGCTAAAGCTCACTTCCATGTGACATTGTATTCGGTTATCGGCGAAGGCGATCACGGCTCTTCGCACACGTCGATAAAAATACGTGCAGCTGTGACTTCAAAAGAGCCTCACAAATCCAGTGTAACTATTACATTAAGAACATAATAAGCATAGTCTTACACGTAACGAAACGAAGTACTATGCATAGACGGTTATCCTCTGACCGCTATGTAAGTTGTTTAGCAGTTCAGTACAACGCTGTACTCAATGTGTGGATCGATATTTTAGGTAAACGTTATTATTGTCATCATAATAGTAATAATACTTATTACTATCTTCATTGTAATTATTATTTGTAAAGTATAATTTTATTATTTTATGCTTCACTGTTGTCAACCTCAGGTTCATAAAATTAAGATTCAATAAACGTTTTCAACGTTACAAAGCCATAGCACAAAATTCAAATTTTTGCGAATTGCTTCTCAGATATTTATAGAATATTTTCATGTATGAAAATATTGCAACTTTCTGCTGTAATGCTTCCTTATCTATTTCCTTAAGACTGTTTAGCATACGGTTCAAATGGCTCTGAGCACTATGCGACTTAACTTCTGAGGTCATCAGTCGCCTAGAACTTAGAACTAATTAAACCTAACTAACCTAAGGACATCACACACATCCATGCCCGAGGCAGGATTCGAACCTGCGACCGCAGCGGTCGCTCTGCTCCAGACTGTAGCGCCGAGAACCGCTCGGCCACTTCGGCCGGCTTTAGCATACGGGATACGATAATAATAGCCGCGCGGGATTAGCGGTGCGGTCTAAGGCGCTGCAGTCATGGACTGTGCGCCTGGTCCCGGCGGAGGTTCGCGTCCTCCCTCGGGCATGGGCATGGGTGTGTGTGTGTTTGTCCTTAGGATAATTTAGGTTAAGTTGCGTGTAAGCTTAGGGACTGATGACCTTAGCAGTTACGTCCCATAAGATTTCACACTCGTTTTTCGATACGATAATTATAAACATTATTATAAGCATAAGGCATAACATACAGCTCGTTCAGCGCTTTGTTGTCTCGAATTATTCAATCAGCTTACTGTATTCACTGTTCAATTAATGTAGTGAGCTGATGCCTGTTAAAACAGTGTGCCAACCTTAGTTAGAACGTACATGCTCTCGTTAGCAGCAGCAATACTAGTTTAGATCTGTTGCCTGAACACAGACTGTGGCGTGTACCAAAGGCCTGGTCTACTAGTAACTATCCCATGGTTTTCTAAGCTTTATAGTGCCTTCTCCGCGAACGTCAGATCGGAGTTTAAGAACCGGTCTGCTACACAGTTCTAACACCCAGGCAACTTAATTTCTGCGTACTCGGCTGCAGAAGGAAGGTAAATCTGGAACATTAGGTGTGTTTCCGAAGTATAGATAAATATATAAATTTCAAGAGAACAAGGTGATCATGCATAGTTCACACTTTCTAACAAAACGTTTGTTCAAATTATTTAGCTGTCGATAAATGAATCACTGAACACAAATGGTTCAAATGGCTCTGAGCACTATGGGACTTGACATCTGAGGTCATCAGTCCCCTAGAACTTAGAACTACTTAAACCTAACTAACCTAAGGACATCACACACAGCCATGCCCGAGGCAGGATTCGTACCTGCGCCCGTAGCGGTCGCGCGGTTCCAGACTGAAGCGCCTAGAACCGCTCGGCCACACTGGCCGGCCACTGAAAACAGTTCCAACGATTGATATGAATTCATTAAACCACTATAACGAATTTCGTATCAACCCCTGTCAGCTTGGTAAAATTTCTTACATTACTAAATGAATTTAATACCTTGAAGTGAACGGAATGGGTCGATGAGGATAATAAACTCTGAAGATACAGTGACACGAACTGATATCAGTGCAAATCGTTAAGACATACTGAATATGTTACGTAATGTCACGACAGTCGAAATTTTATGCCACGTCGGGACTCGAACGCGTATTTCCTGCTTTTGGCGAATGGTCACCTTTACCATTGTTTTAGTTATTTTGCTTTCAGTACAAGGTAACGTCTTTTTTGCAAGGGCATTCTGGTAACTAATTAAATAATGCTAGAATATGATATTTCAATGACGCTGTTACAGTGAGTAGGCATATTTACCTTTGGCTACCTGATCACACCTCCAGGCCTGATTCAAATTTTCTCTGCCACCGTCATTTGCACGTACGATACGTGGACACTACAACGAGATATTTTCTCACGGGGTCAGCGCAGGGCCGTGACTTATCCTGTGGGCAACGCAGAATGCTGGACCTCGTCATAACAAACTTCACGTGAGGTTGAGGTCATCAAGCTGCCTTAATATTGTCAATTTAGCTGCGAAGGTCAGTCAATGAAATGTTCCATAGAATCGCACGGCACGCTATCCAAACGCGGGGTAAGGTAAAGGCAGGACAGACGCTGCACATTTTATCAAATAAATTTTTCTCATTATATTAACACGTAAATCGTAGTAAATTAAGGCAGGATTTCTCATTTGAACAATGTGTATTGTTACAGAAATTATCACATTACAAAAAACTTTATAACAAAGGAACATTCTTATGATATACAATGTCATGTGAAGTTCAAGAAAATTACAAATGGCGGCCAAGGTGCAGCAGAAGGGAGGGGCATATGGCCAATTGCAACAGACACTGAAAATTACATTGACTTTGATTTTTTTTCAGGTTTATTTGTAAATCGTCCACACAAACAACACATGTTTTCATAGAGCGTGCATGATTAACAAAGACATCTAGAAAATCCTACACATTGAATCGAATCGGAGGTAGACGACGTTCCTTGATAAAGATCAAGGCACTCTACACATTCGTTTTCTTCAAAATTTAATTCATCGTAGAAACAGTTATGTGGGAAAATATCATCTTTATCTTCTTCTTCTGAAATTGTGTCTTCAAACGGACGAGTCTTTGACGGTTCTTTTCCTCTGGTTTTGAGACTTAATTTCTTCTAGCTGCTACATTTTTTTGCACAGGCTTTTCCTTTCTTCTTTCCTTCAGTGATTTTCTTTTCATTGCTGTAACCTCGGCGCATGTTAGATTCATTGCTGACTGTTTTTTTTTCTTTTTTTTTAAGATTTACTTCTCTGAGGTAGTGCAGGAACAGGTGAAACCTGTTCCACCAAATTTGATGAAGTTTCTCCATGAAGAGTCACTGAGTTGTCATGTACACTGCAATTGCCGTGTGCAGTTGGTCGAGCAGTAGCAACATTTGTACAATCTTTGTTGGTAGAAGGGTGTCCTGTTAATAAATTTGTTTCAGACGTTAATGTTGATACCTGATCTAGAGTCAAATTGTTAGACACATTTTCAATAGTTGGGAGTTCAGTCTCAGTATTATTAATGCCTGATACAAAGCTATGTTTAGGACATACTGCTCTATCAAGCGGGATAATTCTAGTAACCTTAAATCCGGATACTCAAATCTGGACAGTTGCAACACAAGTCCATACTTCGAAGCGCAGCTCTGCAACCTGCAGCCTCTGAGAGCAACTCTCCAGACTGCTGCCTTATGACTCTTCTGTCTTTGCTTGCGTTAGCTACAATCCTTGGATTACAAGTTTCTTTAAAGCAAGAATTTAGCGGCTTCAAAAATAATAGGTCTGGTGACTGCAAATTAGAATCGTGTGACTATGCAAGCAAACTATCGACACTTCGTTTGCAACAGCTAGATCCAAAAGGGTGACGGAATTCATACGAGAGGTATGAGAATCCAGCAGAAGCAGAGCAAGGCCAGGTGCTTTTCTAGGAAGGAAATGGTTTCTGAACCAATCCGTGAAAGTGCACTATTTGATCAAAAGTATCCGGACACCCCCAAAAACATACGTTTTTCATATTAGGTGCATTGTGCTGCCACCTACTGCCACGTACTCTATATCAGCGATCTCAGTAGTCATTAGATATCGTAAGACAGCCGAATGGGGCGCTCCACAGAACACAAGGACTTCGACAGTGGTCAGGTGATTCGGTGTCACTTGTGTCGTATGTCTGTACGCGAGATTTACACACTCCTAAACATCCCTAGGTCCACTGTTTCCGATGTGATAGTGAAGTGGAAACGTGAAGGAACACGTACAGCACAAAAGTGTACAGGCCGACCTCATCTGTTGACTGACAGAGACCGCCGACAGTTGAAAAGGGTAGTAACGTGTATTAGGCAGACATCTATCCAGACCATCACACAAGAATTCCAAACTGCATCAGGATCCACTGCAAGTGCTATGACAGTTAGGCGGGAAGTTAGAAAACTCTGGTTTCATGGCTGCTCATAAGCCCCACATCACGCCGTTAAGTGCCAAACGACGCCTCGCTTGATGTATAGAGGGTAAGCACTGGACGATTGAATTGTGGAAAAATGTTGTGTGGAGTGACGAATCACGTTACACAATGTGGCGATCCGATGGTGTGCGTATGGCGAATGCTCGGCGAACGTCGCCTGCTACTGTGTGTAGTGCCAAGAGTAAAATTCGGAGGCGGTGGTGTTATGGTGTGGTCGTGCTTTTCATGGAGGGTGCTTGCACCCTTTGTTGTTTTGCGTGGTACTGTCACAGCACAGGCCTACACTGATGTTTTAAGCATGTTCTTGCTTCCCACTGTTGAACATCAGTTCGGGGATGGCGATTGCATCTTTCAACGCGATCGAGCAGCTGTTAATAATGCACGGCCTGTGGATTGGTTACACGGCAATGGACTGGCCTGCACAGAGTCCTGACCAGAATCCTATAGAACTCCTTTGGGATGTTTTGAAAGGCCGACTTCGTGCCAGGCCTCACCGACCGACATCGATACCTCCCCTCAGTGCAGCACTCCGTGAAGAATGGGCTGCCATCCCCCAAGAAAGCTTGCAGCACCACGTTGAACGTATGCCTGCGAGAGTGGAAGCTGTCATCAAGGCTAAGGGTGGGCTGCTCCATATTGAATTCCAGCATCACCTATGGAGGGCGCCACGAACTTGTCAGTAATTTTCATCCAGGTTTCCGGATGCTCTGATCACGTGTTGTATCAGTGTTGACATAAGCGGATTCTCTTCTCCTAACAGCTGATACTGGAGGCATGCTGTCTTCAGCGTCTTGTTTTTCATTTGCCACTTTGTAAATGCAGTAAGGTGGTGAGAAATTTTCCTCGCCATTACACAGGCAATAACTGTTCTTGTTTCTCGTTTCCCCGCGGAAGTAATAACATGGATATCTCTGCTTCCTTTTGCCACCACAACCTTCCCATGCTCATTGTTGAACTGTGGACCAGTCTCGTCTACGTTGTAGATACTATCTGTTTTATCCAAAAGCCCGTTTTATATCAACGTTTTTTTTTCAATAGTTCAAAGTAAGAAATGACTTCCTCCGTTCATTCCAATGGCTCTGGCAATAGAAATCCTTTGCTCTTTGCTGATGCTTAAGTCTGCATTGGGCTCTAAAAATGAGATAATCCAATCTTCCCCTGCACGTTTCTTTCCTTGATTAAATTTATTTTTCAATCCCACCTGATCAGCCACGTTGAAAGCTATTTGACTGAGGTCTGACGGTTTGGGAGCAAAACCAAATGTTTGGAGTTTCTTTACGTTTCTGCATCTTCACCCAAGTATGATGATGGCCCACACCCTGTTTTCTTGAAATTGGGCGTAGCGCCGGCCGGTGTGGCCGTACGGTTCTAGGCGCTTCAGTCTGGAACCGCGTGACCGATACGGTCGCAGGTTCGAATCCTGCCTCGGGCATGGATGTGTGTGATGTCCTTAGGTTAGTTAGGTTTAAGTAGTTCTAAGTTCTAGGGGACTGATGACCACAGATGTTAAGTCCCATAGTGCTCAGAGCCATTGGGCGTAGCAAGTTTTCTCCTTGATGTTCGTTCTGGTATATTTTTCATTCGAGCTGCTTTCCGTTTAACATTATCTTCCTGTTCGAATAGTCTCACGGCCTCTATTAGGTCTTCTGAAGTCCATTTTTTCCTGTCTTGTCCTAATGCGTTTTCTCAGCATTTTTCTTTAGAACAAAATCGCAAGAACTCCTATTAGCTTTGCAAGCATCGCGGCATCTGGTCCACAGTATGGGTGCATCATTATCCGTTTTCAGAGGGACAGCAGATGCCGCTTCCCCATTTTAACCAAAGATGTTAGTGAAAGAAACCATTAACCATTACTCGAACCAAATAATGTACAAAGTCTCTACTGAACAATCTAAATGCGAGTTATAAGCTACCAGGCCCATATGGACCAGTACCTGCAATTAAAAAGGAATCGCGAAAAACTTTTTATACTTACCTTAGTCTCAAAATTGCAATTTCTTAAATTTCTCTTCTATTTTACACTCCTGAACCACAAAAACTTGCGAGTAAACTGCTCTCACCTGTGGTTACAACAACAATTAGAGTCGCGCGCAAAACAACGTCTGCTAAGGAATTTCTTGAAAGTGAGACGTCAGTCCCCCTGCGTCAGATGTCCCGCTTTTACCTTAAATCTTTGTAGAAACAGGAGTCTCGTTTGCGAGAGGAATGCCAACGATGAATTGTCACTGGAAAGAAATACAGATACCATCGGCGTCAAACGGAGTTGCTCGATCTATCCAATGACAACAATCGAAAAAATTACAAATTATTTTTACGTTTAACAAGGAATTAAGGAAAAAAGGTTAACTTTCTGTTATCTGTGGAATGTATTGTTGAGTTATGTGCTGTACAGTGAATTAACGAAGAAAAATATGCAGCTCAGGAATAGTATGAATTTGAAAATGAGAAAGAAAAATTCAACAGTCAGAAGCAGCTAATAAATACTACACATACAGCAAACGCATCGGATCTTGGCGATGCCATTGCTGCTCATCCCGAACCTCTGGAGCATAGCAAATAACGATATGTGACGAATTCGCTCTGCAGAATCGCCCCGTGATTAAAACCATATGAAAACTGCGTAATACAAGTAAACAAAACGACTCAGTCGCGTGACCAGATTGCATGATCGCATCTGTAAAACTAGTCTTACGCATTGCGAGGCCGAATCTCTACGATAATTTGCGTTATTTAACATCACTTTAAATGACTTTCACCATGGGAATCATTCGGGCTGTGTTGGACTCACACTTGTTAGTAAAATCTGAAGAATGGAAAAACGGGCAGACGTTACACACTAGGTGGTTTTCAATCGACAGTCAACCGGAGGATATCATTTACTGTTCAGGATCATTGAAAGTAGAAAGAAAACTTTTTTTTATCTTTCGAATGCAATGCCTGTATTCTCTTTTTACGGACTGATTGTTGTCGGGTATCTCTTAAGAAGGTAGGTAGATGTGATAAATAGAAGAGTGTAACGAACTCAGAAGCCTGCTCTTAACAATTACGTTACGTAAAGCTTGTTTCATTTCGTTTGTTGCTCCTCGGCATTAGAATCTCATAACAGTTCTCTTGTGTTTTTCAACCGTCTTCGTTTCAGTATTTGGCCTTCAGCTGCCTATTGATATACTCACTGCCGGCCGCGGTGGTCTCGCGTTTCTAGGCGCTCAGTCCGGAACCGCGTGACTGCTACGGTCGCAGGTTCGAATCCTGCCTCGGGCATGGATGTGTGTGATGTCCTTAGGTTAGTTAGGTTTAAGTAGTTCTAAGTTCTAGGGGACTGATGACCTGAGATGTTAAGTCCCATAGTGCTCAGAGCCATTTGAACCATTTGATATATTCACTCAAACCGATGTTGGAACAGTGGTCGTTTGTCTGGAACATGTACGAGAAACAAGCAAAGAACAGGGAAAAGAAGAGACCCCAAGAAGAGCAGGTTCGTGTAGTCAGCGCGGAGGCTCAGCCAACTCCAGTAGCAGACATTAGAAAAGAGACGTTGTACAACACTGTGTGGTTTATTTTGGAAATTTCGTGAGCGTACTTGAAGAATCAGCCAATATATTGCTTATTCATACTTGTCTCTCATGAAAAGGTCCAGAGGGTAAAATCGGAGAGATTCGAACCCACACACAGGCTTACCAACAATCGTTCTTCACACTAACCATTCGGGACTGGAGCAGAAAAGAGGTGAAGTAGCATTGGTAAATACTGGAAATTACTCTCCACCACACAACAGTGCGTGGGTAGTGGGGAATAGATGTAGAGGTAGGTGTGATAAATGCCAAATTACATAAATCATGTTCTCCGTGTCAAACATATTAATGAAACCTTGAAGAGAAATACCGCAGTGCGCAAGGCACCGTTTGATTTGTTTTCTTTCTTTTTTTATCTAAATATGGTTCGGCACTTTCTGTGCTACCTTCAGTGCTTATTTTTTTCTTTCTTCCTCACATACGACGGTATCAGTTATGTACAGTGCGCCCCTGGTAGCTGAGTGGTGCCGGCACGGTAGCTCAGCGTGTTCGGTCAGAGGGCTGCGTACTCTCTGTAATAAAAAAAAAAAACTGAGTCAAGGAATCAACGATCAACTTGAACGGATGTCTCGTGACGTCCGCCTAGACCAAACACAACAAACTATATCGAACAAAAAAAAAAAGTGGTCAGCTCGACGGAGTGTCATACGTAACGGCCCGGGTTCGATTCCCGGCTGGGTCGGATATTTTCTCCACTCAGGAACTGGGTGTTGTGTTGTCCTTATCATTTCATCCCCATCGACACGCAAGTAGCCGAAGTGGCGTCAACTTGAAAGACTTGCACCAGGCGAACGGTCTACCCGACGGGAGGCCCTAGCCACTCGGCATCACATCATATAATCAGTTATGTACAGTATATCTATAGTTCTTAAGTCCACCATAACTACTACAGCTTCTCCTTTCCTTTTTTACTGTGGTCGTGATTCCCTTGTTTATGACATGCTAGCTCTTGTATATTTTATCTTTGTCATTTTCAGTTAGCAATACGCGTTTCATGTGTTTTATAAGCATAACGCGCGGTTTCTAACGCTATTTTCTGATGGATACGAAACTCCCAGTATACATAACTGATAGCTTCATGTGAGAACGATAACAAAGAAGAATTGACTGGAATAATTATATCAACAAAAATTGTAATTAATTGGTACTGGGATGTGGAACATAAAATAGTTCAAATGGTTCCAATGGCTCTGAGCTCTGTGGGACTTAACTTCTGAGGTCATCAGCCCCCTAGAACTTAGAACTACTTAAACCTAATTAACCTAAGGACATTACACACACCCATGCCCGAGGCAGGATTCGAGCCTGCGACCGTAGCGGTCGCGCGGTTCCAGACTGTAGCGCCTAGAACCGCTCGGCCACTCCGGCCGGCTATGAAATACATCAAAACATAGAAAAATAACAGAAACAGTACGGGAAAGAAGATATATTTACTGGGCATGTATAAGGGACGAATGATAACAGGCTGATGAAAAATAGTGGGTAATATAATAACTAGTGGAAAAATTACACATTGTCGAGGCTCGTGACACGAAAGATCGTCGCGCAACTTGGACTAACGAAATTAACTCTTCCAGCAAATCGACACGTCCGAAACGTGGGGTATTACAGCTCGTGGAACATGGGCTTAAACTGATATCTTAAACAAATGTATCGGGAGTCACAGCGCTGAGAGGAGAGCGACAGGTCGACAGGAGTGACGCCCGGCAGATGTACACAAGAGTGTGTAGGAGGAGGGGGAGGGGGCGGGACAGGTGCGCGCGTGTGTGCACAATGGCAACAGCTCGCGCTGCGACGGTAAACAAGGCGGCGAGCCGGTGCTCGCGACATGCGTCGCGCGCTGTCCTTTTATTTGCAGACTGCGTGCCACACGGGACAGTATTTTTAGTTGTGGACGGGAGTGTTTTGGGTGGCGGCTGGACATTATTTGCCTCTCCTCCCGCCTCCCACTAGCGGCTGCCAGCTGCAGCGGCCCGACGGCTCCCGCCTAGCGCCTAGCCCAGTGCACGGCGCCGCGCCGCATCCGACGCACAGCGCGACCGCACCCGGAATGCCCTGGTTCTCTCGGCCGCGTGCTTGTGCTCGCCGCTCCTGAAAGCCGTCGAGCGCGCCACAGCAGTCACGTAATTTCCGTGTGCTTACAGATATCTTTGTTTTCCAGTGTTCTTTAGACCGCATTCTGAATCGTGTCGGCGTCACGAAACCTCTTTGCGTTTGTTCCAGTAACAGTGACAAATTCCTCAAAATGGCTTTCCACCCTGTTCGCGAATTTAGTTGTATGTGTTGTAAAACCAGTTCCGATATTCGCGAGCCCTTCGTAAATTATATAAATGCCGTTGTGCGACATTCGTGATTTGATTTTGGCCTCTTAAAATTTTTTGCCAGTCGGTGTTTAAAGGTCATTAACAGTGATTAAATATCTTACATTCGTTTCGATCGAACTATATACAAACCGTTTCACTGGTTCGTTGTTGGTTGAAGATTCTACCAATGCGAGTAGCAGATTTTATCGTGTAATTTGCATGTACTGCAACTGTAGCTGCCTTATGAATGTTACATGTATAAGTAAGCTGGGAAAATGTTTCTCTGGACCCAGAGTACTTGATAGAGAGGGAGAACGAGTCGAGACTAACCAAGATCTATTTAAATACGACTGCAGCTTGCCGGCGCGCAATGAGGAAACTGTGCTTCACAACAGGCAACTGTTAACTTACTGTACACTGCATTCCCTTTATTTACAAGACTGTAATTGCGCTCGATATTTTTAATGGTAATTAAGGACTTATTCGTTGCTGTAAACAGAACACGATATTGTCACTGCCATATTAAAATACTGAAGATAGTGCAAATAACGAACGTTATATAGTTTTTGGAGCGTTAAGGCCCTTCATGTAATTCCGTTTGACGAAAGTCTTACATTTTCTCTACGGAAAAATTCAAGGAAATAAGTAATATAACCCAGGTTCCTTTAACAAAATAATTTCTCAATTTGTGGGATGTTAACGTAAATGTAAACGGCATTACATATGTATACACGATGGTTTCATCTCGGAGCGAAAATATTCAGGTACCTGAAAGTAGAAGAAATTCGTTATAGCACACCTAATATTTTCATTCGGTATGGAATTACAGCTGTTTGAAGCTTTCACGACAGTTTACAAGTCGAATATCGCCTTGAAATTGAACTGAGAAAGCCTTTAGCGTCGTTCCTCGTAAATTCTCTGTGGTGTGGGGATCAGCCTGTTGTTTTAAGGATAATAGATTTACTAGACTTACTCCAAAATGAGCTTCGTGTTAGTGAACTACTTTCCTCATTCACGTGACGTCTCGCTCAGCTGTGATTGTTTCGATCATGACCACTCAGGTTCTCGGAATTTTACAAACTTTTGTGTGTCGTGCCACATGAAAATGTTTGCTTGGCTCATAAATATTGCTATTTCAGTCAGAAAAAATCTGTCTCTCGAAGATACACGCATTGTTGCCATGAACAACTAAAAGAGCACCGAAATCCGTAGTTATTTTTTGAAAGTTTCATTTACACTCCAGAAAATGTTTTAATTCTGATCACTAATTTAATTCTGTGCTTACGACTATTTCATTGTGTTTCATTTATATATGACATTCACATAGCTATAATTTTGTTACTTCTGAAAAATAGACACATTTTTATAAACAGAAGTAATTTCGTGTCCGAAAAGAATGCAACTCCCAACCAAAAGTTCTTTATTACATCGTTTTAAGTACAGAGGTGAAATAATAAAAACATGTTTTCAACCTGCAGAATTACAACGTAAAAGTTTACTGATTTTTCCAGTTGTATAATCAATTTTATATTAAAAAATATAGAACGTATTCCATCGTGGTCAGTAAAAGCCGTTCTTTACGAAAATGAATAATGATTGGTAGCTTCATTTTTCTTTTTACAGTGTTTGCGCCACTACCACTACCCCACCACGTCATTATTTAATGCCCTGTGCGTATACGTGCTTATACACTGTAAACAGTTGGTACTAACATTTCGTTAGTTATTTGCTATTCTGAAACGCAGGATATCTCAGGAGTAGAAAACAAATGACAGTATGACTCATTGTAAAGGTAAACTGGGACAAGATGTAGATGCAGAGGGCCATAGCACCAGAAACCTCAGACGATATGTCATAAAAACAGTTTACCTATTTTCTCTCTGTATTCTGATATACAACTATTTGGAAGAGTCAAAAACGGAATTAGTGCTACGGACAGTAATTTAGTAGATCGTCACTGGTGTACTATTGTCAGTTTCCTTTCCCAGCTGTGCTACAAAACATCACCGTCGGCTTCGGTGCATTTTACAACTCTCCTAAAGAGTTGCTGTATTGTTAATCATGCGACAGTAGTTTAAAATACGAGCAAATGATTAAGCGCAGTAGAAACGTCGAGTGAAGACGGTGCTCATGCAGGACCAGACCCGCCGCATGTGTACCGCCCACGACAGGTTTTGTTGCACGACTGGTCGTAAGGATGAAGTGGAGAACTCATCCCGGTACTTATTGTCAAAAGAACTTTTAACTGGTACTCTGACAATAAAACGCCAGATAGGGTGCTTTGTTATGACCGTTGTCAACAATAACAGGAACGACGCTGAAAATGCCCAGAGTAATGTTAGGATTTTCATCTGCCCCTGTGTGATTCCTCAATATGAAAAACATGCGGGCTTTACTTTTCATTAATAATGATCTATTCTTAGAATCCCTACCGTCTAGCATTATCTACTGCCTCAAGGTGCTGCACACTCGTATTCTTTTCGCAGATACCGTTGTATGGAGTATATTTTGGTCCAGAATTAATCGAAGCACTTGCATCCCCCTCGGAATATCTTGCGTTTACTCCATGTCACCATTTCCCGCATGTGTAGATGCTAGTGCCACTGAATAGCTGCTGCAGTGGTAAACTGAGCAAAACGTGTGAAGTGACAGAAACCAGTGCACCAACAACAGTTCACCCTTTTGCATAAAGTGTGTATGTGTTCGTGCGTCCGTGCATTTCACTGCAAGCGATGGTACGCGCAGTTCAGAGTCGAACGTGGCAAAGGCAGTTAGTTACAACGGTTGTAGCTGGAAGGCAATTGAGAAAGAGAGAAGAAGATTTAGCTTTAGCATAGCCCGTGTTTTCCATGTCGAAACACATGATCATTTCCTTCTGTTATACCTTCTGTGGTGGAAACTCTGCAGGGGAGAGTGCGCTGATATGAAACTTCCTGGGGGATTAAAACTGTGTGCCGGTCCGAGACTCTAACTCGGGACTTTTGCCTTTCGCGGGCAAGTGCTCTACCATCTGAGTTACCCAAGCATGACTCACGACCCGTTCTCACAGCATTACTTCCGCCAGTACCTCGTCTCCTACCTTCCGAATTTCACAGAAGCTCTCCTGCGAACCTTGCAGAACTAGCACTCCTGGAAGAAGGAGAGGGTCTGACATGTGGGTCATTGATTTTGATCATGTTTTGCAAGGTTGTATTATACTGAAAATAAAGAGAAAGGTTTTTCTGCCTTTTGCTGGACACTCCATACTTTTTGAAAAAACTAACGCCGAAGTTGATGACGGAAAATCGTATTTTCAATGCGATATGTCGAAATATCGTCTAAAAAGAAACATTTTATTTTAATGTGATATAGGATCTAACGCTAGTAATATTAGGGTTATTAACTTTTTTGATTCATGCTGTAGGGTGCGTACCTGGCATCAAGGTGTCTATTGAGGTCGGCTGGCGAGCGGTCCCCCATTAGACTGCCGAACGATTCCGTCTTAAACTCTTGGTGGTGGCTTTATTTTTTTATTCGATACTTTTTTCGGTGTATCAGATAACATTCTGATAATGGGAACAATTTCTTTCCCTTTTCCTTTCTTTGAAGTGAAACATCTGGAGGTGTGATTAAAAATCAAATAAGTACATATAATGTATTGAACATACAAGTACATACAAGTACGTACAAGTACATACATATAAGTACATATAATGTATTGATACCGGACGCGCTACGTTAGACATTCGTAGATGATGATGGTCAATCGACTTGCACCGTGAAAGTGATAATACCGAAATTTACCTCTCTCTGTCAACCGTCTGACGTTTACTTCTCGCGACAGGTACGGAATTTCATTGCACCGCTTCAAAATCATGCAGCATCACAGCAGAGCAGAGAATAACAAGATAGGGGCGATGCTGTCAAAATTTACGCGTTGGTCCATAAAAAATTGCCCACACCTATCTTTCAACATACGCTTCTATCTGATAAATCTGTTTTTTGCAACGTGAATATGTTTTCCACGAACAGTGTACCGGGAAACATGTCGATGAGTTGAGATTTCATTCGTGTGTTGTGCATGGTGCAAGAAATATTTATGTTCTGCCGGCTTCTATGATAGGTATCATGCCACTGATTGCGAGGACGCTCACGAATAGATGATCATTTAGGATTAAGCCATGATACACTTCAGGTGTATTTTTGTACTGTGTACCACGATGAAAATAACTGTCAGTAAAGGAAAGAAAGTTATTCACGTTATCAGGATATTATCGGGTGTGCCGAATAAGCGACAATCAAGAATTGGACAAGGATCGGCAGTCCAGTAGTCAAATGCCATGACTGCCGCCGCCGCCGCCCTCGCTCTGCTGGATTTACTGAATAACGGATACCCACGCTACAGCATGAAGACAAAAACACGTTAATAACTCCAACATTATTTATGTTTGGCCCCAGATTATATTAACAAAAAAGTTGGTTTTTAGACGAGTTTTCGACATAGTGCATTGAAAATGCAAATTTTCCGTCATTAACTTAGGTCTCGATTTCTTCAGAAACCAGGCAGTGTCTAGCAAAAAGCAGAAATACGTGTTTCTTTATTTTCAATGTAGAACATTTTTGCGAAACGTGATCAAAATCGGTGATTCATATGTCAGAACAGAACCTCTCCTTGTGAGTTCATATATTCATTTATCCTTTTAGCTGTGAAGAAGTCCCTAACAGAAAGTCAAAACTTAACCAGTTAGAAAGTCACTACACGGTAAAAAGTCTCGGTGCGCATCCCTATCCTACAAAAATCGCTTAACAGCTTGAGGAACAAAATTTGGCGTCCAACAAAAGCAGTAAAGATTAAATGGAAGAAATGACATTTCGTGTAAAGAGATAGGTGGTTGACTCTTCATCACGTTCTTTTTGTTTTGGATGCACCCACATCTTATGACAATCATAACGGGTTCCGGCCCACAGTGGCCCTCTTCGGACACTACAACCAAAATAATTAAGCTAATATTAAGCCCTTAAAACAAGTAATAATAGTTATATTAGGTTTTCTTGTGAGTTAAACAATTTGCAATTAAAATACATGTGGATTATATTTACAGGCTTCATTTGTTGAACAGACTGTCATGTGCTGTGAAACAGAACGTAATAGCAAAAATCAGGAAATTATGTAGATACAACTTACTGCACTTTTCTTTCCATACTCTTTGAGCTACATGTGCTCCTTCTCTAAGTAAGGACTTTTTTAAGCGTTATATATTTCCAATGGCTTATGGCGCTGCACTTCGCACTACTAGATGTTTACACCGCTGTCGTCGGTATCTCGTCTTCACTTCCAAACCACTGCTTGGAAGAGACGAGACGGATCGGATGACAAAGGCGGCATTCTGCTGTAAGACTGCTGTCTCTCCTCCCTGGATGCGAGGTGTTTACATTAACACTGGAGTTACTCGGAAATGAAGATGAGGTCCCAACGGCACAGTGTAGCACTCGGTAGCAGGGAGGCTCCAGATTATGATGGAGCATACGTGCTGGACGGAACGACTACCTCAGCTGAATACATCGTCATAAGTATTATCGTATGCATCTCGTGCTGACTCATTCTGCTCATTGAGGGGTTTGTTTAGTTACTTCCGTTTTGTAATATAAATATCTGTTTCTTCTGAAATATCGAAACGTTTACTTTTTTTTACTTCACGTAAAATGTGTTTTATTCTCAGAGTTACCATCATTATATCTGTGCGTTAGGATATGTAAGGCTACGAATAACTGATTGAACTTCAACGGTTTCCACGATTGCAGATATTCTTTGCAGAGGACACACATATCTAGTGTAGAGATGGAAGGAAAAGTATACTTAGTTATGTGTATTCAGTTATCTGATTGTCCGCATTATGTTCTGATTGACAAAGCATGAACGCTTGTTTATCAAATGCTGTTCCTAGATACGATCTACATGTACTTCAACTGTATATTGCTAAAGTCACACGTAGACGTAGACTTCTTTCAAGGTCTTAATAGAAACTTAATTTTTTCTGATTGTAACACCTGAAGATGGTCACTATTGGCCAAATTCGTTGTGTTTGAGTCATAAAAAGTGACTGTGACAAAAATAAACAGAGCTTTATAGTTGATGAAATGAAATTTACAACACTGATTTCTGCCTTCCTAAATCGCATCACCGAATAAGATCACAACACAGTGCCTAGTTACTATCATCACACGGATGCGAACCATCAGATGTAGAAATAATTGAGCACAAAACTAAAAATATGAAAGAGTTTTATAATGAAGACGCCTCTAGACTTAGAGTACCGATTAGGCTCTACATCGAATATGCAAAATAATTCTTCCGCTATTGTGGCAGCAAACTGTCGTAGGTGTAAAACAAAGCTTAGAACTATAGATCGAGACGCTGAATGAAACACGTTTGGCTGTCAAGAGAGCAATCCGTGATGCCTTCAGTGACTACCGTAGCAGAATTTTGTCTAATGATTTTTCAGATGGTTCAAATGGCTCTGAGCACTATGGGACTTAACATATGAGGTCATCAGTCCCCTAGAACTTAGAACTACTTAAACCTAACTAACCTAAGGACGTCACACACATCCATGTCCGAGGCAGGATTCGAACCAGCGACCGTGACAGTCGCGCGGTTCCGGACTGAAGCGCCTAGGACCGCTCGGCCGCCACGGCCGGCAACGATTTTTCACTAAACCCAAAAAAGTTCTGGTCATGTGTAAAGGTAGTGTCGAAACACTCACGGATGAGGATCTGAAATTGTGAGTAGGAAAGCAGAAACAGAAATAATTAACTCAGTTTTCAAATGTTCCTTTACAAAGGGAAACCCAGGAGAAGTGCCACAATTTAATTCTCGTACCGTTATTCTACATTGACAGAAGAAAAAACATTGTACGATGTGGAGATCTTTACTCAAAAAGTTCTGTGATCTACACTTTTGTGCAAAACTTAAGGACGAAAGTAATTTCCACATGATGTGTCACTATCATGTACCATTTCTCGATGAAACTTTTACCATACATACAAAGAACTGCTACAGTATAGTACGCACGGTAATTGAAAGAGTGGAACAGATGTGATCCTTTTATTCAGATAGAGTAATTACACTGATGGTCTCCTGGACGTTATAAACGGCAGGACATGGTTTCTAGCAGGGTAAGTGATCGACAAGGGCGGCACTGCATGCTCTGTAAGGTGCTGCTATACTGGTCACAAGGTTGGTAAAGAATTCTTGTGGTAGGGCGTTCCCATCTTCCACCAGCGAGGTTAACAACTGGTGGATCGTAGTAGTTGTATGCAGACATGGTGCAATGCGTATTCTCAACGCATTCCACATGTGCTCGATGGCATTTAGGTCGGTTGAACGGGCACGCTAGTCCATTCGCCGAACATCCTCTCGTTTACAGAGCCGCTCCGTCTGCACTGTTCGATACAGTTGCCACAGACATCCGTAAAAATTAAGTCAGGACTGAACGCACCGATGGGAAGACGCATGTGGGGAGGAGGTACAATCTCACAATATGGTTGACCGGTGAGTGTACCATGGTCAAAGATTTGGATGTCAGTGCGTCTATACAACTTCATGTGTCTCCTCACACCGTAACATCTGCCACCAAAACGATCATGTTCGACGATGTTCCTGAGTGCATACGTGGCAAGAGGAGGGAACACGTATTGCACACTTCGCACATCTGAAAACCATGTCCCGCCTTTTTTAATGTCCAGGGGATCATCATAAATGGCGATGGCTTCAACGTAATTATTGTCTTTGAACAAAAGTGTCATATCTCCTCTCATCGCGTATTTCTTTCAGTTACCTTCTGCACCATACTGTAGCAATTATTTTTATGTATGGTGCAAGTGTCTTCGAGTTGTGTTAGATATACGAATGTTACGTCCATCCTTACCAGTGTATATTCTAATACGACTACCTATATCTCGCGTGAAGGCTAAACTGAGGAAAGTTAAGAAATAAATTCGTTCTAATGCAGAGGGTAACAACAGTCATTCTTCCCGCATACCATCTGAGAAGGGAAAGAGGATTTTTGGGAACAGAGCAAATATGCTAGTACGCTGCATACTATACAGTAGTGTGCTTAGGGATATGAATATTTACTTATAAATTCCTAAATGCGTGTACGTACGTTCTCATAGATGAACTTTCAAAATGACGGACTGTAATTGTTAAGAACCATGGAAGAGTTTTTATGCAGGTCCTGTGGAATTTCTTCTCTACTACATATGAACAGAAAACGCGGTCTGTTGGCGGTGCTTTGTACTCTGGCCAATAAAAACGCACAAAGGGGTGCGGCAACGCATCTACGGAACTGTAATCAGCTGTACGAGGAAGCTATGAATTCATAATGCAGCCCCGCATAACGTCCAATAATGGAACGTCACTTCTTTCTCCTTCGACTGTACGAGTTGTTGTTGCAGTGGCAGCGCAAACAGCTGCTTTTGCTTTTCAGAGCATGCAAAAGACGCTGCAAAATTAGGACGTGCCAAGGATTATTTTGTTTCTTTAATGGTCCTTTCGTTAAAATTCAACATTTTGCAAGTTTTCTACTCAGCCAACAACCACTCAAAAAAGCGAGTCGACCACAAGAAATTAATTCGTTTCGTCCAAATATCTGACGGAAGAGCTAGTAACACAACATTCCATCCCTTTGGATTGCAGTGACTGCCTCGTAGTCGAGAAGAAAATTACGCAAGATCACACAAGACGTACAACTATATGCTGAAAAGAAGTTAATGGTCTTATATTCACGTTTATACTTCGTGTACAGCCGTACGTTGAGTGGCAGACAGCGTGTAGCATACCAGATGTTCCCCAACCTCGTTCTGTTTGGGCATGGCACCCCGGAAAAAGTCCTATCGATTTCCCTCTACATGAAATAGAATTTGACTAATTTTAGACTTGCGGTCATTACGCAATATATATATTTGAGAGGCTAAGAAGTTTCTTGATGTGTACTGGAATGTGTTTAAAGCTCAGAATAGGGGTTCCCGCAAAGCGAACGTCGTTCCTTAAGTTTCTCTCACTCGCTTCTGTTAAGCATTTCTTTGACGGTGGGCTTACAGATTTGTGACTAATTATGTTCTTCACTGAATATACCGGGTGGTTAAAAAGTCAGTATGAATTTGAAAACTTAATAAACCACGGAATAATGTAGATAGAGAGGTAAAAATTGACACACATGCTTGGAATGACATGGGGTTTTATTAGAACAAAAGAAACACCCCATATTGCTAGACGTGTGAAAGATCTCTTGAGCACGTCGTTTGGTGGTGATCGTGTGCTCAGCCACCACTTTCTTCATGCTTGGCCTCCCATGTCCCCAGACCTCTGTCTGTGCGATTATTGGCTTTGGCGTTATCTGAAGTCGCAAGGGTATCGTGATCGACCGACATCTCTAGGGATGCTGAAAGACAACATCCGACGCCAATGCCTCTCCATAACTCCGGACATGCTTTACAGTGCTGTTCACAACATTATTCCTCGACTACAGCTATTGTTGAGGAATGATGGTGGACATATTGAGCATTTCCTGTAAAGAGCATCATCTTTGCTTTGTCTTACTTTGTTATGCTAATTATTGCTATTCTAATCAGATGAAGCGCCTCTGTCGGACATTTTTTGAACTTTTGTATTTTTTTGGTTCTAATAAAACCCCATGTCATTCCAAGCATGTGTGTCAGTTTGTACCTCTCTATCTACATTATTCCGTGATTTATTCAGTTTTCAAATTTATACTGACTTTTTGATCACCCGTCTCCCTCCCTCTCCATCTTCTGTGAATCTAACTCGGTGACGGTCATAGAGAAACGAATATTATTTATGAAGTGATCGATCAAGAGTCTGTAAGCAACTTCCTTCATGTGTGAATCCAACTCATTGGGATGTTTGAGGTGTATCACTGTCTAGTATTTTCTTCCTTCACGACCAAATTTATGTTGTTGCTGTGCCTTAAACCTCTTTGGCTAAGTGTTCCTATACCTATGACGGTGGTCGCAAATTGCAGCGACTGATCGACTGTCATTTAGTCTAATTCATAGAGTATTTTCCTTTATTTACACATACTAAAAGTGTTTTCTGAATGATCACGTACCTCTACCTAGATATGCCTTTCGACATTGTGCTCGTAGCATTAAATCGTTGGACCAAATATTGACTATCCGGAACTCTTTCAGCATTTCGTAACTATCGCCTAACATTGTAGTGTTCCTGTACACGCTCAGCAGCGAAAGACTTGAAATGAGGAGAAATAGAGTGTTATTGACAGACAAGACCAAGCCTCACATATCTTCATCAAAGAGAAGGCATACATTTGTTTGAAAACCATATTTTTGAAAACTTGCGGATATGCCCAATCTGCTATTCGTTGCATTCATTATCGTCATTGCACTTACAGCAGTTCTGCATCATACGAGTATATGCATATTATTTTCTGTTCTTTGTTTTTCCCAAATTATAGTTAACTAGCGTTGGAAAGGATACATTGACCAATTAACTTTCATAAAAGATGTATCACATGCCACTGATTCTTAATGATAAAGCAGAAGATTTAATATTGCATTAGTGTGTATTGAGTGCAAGAATGCATGGAAGAAATTTCAAATGTTTATCTCCTTTGTGCACGATGTTCAACCCCACTCACGAACTGTCTTCCGAACTCAGGACAGTAGAACTGAGTTGTTGGCAAACGTACGATCGCTGTGTAGTCCCATTCACAAAAAAATTCCAGTCGGTGAGGGCGGGATCAGCTGGCACTGAGTCGGCGCTCCGAGTTTAGACCGGAATCCAGAAAGCTGGCAGCCACACGGAACGGCGCGACCGGCTACAACCGCACATCTTCCTACCATCACCCCTCCCAAAGGCGACAAATTCCTTTCAATTATGTTTATCTTCGGCATGTTTGCACTGTGACATGAGTCTGCTTTCATGTTATCTAATATAATCATTAACGGAAGAACTGTGTGAGTTATAATTTTTTTTTTTTTTTTTTTTTTAAAAAGCCTAGTACATATCACACCTTACTACTTACGTGCATTGTTGCTCTTTGATATCCGTCGTCCATTTCCCGATTTCAAACGGTGCTGCTCAAGTAAGCACGTACGCCCTCATATCTGACATCTCACAGTACCATAGTCAATTACTTTAAAACCAACTTCCTTGTATTTTGCATCATTCTGCTGCTATGGTGTGCGCCGATCCATAGCTGGTATCCACATTCTTCCCTAAAGTGTCTCAGACTATTAAAAGCAAGAGTAAACATTTCTTGGTCGTTTGCACTTTTCCTCGTAAATATCAGATTCCATTATGCTTGTAGGCATCAGTCTCCAGTAAAACCAAAAAATAATATAGTTCTCAATAAAGTTTGGATGACGTTGGTATCTATGAGCCGATATTTCTACAACTGATCTAGTGCCTGTAGAGATTTAACTGAAGTTCTGTACCAGTTATTGTGGGTAAAATGTCAGTTTTCAGCTGTGTAAAAATGTCTGCCAAGTATCCCAGCAACAGTTTCTACGCCGGCCGCGGTGGTCTAGCGGTTCTAGGCGCGCAGTCCGGAACCGCGCGACTGCTACGGTCGCAGGTTCGAATCCTGCCTCGGGCATGGATGTGTGTGATGTCCTTAGGTTAGTTAGGTTTAAGTAGTTCTAAGTTCTAGGGGACTGATGACCACAGATGTTAAGTCCCATAGTGCTCAGAACCATTTTAACCATTTTTTGAACAGTTTCTACACGAAATGCAGATACTGTGGTTTGTTACGATGGTAATTCCCAGTAATGGAACCACTGGGTTGGTATCAGCAGACTGTAACACGTTGTCTGACAAAACTCGCTGGTAACTACTTTCCACAGCGGTGTTCGGACTTCCACGCGCTTCTGTGTGACTTTTCAGGTGTTGTTTGTTGCAATTTGACGGTGCCTTATAGGTAATCGGCATATATGCATCAGTTCCACTTACCGATTACCCAGATGGCTGTCACCTGGCCTTCTTCAAGATTCTGCATGTTGGTATAGAGAACATCCGAACTGCACGCTCACAAGTGACCGCAACAGTAAGACCTCTCATTCTACATGGTGGCCACTGACAATTTAACTGTGAAGCAGATAACTGTCATGGTGTACAGTCGGCAAAGAGTGGCATTATGCACCCGTCACAGAGCTCGGTGACGGGTGCAGAATGCCACGCTTTGCTGACCGTAATGTATGACAATCATCTGCTTATGGCGCAATTGGATGTTACTTCCGAATAACATATGATGAGTACGCTGTTCTGGCAACTGATAATGTCGGCTTTTCCAAACCTGAACTGATGCTTTAAATAAAAGCAGCTTCTCAACCATCATCATGCGGTTAAGTGGCCGGTTTCCAGTCCTCCCACTAAGGAAAAAAATCCCTGGTAGTAGTAGCAATCGAAAGCAGGTCCTCCACGTGGCACTCAAATACGCTGAGTGATTATCCATTGAGGCGGAAAGCTAATTATCAAATGCTTAGATATATTCGTAGTGCGAGTTACATTCGGAAAGATTCCGCAAAGTAAGTTCAGTGCCAGAATTCAGTTTTATAGCACCTCGCACATTCTACATCGATGTCACTACTTTTATGCCATCATACCGGTATGGTGATTATATAATGAACTAGCGTATGTATGTATGTATGTATGTATGCATACCAGCAGCGACTTGTGCATGAGAACAACAGCTGTCGCAACATCGAAGTTCGAATTTCTGTATGTCCTCGTCATAACTCACGCTCTCCTTAACGTAAGATTGGTTTGTACACCGTATTGGCTTACTAGCCAAGTCCTCTTGGAGTCCTTGTCTTCTCCCGACTATAGAGCTGGCTGACACAGCCAGTTACAGCGAGAACTACGGATTTGCGTCGATTCCGAACTCTGGTGCACCTATACGTTTTTCACATTAACAAGTCACTGCCAAAGATGAAGGAAGCCATAATTGGAGAAAAAAGTTCTTGGAAAGACTGGGTATCGAACCTTGGACATTTCAATTGATAGTTCCGCAGAAATCCATTAACCATTCAATAAACGCAATCGGCATCCAATATTGGGCGTTTCTCTTTCGTGTAAGAATGCGCACTCGGACAGGGTTTCTGCAAGGGATGAGTCTGACTGTTTATAATAATATAAAAGTTTAGAGGACAACCAAGTTGATCTACCGTAATTCTTGTGCACGTCGAATCTTCACCCCTCTGAAGGGAAAGATAACAATCTCACGTTCGGACATCTCTCATCATTTATCTTACGTTCTCCCCACACTGAACGTGTTTGGAAAGACCTATCATACACATACATTTCAAGGAAGTTTGCTGTTAAAAATGGAAGAAATGCGCTATGCCCCTTTCCAAAGGAAAAAAGAAAGGGATTTTACGTTTTAAAGAGTGGTCTACGACGTGGTGTTAGAAACGGAGCACATGCTCGGGTTTGGGAGGGTCGGGGATGAAAATGGGCCGCATCGTCTTCAAAGGAACCATGCCACAATTCGCCTTAAGCAATTTTGGAAAATCACAAAGAACCTAAATCTATAAGAACAAATGACGATTCGATCGCAACTGTTGCCGTAAACCAGCAGTAATTTAATCACTTTGCCACCTCTTTCGTTGTTTACTCTTCTGACGTAACAACGGTAGACAAGCTATATTTCTGTATCAGAGGTTTGCGTGCCTGTAGTGCGGATGGTTTTCTGTGACTCCACTCTTGACGGGATGGGACATGAATTAAAGAAAAGAAGCATAAACTTGTGCAGATTGAAAGGTAACATTGTTGCGACACTGAAACTTCTAGTACTGCATGGAAAAGCAGTGAGTTACCACGAATGCGGGAGTCATATTAATCTGTAAGCTACAAGTCGTGTCCTTATTGTAGAGAACGTGAGCTATTACCCTTCAAAACGAATTGGAGTTCCTACCAGAGTGGCTGCCAGGTTCTTATGCTCGAGAAGTCGGATCACAGAGGCTGTTGTGTTCTTACAAGACTTGAACCAACGCACTTAACGTCCATCTTAAAATTTTCATCCTAAAATTTGTTCGATAATCCTTTTAGCTCACCATCACTTTACCTTAACCTAACAGCTGTGTAATGTGTGTGAAATTGCGTCTATATTTAAAATTTTTCATAAACATTTGAACACGTATCTCACCTGTATCTCTAGCGAATTTTGTCCTATAGTTTCGCTTCCACGCAGCTCGATGCTTATTACGTCATATCTCATGAACTATTGTGTAGAATGATATAATTTTGTACGTACATTCAGGGGTATATGTGGATACTGTCCGTGAAATGTATTGCGAATAGAGTTAGTTCAAACAAGCAATATATTGAAGCGTTATGCATGCCGCAGTTTTACTGCATGAACGGCAGACATGTAATAATCGATAAACGTGTTTACTTTCATCACTTTCTGGGGAATTTGAGAAACAAAAATCCGCGTAAAGATTTGAACTACGTGTAATTTCGGTTGCAAGTCGCTAAGTGCCCTCATTCTCAAATACTGGATGAATAAAGTCTGGGTATTTGCGGCTACGTCTTATTTTTATTTATTTATTTTTCATCTGCACCTATTTGATACGTAAGTGGTATTGCCCTCACAGCGATTCTTTGCATTTAGTGACATGTGTACCAAGTTCGACTGAAATCAGCACACTTGTTTAGGAGAAGACGTGCAGCATACATACATACGTACCAGTGCATACATACATTCTTATAATTCGTGTGGATGTCGAAGCAATTGCAGGCTAATAACACATATGTACATAGTGTTAACACGAGACTTATTGTGACGGAATTGTTTCTTATTTTTTGGGGTGCATCCTCAAGTTTCGCAGCCTATGGTACGTTTTGCACAACGAAGACATATTCAACTTTAACTTTTTGCGAGCGCGTTTCGTTGGCCTGTCACGCTTTTTCTTCGGCAACAAGTTTCAAAGGATTATGTAAAGCCGTTATACATCTTTCCGAAGATATTTTCTATGGTCATTTTCGAATTTTGCGTTGTGAGGAACAGAGGGCACATCTGACTACGGAAACGTGGATTTACGTCTTCACGCAGCCATAGTGTTACTAGTTGGCTTTGTCGAGTAATAACTGATAACTTGCTATCAATTGTCGCCGAGATGCTCGATGGATATCGAGAAATAGGAGCGGGCTGTATTGACTGCAGGCGAGGCGTTCCGCGGATTAGTGACGAGAACCAGGAGCGCGATGGAAGAACGCCGCGTGGACCTGCTGGCTGTACACGAGGAACTAATCGAGGCGTCGAGCAGCCGGCGGCGAACCACCCGCAAGCCGCGACCCAGGGACCGCTGGACTGTCGTCGTTGGACCCGAGATACGGTAAGCACTCGCGTCCTCGGCCCGCTGCACCAGGCTGCGGAAAATCGCAACCATTACTGAGCGTAACCACTCGACATAGTTGCAGTTGACACTCAGCAGGTGAACTATATTCCCTGCAGCAGTGTAGAAAAGATACATTACCTGATGCGGCCATCGGTGTTGTATAAATTTTCAAATGCTCGGAAAAAATTTCATATGGGGTTTTTATTATTTATTTATTTATTTATCTACATATTTACTTTGTATATCGCTGTGAGTCTAAATGAGCTAAAGACATTTTCTCGTGGAACGAATTACTACATACAGAGTACAGGAAAATTTCTTGATAAGGTTAGAACGTGGCAGGAGTTGTCATATCGAGTAAAGTTTGACAATTGATCAGAGATAGGGCCACAAAACGACAGTAACTTACTAACATTAACACAATCACTGTACCTAACTGCCCTTCTATTGATACGTGCATCCAAGGTATGTGTGGTGAAAATTTTATCTGTTCGGAGCATAACTTTTCCTCTAACTCTTTTACTTTATCTCCCACTATATTTAGATCGTCCAGTTGCCTAATCGCATGAACTAGAGCCATATGTAACTTTAATTCTGTTCAAATCACATGTTATACTGTTAATCATAAAACAATCTGCTTCCATTTGGAGTGCAGGCATTATATCATCACTTGTGATGTTGTCCTTATAACATATGGTAAAATAAAATCAATAATTTGGCACCATAACCAAGACACTTCCAATAAAATTTTCATTTACTCGTTCCATTTAGCAGAGCATCTGAAGGTAGCACATAGTATTATTAGACAATATACTCAACCCTTCTTGCGGAGTAGCGATTAACAACCATTAATTACTCCTAAGAACCGGTCGTACGCTATCATTAAGCTAAACCACCTTCTTGTTACAATCTTTAGATTTCTCGCAAACACTCTGTAACATCGTAGCCTCGCAAGCTTCGTGACTTTGGGCAAGACATAAATACAGAAGTTTGTTTACAGATCCTGCGATATCCTTCTGCCGTAACCCCCAGAGTCACAGTCTGGCATGCACTGTGTAGCACGACACTTCAGTGCAGTACAGACGCTTTTGTCGGCATAGCCCGACTGCAAACTTAAAACACATAGCGGAGGGTATCAGCGTGATGCGGCAAAAATCAAAAATATCTCGCCTTTCCCAGCTGCCAGAAGCCCTCGTTCACCTGAATCTGAAACGGTCGTGCGCTTCATTGAGCAAATTATAGTATCTATACAGTTCATCGCAATTCGACGTGTAGATACTAAAATTTATTTTCTTGAGTTTATACTGCGTTCTAAGTGAATACGAAACCGTGGCTTCATTCTTTTTTTTTTTTTTTGTAACATTACTTTTAAATCAATTCTCTGCAAAACAAACACTTTCAGCTTTTGTAATCCTGTCGTCCTCACTTGCGTAACATACAGTAATGAAAGCAAACACTGTTTCCACAGTATGAATGTAGCGCAAAGATTGCTCCAAAAAATAATAAATTCTCGTTCCACCAAAATCCTTACGTTTAAAATACATCTGGTACACTCAATCGTATATCAGTCCATGTGATCAGTACTAGTGAGATGGATTCTCTTTGCAGTTGGTTTACCGCGGGTGGCGAAATTACAGATATGCAGCATTCGCGAATAGAATTACGTGTGTAACACAGAGAGGTGATGTACACAAAATCAAACTCCAAAACATGCATCGTCAGGCACACTCATCCCGCAAACAGCGGGAACTGGTAACTGACAAACTCGTAAAATCATATCAGCAAGTTCCCCGGGGCGCAGTTCGGACCAGCTGGAAGTGAAGTCTCTGCCACAGTGTCTGTTGTGCATGTCACAATCATGCAGAACACAAAACACGCATCACATCATTAACATAAATCAATTCTAACGTCATAAATGCGTAAAGCCGCAGCCTTCCTATCAAAAAGTGGCATAGACAACAGATTTCCCACTTACAACATAAATCCGACATTAGAATTATATTAATACATTCAGCTGCCGACGAGCGTTGATATATATCTACGGGGACAGGTGAAAATGTGTGCCCCGATCGGGACTCGAACCCTGGACCTCCTGCTTACATGACAGACGCTTTATCCATCTGAGCCATCGCGGGCACGGAGAATAGTGCGACTGCAGAGACTATCTCGCCTACGCCTCCCGCGAGACCCACATTCTCACATTCTCACCTTGTATGTCCACACACTTCATTCGTAGTGTCCCACCCCAACACACTCGTTACTCGTGGAAGACATTCTTACCAAGTCTCGCAAGAGTTCGGGGAATATGTGTGCATCCGCACAGAATAAGAAGAGGGTCATGGCCGGTATTGCCAGAACTATATACTTATATGGATATGGTGTCTGTTTTTTCGGACATGTCCGAAGAATTAAGGAAGGTAAATTTGGAGAAATGACACATGCCATTTTGGTTACCTAACGTAGTATACTCGATGCTGGTGAAAAATATCAAAAGCTCACCTCTCGGCAGGCTTCGCTGCACATAACTTCACCTAACACAAGCACTACCTAGAGGAATTACATAAAAACCACTCAAAAAAACCCTTATAGCTAAACACAACCAGTGACATATGGGTAAGGACCACGTAGATTCAAATTAACATCTACATACATACATCGCAAGCCACTGTACGGTGCGTAGCGGTGGGTACCATGCACCACTACCAGTCATTTCCTTTCCTGTTCCATTCTCAAATAGCGCAAGGGAGAAAAGGCTGTCTATATGTCACCATATTAGCCCTAATTTCTTATGTGTTATCTTCGTGCTCCTTACACGAAATGTGTGTTCACGGCTGTATAATCGTTTTGCAGACAGCTTCAAATGCTGGTTTTTTAAAGTTTCTAAATAGTGTTCCTGCAAAAGAACGTCACTTTTTCTCCAGGGATTCCGAAGCATTTCTGTAACATTTGTATGTTTTTCGAACCTACCGGTAACAAATCTAGCATCTCACCTCTGAATTGCTTCGATTTCTTCCTTTAATGCCATCTGGTGCACATTCCAAACATACGAGCAGTACTCAAGAATAAGTTGCAGTCTCCTTCACCGATGAACCACACTTTCCCAAAATTCTCCAAATAAACCGAAGTCGACCATTCGCCTTCCCTATCACAATTTTCACGTATTCGTTCCATTTCATATAACTCCGCAGTGTTACGTCCAGATATTTAAACGACGTAACTGCGTTAAAATGGTTCAAATGGCTCTGAGCACTATGGGACTTAACATCTGTGGTCATCAGTCCCCAGAACTTAGAACTACTTAAACCTAACTAACCTAAGGACATCACACACATCCATGCCCGAGGCAGGATTCGAACCTGCGGCCATAGCAGTCGCGCGTTTCCGGACTGAGCGCCTAGAACCACTAGACCAGCGCGGCCGGCGTAACTGCGTCAGGCAGGACACTACTAATGCTGTATCTGAATATTACGGGTTTGTTTTTCCTACATATTCGTAAAAACTTAAATTTTTCTGCATTTAGAGCCAGCTGCCATTCATTGCAGCAACTGTAAATTTTCTCACCTTTTACCATTCTACAGTGACCAAAGTCGACACTCTCCTGTAAACCACAGTGACATCAGCAAACAACTACAGATTGCTCCCCACCCTGTCCGCCAGATCATTCTTGCATACAGAAAATAATAGCGGTCCCATCACACTCTATTTGGGTACTCCTGACGGTACCCTGGTCTCTGATCAACATTCGCCATCGAGGATGACATACTGGGTGCTATTTCTTAAGAAGTCTTTGAGCCACTCACATACCTGAGAACCTGTTCAACATGCTTGTACCTTCGTTAACGGCCTGCAACGGGGCACCGTGTGAAATGTTTTATAGAAATCTACTCGGTATGGATTACAGAACATACACAGAGTAAATCTGCTGTTCAGCGGTGTTTAGATTTTGTAAGCTGTGGGTTCCTATTATCATTTGGCCCGCAATGTCTCAAGCATGGATGCATCGCCAAAAGCAAAGCGTTGTATATGTAAGGGACCAAAGTACAAGAACAAGAACTTGTCCATCTTACTCTTGTCTTTACAAGAAGAGGCTGTGGTTTCTTAACATCACCTTCTGCCCTGTGCAAGAAAAACGCTGCTTAACATTCTGTTTGTTCCTGCCCTGCAACTGCAGTGCCTTTTTCTTTATATTGGCAATGGCTTTCTCAGTTCCTTCCCAGCTTTTGCAGTGGACATGAAACCACTTCTCTTCCTCCGTCCTCTGGATCCTCATGCAATAAGACTTTGGTGTCGGCTACCTTTTGGTTGATGTGTGAGGAAGCTGATTCATTATAAGCTCAAAGTTCTTGACATCACCATCCCACATATCATGCTTCTTGTTGCAATAGGTTTGGGATAGTGTGGTGTGCGTACTGTAAGACCTTCGGTACACACACCATCAGATTATTTGACTTGTCGCTCTAACGAAGTAGGCGAGTGTCAGCAGTATGTCTCGTGGTCTTATCGTGGCGTGTTTATCTTCTGCCGTTAGATCAGACGATAGAAATGCCACTTGCACGCTTACAGTAGCAGATTGACGGTGACCAACTTTAAACAGAACTTGATTAATTTTCACACACATTTATTAAAATAATAACAAATATAGACATTACGTAACTTGATTCTGGATGCTGATAACAACTGACAATCTGAAGTTCCTTTGGTCTTGGTACGTTAATCTTATTCTCCCATATCTCTGATACTTGACAAAGTGTCTATACATTTCTCTTCATGGCTATGTACAGGAATACGATAATCTTATTACGCACAGACTGAAACTTGACTGCAGAGTAATGCAGACTGATGCAGACTGCCTAATCGGAGGTCTGTACACTCGTTATAATACCACGCGCGTTCAGGTATCACTGCGCGAGTGTGATCCGCGAGGAGAAAAGGTTCTGCGTTAGCAGCAATCTCATTAGCTGCGTTACATATTAATACGCGGATCGGCGGAAGCAGAATTTGGTCCGTCTCTAAGACAGCGCCATCTCGTAGTGCGGAGACGGACGAGCGCTGCGCCTGCGCTGTTGTGCTTAGCGGGGCGCCCTCTAGTGGGAAAGTTGTGTACGCGCTGACTACGCGGAACTATGTACACAACAGACAGCTTTCTCAATTCTCTCAGAATTCTTTCAGTGGCGTTCCGACTGTACCAGCCTGGCTACCTTACTTTTCACAGTTTTAGAGACTGTCTCTGCCTTCCCGTCAGTTGATTTGAAATTCGAATAAACTTCGCATTCTAACTCTGACAATTTTCCCCAATATTTGTTTATTTCCTCCCAAGATGATTTCTTTTCTTCTTCAGCTTTTTGTCTCTTTCCCACTTCCAATAACGTTTGTTTAAGCCAGAGTGGAAGGTCCTGCATAATTTCTAGACGGAAGGAGATTGGTTTTAAGGTCCTGTCGACATCGAGATCATTAGAGACGGAGCCCAAGCTTGGATTGTGTCAAGGATGGGGAACGAAATCAGCCTTTCCCTTTCAAAGGAACCATCCTGGCATTTACCTGGAGTGATTTAGGGATGGTTCAAAAATGGTTCAAATGGCTCTGAGAACTATGTGACTTAACTTCTGAGGTCATCGGTCCCCTAGAACTTAGAACCACTTAAATCTAACTAACCTAAGGACATCACACACATCCATGCCCGAGGCAGGATTCTAACCTGCGATCGTAGCGGTCGCGCGGTTCCAGACTGTGGCGCCTAGAACCGCTCGGCCACTCCGGTCGGCATTTAGGGATGGCTGGACACAGATTTGAAAGGTCGTCCTCCTGAATGTGAGTCCAATGCGCTAGACACTGCGGCACCTGGCTCGTTCCGTAATTCCTGGAATCTAGCTGCTCTGCATTTGTCTGCTTCAGTTTCACAAGCTGTTCTTACTCCACTCTACTCAGTTATTAGTGTCTTTTCCTGGGTCTCAGTCAAAGTAACTGCTGCTACTGCCTCTCACTCGGGAAATTTTACAACAAACTCCTCTACAACTACTGAAGTATTTTCTCTAGTGATCTATTTAGCTTCTCCAGAATGCACTCAGTTAGCCCTCTCCATTTTAATTATTGCAAACTTAGAACAGTTTAAAAAAAATGTTCAAAAGTGTGTGAAATCTTATGGGACTTAACTGCTAAAGTCATCAGTCCCTGAGCTTACACACTACTTAACCTAAATTATCCTAAGGACAAACACACCCATGCCCGAGGGAGGACTCGACCCTCCGCCGGGACCAGCTGTACAGCCAATGACTGCAGCGCCTTACACCGCTCGGCTAATCCCGCGCGGCTCAGAGAACAGTCGCAAATACAAATTAAATGCATAAAAGTGGATACCCAAAGCTCGCAGAAATCTTGATACGCTAAAGAAATAAATTTTCGCACCCAACTAATTACAAGTAACCCTCCCCCCCCCCCACCCAAAAAAAAACAGGGAGATAAAATACACGTCGCACTAGCAAGGCTGCAGCTCTTGAACAATGTACAAGCGAGATTAAGACTGCAGATTGTCGCTACAACAGATGTTGCAATCTGTGGTGTGTCTCAACGTTTTGTTCTTACTGCAGACACGCGGTTTAAGGCGCCTTGCCAAGGTTCGCGCGGTTCCCCCAGTCGGAGGTTCGAGTCGTGCCTCGGACATGGGTGTGTGTGTTGTCCTTAGCCTAAGTTAATTTAAGTTAGATTAAGTAACGTGTAAGCCTAGGGACCGATGACCCCAGAAGTTCGGTCCCATAGGAACTTACCACAAATATCCAATTTCCCTACTGCAGAATGTCAGACAGTTCCAGTAGTAGGATCCTAGCAGGATCGCCATGAAATTTCTGTGCTTTGTGTCGTGCTGGTCCTGGGTGGAGGTGTGTGCTGTCTGCCTACCACTCTCACTGGCTGTACCTTTCGTACTACAGTGCAGAGCCGAAGTGACTAATTTGACTGGATGACAATACCTGAAATGAGGCACCTAATTTTCTCAAGGCGCACGCCATAGCTAGGGAAGCTCATTCTCTGAAGGTATGCTGGAAAATAGTGCCTCCGAATTTTTATGTGAAAAGCTTTTTAAATAAAACACGTTATTCTACATGTTCGCACATTTGCAGCCATTTGCCACTGGAGGACTCCGAATTGTAGTGTGTATCATGGCGCTCTATAATGTAACGATGCGTGTAAATGAGAAATAGAATGCGGTAATCTAATTTTGAATTCGAAGATTTCGTCCATCCATGGAGCATCCTCTCCTTCAGTATGACAATGGCACGTGACATGTGGGTGCTCTGACGTCACCAACAGTCAGGCACCTTGGGTTCATTATCATCGATCATACTCCACACAGGCCCAATTTGGCCCCATACGATTTTCATCTTTTCCCAAAACTTAAAGAACATCTTTGAGGACCTCACTTTGATAGTGATGAAGCAGCACAAGCAGAGGTGAGGTTTTGGCTCCATCAACAGTCACACATTCTTCAGTGACAGTATCAACAAACTTTTATGTTGTTGGGAGAAATGTGTTCATCGCCTGGGTAACTAAGCTGCGAAATAAATATGAAGACAGTCCGCAGCTCGTGGTCGTGCGGTAGCGTTCTCGCTTCCCACGCCCGGGTTCCCGGGTTCGATTCCCGGCGGGGTCAGGGATTTTCTCTGCCTCGTGATGACTGGGTGTTCTGTGATGTCCTTAGGTTAGTTAGGTTTAAGTAGTTCTAAGTTCTAGGGGACTGATGACCATAGATGTTAAGTCCCATATTGCTCAGAGCCAAATATGTAGACATGAAGAATAAAGTTGTAGAATGTTAATAATGTTCGTTTTATGTAAAAAGTTTTGAGTTTTCGCATTAACAGTTCGGTGGCATTACTTTTCAGCACGTGCTCATAACATCTGCCTGCACGAAGGTGCCTTTAGTGGCACTCGGTGATCCTCTATGGACCTGCAGCGGCTTAGCACAGGCTGTAAAGGCGAACATCGCTCTTGCTGAGAAAAGCACATGGCTGGCGTGGTCTGGTCTTTCTGACTTCCACAAACGCAGTCCATTGGGAAGCTATTCTCCATATACAGAGATCCATTCAACCAGCCACCAAGAGCAGAAATGGACATCTGGATTAGCTCGTCCCCGTCACAGCAATTTGAAACTTTGTTCCTGTACTAAGAAGCTGTATACTCTCTTACAGCATAGTCAAGAAAAATACATAAATCGCAAGTAATCAAACATCGCATAGCAAAATGTCACAATTCTTTTATTTCTTTTCTCATTCCATCCCAGGTGAGTACTTTCTAACCCATTCAGTGGTTCTCCAATCTCTTGATGACTTCTGTTGTGTCGACAAGAGGTGCCGACACAGTGTTTTTGAGGGGGCCGAAATGCACGCTATAAGCGCACGAAGGATGGCGTGAAGTCTGAAACAGGATACGTAATGAATGCTATAAAGAAAAGTACGTAGCTGCGGAAATACTTAACTTTATTCCATCATAGTTGTGGTACATCGCTCTTGACGAATCAAGTGAGACTCTTAAGATACATGCAATGTTACAAATGGCGCCTTGCTAGGTCGTAGCCATGGACTTAGCTGAAGGCTATTCTAACGGTCTCTCGGCAAATGAGAGAAAGGCTTCGTCAGTGTAGTCGCTAGCAAAGTCGTCGTACAACTGGGGCGAGTGCTAGTACGTCTCTCGAGACCTGCCGTGTGGTGCCGCTCGGTCTGCGATCCTGACAGTGGCGACACGCGGGTCCGACATGTACTAATGGACCGCGGCCGATTTAAGCTACCACCTAGCAAGTCTTTCTTTGAGTCGAGATGCTGTATTTGTCTTGTCTCTATGAGTAGAAGCTTTCTTCTTTTTTGCCTCTGATTGTCTCAGTAAATGATCCAGCTGTCTTCAGTGCTGTAGTTACCCCTCTGGCTGCACGAATCCTTGGTAGTCCATCGGCAACCTGGTTACATTCCCCACTTTTATATAAAAATTTTATTTGCGCACTTCTAGCTTCAGTCAGTCTTGAGGTAGGATCTGAAATATTTCTGATCCCATCTAGTGGCTATTATCGACACATACCACTAATTTGTGACCAAACACATATGGTCATTACTGCTTTGCTGTAGAAACGGTGGAAAGTAGTTTTCCTTGAGTGGCAATATAATTTCTCTCTGCTGTGTTAAGCATCCTACATGAATATTGTATAATAAGGTAATTATGCAGCTCTCCCTGGCTTAGCACTGCACCAACGATGTCCTGCTTGCAACAATTGTGATATGAATGATTTTAGAAATCCAGATACAGTAAGACTGACAGACACAACAGCTTTTCCTATAGCTCCTGAAAAATGTTTTAAGATTTTTCTGCAATATAATATGTAACAACTTTCTTTGATAACTCATGTAATGAATCCATTGATAAATCTTCTGTAGTATCCTACCATGTCACACTATGCTTTAACCTGCTCCTTCGATTCTGTTGCCAGATATTATTTGATTGCTGTTACCTTATTCCGATCTGTTTACATTCCTTCCACTTATAATGTCCTAGGTAAGTGATTTCTTTTCAGGGGAATTCACATTTATCCATCTGTAATTTGAGACTGGTGTTACCTTAATCTTTCAAAAACTTCCATGTGTTAGATACCATGTCCCTCTAACGATGATGCAAAAAAATATTTTATCTTTCAGATATATAAATAGTTCCTCTCTCCATAAATACAGAATTCATCAATTAGCAGGAAGATGAAGATGTGGACCTCAACTCCATTGCCATTCTTCAGTATTCATAGGGATCATACAATGTAATCAGCGTAGTTTTCGCCCTGTCTTTCTCATCAATCTGCACCAGGCAATACCCTTGGCTACATGTAATGTCAAAAAGTACTTTGCTTTTCCAGCCCATAGCGAACCTTTTCTACAATCAGTAAAGGAAACCTGAACTGTATGACATGTCGTTGAGTTTGCTATATTCTCTAACACGTTCAATTTCTTCTTTCCACTAGCGTCCATCTTCTTTGATATCATGATGAGTGGCAACAGGAACATGTCGTTGTAACCTCCAGACAGCTCCACAATTGCATTTCTCAGTTCAGATGTGTAGTTCGCATGTTATCTTTAAGAACACTGATTCTAGTTTACCATCCTTTATTTGCAGCATCTGTCTGCCGGATTTTTCTTGTGGCCAGTACTCCACTCGGAACACTCTTGGTTTCTAACTAAGGGCATAAAAATTTTACATGTGTCTTGGCCATGTTTAATACACTAGTAAGAAACGTAACATTTTATAAATCTACTAGTTCTCTTGATACATACATTGCTTCCTTACCTTCTTAATTTTGGCACGACTGCTTCCTTGTATCCTTCCACATCAATTTTTAATCCAAAAATCCTTTCTTTTTGGGACCCATTATTATTTTTAATTTCACATCCTTTCCCCGTTACTTCGCTTACTGTGACTAGTGTTATTTCTTGAACATTCTTCACTTCTTCACCTGCTCCGAAAGATTCATAATTTTCCTCATTTCCTCATTATTTATGGCATATGTTATTTCTTGCATATTCTTTGCCCGCTCCAACTGATTCGTAATTTTTATCAAGATCCGTGGTAGACCTGCTGTTACCTTTGCTGTTCTCTTGAATACACTTCGTACTGGGATTCCTTTTGTGCACTTTGCATTCCTGAATTCTACAGTATTCGTTTTTCAGTTAATTCCGTTGGCCTTTGGTTTTCTGTTTCGCTTTGAATTCCTCGATCGTCTTTCAAAAAAATGGTTCAAATGGCTCTGAGCACTATGGGACTCAACATCTTAGGTCATAAGTCCCCTAGAACTGAGAACTACTTAAACCTAACTAACCTAAGGACATCACACACACCCATGCCCGAGGCAGGATTCGAACCTGCGACCGTAGCAGTCCCGCGGTTCCGGACTGCAGCGCCAGAAGATCGTCTTTCGTGATTACTACATTTCGGCTAGCTTCCTGCTGTTCCGTTTTCATTTTAATTTTTCTTGTTCGAATTTCAGTTGTCTTGGTGGAGTAGTCTATTACTGCTCCGTGCCTGGTGAAAAAATCTCTACCCACTTACCCATAAATGGAAGATAGATACAACTCTTCCTGTATAAGCCGGCCGGTGTGGCCGAGTGGTTCTAGGCGCGTCAGTATGGAACCGCGCGGCTGCTACGGTCGCAGGTTCGAATCCTGCCTCGAGCATGGATGTGTGTGATGTCCTTAAGTTAGTTAGGTTTAAGTAGTTCTAAGTTCTAGGGGACTGATGACCTCAGATGTTAAGTTCCATAGTGCTCAGAGCCATTTGAACCATTTCTTCCTCTATAATGTGAAGTTCATGTTTGACCTGTATGTTATCACCTAGTGACAACTGACAACTCGAGAGTTACTGCACCTTTTGTATTTATTATCTCAGTCGACATGCCTTTTATCTGAATGCACTTTGCAGGATTATATGGCATCTTCTTTGTTTCTAATTTCTCTATCGATCGAACAACTTAACCGCGCTCCGCTGTCAACTGGGACAATCAGCAGCTGTGTTACTTTCCTAGTATAAGTATTGTAAACACGCATTTGAATTCTCACAGTGTATTTTAAATATACGATCTGGTAATGAATAGTACGACGTCTCTAGTAAGCCCTCTTACCGCTTTTCCTAACTTTTGTGCCTCAGTTTTCGTCATGCTAACCATAAGTTTTCCGAACACTGCTGGTTGTTGCATTCCAGTTGCTTGCAAGTACAGCAAGTTGCCTTTTTCCGTTGTTATAAGGCCCTTTATGCCATCGTAAGGTTGATCATGCACGTCTCGTTGGAAGTAGTGCTTCGTCCTTTTTATCATAACCTCGTAATTATCTCGTGACTAGTATGTGCACTGATATTTGTCACGAATTTTTATCATATGAATCTCTTGCTACTGACACAGGAGTTAATATCCTTTTAGCATGTATGAAGTATCGCGTCGGATGGCCTCGTTTGCCGCATACCGTATAGTATGGAGGCATGTGGCAATCTCTCGACGTGTGTCCCGTTCTATCATACGGCCTTATTTTCGTCCTACCATGAGCTACTTGTCTCCCGAAATTTTTATTCTTTTCTTATTACACCGCTCTCCCTTCCATGAGAGCCATTCCAATAGCCGCAGCCAAACTCAAATTCTTTCCCCGTATCTTATTGTCTAGACTCGCTCTTCATATCTTATACACACTGATGCCACAAAAGTCTTGGGATAACGATATGCACATATACAATTGGCGATTATATCGGGTACACAACGTATAAAAGGGCAGTGCATTGGCGTAACTGTCATTTGTACTCGAGTGGCTCATGTGAAAAGGTTTCGGACGTGGTTATGCCGTGCGACGGAAATTAATAGAATTTGAACGCGGAATGGTAGTCGGAGCTAGACGCAGAAGACATTACACATCGGAAATCGTTAGGGAATTCAGTATTCCTAGATCCACAGTGCCAAGAGCGTGTCGAGAATACCACATTTCAGCCATTACCTCTTACCAAAAACAGCGCAGTGGCCGTCGGTCTTCCTTAACGATCCAGAGCAGCGGCGTTTGCGTAGAGTTGTCAGTGCTAACAGACAAGAAACACTGAGTGAAATAACCTTAGAAATGAACGTGTTATGTACGGCGAACGTATCCATTAGGACAGTGCGGGGAAATTTGGCTTAATGGGCTACAGCAGCAGACGACTGCGCGAGTGCCTATGCTGACAACACGACATAGCCTGCAGCACCTCTCCTGAACTCTGACCATATTGGTCGGACCTTAGATGACTGGAAAACCGTGACCTGGTGAGGTGAGTCCCGATATCCGTTGGTAAGAACTCTCGATACGGTTCGAATGTGGCGCAGACCCCACGAAATCAGGGACCAAATTGTCAACAAGGCAGTGTGGAAGCTGGTGCTGGCTCCATAATGGTTTGGGCTGTGTTTGCGTGGAATGGACAGAGTCGTCTGGTCCAACTGAATCGATCATTGAATATGTAGTGTTGGCAGAAGAGCCAACACCGTGTTGCTAGAGGAGGCCGAAATGCACGCGTTTAATTACACGCAGACTGGCGTGAGGTCTGGAACAGGACAATGTCTTGAGAATTGCAAATAAAGTACGTAGATGATGTAATACTTAACTTTAATCCATAATTGGTGTACATCGCTCTTGACGGTACAGGTTTTATAATAATCTCAATATAACTGGTAACGGCGCCTTGCTAGGTCGTAGCAAATGACGTAGCTGAAGGCTATGCTAACTATCGTCTCGGCAAATGAGAGCGTATTTGTCAGTGAACCCTTGCTATGAACGTCGGCTGTACAACTGGGGCGAGTGCAAGGACGTCTCTCTAGACCTGCCGTGTGGCGGCGCTCGGTCTGCGATCACTGACAGTGGCGACACGCGGGTCCGACGTATACCACCGGACCGCGGCCGATTTAAAGGCTACCACCTAGCAAGTATGGTGTCTGGCGGTGACACCACATTCCTCCCCCGCAAATCGGCGTAAGGTTGTGTTATAAGGCTTCCGCCCGCCGTGGGGAGGACCCCATGTTGACGTATGCGACGAGGTGGGGAGCCTAACAACAGGCGAGGCTGTGCCACCCGCACCCGGCCATTCGGTCCGAGGGGAGCTAGGAAACGACTGAAAACCTAGTCCAGGGTGCACGCCAACATGCGGTGTATGCGCCCGTAGAGAGACAGGCGACGGGCGAAGACGACTCTGGTCCGGAGCTGGCAAGAGTTCCATGTCGGATGACAGCTGGTCACGGGAAGCGATCGGCGGCGCGTGACCCAGGGAGGCACCCGGCGGTTGCAGCGAAGCGTCCACCGCGGGCGTCGCCGGCGGGAGAACAGGCGGCGGCGGCGGCGCCATGGGGCAAAATGGAAGGCAGCGTCGGTAACACCCGGGGATGAGGCGAGCCAGTAGATGGGTCCCCAGGGCGCTGACCGGACGGCACCCTCGCTGAAAGCAGACGGGGAGCGGCAGAACCCATGCGACGACAGTGGCGCTGCTGATTGAGATGCCGACGCACCTCACCAGAGGCCCCCAAAACCAGATACATAGCGCGGCCGAGGCAGCGAAGAATGCGCCCTGCGAGCCAATGCCGTGAACCGGGATAGTTGCGATAGTATACAACGTCGCCTGGAGCAAAAGCAGGTGGCTGCCGCTGCACAGGAACCTGATGCGGCGGATGTAACAAAGACATCAAGGTTCGATGAGGACGACCGTGGAGCAACTCAGCCGGCGAGCGACCATCTCAGGGCTGAGAGCGATATGAAGACAAGAAGAGCAATAACGCGTCCTCCTGAGAATGAGACTCTTTCAACTTACACATCTGTGACTTGAAAGTCCGGACCAATCGTTCAGCGGCACCGTTTGAGTGAGGCGAAAACGGCGCGGATGTCAGATGTTGAATACCATTGGCCTTGCAGAATGACTGAAATTCTGCGGACATGAATTGTGGGCCATTGTCGGAAACAATAGTCTGTGGAAGACCTTCAATACAAAAGATAGCGGATAACGCTTGGATGGTGGCAGAAGACGTCGTGGAAGACATCCGGACAACAAAAGGAAAATTACTGAATGAATCGACCAGAACCAACCATCTAGCATTCCAGAATGGACCAGCAAAATCAATGTGCAAGCGTTTCCAAGGGGAAGTGGCTTTAGGCCATGCAAAGAATTTCCGCGGTGGTGCGGATTGTTGTTCGGCACACGCTATGCAAGAAGAGTACATATTCGTAATCGCAGCATCGATTCCGAACCAAGTACAGTGCTGACGAGCAAGTTGTTTCGTTCGCACTAGACCCCAATGTCCTTGGTGGAGAAGCCGTAAGACAGAGGACTGTAACGAACGTGGGACCACGACCCTGGACTGATCATTATCAGAACGCAACAGCAAAACACCACGTCGTACAAAAAGTCTCCTCTTGTGAGCAAAAAATCGGCGAACCAACGGATCCTCGATCCGTGACTTTGACAAGGGCCATTGCGTAGCAACAAAACGCAAAACGGTAGCTAGGACAGGGTCTGCAGCTGTGGCTGTAGCTACACGACGAAAATCAATCGGAAACGATTCGACCACGTCATCGGTTTCCGAATCAATGAACATGCAAACAAGTTCGGAGGAATCGAACGCTCTATCCTCAGCAACAGGCAAACGGGACAACGCATCGGCGTTTCCGTGCTTAGCAGTGGACCGATACAAGCTATCGTAGCGGTACTGCAAGAGGAAAATAGACCAGCGAACGAATTTCTGCGCTGTACAGGGAGGTACAGGCTTGTTCGGATGAAAAAGCGACGTCAAAGGTTTGTGGTCTGTGATGATGGTAAAGTGACGACCATACAAGAAATCATGAAACTTAGTAACACCAAATACGAGAGCCAAAGCTTCTTTCTCAATCTGTGAATAATTTCTTTGCGCAGACGAGAGCAATTTGGACGCAAAGGCAATAGGACGATCATGCGATCCATCGTTGTGCGCAAGCACAGCACCGATCCCGAAATCCGATGCATCGACCATCAACAAAAGGGATTTCTGGGGAGCGAATGGCGTAAGGCAAGTATTTGAAAGTAACGCCGATTTCAACTGGCGAAAGGCGCGTTCCCATTCCGTCGTCCAGACAAACGGAACACCTTTACGGCGTAAGCGATGAAGCGGAGCTGAAATGGAAGAGGCGTTGCGCACATATTTCTTATAGTAATTCATTTTTCCCAGCACACCCTGTAGCTGCTTCAAATTCTGCGGCGAAGGCGAGTCTTGTATGGCACGGAGGTGTTCTGGACTGGGATGAATGCCTTGGGCATTGATTACATGTCCCAGATAGGGTAAGTCACGAGCAAAAAACACACATTTGTCCTTCCGCAAGCGAAGACCATTTTGTCGCAAGACCTGAAATAATGTTCTGAGATTGGCTAAATGTTCTTCTTCCGTCTTTCCGGAGATCACAATATCGTCCAGATAGTTTGCTGCAGTAGGGACCGACGCACAAACAGTTTGTAGATATTGCTGAAACAATGCAGGGGCGGATGCACACCCGAATCGCAGTCGTTTGAATCGATACAAACCAAGATGCGTGTTAACCACCAAGACGAGCTGGGATTCGTCGTCCACTGGTATTTGCAAGTACGCATCTGCGAGGTCCAACTTCGAAAAATATTTACCCGGGCACAGTTTGTCAAAAAGATCTTCCAGGTGGGGTAAAGGAAAAGTTGCAATCACTAGTTGTGGATTCACCGTTTCCTTGAAGTCCACACAAAGTCTCAATTTTCCGGAAGGTTTTGGCAAAATTACTAAGGGTGATGCCCAGAGAGAAGCCTGCACACGTTCAATCACACCTTGTGATTCCAAATCGTGTAAGGTTCTTGCGACCTCATCACGCAATGCGTGGGGAACATTGCGTGCTCTGAAAAATTTCGGTTACGCGTTTACTTGCAGTTCCAAATGTGCTTCATAGTTCTTAGCGCAACCAAGGCCCAGTGCAAAAATGTCTGCAAATTCTTCACATAGACGAGAAACACTGGCTGAAGGCACAGTCTGGTTCACTGATAGGAACTGCTTTACTATAGACAAGTTAAACAACTGAAATAAATCTAAACCAAACAAGTTCACTGCAGAAGAAGAACGAAGTACGTAAAATGACACAAGTATTGTTTGTCCCTTGTATGTTGCAAGAAGGCTGCACTGTCCTAACACAGGGATAGCTTGTCCTGAATAACTAGTTAACTTAACATTTGCGGCACGCAACGGAGGTGTGCCCAGTTGTTTGTACGTGTCTTTATTGATCAATGACACTGCAGCTCCGGTATCGAGCTGGAATGGGATCACGTTGCCATTAATGACCAATTCTACAAAAAGTTTATTGTCCTGCTGACGACAAGAGCGACTGTCTCGTGAAACGTTAACTGACACTGGCACTTGCGACTTGACGCGAATTCCGGCGATGTCGACGCACACTATTTGAGGGACGAACACAGTCACTGTTAGAAAGAGCGGCACTGGGCGGAGTGGAATGAACTACATGAATGTCCATGGGCGAAGGTTCACGAGCCTGAGTATTCTTGGTTCGATTCCGGCGCGAAGCAAAGGGCCTGGAATGGTTGGTAGCGTCCGATCTAAGCTTTTTCTGGCAAACACTTTGAACATGTCCTTCTTTATTACAGAAAAAGCAAATAGCTTTGCGCGACGGGCAATTCGCATGCGAATGTCTAGTAGCACACTGCGGGCGTGACTTCACTGCATTTGCTTGCTGCAGCGGCAAACGTAGCGGAGAGCTTGGCGGCAGCTGCGCGGTCGGGTGCGAGGGCTGTTGACTGTTCCGTGCAGCTCGCCCGGTGGGCCGGTTAATGTGACACACAGCTGGTGAAGTTGCAAATGATTCCTGAGCAAAGTCAAGTGTGTCTTGCCTATCCAATATGTCTATCACTTGTTGAAGGGAGGGATTGACTAGTTTCAAAATCTGTTCCCTGATACGAACATCAGAAACGTTCTGTGCAATTGCATCAAGCACCATAGTATCTGAATAAGGGAGTCCACATTCACACTCAAAAGCACAATTCCTAGTAAGGCCTTGCAAAGTTGCAACCCACTCCCTATTAGTTTGACCGGCCGTACATTTGGTACGAAAGAACGTATACCATTTGGCAACTACATTGACTGATTCTTTGAAATATGCATCTAATGCAGACAAAATTTCGTCGTAGGACAGAGTTGCTGCGTCGCGTCGGGGAAATAATTTCACTATCACTCGGTACGTGCGCACCCCGACGGATGCTAACAAAAAAGGCTGCTGCTCGTTACCTTGAATTCTGTAGGCGGCGAGATGGAATCCAAATTGGCGTGACCACTCCGTCCAGCTTTCCAGTGCCGCATCAAAAGGGCGAAAAGGTGGTGCAACTCCATGTTGTGGCTGCGGTAGCGGTGGAGCGGCGGCGGCCGCATCGTTTTCCAGTGCACGTTGACCCTGGACGAACTGTCCAAGGGCATCCAATAACGCCTGCGTCTGCTGATTCTGCAAGCGATAAAATTCGGACAGTACATCTGGAGATTGTGGCGAAGCCATGACAAGTAAATTAGGGCAATACGAATGCTAAATCTTCGTCGCCAATGTAGTGTTGGCAGAAGAGCCAACACCGTGTTGCTAGAGGAGGCCGAAATGCACGCGTTTAATTACACGCAGACTGGCGTGAGGTCTGGAACAGGACACTGTCTTGAGAATTGTAAATAAAGTACGTAGATGATGTAATACTTAACTTTAATCCGTAATTGGTGTACATCGCTCTTGACGGTACAGGTTTTATAATAAGCTCAATATAACTGGTAATGGCGCCTTGCTAGGTCGTAGCAAATGACGTAGCTGAAGGCTATGCTAACTATCGTCTCGGCAGATGAGAGCGTATTTGTCAGTGAACCCTTGCTATGAACGTCGGCTGTACAACTGGGGCGAGTGCAAGGACGTCTCTCTAGACCTGCCGTGTGGCGGCGCTCGGTCTGCGATCACTGACAGTGGCGACACGCGGGTCCGACGTATACTACCGGACCGCGGCCGATTTAAAGGCTACCACCTAGCAAGTGTGGTGTCTTGCGGTGACACCACAGAATAGAAATGGTTATTTTCGGATACTTGGAGACCATTTGCAACCATTCGTGTATGGATGACAAAGCGCCATGTAACCGGGCCACAACTGCTCGCGATTTGATTTTTTGAATATTCTGGACAATTCGAGTGAATGATTTGGCCCCCCAGATCAACCGACATCAGTCCCATCGAACATTTATGGGACTTAATCGAGATGTCAGTTGAGTCCATGCCACGTCGAGTTGATGCGCTACGTCGGGAAAAAGGAGGTCCGACACTATATTAGAAGGAATCCCATGACTTTTGTCACTTCATTGTATACCTGGTAGAGAACGGCTATACTCAGCTTCCAAATTTGAGCTAAACTATTTTCCAGTTTTGTACATTACACTTCGCCTCGGACTGTTTCCTAGAATTGATGCCGCAGAGAATGTATACATGAACCCCACTGTGCTAATTCCTGTGACCGTGTGGCCGTGCGGTTCTAGGCGCTTCAGTCTGGAACCGCGTGACCGCTACGGTCGCAGGTTCGAATCCTGCCTTGGGCATGGATGTGTGTGATGTCCTTAGGTTAGTTAGGTTTAAGTAGTTCTAAGTTCTAGGGGACTGATGACATCAGATGTTGAGTCCCATAGTGCTCAGAGCCATTTGAACCATTTTTTTCTGTCTTTCCGCGAATACTGCATATGCATAAAACTCGAATGTACGTTTATATCCATAATTTTCCATCTACAGTTCGCTAACGCCAGGCCATGTGGACGTCAGGTCACGAATTAGTAGTTTATTTCGAATTGAGACTATGATCCTCTTTTTAACGAGTTTAAGCAATAAGTCATGTTTCTATTTATTGACGAGTTCAAAGGCGGTATCACAGTTATGTAGAAATTCATTTAACTGGGTTTTATTCCCATCAAAGGACGTCGAAATGAGCTGACAAATACCCAAGAAATGGAACTGGAGCAATCCGCTGACTTACAGATCTATATCACTATCGTAGATTTGCAGTTGGATTTTGGAACATAATACTGTGCTCGAAGATTATGAATCGCCTCGGAGAAAACGATTTATTGTCAAGCAGCCAACACGGATTCAGAAAATATCCCCGTGAAACACAAGTAGGTCTTTACTCCCACGAAGTAATGAGTGTTGTCGACGGTGGACATCAAGTTGATACCATGTTTTTAGATTTCCAGAAGGCTTTTGACAACGTTCCTCACGTGCGAGTACCTATGCAATATCTTCTCAGTTGTGTGACTGGATTCGTGATTTCTTGTCAGAAAAGTCACAGATCATTATAATTGACTGAATGTAATCCAGTGAAACAAAAGTAGCATCTGGTGTTCTACATGGAAGTGCTACGGGACCTATACTCTTTCTGATCTACATAAACGATTTAGGAGACAATCTGGCCAAACCTCTTAGATTGTTTGCAGATGACGCTGTCATTTACCGTAATGTAAAGTCATCATATGATCAAAACTGCAAAATGGTTTAGACAAGAGATGTGTGTGGTGCAAAACACGGTAATCGACTCTTAATCATGAAATAGGTAAAGTCATCCACTAGGGCACTAAAAATAATCCGTTACATTTCAGTTACACGATAAATCACACAAATCTAATGGTTGTTGTTATGTACATAGTTCCGCGTAGTCAGCGCGTACACAACTTTCCCACTAGAGCGCGCCCCGCTAAGCACAACAGCGCAGGCGCAGCGCTCGTCCGTCTCCGCTCTACGAGATGGCGCTGCCATAAAGACGGACCAAATTCTACTTCCGCCGATCCGCGTATTAATATGTAACGCAGCCAATGAGAACGCTGCTAACGTAGAACCTTTTCTCCTCGCGGATCACACTCGCGCAGTGATACCCGAACGCGCGAGGTATTATAACGAGTGTACAGACCTCCGATTAGGCAGTCTGCATCAGTCTGCATTACTCTGCAGTCAAGTTTCAGTCTGTGCGTAATAAGATTATCGTATTCCTGTACATAGCCATGAAGAGAAATGTATAGACACTTTGTCAAGTATCAGAGATATGGGAGAATAAAATTATCGTACCAAGACCAAAGGAACTTCAGATTGTCAGTTGTTATCAGCATCCAGAATCAAGTTACGTAATGTCTATATTTGTTATTAGTTTAATAAATGTGTGTGAAAATAAATCAAGTTCTGTTTAAAGTTTGTCACCGTCAATCTGCTACTGTAAGCGTGCAAGTGGCATTTCTATCGTCTGACCTAACGGCAGAAGATAAACACGCCACCATAAGACCACGAGACATATTGCTGACACTCGCCTACTTCGTTAGAGCGACAAGTCAAATAATCTGATGGTGTGTGTACCGAAGGTCTTACAGTACGCACACCACAGCTGTGAACTCAACTAAATACCTAGGGATTACAATTACACATTACTTGAACTGGAACGGTCACATACTTGATGTCGTGAAGAAAACAAGCCAAAGACTGAGATTTATTGACAGAACACTTAGAAAATGTAGCAGGTTTACTAAAGAGACTGCTTACACTACTCTTGTCCTCCATCTTCTGGAGTAGTACTGCACAGTGTGGGCCCGCATCAGATGGGGTTGACGGAGGACATCGAAAAAGTTCAAAGAAGGGCAGCTCGTTTTGCATTATCGCGAAATAAGGGAGAGAGGGCCACGGAGATGATACACGAATTCGGATGGTAAATATTTTGTTGGCGTCCACCTACGTAGAGAGGAATGATCCTAATAATAAAATAAGAGAAATCAAACCTCGCACAGAAAGATTCCCGAGTTCGTTTTTCCCGCGTGGAACGGTAGAGAGGTAGCTTAAAGGTGGTTCGATGAACACACTGTCAGGCACTTAATTGTGAATTTCAGAGTAATCATGTAGAAGTAGATGTAGTTGTGCCTCCGTTAAGCTGACATGCTGCCTAGGCTGTTGTACTAGCAAGGGATGCCACGTTACTGTGGGACTTGCGTGGATGCAGATGCGATGTCTGGGATGTCGGTTGCAGCGTCGCTGCGTGCGGACTACGGCGCGGCTCGGCGTGCCGGCGGTTTCCCTGGATCTCCGGTGATTATCGGCCTGGCGTGCCGATGTCTCTTTCACGCTGCTTCGACCCTCGGTGGTACCCTCTTTGTTACCGTCCAGGACCTCTCGGTGCTGCTCTTCTCACAATTTACTGCCTTAACGTTTCTGGCTCTATGCCTTGCGCATGCCTTACTGCTTTTGTGTTAGGTTATTCAAATGAAGTGGAAACCGGAACGTCTCAGAGCGTGATGCTGGGCTGAAGTTTCTTACGAACAGGGCTTATTGCTATCAAAGTGCAGAGTGCAATAATGCAATTGGCACGCCCCGCGAATGGCACTATAATTTTTATGTTGTGTCGTTGAGCTGCTCTTAGCCAAATAACATGACACCTCTACAATTCTGAAATGATGAAGACTCAGCTGGAAACAAGTTTTAATATATCAAATAAAGGTTATACTTGGTTTCATTTAGTCAGCGCACGATTACGTGAAGAGCTAAAACGAACAGTGGATAAGGTAACCTAACTGATACTTTGAGTCGACTCACGATTGGAGCTAAGCTACGCTTCGAACTAACTGCTACCTACATTCAGTAAGTTCTGACACACAAAGGCGTGATTTAGACGGGAAGAACGGCTTTGGGCTCACCTAGGCAGTTCCACAGCATGTCGCATGATAAGTCCCTACATCAAGACTCCATACTAAACTAACGTTCGGACCATCCGTCTGGGGTTATAAACCACACTTCCTGACGCCAGACCTGTACATTGCCAGATCACGTGATGTTCTGAGTTCATCTTCCAACATCACCTCGTCGCCTGTAGAAACTTCTGTGGGAAGTTCCCGGCTAATCTTATTTATGCCTCTGTGGCTACGGTTTTTGGGAATATTCAAAGTGTGAGAGAAAAGTAATGAGACTGACAACACTGCGAGTGATTTGGCAACGCTCTGTTATTCTGGTTGTGTAGACCGGTGTGTTCACGCCTTCCAGAGGCTCAGTTCGAGTTTCATCTCCGTACAACCATCACGCGATTTTTGAGAGCTTCGTCAATGGAGTTGTGTTTTTGTTGTGTGTTACCACAGTGGAACAGCGGAATTTAGAACAACGTTCTGTCATTAAGGTTTTTCTTAAACTTTGTGAATCTACGAGTGTGACCTTTCAAAATTTCAAGCAGGCCTATGGGGAGAATTTGTTATCAGAAGCACAAGTTTTACGCTGCCACATTTCGTTTTTGGAAGGCTGGGAATACGTTGGAAAGATGAACCTCGCTCAAAGAGAACTTCAACTTCAAAAATCGGCGAAAACGCCGAATGTGTACGTGCTCTTATGAGAGCAGACAGACGCTTAACAGAAAGGATGATGAGTGACATGTTAAACTTATACTTTCACCCAACATCAAATTATGACTGAAATTTTGCACATTGCAGACCAGTGGATGCTGTATCATGACAGCGCTCCATGTTACATGGTCTCTTCCATCGTGGAATTTTTGACCTCACAAAGCATTTCTGTTGTTCCACAGTCCAACTATTCACCAGATATAATTCCTTGTGACTTTTTCTTTTCCCGAAACTGAAAAATGTCTTAAAAGGACGTAATTTTGGGAGTCTGGAGAACATTCAAAAGAATATGACCGACATATTATAGGCCCTACCAACCGAAGCCTTCCAAAGCTGCTACCAAGACTGTTAAGGACGGCTCCGTGGGTGTATAGTTGCCGAATGGAACTACTTTGAAACGGACGATATTGTTGTTTGAAAAAAAATAAATAAATAAAAAGTTTGGTAGATACAGAATCAGTCTCATTACTTTTCTCACACACCTTGTAGTCTTATTTCCAGATTCGGCTAACTTGAGGTGGTGCTCATATTCATATTAATATTCGAAATACAGCTCACGCATGAGTTTATCCGGGACGCTCAGTGTATACCCACAGCCTTTGACGCCGGAAGGTGAGTCTTATTTCCACGTAAACAGAAACCGCTCATGACCCTCGCCGTAGCTGCCTGCGCTTTTCTGGTTTCTAACTAATGCTTGGCATAATAAACTTTAAGGGTGTAAGTACTTCACTTTGCCTTTTCACATATGCATGTTTGAGGTAGTTACATGATATATTAAGCTCTCTGTGTCTATGTAACACATTTTAAATTTTTTTACGGCAGATTTCCTTAACATATCTGCAGAATAGCCCTGTCTTCTCAAAAATGGCCCTATGCTACAATGCTCACTTTATCAACGAGTGTGAAGCGTTTATCGTCTTTTGTAGACAATACCAATTTACGATACTGCATAGTGGAAAGTGTACGTACCTTTGATCGAATTACATACTGAACAGTCAATCTGTCAACATTATTTAATACGTATTCTCACTAATCACCAGTGCCTTATTCCTTGGCTGATGAGTGACTCAAACATTTCGCTTTGTGGCGTTGCGTTTCAGTTTCGAGAGTATGCGTTGTTTCCTCTCAGTCCTATGAACTGTCTAAATGTCCAGTGATAGTTCATCTTTCATAAAACACACTTACTTGACAAACCGAAGTTTCAACCCCCCCCCCGGTGCATATATTTTTTATCATATCATAAATATTTGAGTTAATTACGTGATGTATTAAGCTATCGGTGTCTGTGTAACACATTTGAACATTTTTGGATCACATTTCTTAAACATATAACGATAACAGAAAACTGTAAGAGGCGCCTTAGAAATATCCGTAATAACCACTCCTACGTCTGTGGGTCTGCAAAAACTATTTTACGTCTCATCAAACACATACTGATACAGCTGTACTATCACTAGATAGATAATGCAGCTGTATAAATCTGCCTTTGATTAAACATTTTTCAACTGCAGAGCACCACCCTACAAAAGTATTGTCACATCTACTTCATTCAGTAGCAACCAAATTTTCCTTAAATGCGGCACTGCACTTATGTTCATCTACAAATCAAAGCAACAGCTCCTTCTTTGTATTCTCAGCGTGTTACTAGCTTCACACCACTCATTCTTCGCTCATAGTTTTGCCCAAAACAATGTTATTCGTAAGTTTGAAAACAATTAGTTTCTAAATCTTTGCCACGCGGGGTAGCCGCGCGGTCTTGGGCCTATAGCCACAGTCCGTGCGACTCCCCCGTCGGAGGTTCGAGTGCTCCCTCGGGCGTCGGTGTGTATGTTGTCCATAGCGTAAGTTAGTTTAAGTTAGATTAAATAGTGTGTAAGCTTAGGGACCGACGACCTAAGTAGTTTGGTCCCACGAGATCTTACCAAAAATTAAAAAATATAAAACTTTTTTGTGTTTGTACGTTTCTCAGATCAGGATTGATATACGCTTTCATCCAGCGAGCATGCAGGAATATCTGGCGAATTTCCCATGGAGTAAGATTATTGTTCCAACAGTGCTTTAAATTTCTGTAGTGAATCATACAGTTTTTATCGGATAATGTGGAAATCAACTTCGGATTTCCCGGCTTGTTGATGCAAGTTGGTGGTACCATTTTCTCTGGGCATAATAGTAGACTGGCGTGAAGTTCATGGATATTTGCTGGATATTCGACGTGTACTTTTCAAATGTTTCCGACATCTGAATCGTCTGGTATGCTTATTACTTCAAAACTGTCCACCATTTCTTCATACAGACATGCAAATCGGATACTGGTAGGTGTCACGTCATTTCCCGTCTACAGAGACTGTGAACATCGAAGTACGCAATGATTCATCGTTATTTTCGTTACAATCTGGCAAGAAATCTATTGTGTGCAACAGTATGTCTATGCGAACAGCAAACAGTGCTACTTTCGGCGCCACTCTACGAAAGTTGTAATTGTTTGATGGCTGTAATGATCTGCAGTTTTACGCTAGTACTTTTCAGCAAAGAATCTCACGTTAAACTAGGTGAAGTCACACAATGGGCTGGATACAGTTCGTACGTTTAGATAGAGTCTGTTGCAATTTTCAGAGATATCGGCCAATATGTCTTGCATTCAAATAAACGCTGTGCGCACTCCGCCTCGATAGCTGCGGGGTCAGCACAGCAGATTGCAAACCGAAGGGGCTTCGGTTCGATTCCCAGCCGGGTTGGAGATTTTCTACGCTAGGGGAATGGTGGTTGTGTTGTCTTTACATTCTTAGCACCATAACTGACAAGAACGTCGCCTCAAAACACTCTGTCGTATCTTCTTTCAATTAATGAGATGGCTGTATGGGCAGCCAATAAATTGAAAAAAATTTAAATAAATACTACACCTTCATTGCTCTTTGGTATTCATGTCCTTCGATAGTTCTTTCAACGGTCAACGTGATTTTCAACGCTTCAATGTACGACAGCTGATCATCCAACAAAAAGGACCCGTTATTTACATATTCATGTGGAAACACGCCTTCCTTATTGATCAAATTAAACTCTTCACTGTCGAAGAATTACTTTCTTGTTATTTACAGCTCATCAGGTTTCAAACATGAGAGACATTTTTCCATAGATCACGCCACAAAGTTGAAGAAATCAAAAGGGGGAGGCAGAAAAATGAAAAGATTTTATAGAAAATGCTGAAAATGGAGAGTCAGCCTTTTTTAAAACATGAATTTAGTGACAACACTGGAAATGGTTTGCGTCGTACTTTTCCATGTGTGTTCTAATCACAGGAAAATGTGCTGTATTTATTTTCGCTGTTGTGTTTCTTTCACTTGTTGACGTAGGTCCGAAATTATAACATGAGCATCGTACTATGGAACCTAGTGGTGAATGAACGAAGAGCTGAATACTAGAGGCTGCTTTAACCAATGATACACTGACGACTTAGTCATAGTAATACTTTGCAAATTTGCTAGTACTGTTAGAACTATGACACAATGTGCATTAACCATTGTGCGAAGCTGGTGCCTGAAACAAGGTTTACGGGTCAGCCTTAAGGAAACTGGTGTAGTACCGTTTACGAGGAAGTATATCCAGCACAGGTACTGAAATCTTAATCTTTTGGATGAAACACTCGGTGTAGAAGAGGTAGTGAGGTATCTAAGCGTAACCCTGGATGCGAAGCTATTATGGAGCCCTCACATAACGAATATAATACATTCTAAGGCGAAAGATACTCGTCTGAGCACTGGAAGGGCCTGTAAAAGAAACCGCAAGAGTATGTACTGTCCATACACCACTATGATAAGATTTCCGATAATTTATGGGACTACAGTATTGTGGAGCAACGTAGAAGGTGGTTGCTAAGGAGCTTGGCAAGGTGCAGAGACTGGACTGCTTAGCCATAACAGGCGAAATTAGCAGCACATCCACTGCTGTGATGGAGAACGTGCTGGACATGGCCCGATAACACTTGTGGGCTAAATTGGAGGTAGCGGCAGGGGGTATACAGGCTAAAAACTGGAAATAAATGGATATATTAGGACATCCTGAATCCCACACCAATATAAGTAATGTGGTAAATATAGGAATGGTCGGGGAAATGCCGGATGACTATACAGTAACTTCGAACTACTTCAATAAAGTTTGAAGTGTAACAATTGGAAGTAGCAAGCAGCGGAAGACCGAACAGTGACACTGTGCAGGAGTCATAGTCTGGTTTATCAATCTGTCCGAAAACAGACGAAGGAGCTAGGCCCTGGGAATACAGGATATAGCTTACAGCAAAGAGCGCAATCTCTCTAGGGATACTGGCCACCGTATTCTAGGCGGAAATATCTGCTACCAGGGTGTGTACGGAGGAAAATTTGTGTAGGCATCACAAACATCAGAGCATCTACATTTACTCATACAGCCAAGTAGCTCTGAAATCTCTGTCAGAACCTGCAACTAGCTCCAAGATGATTGCAGAATGCCACAAAGTCCTTTTGAGACTGGGGAAAGCAACAAGCTAAATCTGCTGTGGATCTCTGATCACTCAGAGCAAGTGGCAATGAAAAGGCTAATAGGCTAGATAGGACAGGTGCGACGACTCCATTTATTGGACCAGAAGCTGTCCCAACCATCACTAAGGTGATAGTTAAATCAAAAATACGAAACTGGATCAGAAGGCAGCCTGAAGATCATTGGACAATGACCCAAAAACCAAAACACGGCAAATTAACGATGCAAAAGCCATGTTTTAAGAGAGGTTCTGTAATCCTGGGATTGAACAGAAGACAGACAAAACTCATGGTAGAACTAATGACAGTCCATTGGAACTTTAAGAAACACCTATATACGATGGATATAGAAAAGAAAGCCTGTGTGTGTTGTCTGTGGGGTAGGGTGACGAAACCACACCACACTCAAGTCCGAAAGTCAAAATAGACCGGATATCAGGTCGTGAAGAAATCGTGTCTAATAAAGAACGGGTGAAGAGCCTCCCAATACTCTTTAAGGGTAATGGCCAGGTTTACTCGAAGTGCAGGGAGTGGAATCACCCAATAAACCCTGTTCTGATGTGGGGAATACTGGGCTCGGACAGCAGTTATTTTTATCGTCTTGTTCAGATCAAATCAAACCATTCCATGTAGTCACCACATCGTTATAGCTGTAACTATGAGTATTGTTCACTTTAAGTACAGTCTACATAGAAAACTATACTATATGGTCTACAGATGTAGCGAGCATTCGATATCTACATGTATAACAAACGATATCTTAAACTGATTGCCAATTTTGTCGAATTTTATGCACTGTTTTTCTTCACTGAGCGTGACAGTATTGACTTGTCTGAATTTCAAACAGTCCACTAAATCTGCAGCCAACCTCTCTTTAGAATGAAAATAGCACAAACCGTGCTCGCATACTTCAGCTGATGACGAGTAATGCAACTACTTTCTGGCCTCAAAATGATTTTTATGTAAGAGAGATTGTAAATTCCTATGTTCCTGACCAGTCGCGTTGACAGGTTTGCGTGTTTCTCACGATTATACATAATATTGCTTGAAGTGGTCAGTTATACTTTTTTTTCCAACCCATCATTTGCCCATGCGATATGAATTTCTGAATGCCTTCCTTGTTCACACGCATTAAAGTTTTCAAAATTTCATTTCCTATTAACCTGAAGCATGTGAAAATATTTAAAAAAAAAGCTACGGAACCACTCCAAACTCTTCTCTTTTGTCTAGTTTTTCTGCTGTATAACTCCCCGCTCTCTCTCAGAATACTGAATACCGTAGCTTTTTTTTTTTAAGTATTTTCACATGCTTCAGATTGATAGGAAATGAAATGTTTGAAAAGTTTAATGCGTGTGAACAAGGAAGGCATTCAGAAATTCATATCGCATGGGCTAATGATGGGTTGAAAAAAAAGCTATAACTGACCACTTCAAGCAATAATTTTCGCACTTTGAGTGCACATTTGTCATGTTATGATTGTTTGCAATCAATTTTGGTAATTTTTTGTGTGTTCCTTCATAAAATCACTTATTTGCGTTCATGTTAACGCAGAGTTTCAAAATTTCATTTAACTTCCAACTGGAATCGCAAACTTGGAAAGTTTAAAAGCTTTTAAAAGCTGTAACATTGATTAACTACCATCCACTGATGTCATCGTAAAGTGACAGTGACGTTAATATGTATTTCCTTAACCTCATATGACTTGGAAAGTACGAATTAACAAGAAGTAAGATATTTATCTTAAGCGACAAATTGAACCCACTTAGTCTGTTGGTGAAAACTGGAAGAAACTATTAAGAAAGTTTTTGGTATCATTAACACTATTATGCTTAGCTTCTAGCCAGTGCTTATTTCACTTTTAAAATCAGTATCGACGTAAATCCATTCAGAAGTATCATCATTGACTTTTATCCAGCTTTGCAAATGGTTCACACAGTATTTATAATTACACCTTACGTTATATATATATATATATATATATATATATATATATATATATATATATACTATTTGAGTACTGAATTATTTGCAGCAGCTCCTCTCCTCACCAGTAACTAGCACATGGAAATGTCACAGTATTCCAATCAACCTTCACAATTTCGTTAGTATGTAATGTTGTTGCAAGAAGAAGAAGAAGAAGAAGAAGAGGGTCTCTTAAGTTTTATGAACATTCTGGTACAGAAATTATATGAAGTGAAAATTTTGCCAATAACATCATTTAGACATACATTTTGAAGCGGAAGAAAATGATTTGTATGTACCACGTAAAATTTGTTGATGGCAGTGGTATCACAGGGTGGGTAGTACTGCCAGTAACAACATATAAATAGTGGTCAGAAACAGTCTGAAAAGCTTGTAAGGGTGTAGAAGGGTACGTCATGATAAGAAATAATTGTTAAGAAAAAAGTTTGATACGTTAGGTCGTTTCTGAATTAACATTGAAGGTAGTCAGTTAGGCCGCTGCGCGCGCAAATTCAAGCAGCCCGTCAGAGAGGTGTAATCACATGTTCCTCGTTTGGTTTCCTAAAACCGAAGGAGGGAGTGATACAGAAGTCGGACATGAGACGGTAGTAAGGATCGATCCCAAGCCAGAGGCTGAGCTGTCCCGTGTGGTATCGTCTACGCTGCGAGAACAACTAACACTAACTTTATCTGGCGGACCGTTTTAATTTTCGTGTCCAACGACCTGATTGATTAACTTCAATGCTAATTAACTCGGAAAACTTGGAAACGGGGCAAGGTACCGAATTTTTTCTCAACAGTTATCTCTCATGGCAAGCTATCCAACAACATCCTTACTAGCTTTTCAGACTTTCTGACCACCCTGTGTACTAACAGCATATACAGGGTCCATGTACGGCATTAACTGCAGGACACATTCCTCACATTTACATGAAGAAATGATGATGTATGAACATTGGTCTGGAAGCGATTTGTTTCCATGTTACAGCTCATTTTATCCAACTCATCAGTCATGGGAAACACACACGGACAGCACGCAACAGCATACCACATGCAACCCTTTCTCAGAGACGATATTCAATATGCTCTCCGTGGGCACTGATACATGCATCAATCTCCGATGCGATGATGTGTCCCTGCAGTATTTCGTATGCTTTCGCAGCCTTCCACAATACGGACACGGGAACTCTGAACATCTCTTTCTGAGGTTCCATACACAAGAGATTTCAAATGTCTCCACAAATAAAAGTCCAGTGAGTTGGGATCTGGAGAATGGTGATCAGGCAATTGGTCCATCTCTACCTATCCATCTGTCACCGAATCTGTTATTTAGAAGCCGACGGACGTTAACACTAAAATGAGGAAGTGTTCCATCGTGTATGAAGTACATGTTATGTCGCACAGCTAAAGGCACATATGATAACAGATCAGGTAGAACATTCTCTACGAAGTTATAACAACTTTGTGGGTTGAGTCTGGGTGGAAGAAAGTGAGGCCGTACCAGTCACCAACAATTCCGGCCCAAACATTGATAGAAAATATTTGTTGATGACTTGCTTCAGCAGTTGGGTGAGAGACGACGTCTGTTCACACATGCTGACTGTGAAAATTTACCATACAATCTCGTTGAAACGACACCTCTTCTGTGAACAGCACCAAAAGTAGGGTTGACACTTTGTTGAATAAACCATTCACAGAAGAGTACACGTGCGGGAAAATCTCCTGCTGATAATGCCTGCATACGCTGTAAATGGTATGGATACAGCTTGTCCTCGTGTAACACTCTTCAGACAGTCATGTGGTTAACAGTCGGTGTTGCAGCTACATGTCTTGTACTGACACTCTGGTCGTCGTCAACTGCTTGAAGAACTTCGGCCTCCTGTTGTTGTGTCCTCGTCCCTCTGGGCGTTCCCCGGTCACGATTATCAGGCTTAAACGTATTGAGTTCCCAAAGACGAAGATTAATGGCTTCAAACGTTTCCCTGCCGGGGGCACCTTCGTCCTGGAAATCTCGCCCGGTACAAACACTGAGCGCGAGAGCTATTGCCGTCAGATAATCCGTATATCAAATGGGCATCTGCCATCTCTGCATTTGTGTACACTCCCACTGTATGAGCAAAGTCTGTGATTAGCTCTACATAGTAGCCCGTGTCCTTGCAACCGCCGAACTGATAGCTGGAGCAATTGATGTTACCTATAAACAAACAATGACATACGTCTCATGGCAACGGGGTCTTGTAAAACAAAATACTGGCGGTGCACAACGTAACCAGACGTCACCAAGAGTGCATGTTACCTGTGATTCTAGCGTTCAGTTGTTGTATGTTTCCCATGAGTAATGAGTTGGAGAAAATGAGTTGTAACATGGAAACAAAAGCCGGCCGTGGTGGCCGAGCGGTTCTAGGCACTTCAGTCCGGAACCACGCGACTGCTACGGTCGCAGGTTTGATGTTGATGATTAGTGTTTTAGGGCGCACAACAACTGGGTTATCAGCGCCCGCGCAGGTTCGAATCCTGCCTCGGGCATGGATGTGTGTGATGTCCTTAAGTTAGTTAGGTTTAAGTAGTTCTAAGTTCAAGGGACTGATGACCTCAGATGCTAAGTCCCATAGTGCTCAGAGCCATTTGAACCATTTTTTTGGACCATGGAAACAAAGCGTTTCCAGACCCATGTTCATACGACATAATTTCTTCGTATAAGTGTGAGGAATGTGTCCTGCAACTTGTGCCATACATTTTTGTTACACCCGGTAGTTGGTAAGCAGACCGTTTTAGATTTTGCTACACTTTTGCTCTATTAAGTCGCTACACGAAGTAAAACGTGCCGTTTTTTGATGATCCGTTGAAAGAGTGTGTTGGGTGTGACGGGACGTCTGTTATTGTAGATAATGTTCAAGACGTAATGGTACAAAGATCGAACTTTCATTACCCGTCGATTTTTCAAGGTTTTATAGTAATGATGCTCTCCACCAACCACAAGTGTCTATGGAATTGTGTTATGTTTAATATTGTTTCCTATTCCACTTTCATTGGTTCCGATTTTAGATTTACGGGAACATCAGAGACTTCCTTCTAGCTGCGCGGAGTGGCCGCGCAGTCAGAGGCGCTATGTCACGGATTGCGCGGCCCCTCCCGCCGGAGGTTCGAGTCCTCCTTCGGGCATGGGTGTGTGTGGTGTTCTTAGCACAAGTTACTGGAAGTAGTGTGTAAGTCTAAGGACCGATGACCTCAGCAGTTTGGTCCGTTAGAAATTCACACACATTTGAACATTTTGAACCTTCAGCTAGCGCCTACTACGCTTTTAGATCTATAGCCTTGCGTGACCAGCATGTATAAACACGAGGAGAAGGCCAATGTTATTCGTATCCACTGTGTTATTTACTAAATCACTTACACTTCATTTTACTACTTCAATAATCATGATGACATAATACCGTTCAACCAAATGGATATAGATTTTTTAAAATTCTCGTGTCATGTTTAATGGTAGATGCTAGTATATTTCAAGAGAAACAGTGAACCAAGAACATCACCCAGCGACACCCTCTCTTGACAATATACCGATCAAATACGGATTTGTTCCACGTTTGTACACACAAGAAATATTCTTAGGCTTCCCATTTTCTAACGAGAGGAAAATATTTTTAGCTTTGTTAGCTATTTTATAATGTTCCAGATCATGAAAGAGTATTTCTTGGTCTACACAATTGAATACGTCCGTCAGATCAAAGAAGACCCATATCGTTGTCGACTTCTCATTTAGTCTTCGAAGTGCCTCCATCAGAAGCAAAAGAATACATTGCATTTTGTGTGCATGTGACAAAAGCGTGTGGTAGGCAACAGGCCAAACGTCACAATATTATTTCTGGACGAGCAGCGGAATCTACGCCCTTAGTGTTTAAAAGCCGTTCGTATGGTAGGATGGCCATACAATCCTCATGGAGTCATAACACCGACATCATAATGCAAAATAGAAACGTGAGTAACGTCAAAGAGTCAATGTAGTGGAGGCTGTGTAGCATTAGCCATGAAGTCTGAAGCATCTCGTCTGAAGTTCCAGAAGCAACGCGTTGTTTCCAACTATTCTGAGGCAAACGGTATTATTTATAATTAATGTGACAGAACTGGAATTATGCTTGAAGGAAGAGCTGATGCTTCTTTCAGTAATATGTCGGATTTTCTTTATTCCACCGCTCATTAATACTTCTAGCATATATCTCACTGTCGATCTGAAAAACATAGATGAGCGTGGGGCGTAAATGTCTGTAGTTGGATTTTCGACCTGTAGAGATAAATTCCTTGAACAACTTAGTTTGTGCTGTTACTTATGAACGAAATGTTCACTATGAACTATTAAAGGTTTGCAGTAAAGGACGGTTAATGGAATTTATTTCGTAAAACCGGACTTACATTATTGGTATTCTGCAGGGGCAGTCGAGCTATTGTCGTACCCACATACCTTAGTAGCACAGGCGTTACCATATAGTGATAATCTAACACTTCTCGAGTAAATTTCCGTGTCGCAAAAAGATCTTGAACGTGTTTTCATACATTTCTACCGTCATACAGTAACTGTAAGTTTGGTTCATTTCGTTTAATCACTTATTGGTCTTTGCCGACAGATTTACTGTGAATTTAGTTCAGCTATTGCAGGCAGTATTAATGAAAAGCTATGATTCGTACACTAATTGGTAAAGCGTTTTATAGTTCATTCTCTGGAGCAGAATAGGGCTTTAATTGATCAAATTTATGTAATTTAAGAGCCCTTGGTGTTCCTGCAAGAACGCGAAGATCGATATACAGCTCCATTAGAGAGAACTGCATAGGAAGAGGTTGTTTCAACGTATTCGATTTGTTCGTCCCTGCATGTCAGCTGTATAGCACGTACGCTCGTAGCCTTTAATTACTGTGTGTGTGTGTGTGTGTGTGTGTGTGTGTGTGTGTAAGAGAGAGAGAGAGAGAGAGAGAGAGAGAGAGAGAGAGAGTGAGAGAGAGAAAACACAGTCTACGCTCACGGAAGTATGAAGTTGTTTCATTGCTGACCGTCCGTGCAACATCAGACGGCATGGCGTGCTGTTCCTAACCTCGGAGTGGACCACCTTCGAGGGAATTGTGACAGTTTCGGTATCACGAGCGAATCGAATGTGACATGTAACGTTCACCATGTACAGCAAACGTGCATCGATGAAAGTATCAGCTAATATGGGTTCAGTATTCAAAAAACAAGCTATATATGTATTTTACGTCCTTATTAAGTTGTTGATCTTGGACCCACGTGTAGAAAGTACAGCCCTCTAAACTGACGATGGTCATGTACGGGTGTGCTACGGATCTGTTTCCCCTCCTCCCCCCTTCCTCCCCCCCCCCCCGCCCAATCACCCTTATAGCCGTCAGTGTCGATAGTATGACAGCACTTCCGGTCTAAGAGTTTTAAGTTTTATGCGTGGTGAGACGTTCCTGTTTGCCTGCCCAAAGTAATTAGAGTGTTACAAAGTCTTGTATTATGCACTGAATATGGACGAATATATATTAATATCCCTCTGTTCCAGCGCTTGTTATCTGATTTATCTGTATCGCAATGACGTGGTATTTTCATTTCCGCCTGCACTTACACATTCTGTGAAATTGTTTTAAGCCGCCTGACCAAAACGAGCAGCCGTCGGCATGCATATAATACACTCCTGGAAATTGAAATAAGAACACCGTGAATTCATTGTCCCAGGAAGGGGAAACTTTATTGACACATTCCTGGGGTCAGATACATCACATGATCACACTGACAGAACCACAGGCACATAGACACAGGCAACAGAGCATGCACAATGTCGGCACTAGTACAGTGTATATCCAACTTTCGCAGCAATGCAGGCTGCTATTCTCCCATGGAGACGATCATAGAGATGCTGGATGTAGTCCTGTGGAACGGCTTGCCATGCCATTTCCACCTGGCGCCTCAGTTGGACCAGCGTTCGTGCTGGACATGCAGACCGCGTGAGACGACGCTTCATCCAGTCCCAAACATGCTCAATGGGGGACAGATCCGGAGATCTTGCTGGCCAGGGTAGTTGACTTACACCTTCTAGAGCACATTGGGTGGCACGGGATACATGCGGACGTGCATTGTCCTGTTGGAACAGCAAGTTCCCTTGCCGGTCTAGGAATGGTAGAACGATGGGTTCGATGACGGTTTGGATGTACCGTGCACTATTCAGTGTCCTCTCGACGATCACCAGTGGTGTACGGCCAGTGTAGGAGATCGCTCCCCACACCATGATGCCGGGTGTTGGCCCTGTGTGCCTCGGTCGTATGCAGTCCTGATTGTGGCGCTCACCTGCACGGCGCCAAACACGCATACGACCATCATTGGCACCAAGGCAGAAGCGACTCTCATCGCTGAAGACGACACGTCTCCATTCGTCCCTCCATTCACGCCTGTCGCGACACCACTGGAGGCGGGCTGCACGATGTTGGGGCGTGAGCGGAAGACGGCCTAACGGTGTGCGGGACCGTAGCCCAGCTTCATGGAGACGGTTGCGAATGGTCCTCGCCGATACCCCAGGAGCAACAGTGTCCCTAATTTGCTGGGAAGTGGCGGTGCGGTCCCCTACGGCACTGCGTAGGATCCTACGGTCTTGGCGTGCATCCGTGCGTCGCTGCGGTCCGGTCCCAGGTCGACGGGCACGTGCACCTTCCGCCGACCACTGGCGACAACATCGATGTACTGTGGAGACCTCACGCCCCACGTGTTGAGCAATTCGGCGGTACGTCCACCCGGCCTCCCGCATGCCCACTATACGCCCTCGCTCAAAGTCCGTCAACTGCACATACGGTTCACGTCCACGCTGTCGCGGCATGCTACCAGTGTTAAAGACTGCGATGGAGCTCCGTATGCCACGGCAAACTGGCTGACACTGACGGCGGCGGTGCACAAATGCTGCGCAGCTAGCGCCATTCGACGGCCAACACCGCGGTTCCTGGTGTGTCCGCTGTGCCGTGCGTGTGATCATTGCTTGTACAGCCCTCTCGCAGTGTCCGGAGCAAGTATGGTGTGTCTGACACACCGGTGTCAATGTGTTCTTTTTTCCATTTCCAGGAGTGTATGTAGCGAAAATTGAAGCTCACGAAACGGAAGTGGATTGAAATGAAAAGTACTGCACGTCGCTGGTAGCCACATGACTTACATTTATATATGCGATTTCTCTAATCATTGTGTTCAACTACCGTCATGTTAGATCAAGCACTTCCAAGATAAATAATACATTGAAGTACGTTAGCGTATCTACTAAAGTGGAAAAACGAACAGAGTGGTTATCGTCTTAAAATCGAACGGGATGCACCTCAATGAACATAGCAGCACAACCGTAGCTACTTTTGTTGAGCGAGTCTTATTACGGAGGCAATCCCATGTTGCTTTTCCCCCACAGTGGTGTGTGTAATATAACATGCAGTAAGCTAAACAATTTTTATTGTAATAAATGATGACTAACTGGAACCCTCAGCTGCTGACAGGTGTTGTTGATATTCCTCGATGTGGACAGTTGAAAATGTGTGCCCCGACCGGGACTCGAACCCGGGATCTCCTGCTTACACTGCAGACGCTCTATCCATCTGAGCCACCGAGGACACAGATGAATAGCGCGACTGCAGGGACTTATCCCTTGCACGCCTCCCATGAGACTCACATTCCCAACTGTCCACAATTCTACATATGTAATGTACTTTATAGACATTTGTCCATCCACTCATTACTCGCGCACGCTTTGGCGATTCCCGTAAGAGTTTGGGCAACCTGTGCTCATTCGGACAAACGAAGGTCAATGGCTGGGTAGCCTTTAACTATATATGTGAAGACAGTAACTGTTCTCGAAAGAATACTTCTGTTCTTTTGAGAATAGTTACTGTCTTCGTTTGTGCGAATGAGCACAGGTTGCCCAAACTCTTACGGGAATCGCCAAAGCGTGCGCGAGTAATGAGTGGATGGGCAAATGTCTATAAAGTACATTACATATGTAGAATTGTGGACAGTTGGGAATGTGAGTCTCACGGGAGGCGTGCAAGGGATAAGTCCCTGCAGTCGCGCTATTCATCTGTGTCCTCGGTGGCTCAGATGAAGCGTGACCTCGCGTTCCACGACAAATGGCTCTTACATCATGGGACCCAGAGTGGATATACGCACTTTACCAGCCATTCTGCCAGTCGTCTGGACCGGATATACGTCTCGCATGCCCTCCGCTCAGCAACCCGTGATGCAGAACTCTGGCCACGGCCTTCACGGACCATCTCGCGTACATCTGCACTGTCACCTTGCCCCGACAACTCACAAGACGCAGCAGGGGCCTGTGGACGCTGAACGTCTCCCTCCTTCGCGAGGAAGCGTGTCGGCGAGCAGTCACTGACACGTGGCGTCGATGTATCAGGCGCCTGCCTCTGTATGCTTCCACGTTGCTGTGGTGGCTGGGATGTGTCAAACCTGCACTCCGAAAGACCTTGATGGCCTACGGGCGTGACAGATCGAACTGGCAAAGGGCAACATCGGAATTTTACTATACAGCGTTACGTGAGCTGGCGACGCAACCGCCGTCTCCCGAACGTCAGATGTCCGTACAACGCATCAAAGCTCGTCTACTTCGCATCAGGACAGAGCAGCTAGACGGTGTCCGCATCCGTGCGCGAGTGCAAGACTGTATCCCCAACGAAACAGCGTCAGTGCACCACATTGTGCGCGAGAGGCGCCACCGCAAACGTCAGCTCATTACGGCGGTAAACACGGAGGACGGCGGGCGCGCAGTGACACAAACGGACATCGCGCACACGTTCGCCAGACACTATGGGACCTTGTACATGGAAGATCCGCGAAATGTACGTGATTATGACGAGCTATTACACGATTTTCCCGCCCCTCGGGACGTGGCACCCGATTATAGTCTGCTGTTGCCCATTACACCCGACGAGCTGACATCGGCCTTGGCACGTGGAGCACCGAACAAGTCGCCTGGACCGGACGGTTTACCCCTGGAATTCTACCGCACTTTTTACCACCTTATGGGTAACAAGTGGCTCCAAATGTTTCAAGACCTGATCCGCCATGATTTCACTGTCCCCACAGAATTCAGAGAAGGCATCTTGATCCCAGTTCCGAAACCGAATGGTGGTTGTAGGTGGCAGGATTTTCGCCCGCTCACACTCCTCAACAACGACTACAAGATCTTCGCCCGTATCCTCCGCGCGCGTCTCCACACCGCTATCGGGAAAGCCATCCACACCGATCAGACATGTTTAGGTGGTGTCAGCAACATTCATACGGCGTTAGGAGCATACCGCGACGTAATTGCTTTGACGGCGGCCTGCAAAATACGAGGCGCCCTTGTCGCCGTAGATTTTGACCACGCATTCGACCGCGTCGACCACGGCTTCTTACGCGCAGTTTTGCAACACATGGGCCTCTCTTCGGAGTCTGTACAGGTGGTCCTTCGACTGGTCCACGGAGCGCGCTCCCGCATGATGGTCAACGGTTATCAGTCTGGTCACATTGTTGTTGGACGGTCAGTGCGACAAGGGTGCCCCCTGTCGGGCATATTATTTGCTGCAGCGCTTGAACCAGCTTTACATGGTCTACGGCAGCGATTAACTGGTATCTCCTTGCGGGACGTGACCTTTTGTTGTGGTGCATTCGCCGATGACGTGGTGTTCCTGGCCAGGTCAGAGGATGAAATGTATATGGCGCTACAGTGGCTACGCCAGTGCGGGACGGTCGCTGGGATCGTCATCAACGTGAAGAAGACAAAATACATGGATGTCGGAGGGGGGATTTCCCACACAACGGCGGTGCCCTTTGACAAGGTGCCCGTACTCAAGTGTTTAGGAGTGCAATTCTATAGCAATGTCCGCCGCACGGCGGCGGCTACGTACCGCCGGCTCCTACACCAGACACGTGCTCTGCTGCAGGACAACAAACTGCGTAGCTTGGATATGCTCCTCAGAACACGTTATGTCAACACCTATCTTGTCTCAAAACTAAACTATTTTGCGCATATCCTTCCCTTGACAGCTACGATGGCCGACAGATTTCAAGCAGCATACGGACATTTCGTAAGCACCGGTCTGGTTTTTAAAGTCCGATACGCCACCCTGACACTGCCGCAGCGGGCGGGCGGTATCGGTTTAATTCACGTATATAACCGTGCGCGATCGCTTTATCTCAACACTATGCGTCGCACGTGGACCTCTGCCCACGCCACTCTGACGGGCTCCCTGATAGCGGAAGTGGCACCACACTCTCTGCTTCCCCCGGTTTCTGTAGGACACATTTCACCGGCACTTACCCACATCAGAGAGTTCTTTATTGACTTCAGCTACTTACGGTCAGAACTTCCGACGACACGGAAGCCCAGCACAAAAGACTATTATCGCCTCTATCAACAGCGGCAACCTGTAAATACGGTCACCCACAGACATCCTGAAATTGCTTGGGACACGGTGTGGCGAGCGGTACACACGCCTTGTCTACCTACGACGGTGCGTTCATTGTGGTACGTGGTTGTGAATGGGAAGTTTGCTACTCGTCAGAGGTTACATTCCATACATCTGGCGGACGACCCCTTGTGTCCGACATGCTCAGTCGCTGACTCGGATGCACACCGTCTGACGTGTGCCGCGACCAGCGAGTGCTGGCTACTGACGCAGCGCATGCTGGCATCACTCTTGCGGCGATTGCCGGAGTCTATCTCCCCTGATGACGTATTGCGCCCCGACGGCGTATACTTTCCATCAACCAGAACGAACGCCGTTAACTGGCTAAAAGATATGGCCGTTTACTCCATATTTTGCGATGCTCCCAAAGGCACACTCGACTTTTGGTCCCTATTGATGACGACACATGCAGCTTTCAGCCGCCGCCCGAAATACAGAACTCGTTTCGCAAATTATTTAGGTTCATTATTTGCGGATCCTCCTGCTCACTGGGGCGTTCCGGGTATGAGACGCTGACAATTAAGAAGAATCCTGGAGCATATTGATCCTCTACGGACGGAATAGGGGGGAACCCCTCCCAACAGAAGAGAAGACGACTCGGACGCTCGGCTACGGCAGTTGTAGGATCTTTCTTTGTAATGAAACAAAAATAAATCTATAATAAAAAAAAAGTTATAAAAATTAAAGAAATAAATAAATAAAACAACATTGGCAAACCCACTACATGCTCTTCCTGATCCTTCGATCCTCGAACTCGAACACGTTGCTTGGGCGTGGCGGCGGGATGGCCAGGCTTCGGGTGTCGACCCCTGCCCTACCCGTCGTCCTGCTCCTGCAGCGGTTCATTAGATTTTTTTTTTTTAAAAAAAAAGATGGATAGAGCGTCTGCCATGTAAGCAGGAGATCCCGGGTTCGAGTCCCGGTCGGGGCACACATTTTCAACTGTCCACATCGAGGTATATCAACAACACCTGTCAGCAGCTGAGGGTTTCAGTTAGTCATCATTTATTCCAAGGAAAAGCTGTACGGTCATCAGCAGTATTCTGTTCTTTCGAGAACAGTTACTGTCTTCACATATATAATTTTTATTGTGATGTCGCTTAATAATGTCAAAGCGGACAAAGTTACTCCATTGCTGAATAATGAAATACAGTGTTTATTTTAAAATAAAGAAAACACTACGCAATAAAATGACCTATTTTAAGAGAAAATTTTGTTGAATTCATGGAAAATCATCGTCTACGAACGCAATAGTAGAATAAACAATAAACTTATTGATAGTGCATTTTATTAATGAGAATATTTACCATTAATAAGACTGTCTTTGTCACCAACGTGCTCCAGAGGGTAATATGCGTCTAATGAACACAATGTCAGTCGAAAATATTTGTCTTATCAGGGTGATGCTAAACCTCTGGCAACTACGTGAACGCAAAGTAGTAGTGTAATTGGTGAGGATCTTAACATCTGGATTACTGATCAACTCAAAAATCAAATCTGACACGACGAATATCTACCCATGAGCCAGAACATTATGACCACCTGTTTAATAGCGTGTTGCTCCACTTTTCAAACACAGTACGACAGAGATTCTGCTTGTCATGGATTCTAAAAGTCCTCGACAGTATTAAAGAAGTATGTGGCACAAGATATCCAAGCACAGGTCAAGCAATTCCCTCAAATTACGGGATGGTGGCTTACGAGCATGCAGCTGCTATCAGGTATGTGTTCCAGTGGGTACAGATCAGACACGTTTGCTGGCCAAGGCATCAATGTGAGTTCACTGTAATGCCCCTCAAACCACTGTATCACGATTCCGACCTTGCAATACTCTTGCTGGAAGATATGGCCGTCAGAGGAGACTTGAAGTATGAAGTTATGGAGATGGCCCGCAATAATGTTCACGTAGATCACTGGTGTCTTGATGCCTCCGATTACCACCGCAGATCCCATGGAAACCGAACTCAGTGTACCCCATATCGTAATTCTGCCCTCGCCGGCCTGAGTCTGTGACGCGCTTCAATGTTCGTGCAGCCATTCGAGTGGATGAAGGCGTGTAAGGACACAGATATCGACCTGGCGTAACAACAAATGCGATTCATTAGACAGGTGACACGCTTCTATTGATCAATGGTAAAAACTCAGCGATGCTGTGCCCGCCGCGCTGGCCGGGGTGGCCGAGCGGTTCTAGGCGCTTCAGTCTGGAACCGCGCGACTGCTCCGGTCGCAGGTTCGAATCCTGCCTCGGGCATGGATGTGTGTGATGTCCTAGGTTAGTTAGGTTTAAGTAGTTCTAAGTTCTAGGGGACTGATGACCTCAGAAGTTAAGTCCCATAGTGCTCAGAGCCATTTGAACCATTTTTGTGCCCACTGCAATCATAACTGACGATATCGTTGGGTCAACACAGTAGCACATAGGGGTCGTGTGATGTGGAGCTCCATGTTCAACAGTGGCCTTTGAACGGTGTGTTCCGAAACACTTGCGCCCGCACCAGCGTTGTACCTGTCGTCAGAGCTGCCACAGATCACTGCCTATCCTGGATTACGCAGAGGGAATCCTCCAACCTCTACGTTTTGTGATAAGACGTCATCGTCCAATACCATACCGCCTACTCGTGATTTCACTATCTTTCGACGTTTTTCCATAGCTGCTGAGGACAGTATTACGCCAACAGGCGACCAGCTTCGTCTTTTCAGAGATTCTCGTCAGAACCGATTGTACCAGTGGATTTCCTCATTTACGGTCCGTATCTTCGCTATAATGACTGCTGCCCTCTCGTCTCTCTTCTGCTTACATTATTTCCTTACTGCGTCACGTGGCCGCAGCACCATTAGGAGGCATTCAACCTCTCGGTGGACAGTCTCCATAATGTTTCGGCTCATCAGTGTTCTTTTACATTGCTCTATTCCATAGGTTGTGTTTACGTAGATATGGGCATCACCAGGCACGAGTACAATCCAGACAGTTCCCGGCTGCAGCGATGGGGATTTATTCATATATCTTCCTATTTTGTATTGTTTCTCTCCTCTTGCAGTCTGAAAGTTAGATGACTTCAATTAGTACTAGTAATAAGCTGGACAACACACAAAACTTTGTCTTCCAATTATCGTTGTGCTATCAATCAGTGTTACATACTCAAATTTAAATGAACGCGACACTTTTATATATTTACGTCATTGTAATTAAGATTATTAGTTGTGTAATTAATGGAATGAATGGTCCATCGTAGCATCTAGAAGACGGGCCATAAAATTCGCGCAGAAAATAAATAAATCAATAAATAATCCTCAAACTGCGAATCATGGTGGATTTTGTGATTGAAACGCCAGTAACAAACGTTGCTGTCAGTGATGTCTGTGCTTGAACTGAAACGAAAGGTAGTTTGCGAAGTCTGTGTTACCATTTCAGATGACCATGGAAATTCACTATTCCAAGCACTGATCGCAGCAGAGTGGATGTTCCAAGACGTTAATGCTCTCACTCGTATGGGTGGAAATATTCAGAAGTTGTTTGATAACATTGGAAATTAAGTAAAACGTCTTCCCTGCCTCCATAATCTCCAAATTTGAATATTATCCAGTCTTTGTGGTTTGTGCTGGCAAACAAGTTTAGGGTTCTGCATTCTCCTGCACGGTCACTCAAGGAATTGGAACCTATCCTTTCCAAAGCATGGCATAAACTCCTATCAACAAACCTTCGGGACTAGTATGCATAGAACCTCAAAAGGATCCAGGCAGTTTTGGATGCCGAAGGTGGCTCTTCACTGTTTTAAGTAGGTGTTCAAATAATTTATCCAACGCCTGTAGGTTGCAAATGAAATCTATATCGCTTAGGCGTTAAGTCAGTGATCATAAGTCATTCAGCTGCCAAGGACCGAATGTATGCCCTTCATATTATCAGCCATATCGTCTCACTCCCGAGTGAACTCATTTCATACTTATTTTTCTTATAAAGCGCTTGTCCACTGACAAAAAACAAATTCGTTAAGCTGGTTGCAAAGTTATCACAGGCGTAGTAGTTGCTAAGTCAGACAAATAAGAGAGGAATTGGGTGTGACCCATTGAAGAAATAATCGCAAGGTTTGGCTGATACGATTTGAGCTACGATTACAAGCATGGCAGGATGGGAGTTGGTACCACTTTTTTTCTAAAATCTTGTACGTAAACCACAGATCTGCAAACCTGCTATGTACATTCATCGTGAGAAGTAACTGTTGAACAAGCACACTGTTCGTCCTATTTCTTGCTTTACATCCTCGCACTGTATAGCAGATAAACTGCGCAGCCGACGAAGTGCCTTGCTTTGTTTCAGCCAGCAAATCTCTCTCCCTTCTTCTGATGAAAGTTAACAATTGTCGTAGCTTCCAAGATAGTATTACTTGGATCTCTGACGTACCAAAAACATAAGACACTGAAACAGACCAGCCACCTGTCTGAGGTTATTTGAGAAATTTGTCATTTGTGACGCTGCCAAATGACGCAACGGGACCCGCTGTAGCTGGATGCCAGCTCTGGCAGAAGACAAACAGCTTGAAGTGTTGAATAATTTAACGTTCGCACCTATATCGGGTGTCAGACAACCTACTCACTCCTTGTCGTCGTTGGCGGGTACTTGACCGGTTGGCTGCCGCGACGGAATGTCGTGTTGCGCGTTCTGTTTCACGCTGAGGTCTCCACGCTGGCAGTAGCGGAGTCAGATTTGCTTACATCACACAACACTGCAGCAATATGCAACGATTATTATGTTTATATTTGAGTGGTGTCTGTTCTGTCCGACATGTTCAAGAGAACAGACACCACTCGTGATGACTCGGCTGGTGCATACATTTACATCAAATAGAGAATGAGGAAAGAAGGGGAAGGGATAGGTGGGTCGGACATGTCCAACAGAACAGACATGACTCAAGTTTATTCATACTGCTGTAAGAGCGCGACGGCACCTTGACTTTTGTTTCAGTGCAGATGCACTAAAATCGTCAGAATTCCTACAAGAATCAATAATTTGCGAGGAAGGGGTTCATGGGCGAGGGACGCTTCATTGCCGCGTTCGAGAAGTTGGAAATCTGAATGGGTCAGGAACCGTGCCCGTATGGGCGAAGCGGTTAACGCAATCGCTCATCAGTAGCGCTTAAAGGGTTCGATTTCCGGTTCGGCATACAATTTCAACTTTCGTCATTGCATTGCCACAACGCCCTGTGCGGCTGGAAGTTACGAATTCCCACCCATCCCTTCCCTTTCTTTCCGCATTCTCTACGTGATATAGATCATTATCTCCTAATAAAATAACTTGTTTGCTTGTAGTGTATATGCTACTAGTGTGATAACCCGTCCAGACAGCGCTCGTTACAGACATTAGCTATAACTTGAGTGAGAAGTTGAGCACGTGAGGCGGAGCCAGTCCATCATTCCCGTATTGCGACTGTAGAGGACTACGGACCTAGCTTTCGACTAAGCGCTACAGTCTGGCTATCGCTTCTTTCCTCCAAGCTCCCATCATGTACCATCTCCTTCATTCACAACTAGTCAGAAGTTGTGCAAATTTCTTACCCTAAAACTTGGTAAATACCAAATAACCGCCCTCCTTGGTCTCGAGACAGCGTCGCTGTCCCGTAAAGCGTAAGTAGTGTGTTCGAGTTTCGTCTGGCTGTTTAATTTCTCATATGTCGGTGAAGTTATTTTAATATACGTTCGTATGCTGACATATCATTAACCATCTGCCTTTCACTTGTAGAAAAATCATAATTTTGGACTTTTCCATGCATTACAGTCTGCAGTAATACGTGTACATGCTGCTCCGGCGTTATTTCAAGTGTCGTTTAATCCTACTCATCTTATGCTAGGCCGTTGCCTCTGTCTTTCCTTGCATCCAGCAAACAACTCCCTTGGACCATCTGCCATTCATTCACCAGGCTACATGTACCACTCATATTCATTTCTTCACATTAAAATCAGAATTACATCTCTCACGACAGTCTACTCCATGATGGGTTTGTTTGTTTTCATAACGATCCAAATAATTCCCATCACCCAGCTGTGAACAGTTTTTGCGTTAAAAGTCCATGCCTCAGTGCCCCAACATACTGATTATAAACATTCCCTTTCAGATAAGTGGGAATCTCAGGTTTACTTTACTAAAAACACTTTAGATTATGTTTGCTCTTCTGCGTATTTATTTTCCTGTCCATCCACTTACTTTCTTCACTTACCCTTCATGGAAAACCCCATCAACTGGTTCCACATTTTCACTGATGATTTGTAGTATTTTTCTTTTTACACGCTCTAAGACAAAAAAAAAGGACGCACCTCAGAGGAATTATTCAAATGGGACGGAAAACGCTGGATGTGATGTGTATGTACGAAAAAACAAATTATTGCAGTGTCAGAAAAATTGGATGATTTGTTCAAGAGAAAGAGCTTCACGAACTGAGCACGTCAGTTCATGTCTGGGCCTTATGCAAGCAGTTACTCAGCTTGGCATTGATTAACAGAGTTGCTGGCTGTGCTCCAGAAGGATATCGGGCCAGATTCTCTCCAGAGGGTACGTTAGATCATCAAAATCCGGAGATGACTGAAGGGCCCTGCCCATAATGTTCCAAACGCTCTCAATTGGGGAGAGATCCGGCGATCTTGCTGACCAATGTAGGGTTTCGTAAGCACGAACACAAGCAGTAGAAACTCTGACCGTGTGCAGGCGGGAATTATCTCTCTGAAATGTAAGCCCTGGAAAGCGAAAGTGACTCAGATACACGGATGAGCCAAAACATTCTGATTATGGCCTGTTGGCGTTGAGGGTACGAGACGCGGTGAGGACAGTCAAGGAAGAGACAAATGGGAACTCATTCCACTGACGATATCCGTTGTTTATAAATAACTTCCATACTTACCAATAATAACCGGAAACCCTTGCCTTTGATCGGGATGAAGAACTTTCTAATGCGCACAAAATAACAATAATTATACATTTTTTGTGTTTGTACATGTAAACTATACTTTCATCGAAAATAATTGCTTTAGTTACATAAATAAGTGGAAGTTACGAGTCAACTATTTTTATTACGTATAAAATGTAATTTAAATTCTTTAATAATATAAAATACATAATGGACTAACACCGAATGATGTGTGATTCTAATTATGTGCTAAACAAACAAACAAGAAGCAAAGGAAGTCGTCGGCTCCCAGTTTCTCTCTTACACATTCCTTTATTTTTCTTTCCCCAACAGCCGGCCGAAGTGGCCGTGCGGTTAAAGGCGCTGCAGTCTGGAACCGCAAGACCGCTACGGTCGCAGGTTCGAATCCTGCCTAGGGCATGGATGTTTGTGATGTCCTTAGGTTAGTTAGGTTTAACTAGTTCTAAGTTCTAGGGGACTAATGACCTCAGCAGTTGAGTCCCATAGTGCTCAGAGCCATTTGAACCATTTGAGCCTTTCCCCAACAATGCTATCAATACTACCAGTAGTCCTACAATTTACTACGTTTTATGTAATGTACTAAAACTACCGAACTGTAGTTTTGGTAGAGAGAAACTCTGCTCATCACAGAACGTGGAGTTCGGGAGCTTGTCCCGACTATAAATCAGGATAGGCAGAGATCTGTGGCAGATCTGGTAACAAAGTACAATTCTAATACAGAGACAAGTAATTCGAAACGCGCTGTTAAGCGCACATCGTCGTACATGATGCTCAGCAGCCGATGACCCATAGATGTTCTCATGCTCTCCCAACGCCATCGTCAGTTATGATTGCAGTGAGAATGGGATCATCACGATGGGACTGTGGATCAATGGAAACAGGTTACGTGGTAAAGTAAAAAATGGTTCAAATGGCTCTGAGCACTATGAGACTTGACATCTGTGGTCATCAGTCCCCTAGAACTTAAAACTACTTAAACCTAACTAACCTAAGGACATCACACTCATCCATGCCCGAGGCAGGATTCGAACCTGCGACCTTTGCGGTCACGCGGTTCCAGACTGAAGCGCCTAGAACCACACGGCCACAGCGGCCGGCTGGTCGAGTAAATCACTTTTCTTGTTACATCATGTCGATGATCGAGTCCAGATACGCTGTCATCCAGGCGAACGACTACTCGAGTCATGCACTACGCCATGGTAGGAGTAGTATTGAGCTGTTGGGGACAAAACAGTTATGTGGAACCTGTGGTAATAATAAAAGGCACCATGGTAGTTGTGGACTACTTGAATATTATTGCGCGCTTCGTGCAACCTTTATGCTTCATGTCTTCCTCGGCAAAGATAGCATCTTTCACAAAGATAACTATCTATGTCACAAGGCCACAATCGAGCGGACCTATTACGCTGCCCTGAGGCACACCTGCAGTTACGCTTGTTTCTGTTGAAGTCAGCCCATTCAGGACGACATACTGCTCTCTGTCTGTTGGAAAACTTTTTATGTAACCGCATATGTCATCGGATAGACCATAAGCGCACACTTTTTGGAGCAACTGAGTCTAACGCCTTTCGAAAGTGGAGAAATATGGCATCAACCTGGGAGCCGGTATCTAGATCATGTTGTATATCATGCACAAAGAGGGCCAGCTGTGTCTTGCATGACCGCTGTTTCCTAAAACCATGCTGGTTTCTGCAGATGAGCTTCAGAGTCTAAAAAGATCATTATGTCTGAACCCAAAATATGTTCCATGATTCTACAACTAATCGATGTCAGTTAAATTGGCCGGTAATTATGTGCATCCGATTTTCTCCCCTTTTTTATTGATTTCTATGACCTGGGCCTAATTTGAGTTCTATTTGGTCTCAGTTACTTCGTTGGGCTTCTGAAATTCCTCCTACATCACATTTTAAGTCATTTAACCCCTCTTACACTCCACTATCCCATCTTCTGATCGTAACGTTCTGTAATTTATTATTCCTAAATACGAGTTAGTAGAAGCAGTTTGTTTTCTCAGATTGATGCTATCATTTATTTAGCCACATTTCGTGTAGCAAGGTGTGGGCGTAGATGTAGTTGCGCGTGCCTCGTGGCTTGAAATCATTGCCTGAGTAGCTTCAGACCACTGCTCACAATATTCTTCCACTCTGGGTAGAAAACTGACTTTCCAGAAAGTCCCCTATGACTGGTACTAGTCGGCTAATGTCAGACATTCAACGCCGTTGTAATTGTAGATGTGTATGACTGGACTCAAGTAATTAACGGATTTTACAAGGGCATGATTAAAAGTAATGGCTCTGGCTTTTTGAAGTAAAAACTCTTATATCTTTCTAAATAAAACATTCTACATCTTTGTCCTTGATGTCTACATATTTTTTTCTCAACATAGTCACCCTGGCGACTAACACATTTCGCCCAACGAGAGACCGATTTTTTGATACCGTCACTGTAGAATGTTGACGGAACCACAACTCCCTCACATCTGCATTCACCGCTTCATCACTATGAAAATGAAGTCCTCAAAAGTGTTCTTTAAGTTTTAGAAATAATGAAAATCGAAGGGTGCCAAGTTGGGACTGTGTGGAGGGGGATAATCGCTGACAGGGGACCCAAGGCGTCGGATTTCTGCAGATGTGACAGCGCTCGTGTGTCCTCTGGCGTTTTCATGCTGATGGAGAGGGTGCTCCATGTGTAGACGAACTCAACGAATTCGAAACTCGGTTACAGCACGCTGTTTCTCACGCACCGACATATTTACGTTATACACCGCCATGCTACACGCTACAATTAGGAACCCTCTAGCGAAAGAAGGCTGCAAATATGGTACATAGAAGAATAACCCCCCATGAACCATGGACCTTGCCGTTGGTGGGGAGGCTTGCGTGCCTCAGCGATAGAGATGGCCGTACCGTAGGTGCAACCACGACGGAGGGGTATCTGTTGAGAGGCCAGACAAACATGTGGTTCCTGAAGAGGGGTAGCAGCCTTTTCAGTAGTTGCAGGGGCAACAGTCTGGATGATGGACTGATCTGGCCTTGTAACATTAACCAAAACGGCCTTGCTGTGCTGGTACTGCGAACGGCTGAAAGCAAGGGGAAACTACAGCCGTAATTTTTCCCGAGGAAATGCAGCTTTACTGTATGATTAAATGATGATGGCGTCCTCTTGGGTAAAATATTCAGGAGGTAAAATAGTCCCCCATTCGGATCTCCGGGCGGGGACTACTCAAGAGGATGTCGTTATCAGGAGAAAGAAAACTGGCGTTCTACGGATCGGAGCGTGGAATGTCAGATCCCTTAATCGGGCAGGTAGGTTAGAAAATGTAAAAAGGGAAATGGATAGGTTAAAGTTACATATAGTGGGAATTAGTGAAGTTCGATGGCAGGAGGAACAAGACTTCTGGGCGGGTGACTACAGGGTTATAAACACAAAATCAAATAGGGGTAATGCAGGAGTAGGTTTAATAATGAATAGGAAAATAGGAATGCGGGTAAGCTACTACAAACAGAATAGTGAACGCATTATTGTGGCCAAGATAGATACGAAGCCCACACCTACTACAGTAGTACAAGTTTATATGCCAACTAGCTCTGCAGATGACGAAGAAATTGAAGAAATGTATGATGAGATAAAAGAAATTATTCAGATAGTGAAGGGTGACGAAAATTTAATAGTCATGGGTGACTGGAATTCGAGAGTAGGAAAAGGGAGAGAAGGAAACGTAGTGAGTGAATATGGATTGGGGGAGAGAAATGAAAGAGGAAGTCGTCTGGTAGAATTTTGCACAGAGCATAACTTAATCATAGCTAACACTTGGTTTAAGAATCATGAAAGAAGGTTCTATACATGGAAGAACCCTGGAGAGACTAAAAGGTATCAGATAGATTATATAATGGTAAGACAGAGATTTAGGAACCAGGTTTTAAATTGTAAGACATTTCCAGGGGCATATGTGGATTCTGACCACAATCTATTGGTTATGACATGTAGATTAAAACTGAAGAGACTGCAAAAAGGTGGGAATTTAAGGAGATGGGACCTGGATAAACTGAAAGAACCAGAGGTTGTACAGAGTTTCAGGGAGAGCATAAGGGAACAATTGACAGGAATTGGGGAAAGAAATACAGTAGAAGAAGAATGGGTAGCTTTGAGGGATGAAGTAGTGAAGGCAGCAGAGGATCAAGTAGGTAAAAAGACGAGGGCTAGTAGAAATCCTTGGGTAACAGAAGAAATATTGAATTTAATTGATGAGAGGAGAAAATATAAACATGCAGTTAATGAAGCAGGCAAAAAGGAATACAAACGTCTCAAAAATGAGATCGACAGGAAGTGCAAAATGGTTAAGCAGGGATGGCTAGAGGACAAATGTAAGGATGTAGAGGCTTGTCTCACGAGCGGTAAGATAGATACTGCCTACAGGAAAATTAAAGAGACCTTTGGAGATAAGAGAACCACTTGTATGAATATCAAGAACTCAGATGGAAACCCAGTTCTAAGCAAAGAAGGGAAGGCAGAAAGGTGGAAGGAGTATATAGAGGGTTTATACATGGGCGATGTACTTGAGGGCAATATTATGGAAATGGAAGAGGACGTAGATGAAGACGAAATGGGAGATAAGATACTGCGTGAAGAGTTTGACAGAGCACTGAAAGACCTGAGTCGAAACAAGGCCCCGGGAGTAGACAACATTCCATTAGAACTACTGACGGCCTTGGGAGAGCCAGTCATGACAAAACTCTACCATCTGGTGAGCAAGATGTATGAGACAGGCGAAATACCCTCAGACTTCAAGAAGAATATAACAATTCCAATACCAAAGAAAGCAGGTGTTGACGGATGTGAAAAGTACCGAACTATCAGTTTAATAAGTCACAACTGCAAAATACTGATGCGAATTCTTTACAAACGAATGGAAAAACTGGTAGAAGCGGACCTCGGGGAAGATCAGTTTAGATTCCTTAGAAATGTTGGAACACGTGAGGCAATACTAACCTTACGACTTATCTTAGAAGAAAGATTAAGAAAAGGTAAACCTACGTTTCTAGCATTTGTAGACTTAGAGAAAGCTTCTGAAATGTTAACTGGAATACTCTCTTCCAAATTCTGAAGGTGGTAGGGGTAAAATACAGGGAGCGAAAGTCTATTTACAATTTGTACAGAAACCAGATGGCAGTTATAAGAGTCGAGGGGCATGAAAGGGAAGCAGTGGTTGGGAAAGGAGTGAGACAGGGTTGTAGCCTCTCCCCGATGTTATTCAATCTGTATATTGAGCAAGCAGTAAAGGAAGCAAAAGAAAAATTCGGAGTAGGTATTAAAATCCATGGAGAAGAAATAAAAACTTTTAGATTCGCCGATGACATTGTAATTCTGTCAGAGACAGCAAAGAACTTGGAAGAGCAGTTGAACGGAATGGACAGTGTCTTGAAAGGAGGATATAAGATGAACAGCAAAAAAAACAAAACGAGGATAATGGAATGTAGTCAAATTAAATCGGGTGATGCTGAGGGAATTAGATTAGGAAACGAGACACTTAAAGTAGTAAAGGAGTTTTGCTATTTAGGGAGTAAAATAACTGATGATGGTCGAAGTAGAGATGATATAAAATGTAGACTGGCAATGGCAAGGAAATCGTTTCTCAAGAAGAGAAATTTGTTAACGTCGAGTATAGAGTTAAGTGTCAGGAAGTCGTTTCTGAAAGTATTTGTATGGAGTGTAGCCATGTATGGAAGTGAAACATGGACGATAACTAGTTTGGACAAGAAGAGAATAGAAGCTTTCGAAATGTGGTGCTACAGAAGAATGCTGAAGATTAGATGGGTAGATCACATAACTAATGAGGTGTTGAACAGGATTGGGGAGAAGAGAAGTTTGCGGCACAACTTGACTAGAAGATGGGATCGGTTGGTAGGACATGTTTTGAGGCATCAAGGGATCACAAATTTAGCATTGGAGGGCAGCGTGGAGGGTAAAAATCGTAGAGGGGGAGACCAAGAGATGAATACACTAAGCAGATTCAGAAAGATGTAGTTTGCAGTAGGTACTGGGAGATGAAGAAGCTTGCACAAGATACAGTAGCATGGAGAGCTGCATCAAACCAGTCTCAGGACTGAAGACCACAACAACAACAACAACAACAACAACAGAAGAATAAAGATGTAGAATTTTGATAACATTTGTTTTATTTAAAAAGGTAAGAGTTTTGACATAAAAATTAGAAAGCATTACTTTTCAGCACGCTCTCTAACGTTACGAAACGAGGACCTTCGTGTAATTGCGTAGGAAACCTCTGCAATTGCGTGTGCTCTACTCACAACAATAGTACACACACGAATGGGATATTATGATTATAAGCGATCCGGTATCTATACCAGGTATTTTACATTTCCACGTTATCGTAACAAATACCGGAGTATCACTACCGATGTCGTAAGTTTCTAAAGGAGTTAGGAAAGATAACAACCACCTCTCACTACCACTACAACAGAACGAAAATGTATGTAGTTCCTCTGCAATATACGAAAAGACACATGAGCACTCAACAACTCGTGATTCTGTTTGTATCAAAACTTTTGTTACTATGTTACCTAGTTAGCGATACAATTTTATTTATTGATATCGAAATACCAATCCCAAAGAAAGCAGGTGTTGACAGGTAAGAAAATTACAGAGCTATCAGTGTAATAAATGACGGCTGCAAAATACTAACACGAATTCTTTACAGACGAAATGAAAAACTGGTAGAAGCCGACCTCGGGGAAGATCAGTTTGGATTCCGTAGAAATATTGGAACACGTGAGGCAATACTTACCCTACGACTTATCTTAGAAGATAGATTAAGGAAAAGCAAACCTAAATTTCTATCATTGTAGACATGGAAAAAGCTTTTGACAATGTTGACTGGAATACTCTCTTTCAAATTCTAGAGGTGGAACAGTAAAATACAGGGGGCGAAAGGCTCTTTACAATTTGTACAGAAACCAGATGGCAGTTATGAGGGTCGAGGGACATGAAAGGGAAGCAGTGGTTGGGAAGGGAGTGAGACAGGGTTGTAGCCTATCCCCGATGTTATTTAATCTGTATATTCAGCAAGCAGTAAAGGAAACAAAAGAAAAATTCGGACTAGGTATTAAAATCCATGGAGAAGAAATAAAAACTTTGAGGTTCGCCGATGACATTGTTATTCTTGAAAGGAGGATGTAAGATGAACATCAACAAAAGCAAAACAAGGGTAGTGGAATGTAGTGGAATTAAATCGGGGGATGCTGAGGAAATTAGATTACGAAATGAGACACTTAAAGTACTAAAGGAGTTTTGCTATTTGGGGAGTAAAATAACTGATGATGTTGGTCGAAGTTGAAAGGATATAAAGTGTAGATTGGCAATTCCAAGGAAAGCGTTTTTGAAAAAGAGAAATTTGTTAACATCGAGTATAGATTTAAGTGTCAGGAAGACTTTCTGAAAGTATTTGTATGGAGTATAGCCATGTATGGAAGTGAAACATGGACGACAAATAGTTTGGACAAGAAGAGAATAGAAGCTTTCGAAATATGGTGCTACAGAAGAATGCTAAAGATTAGATGGGTAGATCACGTAACTAATGAGGAGGTACTGAATAAAATTGGGGAGAAGAGAAATTTGTGGCACAACTTCACTAAAAAGAAGGGATCAGTTGATAGGATACATTCTGAGACATCAACGCATCACAGGTTTACTATTGGAGGGGAATATAGGGGTTAAAAATCGTAGAGGGAGACAAAGAGATGAATACAGTAAGCAGATTCAGAAGGATGTAGGTTGCAGTAGGTACTGGGAGATGAAGAATCTTGCGCAGTATAGGGTAGAATGGAGAGATGCATCAAACCAGTCTCTGGACTGAAGACCGCAACAACAACATCGATACCAAATATCGTATCGAATCTCGTAGTGGAATGCCTGTAATTAAAGATGTGATGGCCTGCTTGATTTTGAACTGGGCTCCTGTAGAATAGTAATGTGGCACCTTAAGCACTGGTTGTTCGTGAAAACAGCCCCTCACTTGTTACACAGGGACTCATTTTTGACGATATTTGCCTGAAAGGAGTGATGATTGGAATCAAGCTGCTCTCCACATCTATAATTAGGCTGATACCATTCTCACACAGAAGTGGATAATAAATACTTTTGTGCTAGGAACTATGTGAATCAAGCGACACTTATGTTTATATTACATTAAGAAAGCAAGAAAAAGTATTAACGTCGCTGTGACTTATTCTCTTAAGTGCTAGTTATTTTTCGTTCGTCTGCGCCTCGTAAAGATTAACGCTGCCGAAAGATAAGACACGCTCCGGAAGCAGTGCTACGGGTGCCCCCAATACTCAACCTAGTAATGTTCTCAGCGTTCGCGTGTTGCTAACGGCCACTGAGAATCGATAACAGAATTGTGACCTACGTTGAACAGCAGGCTTGAATTAATTCAGTTCCTCGACACGAAGATAATGTTCACAATATTGAAATACGTAATTTGTCAGACAGATCGTTACGAAGTACAGCGTTGCTATAATCTATCACCGAGTGCTTAGAAACATCTATTAAATTGTAGCTATGATGAATAATCAGAAGTACCTCGGCGGGTTGTAGCAAGAGCCTGTACAATATTATCAATAAAAAGTATCACTGCTACTAAAAACAGTTATGTACGTGGTTACAGGGTAGTAAAAGTGTACAGGATATCAAATTGCATTCGCTTACAGAAATATGGGGCGGGTCTGCAACACCTTGTAGATCAAATCCGACTACAGAATCATAGTCTTCACATTAGCATTCCCTGTAACCGCAATCATCCTTATTGTATATGACACACAAATAATTTACAGATGTGTAATTGGGTGTGAGTAAATAATACTATAACGTCGTTTGTGCTATAGTCAACAGTTCAGTTATAAAAATACAGTCCTATACTGCTCTTCCAGGCATCTACAGGGTGTTACAAAAAGGCACGGCCCAACATTCAGGAAACATTCCTCACACACAAAAAAAGAAAATATGTTATGTGGACATGTGTACGGAAACGCTTACTTTCCATGTTATAGCTCATTTTATTACTTCTCTTCAAATCATATTAATCATGGAATGGATTCAAACACTTTGTTACAGGAAATGTTCAAAATGTCCTCCGTTAGCGAGGATACATGCATCCACCCTCCGTCGCATGGAATCCCTGATGAGCTGATGCAGCCCTGGAGAATGGCGTATTGCATCACAGCCGTCCACAATACGGGCACGAAGAGTCTCTACATTTGGTACTGGGGTTGCGTAGACAAGAGCTTTCAAATGCCCCCGTAAATGAAAGTCAAGAGGGTTGAGGTCAGGAGAGCGTGGAGGCCATGGAATTGGTCCGCCTCTACCAACCCGTCGGTCACCGAATTTGTTGTTGAGAAGCGTACGAACACTTCGACTGAAATGTGCAGGAGCTCCATCGTGCATGAACCACATGTTGTGTCGTACTTGTAAAAGCACATGTTCTAGCAGCACAGGTAGATTATCCCGTATGAAATCATGATAACGTGCTCCATTGAGCGTAGGTGGAAGAACATGGGGCCCAATCAAGACATCACCAACAATGCCTGCCCAAACGTTCACAGAAATTCTGTGTTGATGACGTGATTGCACAATTGCGTGCTGATTCTCGTCAGCCCACACATGTGGCGGTGAATCGAGGAAGTACAGTGCATACTGACGACACGAAAATGAGCTCTAACATGGAAATTAAGCGTTTCCGGACACGTGTCGACATCACATCTTTTCTTTATTTCTGTGTGAGGAATGTTTCCTGAAAGTTCGGCCGTACCTTTTTGTAACACCCTGTATATGGGGGCAGCGAGACGTAACACTGAGCGTGTGGTATAAATTTTCCTCGGTGTTCATGCTGAGTCTCACTCTAGTAGAAAAACGACCCTATAAAAATTAGCATCATCCATATCATCTGAAGATGATTTTTTTCCTGTATACAGGGTGAAAAGTATTTAAACCGATAAAATTTTTGGAGGTTGTAGGGGACGTCAAAACAAATATTTTTCCCTAATGTCATTTTTTTCTATGAGGATTATTTGAACCGGTGTAGGCCGTATTACGCTCTTCAGTTGTTAGAGGGCGTATTGCGCTCTTCAGTTGTAGGCAACTGCTGTCCACCAGTGTATTAGTGCATTGTCTCTGTTTTCTAATGGAGCGATACACCTGGGGTGAATACAGTGATGTGGTTGGTGCGTACTACGTAGCGCACCACAACGGACGAGCTGCACAGCGGGTTTATCAACAACAATATCCTAATCGCCGTATCCCGCATCATACGACCTTTGCTGCTGTGTACCGGGTCATTTAGCAGTACCTGGACAGGGACGCCGTCGCACGGTAAGAACCCTGCAATTTGAGGAAGCTGTCTTGCAGCATGTGGAGCGGGATCCTTCAATCAGCACGCGTGCAATTGCACATAACATGGGACGAATCAGACGAATGTAAGAACAGTCCTTCGAGAGCAATTATTACTCCCATTTCACTTACAGCGTGTCCGCAACTTGGAACCAGCTGATTATCCCCCCAGAGCACAGTTTTCGCAGTGGTACCTGGAACAGTGTGAAATGCGTCCTGCATTTCCATCCTCTGTGTTGTTTACCTATGAAGCAACGTTCGGGCGTGATGGAGTCTTCAACATGTACAATTTGCATGTTTGGAGTGAGGATAACCCACATGCCACAGTTACTAGCGCTCATAAAGTGCGGTTCTTCGTTAATGTGTTGGTCGGTGTTGTTGGGGACTCTTTAATTGGGCCATATCAGCTACCTAGGCCATTAAATGGCAGGCACTATTACAATTTTCTCGCCAGAGCATTGCGAGAATTGCTGGAAGACGTCCCGCTCCCTACAAGACAACGCATGTGGTTCCAACATGACGGGGTGCCTGCACATTTCAGTCGTCGTGTGCGTCGATTCCTGGACGCACGGTTCACAGAAACGTGGACTGGCAGAGGTGGTCCTGTACCATGGCCTGCTCGATCCCCAGATATGTCCCCTCTGGACTTTTTTGTGTGGGGAGAGATGCGCAACCTTGTTTACGCAACTCCTGTTGCGTCAGAAGAGGATCGGGTTGCCCGGACAGTACCAGCAGCAGCAGGAACAATTGAGGATACTGCTGGGGTTTTTGCCGTGTCAGATAGAACGTGATCAGACTGTGTAACCTTCCTTTACGTGTCAGTGGAGGAATTTTTGAAAATCTACTGTTATTGAAATTGGGTAGTGTTAATGTGTTGTCTCTTGGTCATAAAAAATGGAAAAGTGTTTGTTGGTTTCATTAATTTGCTGCCAGAGAAATCTTCCTCTACCTGTTTAAATACTCCTTTTAAAAAATGACATGAGGGAAAAATATTTGTTTTGATGTCCCCTACAACCTCCCAGAGTTTGTCGGTTTAAATACTTTTCACCCTGTAGATGTGTGCCTCTTATACAATGGCATCGTGATTTACGTTAGGTGCCCGCATCTCGTGGTCGTGCGGTAGCGTTCTCGCTTCCCACGCCCGGGTTCCCGGGTTCGATTCCCGGCGGGTTCAGGGATTTTCTCTGCCTCGTGATGGCTGGGTGTTGTGTGCTGTCCTTAGGTTAGTTAGGTTTAAGTAGTTCTAAGTTCTAGGGGACTGATGACCATAGATGTTAAGTCCCATAGTGCTCAGAGCCATTTGAACCATTTACGTTAGGTGAAGTGACGTAAGTCACGTCTCCCAGGCAGCGGGATTCGCATTAGCAAATGCAGAAAATTAGCAATGGAGGAAATACAGCTCCTCCTCCTCCCACCTTCCCCCCTCCACTCCACCACAGTTAAATATCAGACCGGGTGGGAGTGATGAAGTGGAACGTGAGCGGGTTCTGCTCAGGGAACGACAGCTCACATTTCGTATCGAGTTAATTTATGCTCCCTGTGAGAGTTGTGTCTGCTCTACGTCACATGTGGACCTACCGCACAGTGCACATGGAACTACTGACGCCGTAGAGGGAGGCCACTACGGTAGACCTATTCCCCGCGTGGTGTAATCATACTCGCATAGGTCAGGAGGTCAGAAGTCAAACACTCTGGGCGTGGTAGCAGTGCCAAGGTGAGTGGATGCCTGACAGTCGTCCGACGTGTTGTAATGAAAACGTCATTGTTGAAACATTCATTTACTGTTTATCAACTACAGTAATCGTGATCTTACTCGGAGAAGTCAACGCCCTCAGGAGACGTAAGCTGTATACGGCCTGAAAGGAGGTGCCACCGTCAGCGGGCGGCCTGACAGCTGACAGCATCTTGCAGGTGATGGCAGCGCTTCTGTAGGGACGCTGATTGCGGCAGCGGGCAGCGGGCAGCGGGCAGCTGGCAGCGGGCAGCGATTCTCTATGCACATTAAAGGCTGCCTGGCACCACAGAACGGAACGCGCAGAGGCGCGCGTAATCATCTCGTGGACACAGCGTGGATGAGACGGCACGCGGAGCAGCGATGTCTGCCCACATCTGCACAGGCAGGCAGCAAGAACTTTCCCCGAATTGGTGATGGGTGAACGACTGCACAGCCCCAGGTTTGAACGGTTGACCTCCAGGATAGGAGGCCGGCAGTGGATCCAGTAGGCCCACAGGTAGCCCACTAAGTCCACATCATTGGACTCAGTGAGAACATGGGGTCGCAGCTACACTATGTGATCAAAAGTATCCGGACACCTGGCTGGAAATGACACAAGTTCGTGCCGCCCTCCATCGGTAATGCTGGAATTCTATATGGTGTAGGCCCTCCCTTAGCCTTGATGACAGCTTACACTCTCGCAGACATACGTTCAATCAGGTGCTGGAAGGTTTCTTGGGGAACGGCAGCCCACTCTTCACGGAGTCCTGCACTGAGGAGATGTATCGATGTCGGCCGGTAAATCCTAGCGCGAAGTCGGCATTCCAAAACATCCCAAAGGTGGTCTAAAGGATTCAGGTCAGGACTATGTGCAGGCCAGTCCATTATAGGGATGTTATTGTCTTGTAACCACTCCGCCACAGGCCGTGCATTATGAACAGGTGCTCGATCGTGTTGAAAGATGCAATCGCCATCCCCGAATTCCTCTTCAACAGTGGGAAGCAATAAGGTGCTTGAAACATCAATGTGTTCCTCTGCTGTGATAGCCCCACGCAAAACAACAAGGGGTGCAAGCCCCCTCCATGAAAAACACGACCACATCATAACACCACCGCCTCCGAATTTTGCTGTTGGCACTACACACACTAGCAGATGACCTTCATCGGGCATTTGCCATACCCACACAGTGTCATCGGATAGCCACATTGTGTAACGTGATTCGTCACTCCACTCAACATTTTTCCATAGTTCAATCGTCCAATGCTTACGCTCCGTAAATCAAGCGAGGCGTCGTTTGGCATTTACCGGCGTGATATTGGGCTTACGAGCAACCGCTCGGCCATGAAATCCATGTCTTCTCACCTCCCGCCAAACTGTCATAGTACTTGTAGTGGATCCCGATGCAGTCTGGAATTCCTGTGTGATGGTCTGGATAGATGTCTGCCTATTACACATTACAACCCTCTTCAACTGTCGGCGGTCTCTGTCAGTCAACAGACGAGGTAGGCCTGTACGCGTTTTTACTGTACGTGTCCCTTCACGTTTCCACTTCACTATCACATCGGTAACAGTGGACCTAGGGATGTTTAGGAGTGTGGAAATCTCGCGTACAGACGTATGACACATGTGACGCCCAATCACGTGACCACGTTCGATGTCCGTGAGTTCTGCGGAGCGCCCAATTCTGCTCTCTCACGATGTCTAATGACTACTGAGGTTGCTGATACGGAGTACATGCCAGTAGGTGATAGGAAAATGCACCGAATATGAAAAACGTATGTTTCTCGGGGTGTCCGGTTACTTTTGATCACATAGTGTAGCAGCGGCAGATTCTGGAGTTGCGGACTCGTTCATCTAGATGGCTACTCGGCAACTCGCACTTAAGTTCCTGGCAGAGGGTTCATCGAATTACCGTCTCAATGATTCTCTGTTATTCCCCTCCTGAACAGCGCGCGGAAAAAAACGAACACCTATGTCTTTCGATTCCCGGCTGGGTCAGGGATTTTCTCTGCCTCGTGATGATTGGGTGTTGTGTGCTGTCCTTAGGTTGGTTAGGTTTAAGTAGTTCTAAGTTCTAAGGGACTGATGACCATAGATGTTAAGTCCCATAGTGCTCAGAGCCATTTGAACCATTTTGAACTATGTCTTTCCGTGCGAGCTCAGATTTCTCTTATTTTATTGTGATGATTTTTTTCTCCCTATGAAGGTCGGCGTCAAAAAAATACTTTCGCAGTTGGAGGACAAAGTTGGTGATGGAAATATCACCAGAATATCCCGCGGCAACGAGAAACGCCTTTGTTTTAATGGTCCCCAACCCAAGTCCTCTGTCACGTCCTTGACACTCTCTCCCCTACTCATCGATAATCAAAATTTTGATGGCCTTCTTTGAACTTTTTTAGTGTACTCCGTTAATGCCATCTGCTAAGGATCCCACACCGCGCAGCAGCACTCTAAATGATTGAGTACTTGGTTGGCTGATTTGGGGGAGGGGACCAAACAGAGAGGTCATCTGTCCCATCTAATTGTTAAAGGATGGGGAAGGATATCGGCCGTGCCCTTTCAGAGGAACAATCCCAGAATTTGCCTGAAGAGATTTATGGAAATCATGGCAAACCTAAATCAGGATGACCGGACACAGGTGTGAACCGTCGTTCTCCTGAATGCGCCACCTCCCTCGGTACTTCAAAAGAGGATGGACAAGCGTAGTGCAGACAGTCTGTTTGGTAGATCTGTTGCATCTTGCAAGTGTTCTGCCAAAAAAAAAGGCAGCCTTTGGATCACATTCCCCACAAAATTTTCTGTGTACTCTTTCCAATTTAAGTTGTTTGTAATTGTAATTCCTAAGTATTTAGTTGAATTTATGGTGTTTAAATCTGGTGAATTTATTATGTAATGGAAGTTTAACAACTTACTTTTAGCACTCATATGGATGGCCTCACATTTTTCGTTGTTTAGGGTCAATTGCCACTTTTCGGACTATATATGGTCCGAAAAGTGGCAATATATATAATCTAAATCGTTTTGCAATTTTTTTGATATCCTGATGCCTTTACTAGACGATAAACGACACCATCATCTGCAAACAACCTAAGACAGCTGCTCGGATTGTCTCCTAAATCATTTATATAGATAAGGAACAGCAGAGGGTATGTAACACTACCTTGAGGAACACCAGAAATCACTTCTCTTTTAGTCAATGACTTTCCGTCAATTACGAACTGCGACCCCTCTTACAGAAAATCACGAATTCAATCCCATAACTGAGACGATATTTCCTAAGCGCGCAATTTGACTACAAGTCACATGTGAGGTATCATGTCAAAGGCCTTCTGGAAATCTAGGAATACGGAATCGATTTGAAAACTCTTGTTGACAGTATTCAACACTTAGTGTGAGTAAAGAGCTAGTTGCGTTTCAAAAGAACGATGTTTTCTAAATCCGTGTTGAGTGTGTGTTAATAGACCGTTGTCTTCTAGGTAATTCATAATGTTCGAACACAATACATGTACTAAAGTTCTGCTGCACATCGACGTTAATGATATGGGCCTGTTATTTAGTAGACTACTCCTATTGCTTTTCTTGTTGGTGTGACACTTGCAATTTTCCAGTATTTGGGTACGGATCTTTCGTCGGGCGAGCGGTTTCATATGATTGTTAAGTATGGCGCTATTGCATCAGCATCCATGTAGGATCGTTGACTCCTAGACCGTCATGGACCTTCATCTACATATACAGTCTGAAAATGCGGACTGGTTGATCCATGTAGGCTCGTCGACTCCGGAGCCCTTGTACTTCGCCCGTCCTTGGTTTGCTAAATCAACGGTTTCTGTCACATAAGCAATAAGAGGGCCATTACTCGGATGTGAAGCAATGAGGTCACTGACGCCGCAGCGGCTCTGATTTTCCACTGCGTCGATGATATCACAAATCTGATCCCTCTGCCATGTGCTAAAAGCTTGACTCATTGGGGACAGTACTTTTGATACCAGCAGGTAGCTCCCGATGTAAATTCGCCTGACCATCTCGAACTAACCCGCATCTGCTACCTCTTGCGCTAGCCGTGGAAGATGTCTCGAATTTATTCAGCCGTCCCCAGTAATTTTTTTGCGGCGCATAGCTTGTTGCACACAGTAGGTATCCTCAGACACTGAACGCAGCATTTCCTTAATTCCCGGCATTCGATGGAACAGTGTGCACCATCCCGTATTTCCCTAGCAAACGACCTGTGGTGCCGATACTGCCATAGAATGAAAAGAGTTACAAATGTCGATCTTTTTCTGTTGTCTGAATGAGTTTGCAATATCTTTTACGCGTGAACGTAGTTTACTCTGACGCCGTTTATATCACTTGTTCTTGAACAAAGCCTTTAAAAATTTTAATTCGGATTACAGGTTGTCGTGAACTGAAATGGTTCGAACTGTTTATATTAATTAACATTGCTCTGTGCTAGGTGCTGGAAAGTGCGTACATTTAGGTGGAGTTCTTCATGCGTCGACAACCTGCTTACGTCGTGCTCGATTTCCATTCAACGCTTTTCTCCAGAGACCACAACTTGCTTTCCTTTGCAGCTGCGTCGTAAGCCGCAGTTTTCTTGGACATTTGTCAATCACGGTTAGATTTCGGCAGCGCGGATTATGGATCGTCCGTATTTCCTACATCAAGATGTTAGCGCTATCCACAATGAGGGAACTCGGATACAAACTTTAGGCTTTTGGACCAGTCATTCCAGAGTCCGAGCACAAAGGCTAGTAAACCACGACTCCGGATTCCGCAACGCCTCCTACTAGTGCGACAGCTCCTGAAAATCTCAGCGTTTCCTCAGTCATTGGCATTTAGAAAGTCGGTCCACCCCAGCTTTGAGCGGTTGTTCCGGAATCAGCCCCATGCGACCAAGCCATTTCGATACGTGCTACCGACTATCTCACGGATCTAGATGTATCAGACCTCCGAATGCGCATTCAGGTATGGAACAAATTGCCGCTTTGGCGTCTTGAGAGACGAAAAGTAATTTTAAGCCTGACGCAATATTAGAAACCCTGAGCTCCATATTATGTTGTTACAACTCTGTTTTCTTCAATTGTAAGTACGTGCCACAGTTTTTTCATTGTTCGCATGGATGGATCCCAGGAAATAATGTCCTAGGATATTCCAAGCATGCCTTTTCGGGGTGACATGACTTTATGACGATACTGGAATGGTTTCAGATGCGCCACAGTACAAGGTTTCCCCTGTGTTCTGATGTTGCGACTCGCTCAGTGAGCTACAAGCGGTCCACCAAAATTACCCGGTAGACAAGGTGATTCAGCTCATCCATGACACCTTGCAGTGGCTCCAACACCAAGGCAGGACGTGGTCTTTTACCTAAGTACCTAGACACATCGGGGTGCAGGGAAACGACACAGCCGACAAAGCGGCCATAGAAGCATGTCGGGATGGTGGTGTACATCAGTGTTCCGTTCCCTTGTACGTCGCCGTCTCATTGTATGACAGAGGAATCATGGATCAGTGGGAAACTGAACGGTTGGAAATGGCAGACAACAGACTGCGATCACGCAGATCTACCACACAGGCATGTCAGGCTTCATGCCAACGGCATCGATGGAAGGAAGTGCTGCTCACCAGGCTGCTCGTAGAGCACAGACCTTTAACACATGGTTTCCTGCTCCGGCAGGAGGATCAACCACACTGTGAAATTTGTGGTGTGCCACTTACGATTCAGCATATTTTGGCTACATGTGCCTTATATACTGACATGTGGGCAGCCCTCTGTTATGCTGGAAATGTGCCTACCATCCTCGCCAACACAGACACCATTGTCACGGATTTTGCAATTTCTTAATCTGTGGGGCCTTATCCCTAAACTGCTGGTGAGGGGAGATAGACTTTTAATGGATTACAAACAACTCCGTTTGTCGGAACAGCCTTCCCCCCCCCCCTTTAAAATCTTCTACGAGTAAGTTAACAATGGTCAGTGATAGTGAAGACCTCATTGGCGTGCCCCATCGGTCGTTCAGGAGACACAGTGGGACGGCGTCTGGTCCGGTCAGCCTTACTGGGATTTACTAGAATGAATTGCAATAGCATCTGGAAGTGATGCGTCCAAATAAGCCATGCGATGCATCTAAGACTGCTTCAGATTACTGCTCCAGAACAACGTACAGCGAAATTGTGCAAGAGTCTCTGCATGTGGGTATGATACTTTCATTTATATCATATAGACTGTCTAATGTGTAAGCAAAACTTATTGCATGTGGGATCATTGTTTCAATGCTTTCCTTTCACTAATGCAAATAATTCAGCGATTTACTAAGAGTCATTTCAGTACAGCGGTAGACAAGCAGCAGACTAAGCCCTGTGACACGTATTTCGGACGAGCAGGCATCACATCGTCTGCCACACTCCTTCTGTGCCTATAGTTACAGCCACACAATGCAGACCACTGTGAAGTGAGTGGTACAGGGTTCATCCCACTCCACAACATATTTATTCTTGCCGCTCTGCTCTCTTACAGAGCGCAGGAAGGATAGCTGCATAAAATGACTATGTGCGCACAGTAATTAATCAAATCTTGTCTTCGTGGTGCCTGCTGAAGCGGTACATAAATAGTTGTAGCACTTCAATTCCTAGATTCTTCACTTAATACTGAGTCTTGAAACTTGATAAGTAGATCTTCGCGGTATATCTGGCAATTATACTGGGTGGGACTGATGATCTCGCTGTTTGGTCCCATAACTCTTCTCAATTAATCAATCATTCAATCTAAACCAAAATCGAAACGACCACTACTGGCTATATGTATATGTTTGCTTGTGAAAAACAAAAAATAAATAAATAAAATATACTGGGTGTCTGCCAGTTCAAGTTTCTCAAAATTTCCGTGACACTCTCCTGTGCGTCAAAAAACTCTTCGACTGCCTTTTCATTTGATCGATATTCCCTGTTAGTCCTGTTTGATATGAGTCCCTCACACACTCGAATGGAACGTACGAGGGTTCTGCAAGCAGTCTCCTTTGTAGACTGAGTTATGCGTAAATACCAGTACAGTTATAATGATTTAGGCTTCCTGTGGCTTTCCTAAATCATTTCAGATCTGATCATGTACAGTAATGCTTTCGACGTGAGTTACTTTTTTTTTCAAATACGGCTTTATTATTGTACTATTTGTGAGTCCGGCATTGCCTGGGCTTGTATATATTCCAGTTCTATTACTCCGTATCCTTACCCTACTTTTCTCTGTCGATCTGCTAGCCTCCCAATCTGTCCATTAGCTCCTCACCGTTCTGTCCATCTGATCCTCACCATTCTGTTCATCTGCTCCTTTCCCTCTGTCCACCTCGTCCTTCCCCTTCTTTTTATCCATGAACTTCTCCTCCCTCTCTCTGTCGATATTCTCTCCCCCTCTCTCAATCGATATCTTTCTCCCCCTCTCTCTACCCATATCTTTCTCCCCCTCTCTCTACCCATTTCCTTATCCATCCCTCTCTGTCCATTTCCTCCTCCTCCTCCTCCTCCTCCTCCTCCTCCTCCTCCTCCTCTTCTCCTTCTCTGTCCATTTTCCTCTCCCTGTCCTCTGTCCATATCCCCCTCCCCTCTGTGTCCATCTCGTTCTTCCACCTCTCTGTCCGTCCGTCCGTCCGTCCGTCCCTTCCTCCCACCTTCCATCTCCTAGTAATCATCCCCCGCCCCGCTGGTTCTAACCCACACAGTATGTTTCTCCAGATAGTAAGTAATACATGCATCAAGTTTATTTAAATTGGATCTATGGATTTAGGAGGAGCTATTTACCAGCGGCTCTGCCCACATCTATAAGCCACATATATTTAACATATTTGTACACGTATTTCACCTGTATCTCTATCGAATTTCGCGTTTTGCGTTTCCATGCAGCACAGTGATTGACGTCTTAGTCCTGAACTGTATATCGTACAGTGATACAATTTTGCAGATACATCCAGTGGTATATGTGGACACTATGCAAAATCTTTTGCGCATAGATTTATAACTATAGAACTAATAAATTAAAGCGCTATGCATGATGCGCCAGTTTTTCACGCATCTCATTGTATATGACGTCATATCTCCTGAATTAAGTGTCGCAAAATGATATATTTTTGCAAATATGGCTAGTTTTTGATCGATGAGAGGATACGGACCAGAAAAGGTCTAATGAACTTATGTCCGGAAGTGGATGGCTTCCATGCTAGAGACCATTTATTCAATCATACTTTGTTACAGAGACTGCGGTCAAATACGCGGTGGACCATGCAGCCGCAGCTAAAGTATGCATGGTTTCTTCCTAGAGGGTGGTACTGTTCCCCATACGTCATGCCCTAGCGCCCTCTCCTGCCATAGTAATTGGTAATGTTTCTTACTCACCTTGTAGTGGATGTGATACAGTGTTGTACACAATGGTTGTGTATTCGAATCGAGAGCTGACATGGTGTTTACTTAGAGAAAGGCAAATGGCAACGGGCGGCGGACAGAAAGCTGGTATCAAGAGACCTATTCCCGCTGACAACAAGAACAGCATTCAATGTTCAACAGTGTTTCGCCATTTGTCTGACACATGTTCGTTTCAGTAAGCAGTAAATCATGAAGGACGTACCCGAAACGTTCGGACACCAGACTTGGAGGAAAATGTGATCAACGTTGGAAAGCGACGGTCGTGTCAGTAGCAGGCAGTTGGCCGCCAGTACAGGATAAGCTAGACAACCGTGCGGAACTTTCTCCATGACAATTGTTACTACCCATATCACTTACAGCGTGTACAAGTTTGACCAGCGACAGAATGTCTACATCGGGAGCAATTCTGTCACTCGTTTCTTCACCAGGCGACCACGATTCCGGGATTTGTGTCCTCCATCCTGTTCACAGATAAGACAACTTTTACGCGGAGCGGTGTCTTCAACTTTCATAACAGTCATCTGTGGGATAGTACGCAGAACCCACATGATATGGTGACAGTGAATAATCAGTATCGGTGCATCCCGAATGTGTGAGCCGGGATAACTGGTGACCGTATCTTGGTGCCAGCCTTCCTTCCACGTCGCCTAACAGGCCGGAACTATCGGCGTTTCTTGCGGGTGACTTTGCTTCCCCTGCTGGAAGAAGTGCCGTTGATGATTCGAAGGGTAATGTGGCTGCTACATGATGGTGCTCCAGCCCACTTCGCCGTTAACGTCCGGACGCATCTCAATCGTGTCTTCCCTGGCCGATAGATTTGACGAGGGGGTGCTGTTGCATGGACCGTTAACCAAATCTCAACCCGTGCCATCTCTGGTTATGGGGCCATCCCAAAATTATCGTGTATACAGAGCCCACTCCAGTCATGGAGACACTGGAGCAGCATATTCATGCTGTCTTTGACACTGTTCGGATGCAGACTGGCCTATGTAAACATGCTAGACAGAACATTCTACGGCGCGTACGCGCAATCGTTCAGGTACGTCAAAACCACTTTCAACATATAGTGCAACTGTGGCTGCATGGTAAAGTGCATATTAGATGGCAGTTTCTGTAACAATGTATGATTGAACAAATGGTCTCTTCCATCGAAACAATGCATTTCCGGACATAAGCTCATTAGACCTTCTTTGTTCCGTATTCTCTCATCGCTCCATCCCTAGAGTTTATACACGGTGGAAAAAAATCACTTTGTATGTGAAACTCTCTGCAGAACGTGTGGCGTATATACACGGTGAGGCAAATAAAAGTGACATGGAGAACAGAGTTCCACGGTACAAAGGAACATAGTAGAAGGAAGTAAATCCAATAATAATCTGACCGCCTAGCAGATGTTGGAAGTGACCACCGCCCATCTCTTGGCACTTTTGAGCCCTGGTCAGCAAGTTGCTGAAGGCGGATCGAAGCTGAACTGCTGGAATCACTGCAATCTCATCAGAAATGTTCTGCTACAGTTCTTGAAGACTACGAGGGCTGTTGCTATTCATGTTAGGCTTGAGGGCTCCCCACACAAAGTAATCGCACACTGACAGGTTAGTTGACCCGGTTGGCCAGTTAGGGCTGCGACTGGTCTGACCTCTGCTAACAACACTGTCAGGCGTGAAGATGTGTAAATGCGCTTCAAGGTTCGGCCGGCTGTCTGGGCAGTTGCTCCATCCTTTAGGAAGTAACTGTAGGTCTTTCCCTATTCCACTGCCACAAATCGCATCCACTCGTCTGGGACACTTTTATTTGCGCCACTCTGTATTTATTAGTAGAGAAATAATAATTCTAAAAGTTACACCTGATGGGCAGTTTTGCAGCACGAACAGTGAAAAGGTAGTAAGCGATAATTTTTTTTTCCTTTCATCATTTTGTGGGAGGTGTGAGCGATAAAAATGTCGTCAAGGCCTGAAATTGTGTAATGTTTTCTGCAAGTCACTAAGCGCTCCCATTCACAAATACTGGATGAATGTAATCCGGCCATTTCCGTATCGTGGGCTACGGTAGTTTTTTCACCTTCTCCCACGCTACATTGAAAGGTAGGAGGTTCTTACTCACACATTGGTTCCTTCCATACAGTAAGTGATACTTGTACCAAGTTTGGTTCAAATAGATCCAGTGCTTTAGGAGGAGATGTGGAACATACATACATACACTTTTGTAACATATACGGAACTGAACTGCTCGCTTTCTCATTCCATAAATTTAGTTTGTCGAGTGACAAGTTATAATGTGGAATGACAGGTTAGCAGAATCAACTAACCCATATTTTAATTGGTTCTGAAGACACGCCGTTTGAGTAACAACCCAGATTCATTTCCAAAAAATGTTAATGGGCTGAATTAACTCACTTTTGCTAGCTGTCATTATGGTGCAATGTTCAAAAATATCTGAACAATTTTAAATCTGCACTATCTTCATAAATATTTGAACGCTTGCTTGGAAATTAATTGTCGCAGTGCTATTTTCTCATCTGAACTGCTGCAAAACATGTGTGGCTGAGAAACAACGACCTAAGCAAGTACTTGACATTCCATTTTTTGGCATAAATCGGGTGACGTAACAAAACGAACCTGACCAAGACTTTAACTGCACAAACAGTGTTGACTAAAATAGTATGGTAAGCAGGCAAGCACACAGAGATGTAGAATTATTGTCAGGTACTGGAAGCATGCAATTAATTTCATTTTTGAGCCCATACTTGATGTAAGTCTCAATGGAATCTCAGGTTAAGCATTTCGACATCTGAATTGTCCTACAAAGCACTCGATGCTTGTCAAGTGTCACATTGTCAGATCGTTGCCTAAAATATCTGAGAAATATGCAAACTTCATTAACAACGTAATATTTATGTCAGTTACTTTCTCATCTTTTCAAAAAATACGTCAGGAAAACACACACACACAATGTTTATATCAAGTGTTACAGTAGTATCTCCACATGCCACATACCTATCAAAATATGTAAAGAGTGCTGCAATTTCGAACTGAGGCTATGCTATTTGTTGTTCGTAGAACTAATTGTTATCATCTGATATTTTAGAAGTTTTCAGTAATGTGCGACCTCACCAAGCATAATTTTAGAGGGCAGGTAGATAATGCAGCATGTTCAACATAAGAAAAATATAACCGATTTCATTGGCAGGCTAATATTTCTTTCCATTCCAGTAAATTTAGGTTTCTTCGAGGTTATGTACAAAAACAATCTTTCAAGGAGGGCCGCAACGGGTTACCGATCGGAACTATGTTGTGAGGGCTCGCTAAAATATATACAGACTGTATTACCATAATCAAGTACTAAATAATACCAAAAATCAAATCTTAATGCTCCAAAATACGCGATGAAAAACTCACAACATTATAAAACAAACAAACCGTTAAAGCAACATTTTTGGATGGGATGAAGGTGTTTCGGCGAGATATTTGTTGCAATGTGTCACTGAACAGTACATTTCATAACTCACAAGGACACCTTCATAATCCACGTAATATGAAATATTTATACACAGGAAGTCCAAATAAAGTGTTGGAACAAGACAGAGTCGAAACATGGTCAAAGACAATGTGGAGCAAGACAGAAGTGTGACATCTCTAAAATACAATCTTTTCACCAAAATTAAATTATATAGCATAAGAAGTAAATATTCTGAGTACATCACACACACACACACACACACACACACACACACACACACACACACACACACACACACACACACACACACACACACAAATTGTTCATCGTAATAAGCAGGTACAATTACAGATCTGTGCACCAAAATAAAATTGTATTATATCTCGAAATTTGTAAGATTTCATGTAAAACACTCACTGTGTCATACATATTTTTATTTTTAAAGGGGATCACTTACGACTATTTCCATGGGTTCGCCCCTAAAATTCCTTTTAAAGCACAGTTTCGTATATAATTTATATTCAAAACCTTACACCTGTGTCACAGAACAAATCCTACATCCAGAATACTTTACACAAGTTTAAGGGAAGAAATGCTTCCGATAATTATTACAATATTTAAAGAACATTAAAATACAAACAGGCTGAAATGAACAAACAGTACATGAGACTGTGTTAATCAATTCAACTGTAAAAAGCTAAGGAGCATATTATTAGCAAGATGAGAAATATGCAAAAGTGGATTGCCAAAATGAGCACTTCTCGATTGGGAGTAAATCAAAACAATCAGAATGGTTGAAAGAGAGCACAATAACATGAGCCATAAACGAATAAGAGCTAAGAGAATAACAAAATGAGAGCTGGCCGAACTCTGTCGGTACTTATATACGGTTGCGCTCGTGGCGGCACCTCGCGGCCCGCACGCAACACGCGCGCCTGCGATCGTAATGCACTCTCAGCGCTCGCGGCGGCGTCTAGCGGCCCGTACGCAAGTTGTGCGATTGCTGTCGCAGGTCGACTCTTAATCTATGATGTTACAACTGTCATAACCTAATTCATCTGTAAGATTTATTTAACAAAATAGTCCTGTCTCGCACAACTCATAAACTTACAGGTTAAATGGTACTTGTTGACAGTTTAAGTTTGATATTCATACCACACGTTTCAGGCACAATGGAGCTTCAAATTAAATATATATTAAATTGCCTATATTACTTATTAAAGTACACACAGCTAGCGAATCAGCACTACTGAAATAAATTAAAGGTTAGTCAGCGAGCGTAACTCGATCTTTGTACTATGCATCAAGGAAAGCTAAATATGTAAAAATTTGTTCTATAAAATTACATAACACACATGAGCACTATGGTTGATATAACTTAGCGTACTGTGCAGCAAAACTGTGACAAATTTTGCCATGAATCATCATGTTGTAACAAACTGGGGCAATGAAGGTCAAATTATCCCCCCCCCCCCCAATTCATCGCTGTTGTTTTTGTAATAAATTGAAGCAATGATGGATGATAGACAAGGTGATACTTTACCCTCAGAAGGAATACCCATATTCGTGGGTACCAGCAGCCGTGAACTGGTTAGAAGATATTCTTGTCAACCAGGTCAGAGGCCTTTTATTTACTGCTCGGACACAGACATCAGTAACAGAAAGATTTATCGAGATCGGTTGGAAGTCTGCTTACGTGGCCACGTACTTAGCTGTCCACCAGTCTGTGATTTCCATAAAAAATACGCCATATCTGTTGTTGCGACAGTCAAATTTACTTAAGGTAGAGTGATGGTCCGGACTGTTTTCCCTGGATTCGGTATAGTGTCACTGTCAGTCATTGTTTACGTAGACATTGTCTACAATAACTTGCGTTCGATAAACTGGCGACGTTGTGGAACCGATTCTGTTCTATAGCAGCGTGATAGAGCGTCTGATCACAGAGTAAGGACTGTGTATTGTGGTTCGAACACAAAAATCAGGCGGATGTGCCAGGAGACCTATTCACATAATGCATCTGATCGCCACTGAACATCCGTGTTACATAGAGCACTGGTTAATCGATTCGCCCAAAAATCCGGAAACAGCTACAGCACACAAGAGGAGGTGTGGAAACAGATCCTACCATCATTGTATCAGAACTTCGTGGGATACGTTACCGAAGACTACATGACGGCACATGTTATTGGTCAAATGTTTGGCGTCTTTCGAGTGAACAGCGATTGACGCCTGGAGACATTTTTCCACATGGTGTACACTGATACAAATTGTTCTAATCCTATATAAGCAGAGATTAAACTTACAACGTACTTCATTATTCGTGACTTGCAACTTAGAACGAAAAAATGGTTGCTGAGTGTAACGTCCTATCGACAATAACGTCACTAGAGACGGAGCATAAGGTTACGTAGAACAAGGATGGAAATCGTCCGTGACCTTCTCAAAGGATCATTGCAGACATTTTCTTTAAGTTACTTAAGAAACACCTACATGTAGGTAACCTGACGAGTATCTGAAACTGGCCCCTACAAAATTAAGCCCAGTGCCTTAAGAATTACACTATTTAAATGAGGAACTAAGTCCTACCCGAGGTATTGTTAGCGGTTTTATTTGAACCATTTTATTAATACATTCTTACACGGATAATGTTTATAGCAACAAATTATCGGTTCTTGTCGCATTATGTCTACTGTGTTTCAAAATTTCGTTAATAGTACCAAGTAAATAAAACAATTGAGGGTTGAGTCCTTTCAAATCATATTAGAAACAAAGACCAATACTTCTGCATCTGTGGGCGCCATTTATTGCGTGAAGCGACAAGATAACTCTGACCGTTGTGAAATCCTCTTTCACTCCAGCCGGGGTCCAGAACGTCTGCAACAGTATTGATACCGTCGCCTATATCACAGTTCTAGGCACGCTGCTGGATCATTCCTGTATCCGCGATCTTGGCCAAACAGAACCCTACCTCAGCCTTCATGCAGACTAAATCTGCTCTCACCCATTCACATCTGGCGACTCTCCAACATTTCGCACGTTACGTAAGAGATACAGCGGGTCCTTCTGCGTTTACAGCTAGCAACAGTGACTTGGCTACAGTAGTATTTTATGAACACACGCCAAAATTGTGTAATTCTTATTTCTGATGCCATCTGTCTAAGCAGACGCCGGGTCAACTGCTGTAAGTCTCTCCAAAAATGAACAAGCACAATCCGACAGGAATATTTTGTGGGATTCTCGAATCTTCCACGTATCACTCCGGTAGATTCCCGTACATGACAGCCCACATTTTAGTACTTTTAGTCACTAGCACTGCGAAGGGCAAGTTATGTCTGTTTAAAAACATAGGTACTAATACATTTCTGTCATCAGTAATACGCTTGTGAAACGTACAGGACTTAATAATTCCCTTGAATCAAGGGTTTTAAAGGCAGACCTCTCCACAGCCTCCTGTTTAGTTAACGTTGATGACAAATAGATAATAAAATGAATTGTTTCCAGCAAGGGAGCTGGCTGGTTTCCCGTAGCTACGGTAATCAATCACACCTTTCTTCCACTATCATTATAACATATAACATACATATTGTTAAAGTACACGATTACGGCATACAGTTCCATAGTCCACGTAACCCGTGCCACAGTCCTTTCATACCAACAGCTGTTACGAATTCTTCCACGTGAGACATAAGGAATTTTAAGTTCCAAATGAGGATTAATTTTAGTGTTGGGAGACGTATGGAGTGATTCTAGTCGTCCTAACACTTTGACATTTTCGAAGCCTGGAGGCTAAACTCGATTTCTTCCTTTGTAACGTAAATACTAGGAAAAACTTCATGTTTCAACGTAGCCGCCGAAACTTAAGAAACTTTACTGCGATTCACTTTTTTCTCGAGTCATCAGTGTTCTGACTGGTTTGATGCGGCCCGCCACAAATTCCTTTCCTGTCCCAACTTCTTCATCTCAGAGTAGCACTTGCAACCTACATGTTCAATTATTTGTTGGATGTATTCCACTCTCTGTCTCCTTCTGCAGTTTTTACCTTCTACGACTCCCTCTAGTACAATGGAAATTATTCCGTGATGTCTTAACAGATGTCCTACCACCCTGTCCCTTCTTCTCGGTGTTTTTCACATATTCCTTTTCTCTCCGATTCCGTGCAGAACCTTCTCATTCCTTAGCTTATGATATAAAAAACACATAAAATATCATCCGAAATTGTGCTAAACGCATGCTCTGAAAATTATTTCGAGCAGTTAATCCACGAGCCCACGCGAATAGTAAACGTTTGTGAAAACACACTTCTTAGCAACAAATAATTCTGAGCTAATAACGAGCATCAAAACGTATGCAGGGATTAGTGAACACAGGATTGTCGTAGCTAGACTGAATATTGTAACCCCCAAATCCTCCAAAAATAAACGAAAAATCAACCTATTCAAAAAAGCAGATAAAAATTCACTTGACGCCTACCAAATTAAAAATATAAGTCTAGACTAGATGTGGCTTGAATTGAAAGAAATAGTATCGGCAGCAGTTGAGAGATTTATACCAAACAAATTAACAAACGACGAAGCTGATCCTCCTTGGTACACAAAACGGGTCAGACTACTGTAGCAGAAACAGCGAAAAAAGTATGCCAAATTTAAACGGACGGAAAATCTCCAAGGTTGGTGATCTTTTACATAAGCTCGAAATTTAGCGCGGACTTCAATGCAAGATGCTTATAATAGTTTCCACAACGAAACTTTGGCTACAAACCTGACAGAAAATCTATTCTGGTCGTATGTGAAGTATGCTGGCGGCAATACACAATCAGTGCCTTCTCTGCGCGATAGTAATGGAGATACTATCGAAGATAGTGCTGCCACCGCGCGGGGTAGCCGTGCGGTCTAAGACGCCTTGCGCGGCTGCCCCCGTCGGAGGTTCGAGTCCTCCCTTGGGCATGGGTGTGTGTGTTGTCGTTAGCGTAAGTTAGTCTAAGTTAGATTAAGTAGTGTGTAAGCCTAGTGACCGATGACCTTCGCAGTTTGGTCCCATAGAACTTACCACATATTAAAAAAACAGTGCTGCCAAAGCAGAGTTACTAAACACAGTCTTCCGAAACTCCTTCACCAGAGAAAACGAAGTAAATATTTCAGAATTCGAATCAAGAACAGCCGCCAACATCAGCAACGTGGAAGTAGATATTTTCGGAGTAGTGAAGCAACTTAAATCACTTAACAATAGGAAGTCTTTCGGTCCACATAGTATACCAGTTAGGTCCTTTTCAGAGGATGCTGAGACAATAGCTCCATACTGAACAATAATATACAACCGTTCGCTCGGCGAAAGATCCGTACCCAAAGACTGGAAAGTTGCACAGGTCACACCAGTATTCAAGAAAGGTGGTAGGAGTAATTCATTACATTACTGGTCTATATCATTAACGTAGATATGCAGCAGGATTTTGGAACATATATTGTGTTCGGACATTATGAATTACCTCGATGAAAACGATCCATTGATACACAGTCAACATGGGTTTAGGAAACATCGTTCTTCTGAAACACAACTAGCTCTTTGCTCGGACAATGTGTTGAGTGCCATTGACAACGGATTTCAAATTGATTCCGTATTTATGGATTTCCGGAAGGCTTCTCAGACAGTACCACACAAGCGGCTTGCAGTGAAATTGCGTGCTTCTGCAATATCGTCTCAGTTATATGACAGAATTCGTTATTTCCTGGCAGAGGTCATAGTTCAGTGTAATTGACGGAAAGTCATCGAATAAAAGAGAAGTGAAATTCTGGCGTTCCCCAAGGTAGTGTTATAGGCCGTTTGATGTTCCTTGTCCGCAGCTCGTGGTCGTGCGGTAGCGTTCTCGCTTCCCACGCCCGGGTTCCCGGGTTCGATTCCCGGCGGGGTCAGGGATTTTCTCTGCCTCGTGATGGCTGGGTGTTGTGTGCTGTCCTTGGGTTAGTTAGGTTTAAGTAGTTCTAAGTTCTAGGGGACTGATGACCATAGATGTTAAGTCCCATAGTGCTCAGAGCCATTTGATGTTCCTTATCAATATAAACGTTTTCGGAGACAAACTGAGTAGCGGTTTTAGGTTGTTTGTAGATGATGCTATCGTTTATTGACTTGTAAAGTCATCAGAAGATCAGAACAAACTGCAAAAAGATTAAGAAAAGATACTTGCATGGTGACTCTCAATAACGAGAAGTGTGAGGTCATCCACAGGGATGGTAAAAGGAATCCGTTCAAGTTCGGTTACACGATAAATCACGCAAATCTAAAGGCCATAAATTCAACTAAATACCTAGGAATTACAATTACGAACAACTTAAATTGTGGGTAATACACAGAAAATGTCGTGGGAAAGGCTAATCAAAGACCACGTTTTATTGGCAGGACAATCTACCTAGGAGACTGCCTACACTACGCTTGTCCGTCCTGTTTTACAATACTGCTGCGCGGTGTGAGATCCTTACCAGAGAGGATTGACGGAGTACATCGAAAAAGTTGAAAGAAGGGCAGCACTTTCGTATTACCGCGAAATAGGGGAGAGAGTGTCACTGAAATGATACAACATTTGAGGAAGATATCATTAAAACAAAGGCGTTTTTCGTTGCGGCGAAATCTTCTCACGAAATTTCAATCACCGAATTGTCTTCCGAATGCGGAAATATTTTGTTGACGCCGACCTACATTGGGAGAAAAGATCACCATAATAAAATAAGGTAAGTCAGAGCTTGCACGGAAAGATATAGGTGTTCGTTTTTTCCACGCTTTATACGGGATTGGAATGACATAGAATTGTGGAGGCTATTCGATGAATCCTCTCCCAGGCACTTAAATGTTATTTGCAGAGTATCCATGTATCGATATGGGAACATATTAGATATCTTGGCGACAAACAGAACTGATCTTTTTGAGGAAGTTAATCTAGCGAAAGGAATTTGCGACCATAATGTTGTGGCTTCTGTGTCAGTGGAAGTTACAAAAACACCAAAGAAACCGCGTAGAGTTTTCTTATTTGGGAAAGCAAATAAAAGTGTTATTAATGAATATCTTCATAGTCAGCTGCAAGCATTCACCGTGGGACACAGAGATATTGAGCATCTTTGGTCGGAATTTAAAGGTATTGTCCACCACGTGCTAGAGAAATATGTCCCTAGACAAATATAAGGGAGGGAAAGGATCCACCTTGTTTCAAGAAACATATTAGGAAGTTGCTGAGAATGAAGAGAATTTTGCACAGTCGTTTTAAACATAGTCACTGCCCCGCTGACAAACAGAAATTATGCGAAATGAAAGCAGCTGTCAAAAGGTCAATGAGACATTCTTTTAACGAATTTGAAAGCAATATTTTATCTGCAGATTCTAAAAATAACCCAAAAAAATTTGGTCGTACGTAAAATCTATGAACGCTACAAATAGTTCAATAACTTCTCTTGCTGAGAGTACGAGTAATGTAGCGGATGATGATAAACAGCCGGCCGCGGTGGTCTCGCGGTTCTAGGCGCACAGCCCGGAACCGTGCGACTGCTACGGTCGCAGGTTCGAATCCTGCCTCGGGCATGGATGTGTGTGATGTCGTTAGGTTAGTTAGGTTTAAGTAGTTCTAAGTTCTAGGGGACTGATGACCACAGCATTTGAGTCCCATAGTGCTCAGAGCCATTTGAACCATTTTTTTGATGATAAACAGAAGGCCGAAATTCTAAATATAGCCTTCAAAAACTCATTTAAGGTAGAGGACTGCAGCACCATTCTTCCTTTCAATTACCGGACAAACGCAATGATGGCTGACATAGTGTTTAGTGTGTCTGGGATTGTACGACAGTTAAGATCCTTAGACGCCAGGAAGGCATCTGGCCCAGACGATATCCCCGTAAGATTTTATGTTGACTATACTACAAATATAACACCATTCTTATCCATCATCTATCAGAGATCATTGGAATAGCGGGTAGTTCCACGGGACTGGAAGACGGCCCAGGTCATAGCAATTTCTAAAAAGGGTAGACAATTGGATGCACATAATCACCGGCCAATTTCACTGACATCCATTTGTTGTAGAATCATAGAACATATTTTGTGTTCAGACATAAGGACCTTTCTAGACTCTGAGAAGCTCATCTGCAAAAACCAGCACAGTTCTAGGAAACAGCGGTCATGCGAGACACAGCTGGCCCTTTTGTGCATGATATACAACAGGCTCTATATACCGGCTCCCAGGTTGATGCCATATTCCTTGACTTTCGGAAGGCGATCGCCTCAGTTCCGCACTGTCGCTTGCTCCTAAAAGCAAAACGTGCGCGCTTACGGTCTATCCGATGACATATGCGGTAGAATAGAAAATTTTCTAACAGACAGAGAGCAGTATGTCGTCTTGAATGGGGAGGCTTCAACAGAAACAAGCGTAACATCAGGTGTGCCCTAGGGCAGCGTAATAAGTCCGCTGCTTTTTACGATTTACGCAGACGATCTAGTTGATGTCATTGACAGCGGCATTAGACTGTTAGCAGATGATGCTGTAGTTTACAGGAAAGTAGTATCACACGAAAGTTGTGAACAAATCAATGAGGATTTGCAGGAAATAAATGTGTAGTGAAATGGCTGGCAGTTATCTCTCAATATTAGTAAGTGTAACCTACTGCGTATAACAAAGCGAAAATCCCCATTAATGTAAGAGTACAAAATAAATGCCTAGTCTTTCGAAGCGGTAACATCCGTCAAGTATCTGGGTGTGACTATTCGATATGATCTCAAATGGAACGATCAGATTACACAAGTGACGGGTAAGGCGAACCCTAGATTGCGGTTTATTGGTAGAATCCTGAAGCGATGCAGTCCTTCAACAAAGGAAATTGCTTACAATACTTTAGTTTGTCTAGTCTTAGAGTATTGTTCGTCTGTGTGGGACCCTTACCAGTTGTGTCTAATTCGAGGGATTGAGAAGGTTGTAACCTCCCCACAGAAATATTTTATAATGAAAATGGACCTTGCGTAAACTCCCCACAAAAATAATAAGTAAATGAATTTGTTAATATTGTAACCTCAGAACAAAATTGGCTCCCATTTATATTCTGTGTGCAGAAATGCATTCACATTTAATGTTCCCACAAAATTCTTTTCTCATTTAATGTTAGGTTCGAAACAGAAAAATTCCTAAACACCAAAATAATAAAAAAAAATAGTAACCTGGTAAATTTTATAAGGACAGCAGCGCTCCCCTTCGGCCCTGTATTCTGAATAAAAAAAGCAAAAATTCTTACCTGAATAAAAACTGCAAATATATCTGCTCTTATGTAGAAATTTTCGACACAGCTTCGTGCAATGCTGGCATATATATATATTTGCTTCCGGGAAGGAATGATCATGAATTGGAAATATTATTTAAATTGAAATGAATGCTTTTCTTTAAAAAAGTTACTTTATATTATAAAAATTATTATTGGGGCGTTTTTTTGAAAGAAATTAAAAGACAATTAATATACATTGCTAGATATGCGCAAGGCTGCTTCTTTACCTTCTACAATAATACTCATCTTCCAGAGTTCTGACCAGAGTCCCGAGCAGACCAGACACCCGACACGCGCCGGCTACCGCCGACTCACACAGACTACTCAAGACTACTCAAGACTACTGCTTACTAGCAGGGACAGAAGACTAAAGCCGACTGACGCCGACTCGCGACAAGCAACAACTCTGGTCAGAGACTCTGCCATGCCTCGCCCATCGCCGACGACGCATACGTCTTTCATAACCCTCCACTGCGAGGGGGGGGGGGGGGGGGGATTTGGCAGCGATGGTGAGTGAATTGGACTTGCCATGAGCAACAAATGTTTATTAATTAACTAAGTTTACAATCACAAAATATATACATATATATATGCAGAACATGAAATAAAATATAGTGCACATGCACTGAGTACAGAACATATCAGGCAATGACAAAATTTATACACAATGAGTACAAATCATATTAACAAATGGCAAAAGTGGACACGCACTGTAGTTCAGAACATATCAGCAAATCACAAAATGTATACGGAATGAGTACAAATCCTATTAACAAATGACATAAAGTGCACACGCACTGTAGTTCAGAACATATCAGCAAATCACAAAATGTATATGCAATGAATACAAATCATGTTAACAAAATGACAAAAGTGCACACGCACTGTAGTACAGAACATATCAGGAAATCACAAATGTATAGGCAATGAGTACAAATCATATTAACAAATGGCATAAAGTGCACACGCACTGTAGAAGTCATTAGCATTTTTACATAACGTATCATGGAGTGAAATAAAGTGCACACGCACTGTATAAGTCTTTAGCATATTTAGGACAACTGATCTTGTTAACAAATGAAATGAAGTGCACACGCACTGTATATGTCTTTATCATTTTACAAGAATTTAAACGCATTGTATAAGTGTTTACCATTTTACAAGAACTAGGAAAGGAATGGGAAGGATTGCATCATGGTTGTAGCACATTAGGTTGCACGCAGCTGCACTGAAAGTCCATATCTTTCTACAGAAGCACAACACCAAGTGAGACAATCTAAAGTTCTTTTCCTTGAAGTATAAATCAGTGTAGCCAAGACACTGAAATGTCGTAATAATATTCCATGTTATCATTTTGGTAGTACATTAGGTACACCAAACAGTGGGACCATAATAACATCTCCATCGCTCAAGGTGGTGGACAGCATGTCGTGTCAACACCACGTTCTTGTAAAGTACACCAACGTAGAATTAGTGCAAAAACCAAATATAGTGCTCCATGATCATGAGGATAGACAGGACAAACGGATATTGCAGTAATTTCTGGTAATTAGGTCAGAAGGTGAAGGACATTAAGTCACATACTAGTCTTCATTGAGAATTACACTAGTCTAACAACTGATTTGAGTAATTGGTGGCACCCATCGCCCAGTTACTGAACATTTCTGTACCATGTATGAAGTATTACAGAATAATGTTCATAAATTATCTGTTTACAGAGAACATTGGCACTCATTGGCCAGTTACAAACCATCAGAAGTCGTCATTCAAAACAGGAGCTAATGAATGGCATAGTATTAACCTAATTCACTTAGTTATAGTAATCATTGTCACTCATTGTCCAGTTACAAAACATATAGCAAGTATTGAATAGTACAGAACATTTTTCATCATTCAAGTGACATGCGACATATTTAAAATAATTATTGGCACTCATTGGCCAGTTACAAAACATGTAGCAAGTATTGAATATTACAGAACACTATTCATAGCTCATCTGATTGCAGTAATTATTGGCACTCATTGGCCAGTTACAAAGTATTCATATAGTTTTGTAAAACCTTATTCAGTATTATTCAGAAGTTATCATTCAAAATGAGAGTCAATTATTGGCATAGCATTTATAGAGTATAACAAAATATTATTTACAGAAATTATGGGCATAGTATTTATGCATTATTACAAAACATCATTCAGTATTGTTCAGAACTGATCATGCCAGTGACATAGGGCATATTGAAAATGTAACCTACTGTAACTATTATTCAAGGTCTGTGACTAGAAACATTACTCAGAATTACTCAGAACTCTCTTTTTTGTGCTAGCAATGCATTGCGTTGAGATCGATAATTAATTACTGGGGCATAACAATATTTGCTTTTGAGTTATTGTTGCAAATGAAGATGTGTAACGTCATTCGTCATGAGTTAGCTGTAGCAAGGTTATGAAACAAGTAGAGTATATGTGATCACATTCATAAATGACACAGGTTTAATGACCAACTGCTTATAGCACATTAATTTCATGAATAATATCTCCTGCAAAAAATACAAAATGGATTATTGAGCTGAAAGAAGAAACGCATATTATGCTGAAAAGTAGTGAACTTCGAATTGACAGGTAGTGAAATGTGTATAAAATATATATGTTCTCTAGCTGTCCTTTCCACAACCTTCAGTCATCATACCATGCGAAATAAGACATACTGTCAAAACGAACTGCAACAAATACTTAAATAACTACATAGCATTTCTTAACTAACAGTAAATATATAAACTTCATCATTATTTTCATCCGCGAAGAAAAACTTCATTATCCATATCATCATAACTCCATTATTATCATCACCTGAAAAGAAAAACATCATTATCCATATTAGAATATACTTCATCATTATTATCATCACCTGAAAAGAAAAACATCATTATCCATATTAGCATATTCTTCATCATTATTCATCATCATTCATTATGATCTGCAAAAAAGTCACTTCATTATTCATTATACAACTATTCCTTATTTCTAGCATATTTTATCACTAAAACTAAGATGTGTAGTTCTGTCAGACAGCCTGCATCAATCGCCTCGTATTCTGAAAGAAAAAATTAGTTAAGACTGCTATTCTACGATGTGTGTAGTATATTCTTGTTAATGCTTGTTAATTCTGATCCATTTACTCTTCATGACGAGGTATTGCATCTTCTTTCGTTCATTCCGAAGGTGAAATTCCCATTTCATTTAAATTTATTTCTTTACACGTTATTTCTTTCTGAAAATGAACAAAGATTGTCTTCCATTTAAATCATATACCCACTAAATAAAAACTGGTTTATAGTAACATAATTGAGCATACAGCATAGCATGACAGAAAACGTAATATGTCAAAAACATAGACAGTGTGCAGGTGCAAAATGTACACAGAGTATCACAGTGTAGCAGCAAAAAAAAAAAAAAAAAAGTAAAATAGTCACGATGTTGAGATATCATAAGGCAAAAATGTCAAAGTCAACTGGTGTTTGTTATATCTTAAATATTTAATAGAGCATACAAACAAAACAGGAAAACAATCATACATACATGAAAAATGGAAAATGTGCACGGTCTAATATATAACGACAAGAAAAGACTTTCTTTGTGTTCAGCTTGTATGTTGTGTAGTTAATAGAGGCGAGAATTGAAGACTTTAATGGAGAGAGAATTTAATAAAATTAATATGTCACTAGATAGAATTGTATAATTATTCATAAGATACGTAAGTTTATCTGGAAAAATGTGCACGGTCTGATGTGTAACGACAAGAAGAGCGACCTGCTAACCTTACCTTGCCGGGCACTTGCCAAAAAAAATACGATAATCATCAGTAAGTAGTCACATAAATATTATTGCATAAGTGGTCATAAAATGTGTAAGTTCATCTGGAAAAATATGCACGGTCTGATGTGTAACGACAAGAAAAGCAACCTGCTAACCTTACCTTGCCGGGCACTTGCCAAGAAAAAATACGACAATCATCAGTAAGTGTTCATGTGAATATAATTGCATAAGTGGTCATAAAAAAAATTAGGAAATGGCATTACAATGTGATAAATCATAAAGTATGTTCATTCAATAAAAGATTTGACGTTCGACACGTGGTGGTTCCCTTTGGTTTTTCTGGTTCTCAAAGTTTCGACGTGTACTACATTGGGGTGAGGAATGCTGCCAATTCGATATGGACCTGCGTATAGAAGCTCAAATTTACTGCATCTACTCTTTCCTCTGTTGGATAAATGGTGTGTACGTACTAATATCTTCTGTCCAATATGAAAGTCACGGCGTGTACAAACCTGTTTTTGCTGTCTTCTCCGACGCTCTGCGGCACGTTTGATGTTGTTCAGCGCAATGTCAATTATTTCATGGTGCCGTAGTCGACGAGATGTAGGAAAGGTTACTAATTCTTTAATTTTGTTAGGTGGTTCAACATTTTTCAGTATAACAGACGTAGATAGCATAGTAGATTCATTTGGTATGGAATTAATTACATCCTGGAATGAGAGTATGTGTGTGTCCCAATCAGTATGTCTTTTATGGCAGTATATTCTACACAGTTTACCTTCATTAATCGTTCACAAGGGTTCGAAGAAGCATGGTACCTGGATATATAGATCGGAGAAATGTTTCTAGCTCGTAACATACGTGTCCATATAGCAGATCGAAACTGTGATCCATTGTCGGAAATTACTTTCAACACATGCCCTACATGAAATAGAAAATGTTTTACAAATGCTTTCGAAACAGTTTTAGCAGTAGCTTTGCGTAACGGAGTGAAGGTAACAAATTTTGAAGTGACTTCAACAGCGACAAAGATGTAGCAAAAACCTCTATTAGTTCTGGGAATCGGACCAAAAATGTCTACAGCGGCCATATGTCTCAATTTAACAGGTACAATGGGATGTAATGGAGGAATATGTGAAGTTGTGTCTGATTTAGCTTTCTGGCAGATTTTACATGACGCTAAAACTCGTCGAATACATTTCTCCATGTTGGTAAAATAACAATTCTGTCTCAGTATAAGAAAACATTTTCTGGCTCCGTAATGTGCGGAACTTAAATGAGTATACCAGATTAATTTGTTAACAAGTTCGTCTGGAATGCATAATAACCAATTGTTGCTGTCAGGGTGAGAGCGGCGAAACAGAATATTATTGCGTACAGTGTAATGGTTTCTGATGGTAGCATTATTCCTATCTTGCCAAAGGTGTTTAATTTCTTTCCACACGTTGTCTTTACTCTGCTCTTGTGCTATGTCTTGTAATGACGACGAAATGAAATTTTCAAATGCAACTTGTTGAATGTACATGACGCTGACATTTGCTTTGCAGAAGTTGGTTGCGATGTCTTGCTGATTGTTGCTAAGAGAACGGGATAGTGCGTCTGCTACAATATTTTGTGTGCCGGGAATGTGAACAATTGTAAAATTAAATTCTTGTAAATAAAGTTTCCATCTACTTAATCTGTCGTGTGTAAATTTAGTCGAAAGTAAAAACTGTATAGCTCTATGGTCTGTGTAAACGGTGGTATGTCTTCCATAAAGAAAATGCCGAAATCTCGTAAAAGCTCATACAACACAAAATGTTTCAAGTTCTGTAACAGAATAATTGCGTTCAGTAGGTGACAGAATGCGACTCGCAAAGGCTATGTTTTTAATTACTGTAGTGCCATCTTCTTCAATTTCCTGAAAAATGTGTACGCCTAAGGCGGTGTTAGAACTGTCGGTGGCAATGGAAAAATTTCTACTAAGATCTGGGTGCGATAGAAGTGGTGCATTCAACAAAGCATGTTTCAAATAACATTTTCGTGAACAAGATTCTGTGTATCTGAAGTATTGCTTACGTTGCTGGAAGATGCAACCTGTACTGTATTTAGTCAAATTCTATCTGATGTGCTATTATTTTCGGGAGGATGCTGTGGCATTTCCACTATTTGTACTGTTCTGTTATTTCTTCCTGACGTATTACGTTCGGGATGATATCTACTGTCTGGTTCATTCATGATAATATGTTGTTGCGGATGTTCTTGCTGCTGGTAAGACCGACTGTTGTTAAACGTACGCTGAAAATTGTGCTCATTACTTTGACGTCTGTCATGATAGTCGTTTCTATACGGTGCATTGCGATATGAATTGAAATAGTGTGTTTTCTGTACGTACTGATTTCCTTGTTGCTGTGCGTTACTATTTGTTGGAGCTGACGCTATACGTGCACGCGGCGAAACATTAAAGCTTGGTTGACCTTGTACATTACATTGTTGGTTAGGTATGCTAACTGGTTGGTTTTGTTGCTGTTGCGGAGAAAAACCTCTATTGTTACCAAAATGCGTTCGCTGTTGCTGATAATTTTACACATACTGGTGATTAAATTTTTGTCTGGTATTAAAGTTCTCGTGGTTGTCATTTCTGGAGCACGTAATGAAAAATTGTCACTTTCGGTAAAACTTGTCTTATCGGGAGTTCTTTACTCATTTCTTAATCCTAGATAGAGCGATAGTTAAAGAGCTATTCAGATAGATATAAAGGATAGTAGAAGAGAAGGCAGCAGTGCAGAAAACTAAAGATGAAATAGCACTACTACGGCTCGGGGCCCTGTGCACGCTACGGCACATATTCATTGAAGCGTAATGAACCCCTGAGGTCGATTACGCGCTACAAATAAATTTTAGCTTTTGCGTTACAGGCAATGGCAGTAAAAATTCAAAAGCAAGTTGTTGTATCGAGTCCAATCCTAGTTTCAGCATTACACGAAATGCCGGTGAAAGTACAAAAATAAATTGTCGTATCCAGTTCAAAGCGTGTATCTGTGCTCTGTCATTTTTAAATACCTTAGATTTTGCTACGGATAAAAATTGCTCGTAATCAACGTTATCGTCTCTGAATGTGTGAACAGGTTCAGGATTGCATAAAAATCTGTTTGTCTGTGTCACTTCGTATTTTAAGTGACGTGGTCTCTGTAAATTACTTAAGTTATGCTGGCAGTACGAGTGTGAGAAATGTTCGGAATGTGGCGTATGTTGTGCCGCGTTATTGACTGAAACATATCTCATTTCTGTTACTTTAATACATTCCTCAATTTGGTTATTCTGTTGTTCACATTTCTTATCGACTTCCGTATCCAGAGTGTGTGAAAGTTCTGGTGACTTTAAATTAAACTCATCGCGTATCTGTGTTGCGTTTTCTGAACATTGTTCAGTGACTGCATTAATTTCATCTCTATGTGATTCTGTTGTGCCTGCATGTCTATTACCTAATTCTTGTGCAACAGATCTAATTTCTTCACTACTGTTACTAGCACAGGCCTTAATTTTGTCACGTAATTGTTCTTTAGTATTATGACGTTGCACGGTAACAGCTGTAATCTGTTCACAAAGTTGTTTGTTCTGATCGTTAAGGTTGTCGTGTTTTTCGTTCGATAGTTTGAAACTTTCATTAAGTTGTTCATTAAGTTGTTTATAATTATTGTCTAGTTTTTCATTAAATTGTTTGCACGATTCATTAAGTTGTTTGAAATGGTTGTCGAAATTTTCGTTAAGTTGTCTGAAACTTTCACTAAGTTGTTTGAAATTTTCACTCTGTTGTTTGAAATTGTTGTCTTGTTTTTTATTATGTTCATTAATTTGTAGCAACAATGCCATAATTTGATCCGAGCCAAAATTACCTTCTCTTTTCTCTGTGCTGTTTGATGGCGTACCTGCAATTGTCACGTTTTGTGTAACCATTCGGGCATTTTGTGATTCTTGAAAATGTTTCCTAATCGGATGTGCACTGTTGGTCACTACCTCGGAATCAAATAAATCTGCCGTACTTTGAGTACACTGTTCATTTTCGTTAGAGAAATTTATCTGTTCACAATTAAAATTTTGCAAACCGGGTGTGTTAAGCTGGGCAGCGTTCATTGTAACAGAACGTGCCGCGTCATCGATTGTCGTTAAATTAACAGACGACACAATTGAATTTATTTGCTCATCACTAGGATCAAAATCGATATTAGTGGTCGGTACGCACTGATTGTCTACAATTAGGGGATTATCATCATCACACTGAGTGTCGCAAATACTATCGGTCAAATTACTCGAGTCGGCTATTTCACTCATTATACATCGCGATGTACTGTTAACAGTTTTTCGCGGCATTTTTACACAAACCAAAATTATTCACAAATGAAACAAAGACAATGCAAAATGCAACAAACACAATTACAACAAAGAGCAACTAATTGCCGATGATCTGTGAAAGCAAGAGTGACAAATTAGTAAATGCGTTGCGCCAGATGCAAACTACATTTAAGTAAATAAGAGCAGATATATGACTACTTCTCAGAAGATTCACAAAGAAATACGATCCTGGCCGGATGTCGCCAAGTGTAACCTCCCCATAGAAATATTTTATAATGAAAATGGACCTTGCGTAAACTCCCCACAAAAATAATAAGTAAATGAATTTGTTAATATTGTAACCTCAGAACAAAATTGGCTCCCATTTATAATCTGTGTACAGAAATGCATTCACATTTAATGTTCCCACAAAATTCTTTTCTCATTTAATGTTAAGTTCGAAACAGAAAAATTCCTAAACACCAAAATAATAATAAAAAAATAGTAATCTGGTAAATTTTATAAGGACAGCAGCGCTCCCCTTCGGCCCTGTATTCTGAATAAAAAAAAGCAAAAATTCTTACCTGAATAAAAACTGCAAATATCTGCTCTTATGTAGAAATTTTCGACACAGCTTCGTGCAATGCTGGCACATATATATATATATATATATATATATATATATATATATATATATATATATATAGCTTCTGGGAAGGAATGATCATGAATTGGAAATATTCTTTAAATTGAAATGAATGCTTTTCTTTAAAAAAGTTACTTTATATTATAAAAATTATTATTGGGGCGTTTTTTTGAAAGAAATTAAAAGACAATTAATATACATTACTAGATACGCGCAAGGCTGCTTCTTTACCTTCTACAATAATACTCATCTTCCAGAGTTCTGACCAGAGTCCCGAGCAGACCAGACACTCGACACGCGCCGGCTACCGCCGACTCACACAGACTACTCAAGACTACTGAAGACTACTGCTTACTAGCACGGACAGAAGACTAAAGCCGACTGACGCCGACTCGCGACAAGCAACAACTCTGGTCAGAGACTTTGCCATGCCTCGCCCATCGCCGGCGACGCATACGTCTTTCAAGGTCCAAAGAAGAGCGGCAAGATTGGTGACTGGTACATTTAGCCATCCCGAGAGCGTTACAAATCTCATAGAAAGTTTTAAATGGGACACACTTGCAGAGGATGCGCTAAACGGAAGGGTCTGCTCACTAAATTCCAAAATACGATCTTCGCCGAGGATGTAGAGAATATACTATTTCCATCAGTTTTCAAATCGCACAGTGATCACCTTTCAAAGATAAGGGAAATTAGAGCTCGTACTGAGGCGTTCAGACTGTCGTTTTTCCCTCGCGCGATCCGCGAGTGGAACAGTGGCAGGGGGGGGGGGGGGGGGGGGGATATAAGTTCGGCGCGAATAGTGACCTCCGCTACACACCGCTTGGTGCCTAGCGGAGTATATATGTAGATGTAGATAAAGATATCAATCCACCTAATTTTCAACATTCGTCTTTAGGACCACATGACAAATGCTTCGATTCTCTTCTGTTCAGGTTTTCCCACAGACCATGTTTTATTACCATACAGTGGTGTGCTTCAAAGTGCAATCTCAGAAATTTCTTCCTCAAATTAAGGCTTTTGTTTGATCCTAGTAGACTTCTCTTGGTCAGGAATGCCCTTTTTTACCTTGCTAGTCTCCTCTTTATGTCCTCCTTTCTCCGTCCGCCATGGGTTGTTTTGCTGCCTAGGTAGCAGAGTTCCTTCACTTCATCTACTTCGCGATCACCAATCTTGACGTTAAGTTTCTCGCTGTTTCCATTTCTGCTACTACTCGTTACTTTCGTCGTTCTTCGACTCACTCTGTCCATATACTGTACTCATTACACTGTTCATTCCATTCTGCAGATCCTGTGATTCTTCTTCACTTTCACTCAGGTCAGCAATGCAATCAGTGAATATTATCATTGATTTCATTTCATCTAGAATTCTAATTCTACTCTTGAACCTTCCTTTTATTTCCATCATTGCTTCTTCAATGTATAGATTGAGCAGTATGGTCGGAAGAGTACATCCATGTCTTACACACTTTTTAATCCGAGCACTTCGTTCTTGGTATTCCACTCTTATTGTTCTCTCTTGGCTCTTGCACGTATTGTATATTGCCCGTCTTTCCCTATAGCTTATCCCCATTTTTCTCGGAATTTCGAACATGTTGCACCATTTAACACTGTTGACCGCTTTTTCCAGACCCATGAACGTGAACGTGTCTTGATTTTTCTTTAGTCTCGCTTTCTTTATGACCCATAACATCAGGACTGCCTCTCTGCTGCCTTTACGTTTCATAAAGCCAAGCCGATCGTCACCAATCAGCAATTTTCTTTCCCATTCTTCTGTATGTTATTCTTGTCAGCAGCTTGGATGCATGAGCTGTTAAGATGATTCTGCGATAGTTTTCGCACTCGTAGTCTCTTGCAATCTTCGGAATTTTGTGGATGATATTTTTCCGAAAGCAGATAGTAGTCTACGTCCCCAGACTCATACATACTACACACCAACGTGAATAGTCGTTTTGTTGCAAATTCCCCCAATGATTATAGAAATTCTAATGGAATGTTATCTGTCGTTGCTGCCTTATTTGGTCTTAACCGTTCCAATGCTCTTCTAAAATGTAATTCTAATACTGGATCCTCTGTCTCTTCTGTATCGACTCCTGTTTTTTCTTCTATCACATCAGACAAATCTTCCCCTGATAGAGGCCTTCAAAGCAGACTTTACTTCTATCCGCTATCTCCTGTGCATTTAACAGTGGAATTCCCATTGCACTCTTAATGTTACCACCCTTACATTTAATTTCGCCGAAGATTGTTCTAACTTTTCTATATGCTGAGGCAATCCTTCCGACAATCATTCCTTTTGCTATTTCTTCACATTTTTTACGCAGCCATTTTTCCTTAGCTTCCCTGCAATTGCTTTTTATTTCATTCCTAAATGATTTATATTTCTGCATTCGTGAAAGTTCCTGATCATCGTTTTGCTTCATTCTTTCACGGATTGACTAAAGTGTTTCTTCTGTTACCCATAGGTTCTTCGCAGTTGCCTTCTTTGTACCGATGTTTTTCTATCCAGCGTCTGTGATTCCCCTTTTTAGAAATGTCCATTCTTCTTCAACAGAACTGCCTATTCAGCTATTCCTTATCGCAGTCTCAGAGAGCTTCAAGGGTATCTCTTCGTTCCTTAGTACTTCCGCATCCCACTTCTGTGCTCATTGATTTTCCCTGATTATCGTCTTGGACATCATCCTAGTCTTCATCACTTTTAAATTACGATCTGAGTCAGTCTCTGCTCCTGGATACTCCTTACAATCCATTATTTGGTTTCGGAATATCTGCCTGACCATGATGTAATCTAACAGAAATCTTTCCGTATCACCCGGTCTTTCCCATGCACACCACCTCCTCTTGTGCTTCTTGAACACAGTATTAGCTGTTAGTAGCTGAAAGTTATTGCAGAACTCAATTGGTCTTTCTCCTATCTCATTCCTAGTAGCAAGCCCATATTCTCCTGTAATCCTTCCTTCTACTCTTTCCTCTACAACCGCATTCCAGACCCCTACGACTATTAGATTTTTATCTCCCTTTATCTACTGAATTACCCGTTCAATATCCTCATGTATTTGTACTTTCTCTGTCTCTTCACATTTACAATCTTTTAAGATTCCAGTTAACATCTTGACAAGAGCGCGTAACTTCGCCCGCCACTTTCCGGCCCCACAAGTCGTTCTAAAAACCCAAGATTATTTATTAATCAATGCAAGTACTATTTAGCACACATTAGATAATCATTTTAATTAAAGAAACATCAAATAATAATTAAATGTACATTCACAAAGCTTGCTTATATTGAGAATCATTGTGTGCTCTTTTCAACGGTATTTTCTGAATTTCCCTACGTTGCTCTGTATTTAAATTATGTTCGTCTGTAAATGAATTATTACTTGATTAATTACATGTAAAATCAGCACATATGATAAATTTGGAGAATGTAACTAGTCAGGGTTACACAAAGCTGATTTATATTACGTGTATATGTAGAGAAATAAGCATTCTAGCACATTTGTATAATCCGATGTAACTAAAATCTGTTTTGGTACGAAATGTAATTAAGGTCACGATGCTCGATAATCAGTGTTGACAAGTGACTTGTTCAGCTGTTTTGTGACACCATTTATGACCGTGGCTGGGCTGCACCGCCCTTACTGCTCGCCAAACGACTCGTATCTCTGGCATTCCAGACGGCCAGTGTCTGTCACATCCCCTTGTTTAAACTGTCGACCGCTGACAACCAAGCTGTGGACGCTGACGTACACACGTATAAAATACAGAGACTGACAGGTTGTCTGTAACTTGTGCGGCAACCAGAACGCAGTTACCATTGTCAGAGGACGTGAGGGCGGGAGCAGTTCAGAAGGGAGTGACACAGGACTGTAGCTTATCCCACATGCTATTCATTCTCAATGAGAAGAAGTCAGTATGAGAAACTGTGGACAAATATTCAAAATTCTACGAGGAGAAATATGTCTTTGAGGTTTCCTAGCGACGCTTTCATTCTATCAGAGACAGTGAAAGATTGGGATATCAGTTGATCAGAGTGGGCTCAAATGGTTCAAATGGCTCTGAGCACTATGGGACTTAACATCTATGGTCATCAGTCCCCTTAAACCTAACTAACCTAAGGGCATCACACAACACCGAGTCATCACGAGGCAGAGAAAATCCCTGACCCCGCCGGGAATCGAACCCGGGAACCCAGGCGTGGGAAGCGAAAACGCTACCGCACGACCACGAGCTGCGGACGATCGGAGTGGGCAGTATCTTTAAACCAAGTAGTAAGATGATCATCAAGGAAAGTGAGACAAGGGTAATGGAGTTTATCTGAGTTAAATGGTATGACTGTGAGGGAATGAAATTATGAAATAAGTTACAAAAAGTAGTAGTGGGGTTTTGTCAGTTGGGTTTGCAGACTAACTGCCAGAAGTATAGAGGACGTACAATTCTGAATCGAAACAACAAGAAAAAATCTTCTGAAAGAGATAAATTTGTAAAACAAACTACTATAAACTTAGATATTAGGAACTATTCTTTTTGGAAGTAATTGTTTGGAGTGTAGCCATGAACAGAAGCTAAATGTATATGACAAGCAGTAGAGGCAAAAAGAGAATAGAAGCTTTAGAAATGTGATCTACATAAGAATGACCAAGAATACGTATGTAGCACTCCGTCTTCAGGCCACAAGTGGCCCATCGGGACCATCCGACCGGCGTGTCATCCTCAGTTGAGGATGCGGATAGGAGCGGCGTGTGGTCAGCACACCGCTCTCCCGGTCCTTATGATGACTTTCTTTGACCGGAGCCGCTACTATTCGGTCGAGTAGCTCCTCAATTGGCATCACGAGGCTGAGTGCAACAGCGCATGGCGGCTGGATGGTCACCCATCCAAGTGCTCAAATGGCTCTGAGCACTATGGGACTCAACATCTTAGGTCATAAGTCCCCTAGAACTTAGAACTACTTAAACCTAACTAACCTAAGGACATCACACACATCCATGCCCGAGGCAGGATTCGAACCTGCGACCGTAGCAGTCGCGCGGTTCCGGACTGAGCGCCTAGAACCGCTAGACCACCGCGGCCGGCAAAGAGACCTTTCAGGCACAACGTGGCTAAAAGAAATGATACACTGAGGTGACAAAATATAGCGGTATGTACGTATATAGATGGCGGTAGTATCAAGTGCGCAAGGTATAAAACGGCAGTTCATTGGCGGAGCTGTCATTTGTTCTTAGATGATTCATGTGAAATAGTTTCCGAAGTGATTATGATCACACGACGGGAATTATGACTTTGTACGCGGAATAGTAGTTGGAGCTAGACGCGTGGGACATTCCTTTCCGGAAATTGTTATGGAATTCAATATTCCGAGATTCACAGTGTCAAGAGTGTGCAGCGAATACCAAATTTCAGATATTATCTCTCACCATGGACCACGCAGTGGCCTTCAGATAACGATAACAGAGCAGCGGCGTTTGCGTAGAGTTGTCTGTGCCAACAGACAAGCAACACTGCGTGAAATGACCACAAAAACCAATGTGGTATGTACGATGAACGTATCCGTTAGGAGACTGCGGCGAAATTTGGCGTTAATGGGCTACGGCAGCAGAAAACCGACGCAAGTGCCTTTGCTAACAGCATGATATCGCGTGCAGCGCCTCTCCTGGGCTCGTGACTGCATCGGTTGGATCCTAGACGACTGAAAAACTGTGGCCTGGTCAGATTAGTACCGATTTCAGCTGGTGAGAGCTGATGCTGGTGTTCAGGTGAGGCACATGCCCTACGAAGCCATGAACCAAAGTTGACAACAAGGCATTATGCAAGCCGGTAGTGGCACCATAATAGTTTGGGCTGTGTTTACAGGGAATTGGCTGGGTCCTCTGGTCCAAATGAACCTATCATTGCCTGGAAATGGTATGTTCCACTACTTGGAGAGCATTTGCAGCCATTCATGGACGTCATATTCCCAAATAACAATGTGATGTCACTGGGCCACAATTGTTCGCGCTTAGTTTGAAGAAAATTCTGGACAATTCGAGCGAATGATTTGGCCTCCCAGATCGATCAACATGAATCTTATTGAACATTTGTGGGATATAATTGAGATGTGAGGTCGTGCATAAAATCCTGCACCGGTTTCGAAGTTCTGGACGGCTACAGAGGCAGTATGGCTCAATATTTCTGCAGGAGACTTCCAACGACTTGTTGAATCCATGCCACGTCGAGTTGCTGCATTAATCCGCGCCGGAGGAGGTCCGACGCAAAATTAGGAGGTATCCCGTGATAGGGCACATCCGCGACAGTAGGAAATAATTAAATTGGTAAGTGAGCAGGGACGGAGGAGCGGGGCATTTTACAGCATTCAGAAGAAAATGTTAATAGAATGTAGGCCGCAGCAGTTACGCTGTTATGAAGAAGCTTAACAAGGCAGACTATTGTGGAGAGCTGCATCGAAGCAGTCTTTCAACTGAAGACCAAGGCAATAACAATGATTGTAACTAGCGGCAAATGAATCTGTGTAACGTTACAGAAAAGTAAAAATCTCACTCAATACAATTACTCGGACTGCATGCTGAAACACACATGTTCCTTTGTTAGCAATGTGAGTGTAGTATCTTTATGTTGTGTTTGTCATTTTGTGTTAAACTAGTTGGTGATAAGTAGTTCTAAGTGTGATAGGTTTTGAACTGGGAATTATTTTCATAAGAAAAATAAAAAAGATTAAATACTAGTTTGACTCTACGTTTATCGTAATAGTGTGATTACCAGGATTTTTTATTTCGATTATAGTGCGGGTATGAGGGACACCTGCAGAACAGTGCACAACCAAACATTATACTCACGCAGATGAATTATTTTCAGCTAGATCACACACTGTGGTCGAGGTGTCTCAGTCTACACGCCTTTGTAAGTGGAGTAGATAGATGAAACGTTGCAACTAGCGAGGCAGTAGCGATGACCAACGATGTTTCTGCATGTCGGCTTTCGATTTCGGAACGGCGAATACAAACCAAAGAAACCAAATTACATCCACACTTCACAGTTGCATATAAAGGAGTTTTCTTATAACTTTGTTCCTAAATCACAGTTAAGTCGTAAAGGCGATAAACCGTTCTTTTGTCCTACACCAGTTTTATTTCAAATGGCTGAGCAATCTCTCTCATAAATTTCACTTAATATGTGGTATTTGTTAATGTTACCCGCCTGGGTAGCCGCGAGAGCTAATGCGCTGCTTCCTGGACTCGGGTACTCGCGCTGGTCCCGGATTGAAGCCGCCCGGTGGTTTAACAATTAGGGCCGGTATGCCGGCCATCCTGGATGTGGGTTTAGGCGGTTTTCCTAATCCCACTAGGTGAACAGCGGGCTGGTCCCCACGTTCCGTCTCAGTTACACGACTCACAGACAATTTGAACACTTTCGCACTATTTCATGGCTTATACTAGACGCAGACAGATGGGGTACACTACTAACGTCCCAGGGCGTTCGGGGTGGCGGCAGGAAGAGCATCCGGTTACCCTCTGCAACTAACACTGCCAATTCCGTAATAACAACGCCGACCCCGCGTAGGCGCGGGACAAGGCCCAAAGAACGAAAGAGAGAAGAACTGGTATTTGTTACTGTTGCTCATTATGTTCGCATATTTTAACTTCAACACCAAACCTCATGGTTTTATCTAATGTTTCTCTGTCTACTGAATAAAATGTTTTCTTTAAAAAAAGAGTAAGATTTCGTAAGCTCGTGTCATAGACAGAATCTGAAATCATCCTCTTCAGTGGAATGACTCCGGTACCTGAAACTTCCTGGCAGACTAAAACTGTGTGCCCGACAGAGACTCGAACTCGGGCGTGAGTCGTGTTTCGGTAGCTCAGATGGTAGAGCACTTGCCCGCGAAAGGCAAAGGTCCCGAGTTCGAGTCTCGGTCGGGCATACAGTTTTAATCTGCGAGGAAGTTTCATATCAGCGCACACTCCGCTGCAGAGTGAAAATCTCATTCTGGAAACTCCGGTACCTGTCTTTGACGATTTATGCAAAACCTAATGCTGTAGCATGTAATAAAGCTTAATGTATTTTCCACTCGAGTCTTAGCTGTTTGCTTGTTAAACGCATGCACATAGTGCGAGAAATGGTTCAAATGGCTCTGAGCACTATGGGACTTAACATCTGAGGTCATCAGTCCATTAGAACTTAGAACTACTTAAACCTAACTAACCTAAGGACATCACACACATCCATGCCCGAGGCAGGATTCGAACCTGCGACCGTAGCGATCGTGCGGTTCCAGACTGTAGTGCCTAGAACCGCTCGGCCACCCTGGCCGGCCACATAGTTCCTTCGTCCTATTATATGTTACGTTCAGTTATCAGCTGTTTGCAATTCAAGACTTAATTGTACTTTCTCTTATATCAAGAGCATTCTGTGCGGATTCGAATATTTTGTATTGCGGGTAACGAGAGGGATTTACGAAAAGAATAGCGAGATAAATAATTATGTATCTAAAAGCTGGATCTACAGCATATAAAGCACGACAATGTAGCTTTATATCCGTCTAGATAATTTTTCCCAGAGGTGATATTGCAAGTGAGAAAAACTGTCTCGGGCCGTTGAATATCTTGGATCATTTGGAATGATAACTTCCGTATACAAACGCGAGTCGGAAGACAGTGCTTCGTTGCCTTCCGGTGGCGAATGAGCTGTTCCAAAGAATAGTGCGAATACTTTTTATCAGCGGTCATAGATTTCTTCTTTGTGACTGATTTCGTCCTGACAAATATAAGACAGGCAGTCAAGAAGACATTTATTTGAGAAACTTATGATTCTTCCATCAATTAAATTATTTCGATGTTGAAGCTGTTCCTAAAATGACAATCGCAATGTGAACTTCCCCAAAAATTATCATGATCTATTTTGATTCATCGGATTTAGGCTGTGTAATGTTCAAAGAATCTCACTATGAGATAGAAAGGCCGTAAAATAAGAAGCTTCAAGGAAGAGAAACATGTAAAATGTAGAAGTTTCAGTATATTAGAATTTTGTTCCTCACTGAGTTTTGGTGGCCATGATTTCCCTTTTGGCCAACAAAAAATTGTACCCAAAGATCTGTAAAAACTAAAAGTGAAATATACTTCGGACAGTTTTGTGGAGCATTGTACCTTTCATGAATTTAAATATTTGGCTTCCTATTAATACCAATATTTTGATTATCAAATTGCCAAAACGGCGGCAATAGAAAATTGTTAGTGCATTTGTCTATAAATGTTGGAGACTAAATTATAGAAACACTGAAGTAAACGTACATGTATTTTTGTAACAAATTCTTACCATTGTACTGTTAAGTATCTAGTTATTGGTCAACACTTCGTAGAGCACCGTCAGGTTAGTTCGGGTCCGTGTCTGGAATCTCTTTTTTTAAGTCGTCGTCTTTTTTGACAACTGCGAAACGCGAGTACTATAGGAAGCGCTACCCACGCTGAAATTGCGCATAAACATCGTCGAAGCAGTGCACTGGAAATCGTAGTCGTTATTTTCGAGGTGAACAACCTCTGATAACCGCGCACGAGTCGACAGGCAATGCAGTGGGATGCAAACCTGCATTTAACAAGGGGCCACTATCGCAGTGCACTATGGCATTTGCTGCTGGAGCGAGTTGATGAGCGCGGGTCGTCGTTACCGATTTATGACGGGCAATTATGCCGTGCTATGCCCCAGCATAAATTAGCATACCGCCCGCTTACCAGCTGGATGGGTTCTCATCTCCGAGATCTGAGAGAACTGCAGTCCTACAATATTATGCTGCAAAAATAGGCAAGCCTGCCTCTTACTGCTCACTACTTGCCGTAAAGCTGCTTAATCTACAAATTTATGGCGTTTCTGCTGTATGCCTGAGAGGAAAATTTCGATCTAAATGAGAATTAGTGATGGTTATAAAGTTTTTGTAGCACAGTGCGTCGCAGAGCACTTTTTATTGCAGAAGGTGCCAGATAGTTCTGCTCTATCGCCTCCTTTTAATGAAAAGAAATACATTAGGCATTTTGTGGAAAGATAAATATGTTTTAGCAAACAGTTATGCTTGACTGAATGATACACCTCACTCTGTCTTGTTTCTTCCAGTAACCAGAAACTTCCACGAAACTTCAGAATCATTAATACGAAAGTCATTCGAAATTAGCGTAATTAAATAGAGCTTTCTAAAGTATGTTTTTGTTTGAAAGATTTATGAAAAATCATTTCCTCACTACAAAATTAACACTGATACTTCAAACTCATCTTTTGGTGTTGCTGTAGTCTTCAGTCCAACGACTGTACCTTAACCTGTCCAGTCGCTGTATAACTATTACGCCTACAAACGTTTCTACTTTCTTACTGTTACCAAGCATAGGTGTGTGTCTACTATTTTTAACCCGTCTCATTTCCCTTAGTTACCAAGTTATCCAGTTCCTGATGCCTCAAGATCTCTCTTATTAATCTATGCCTTGACTTGCACATCTTGTGCCATAAAACTTTGATTTACCAATTCATTTCTAGATCTCTTCATTAGTTACTCTAACTGCCTATCTGATGTCGTGAATTCTTCTGTAGCACCAAATTCTCTTCTTGTATTCACTGCTTGTCGTCCACGTTTCTCTACCTAACACTGATACACTCAGAACGAACACATGCGGAACATATTTCCTAACTTTTAAATTTCTATTCGATATTAATACACTCAGAGACAAAAAAGTGGCGCACCACGAAAGAAGTATCCTAGATGGAAATGAGTAGATGTTATGTGCATGTACAGACAAACAATTGATTACAGTTTCAGAAAAATTTGGTGATTTATTCAAGAGAAAAGCTTCACAAACTGATCAAATCAATAACATACTTCTCTACCCCTGGGCATAACGCAGACAGTTATTTGGCTTGGCAGTGGTTGACAGAGTTGTTAGATCTCCTCCTGAGGGATATAGTGCCATATTCTCCCCAATTTTCATGTTAGATCGTCAAAATCCCGTGGTGATTGGAGGGCCCTGTCTATAATCCTCCAAACGTTATCACTTGGGGAGAGAGCCGCCGAGCTTGCTGGCCCAGGTAGGGTTGGGCAAACACGAAGATAAGCAGTAGCAGCTCTCGCCGTGTGCAGTTGGGCATTATCTTACTGAAAAGTAAGACCAAGATGACTTGTCAGTGAAGCGCAACAAAACGGACTGTAGGATATCGTCGATGTACCACTTTGCAGAAAGTGTGCCGCAGATGACAGCCAAATTGGTCTTGCTATGAAATGAAATGGCATACCAGAACTCCTGGTTGTCGGGCCGTATGGCAGGCGATTGTCAGGTTGTTATCCACCACTGTCCGGGGCGTCCCCAGACACGTCTTTGCTTGTCATCGAAGTCCAGTAGGAAGCGGAACTTATCATTGAAGACAGCTCTACGCACGTCAGTGAGAATCCAGGCCGAACACTTGCTGGAGACACCCCCAGCATGACCCCCAAGAGCCCGACAACCAGGAGTGATGATCTGGATTGCCACTTCATAGCAGGACCCTTTTGGTTGTCATCCACGGCACCCTTACAGCACAGCGGTACGTCGACGATATTCTACGTCCCGTTTTGCTTTCCTTCATGGTAAGACATCCTGGGCTTACATTTCAGCAAGATAATCATCACCCACACACGGTGAGAGTTTTTAATGCTTGTCTTTGTGCTTGCCAAACCCTACTTTGGCCAGCAAGGTCACCTGATCTCTCCACAGTTGTGAATGTTTGGAGCATTATGGGCAGAACCCTCCAATCAGCTCGCATTTTTGACGATTTGACGAGACACTTGGACAGAATTAGGCGCGATAACCCTCTTGGGCAATCCAACAACTGTATCAGTCATTTTCAAGTGACTTCCAGCCCCCTTAGGATAATTCCTTCAAGGTGTGTCGATATATTTTTCGGAAAAGTTTTCTTGATATTGACTGTCTATATTTTATATTCCCTTTGAATCCTCAGTTATATTACTGTCTAAATAGCAAAAGTCATCGACTGCTTTGAGTGATTCGTTTTCTAATCTATTCTCCCAGCAGCACCTAACTTTAAACCCACTGTACTCCATTATCCGTATTTGACTTGTATTAATGTGCAGCTTACACACTGTTTTCAAGATACTATCTATTCTGTTCAACTGATCATGGAAATCGTTCACCATCTGTGACAGAATCGCGACGTAATTAGTAAATATCGAAGTTTTTAATTTCTCACCCTGAACTTTAATTCTGTATCTGAATTACTCCTCAGTTACTTGTTCTGTGTACAGCTAGAAAAACATAGAGGATATGTTTTAATACTGTCTCACGTCCCTCTCAATTACTGCATTCTCTCATGACATTTGACGCTTACAGCTGCAGTTTGCTTTCTGAACATTCTGTACACACTCTTTCGATCACTGTATATTATCCAAGTGTTCTGTTTCCTTATCCCCAGGGGACTCGCGGTTCTTTCGTGCCTTCGTGCTTGGCGCACACGGGGAGCCGAGCTATTGCAGCCCATTCTCCCTTCGCTGGCTGCATTACCTTCACCCTGCTCCCCCACCCTATTGTCGCTCCTTCCCCGCTGCCCCCTCCTCTCTCGGTTTTCGATTTATGTTGACCTGGATATGCACCTGGTTCCCTGTATTCCTTGCAATTTTGTTCCTGCTGCCTGTTCTCTTTCATTCTTTTTGGCGTTTAAGTCCCCGCTTGCGGTTTGACTTCCGCTTCTAAATTTTCTGTTTTTAGTGTGAGCCATTTTGGGAAAAACTCCCACCGTAGCGTCTACGGTATGGATTGCTTTCCCACCTTCCTTCGCTTCTTCCTTCCCCACCATAGCCCCCTCCACTCAGCTAGGTCACCAGCACGTGTGGCCAGTCTGTGTGGTGGGGCTGTTTTGTACCCATCTGGCTGAACCCCTGACAACACAGGGATCGCACTACTGATACCTGAGCTGTTCCCTCCCCATGCACGCAAAGGAGTGGTTGCTTGTCTTCCTGGAGCATCGTAACTCCTGGGAATGGCTACCGTGCCAGGCAACCCTTCCTGTGGCTGTGTGCCGCACATGGCGAGAGCCCCTGATCCTAGTGGATGGTGTCAGGGCAGATGCTTGCTTATCAAGCTGCAAAATTCTGGTCGTTCTCAAACGGCCGTCTCTTTCAATGGTGAAGGATCATTGAATGCTGCTTCATATGACCTGGCAGCCTTCCCTTCCCTGGCTACACCGTGGGAGGAGGGCCAGGCTCGCCGTCTTGGGATGAAACACTTTTCACCGCTACCTCGTCTGTACTTGGACGAACGGGAACACATTCACCGACACAAAACAAATGTTTTTTGTGGAAAATATCGAGGACGAGTTTGGTGAAGTCTTTCGGTAAGATGCGGTTGGGCTCCCTGTTGATCAAAGCGTCTGCCACCCAGTCTGCAGCTCTTCGTGTTTGTGATCGTTTTGGCAATGTCCCAGTGTCTATTATCCCTCACCAGTCTTTGAACATGGTCCAGGGAGTGCTTTTTCATAGGGACCTCATCCTGCAAACTGATACAGAACTCCAGGCTAATCTGTAGTGACAAGGCGTTCATTTTGTTCAATGTGTGCAGAAGGGTCGTAAAGACAACTGCACCAGTAACAGCGCCTTCATTCTGGCTTTCAAGGTGGATACCTTTCCAGAGGAGGTCAAAGTTATGTGCTACAGATGTGACGTGAATCCATACGTCCCACCACCCATGAGCTGCTTTCAGTGCTCGTATTTCGGGCATACGTCATCCCACTGCATGGCGGACCCTCTGTGTGCTGCTGGATGAGGGAAGCCTTTGTGTTACGCCACCTGTGTATGTCAATTGTCGTGACCGCCAGTCTCCTCGCTTGCCAGATTGCCCAGCTTACAAGAGAGAAAAGAATATCCAAGAGTACAAGTCCCTGGATTGTCTGACATATGCTTAGGCTCTCCAAAAATGTGACATACTCCATTTGGCTTCACTTTCTTCAACTTTTGCCTCTGTTACATCCTTTCCCCCTCCTACATCTTCCTTACCCCAGCCCCATCCACTCTCCTCTACACCTCCCCAGCAGTTCTCACTCCTTCCCCTCAAGGAGCCACTCCCTTTTCCGGCCGAAGAAGTGCCCCACTTCTTCGGCACCTGCCACTGATGGGGCTACCGCCCTGGACCCCTCTCTCCAGCGTCTCTCAGGCCGGAAGCCTACTACCACAACTCGGCCACGAGACGTACCAGCTGTGCGCCCTGAGGTCGCCAACTCTCTTTCACTTCCGGATCTTGCAGAAGCCTGTACTCCCTCTGTTCCCAGCTCTCCTTCACCTCTGAAAGAGGAGGAGAAGAAGAAGAAGAAGAAGAAGAAGAAGAAACGTAAGTCCCAGGACAAGACCACTCCGGTATCCCCAGAGGTGCCATCTCCCTCCTCACAACCTGAATCTGACATCTTATTTATGCATATCACCCCACTTTTGTCAGTGACGGCCACTGGCCAAGTGACATACCTCCCCTCAGACTCTTTATGTCTGACCTGGACTCTCGCCACACGAGTCCAGTAGAATTGCAACAGATGCCATCATCACCTACCGGAAATACAACCCCTTTTTTCCTCCTGTTCTGCGTTCTGTCTTGCTCTTCGAGAAACGCACTTCCGTGATGGCCACTCTTCAACGTTTCGTGGGCATTGGGCACTTTGTTAAAAACATGCCGGTCCCAGGACAGCATCTGGACGAGTCTACACTTTCGTTTGCCCTGATGTCCCTTCGTACCAACCTGGAAACAATAGTGGTTAGTGTGCCACTTCCTTATGTCATATGTCTACCTTAACACAGCAACTCCCGTCCCCTTATCTCCTCCTTGGGGACTTCAATACACACCACCCCCTGTGAGGGAGTGCCGCTTCAGTGGGTAGGGATCTTGTAATTGACCAACTTATTACATGCTTCGCTTTGTGTCTCCTCAATGACGGCTCACCTACCCACTTGAGTGCCACTCATGGCACCTTTACTGCTATCTATGTCACGATCTCCTCCACTCCTCTCGTGGCTTCCCTTCATTGGTCACACAATGATGATCTTTGTGTCAGTGACCACTTCCCGATGACTCAGTCGTTCCCTGCCGCCGCCAGGCAGAAGGGCCACCACTCTGAGCATTCCACAGGGCCAGTTGACCTCTATATACGTCTGCTGTGCACTTCGAAACCTCTCTCTCGAACTGCATTGATGCGAGCGTGCAGGGCGTCTCTGCCACTATTCTTCACGCTGCTGGCACTATAGTGCCCCTATCCACAGCCCCCCCCCCCTCGTCGTCGACCGGTACAATAGTGGACCAAGGACGGAGCAGTCGCTGTCCAGGACAGCCGACAGGCGCTGCAGCCATTTAAACGACACCCTCCACAGACCAAACTCCCCGCTTTTAAGCGTCTCTTTGCTAAGTTAAAAAAAAATTGTAGTAGGTCTTAAGGGACCAAACTGCTGAGGTCATTGGTCCCTAAGCTTAGACGCTACTTAATCTAACATAAACAAACTTACGCTAACGACAACACACACACCCATGCCCGAGGGAGGACTCGAACCTCCGACGGGGACAGCCGCGCGAACCATGACAAGGCGCCTCAAACCGCTCGGCTACACCGCGCGGCCGCCATGCTAAGGTTCGTTACCTTATTAAGCAGAGTAAAATGAAATGCTGGGAGCGCTTTGTTTCCTCCATGGGGACCTACGCCTCTTCATCGCAGGTCTGGTCCAAGCGCTGTAGCCTCCTGGGACTCCAGCGACAGTCAACTGTCCAGGGTCTTGTCCTCCAAGGTGCTCTGTGTACCGTTCCATTGGGCCTTAAAGAACTTTGCGATGGCGTTGCCGTCTTCTTCCTATCCTGCTACCTTTGTCCGGCAGAAAGCTGAGTCGAAGAGACCCATCTTTGTTTCAGTCCCACCAAGCTGAACCCTATAGTGAACCCTTCACTGAATGGGAATTCTTGCAGGTTCTTACCTCTTACCATGACATGGCCCCAGGCCCGAATTCCTTCTACAACCAGATTATCCAACACTTGGGTCTTACCCAGAGGCAACATCTACTCAGGGTCTTCAGTCACATTTGGCTCACGAGTGCTTTCCCGTCGCAATGGCGAAACAGTATATTTATCCGCGTCCTTAAGCCCTGGAAGAACCCAACGTCTCTCGACACTCACTGCTCGATAAGCCTGACGAACATGCTTTGTAAACTGCGTGAGAGGTTAGTTAGCTTCCGATTATGTTGGGTACTCAAATCTCGGTATCTTCTGTCCCCGTATCAGTGTGGCTTCTGGGATGGACGATCTCCAACTGACTATTTACTCAGATTGGAAACAGCAGTCCAACAAGCTTTTACTAATCACCGGCACCTTTTCACGGTCTCCTTTGAACTCCAAAAGGCATACGACACGGCTTGGCGACGTCGCGTGTCAGTTACCCTCCATAACGGGGGCTTTCGCGGCTCCTTCCGATTTTTAGCGGCGAGTTTTTATCCCACCAGCTCCTCCGGGTTAGATTTGGCAGTTCACTCAGCACCCCTCGGATTGAGGAGAACAATATCCCACACGGTTCTGTGTTGTCACGCTTTTCCTCATAATAGTGTTACTTAAACATCGATAAAATATCGCTTAATCGAAAGTATCTGCACTGTCGTCACTATCGGTAGTCATTTTAACTATCGACAGTCCTATCGTTTACAATGTAATTCTTTTTTAATTTGGGCCTGAAAAATTGTCGGTTCCCATTACCTCCATGGCGTTTGGAGTGCAGACTAACAGTAGATTGTGTGGAGGTGTTCAATCAACAACAAATATGGTGGGACATTGGGCAGTGTAAGTTGTTTAAAAATTAAGTTGTTAATAGATTGGTCGCTGTGGGGAAGGGATCGTGAAAGAGGGAATGTTCTTGTTTGTTCAAATGGCTCTAAGTATTATGGGACTTAACATATGAGATCATCAGTCCCCTACACTTAGAACTACCTAACTAACATAAGGACATCACACACATCCATGCTCGAGGCAGGATTCGAACCTGCGACCGGAGCAGCAGCGCGGTTCCGGACTGAAGTGCCTAGTACCGCTCAGCCACAGCGGCCGGCTTTCTTGTTTGTCTTTCAGCGATGACATCTAACGGTCGTGCGCATCTCGTAAAGATCTGATGCTTACGGTAAAAAGTCGACACGTAAATAACATGGATTCGTGAATGTGGAATGTGCATTACGCTGGTTTTCATCTTCAAATGTGTGAGCTTGCTTACTTGTGGCAAGGAATACAAATGTAAATAAAGCTGTTGTAATACAGTGCTGTTAGTAGAAGAAAAAAATTACATTTTAAAGCGTTTCTGATTGTACTGTATAACGCATTTTAAAGTAAATATAATTATTGTCGTTATTAATTAAACACACCCGCCACTGTCGTATTCCGTTTCTGAGTCCTCAGTGTACTTACAAGTGTTTTCAATTGTACATGTTACTGTGTAAAGTGATTCGAAAACACAAAACACTGGCGCAGTCCTAATGCCCCTGTGTCACTTCTGCTTTTGCAGAAGCATAAATTTCATTCATATGTTGGTTGCCCATTTGTGGTCGATTAGCGGTGCTTGTTCCTTCAAGGACACATCAGCTCCCGTAAAATTAAATATAATAAAAGCACAACCCCTTGAGTGTCAAGCTGTTTTATTTGTATGGTGGCTGGACATAATCATTAAAATATACAGGTCTATTTACATGCTATCTGCTTTCACAGCATTGCGTACATATTCATAAGTAATTCGGGTGAACTGTGAATGTTTCAGTGGATGTGAGACAAAACTCATCTCTTCCTTCCAAGAGTTGACCGTAAATATCCACGAATTTTTTTTTTTCAAAACTTCAAATCCTGTAGATATATCTTAAGCTCTTGCCCGTTAATGCTGAAACCCCTTGTTTGAAACTTGGGCAGCGGGTGAATAAGCTCACCATTATTAATTTTTCATTTTTTCGAGTTTACATCGTTTTTCAATCCGATTAATAATTTTTCGAGCAACACGAGGAGGAATTCTGCCTCTAAACAATCTAGCTTTACGGGGTATTGTAGGAGGTGACCTCAATGTGCCAACAGTGGCTTCTTCGTCACTCACTTCGTTATTTAAACGCCACACAACAGGATCATCACGCAACTATAGTGCCACAACTGTCGAATCGCTGTCGTTCGCAGCAGTGAGACAAAGAGCACAGTAGCGAAGAAGAGTTCCAATTGGGGCCGACATGAAACCATCAGTACTTTTCGCACGCCACCGATTGTCTGTCGGCTGAGGAAATTCCGCGCCTCCAAGATTATTATGTTTACGTAAGAGGTGCGGAAATATTTTTTTGTTATTGGTTAGAAAATGAACCATAAAAATCAATCACATGTGTGGAATTTTTTCAAGAAAGTGAGGGATAATAGTCAGTTTGAAAAGTGTACCATCTGCATTAAAGATTATGAACACGATCAGGAGGGAATAGGACTAATTTATGAGACCACTAAAAAGAAAGTATGGTGGAAAACTAGTAACCACGAATTAGTAATAGAACTCAAAGGTAAGGGATCAACTTGTGAACTAGATCAACTGCAAGAGGCGCCACCAAACGAATCGAGAAGCTCTATAAAAATTATCTTAACAGAAATCGGTGGTACGATGCCAGTTCAAAAGTAGAAAAGGAACTTCATTCTCTTTATTAAAAAATTATTCCTATCGACATGCTACCGTACAGAACTTCCGACCATCAAGGTTTCAAAATATATATATATATGCATTAGACAGCAGTATGAGTTGCCAGATAAAACCACACTTAAATGTTTACTGATCTCAAAACTTTATGAAGAGATAGTAAATATATTAGAGGAGGTCCTAACAAAATGTAATTTTTTTAGTGTTACGACGGACATGTGGAAAAGTAACGCGAATGAAGGCATACTGCCATTAACTTGCTACTTTATTATAGACGAAAAATTAGTTTCACCTATATTAAAAGTGACAAAAACTGCAGGTCATCACTACGCAGAGTCTATGCACATGTAACTAACATTTTTTAAAATGTTTCTTTCTTTAACTCGTCAATGCCATGCTGAGTTTCGTTTCTTTCTTGTAATCTGTAATGTCGGTGTAAGCGAAGTCGGCGTAACTTGTAAGGTATTTCTTGACAGTTCCACCCCTCCTCTCCCAGACCCCCTCATACCTCCTGTCGATAGAAATCTGAAGCCGTCGTGTCATTTGTGTTCTGTTTACGGACACTGCCAACAATAACAAATCATTAAATAATTGCGTTACAATAGGCTCAATATATTTTCTTATTCATTACTACAAATAAGCAACACATTGGAACATAAATGTCTCTCTAATGCGCTTTCTCAAAAAAATTGTTACTTCCGCGGCCACGGTTTTCACTTGAGAGTTTGTGCGATAGCAGACTAACAAGCGAAGCCCAACAGCGTCTGGACCAAAATTAATACAGCGGAGCAAAATTAGCTGCCAGTGGCGTTACAACTACTGTCTTATTGTCGTCCGAGTACGTAAACAACTTGCTTTTGTGGCGATTTATGCGGCAGTGCTTCTACTGTGTTACCGAATCGGAACAGAATCAAAACTTTCGGTGATTATGAAACAACATGTATTTCCAGAAAGACTAACCATAGCACGTTGTAAATATAGGCTTTAGTAACCGAATCTAAACTTTCCAGTGGTAATGGAAAACTCTCAGCTATTGTGTAATGGAAGCTGTTGTATCGCCGTTACGGTGAAGCCGACGAAACGCTATTTATCAGGTTCTGCCAAGTGCAAACTTTGAGCGGCGCGGCTATATTACAGGAATACATCGATATGGTGGATGAAGGTGCAAGCACTGCTGTCTTTCGCCGTACCTTTCCTTATCCTACATTAATACCGTTTGTGGTCTTCATACCGCTCCGTGCGCTTCCCCCGACGAAAGGTGAAACACACAACGTTACTTCTACAGGCTTCACATTCGCCCGCATCTCGTGGTCGTGCGTTAGCGTTCTCGCTTCCCACGCCCGGGTTCCCGGGTTCGATTCCCGGCGGGGTCAGGGATTTTCTCTGCCTCGTGATGGCTGGGTGTTGTGTGCTGTCCTTAGGTTAGTTAGGTTTAAGTAGTTCTAAGTTCTAGGGGACTTATGACCACAGCAGTTGAGTCCCATAGTGCTCAGAGCCATTTGAGCTTCACATTCCATGTCGACTGTACTAAGATCACAAGTGCTACAAATCTCAGTGATGTAGCACCTGTAGCACTGCAGTACAGTGATGGCCCTTTTGTTTTGTACTGAGTTTCAACTGAGAGAAAACATGATGAGTGAAGAAGCTACCCTTGATCTCTTCCACTCAGTTTCAATCTAGTTATTTCCATGCGCAGTTTATACCGTATCTAATGCAATTCCTCAGCCAAGCATACACACCTAAGATAGCAGCATTGCGTGCCAGACCAGTAAACACTTCCCCTCTCGCATCCCTACTCCTTATTGTGACCCTCCTCCTCCTCCTCCTCCTCCTCCTCCTCCTTCTTCTTCTTCTTCTTCCCCTTCCCCTTCCTGCTTTCCCCGTTCTTTTAAGACGTTGAAGCTCAACGTAACATCGACAATACATATATTTGCCCAATTTTTATGAGAATTAGTTTTTTGTATTTGAAAGTAATTTTTCAGATAACAGGACGACGAAGAAAAGAATGTTTTTTACAATATTATGCAAAATTTCGGACATACTGGCAGGTTACTTTAAATTTATATTTTTTCACGTCATCAATCAAATCTAACTAGAATACAATATCCGTGATAAGACAGTAGTAATGGTTACAGACAACGCTACAGTTACGAAAGAGCTGCCTAAATATGAAGGATTTGACATCCCCCCGTTTTGCCCACTGCATCGACTTAACAGTAAAAGATTGTTTCAAAGGAGAAACATTTTCCAAAATTTTATTGAAAACAAAGGCTATTGTGACTTTCTTTCCAAGCTCTACACTAGCCAGTGACAAACTGTGCAATGTTCAAAAAAGAACAAATAAAAAAGACCTGAGACTGATACAAGAGGTGCCGACTCGATGGAACAGATTTTGCCACACGCTCAAATGAATTTTGGAAGTACAAAGTGAGCTTGAGATTGCAATCAAGCAATGTTCAAATGCGCTGCCTACTGTCACAGCAGAAAATTACTTAGGTATATAAGAGATAATAGATCGCCGAGAACATTTTGAAGTAGCAACAATAACAATCTTAGGGGAGTCATACAACACTGCTTCCGTAATTTTACCTCTTATACGAGTTATTGCTGCAAAATTTTCAGACTTGTAAAGCACCTTAACTACTAATGAAGGACGAAGTGTTCCGGATTCCTTGGTTAAATCAGTCAGTGAAAGAGTGAGACCATTTAACACATAGACTGTTGATATGCTTGTGACATTATTAGATCCTAGCTTTAAAGAAATTGTTTCAGGACATTTCAAGAGGTAGAGAACACCGCACAAGTACTTCAAGAAGAGTGTGCTGCTATCATCGCATCAACTACACGAATAATACCTGAAACAGAAGCATCCATGAGCACTGCTAATACGTCTAACAGTTTGAAATCAAATCATATACATCTTTTGTCCAATTAGGAACAGCGCAACGTCGATGTTGTTACACCAGTCAGTAATTCCATAATTGACCTACGTGTCAATATTTTGAAAAACCTGTAATAGACAAGCATGCTTACGTATTAGAATATCGTGCAAAAACTAATAGTATGTTGCGGGTAACGGCTAGTAAATTTCTGTGGTGTCGAGCGACTTCTGGTTCTGCAGAGAGTGTTTTCTCCAAGGCAAGATAAATAATTACTTAAAAACGCAACAGACTAAAGGAGAAGAATTTAAACACCTTACGCGTATCTTTTAATGTTGTATTTTAAACAAAGACTAAAGTACAAGAATTTAAATACAGTACTTTTTGTAAAACAAAATTGCATACCTTGTAGTAATGCTTACGTATTAGAATATCGTGCAAAAACTAATAGTATGTTGCGGGTAACGGCTAGTAAATTTCTGTGGTGTCGAGCGACTTCTGGTTCTGCAGAGAGTGTTTTCTCCAAGGCAAGATAAATAATTACTTAAAAACGCAACAGACTAAAGGAGAAGAATTTAAACACCTTACGCGTATCTTTTAATGTTGTATTTTAAACAAAGACTAAAGTACAAGAATTTAAATACAGTACTTTTTGTAAAACAAAATTGCATACCTTGTAGTGTTGTTTTAAGTAATAAAATTGTTAGAAAGCTATTTTTCATTTGAAATACCTGCCCACAACAACCGATAGTTAACCGATACATCAATAGGTTTCGAAAATACTATCGATAATATCGGATGTGGCAACTATCGATGTTTAAGTAACACTACCTCATAGCTATCAATGGACTTGTAACCACTGGTGAGCCTCTGATTACCCCGGCGTTGTATATCGACGATTTTTACATCTGTTGCAGCACCCACTCGGTAACATCTGCTGAGCACCGGCTCCAAGGCGCCATCTAACGGGCCTGTGCATGGGCCGTCTCCCATGGCTTCCAGTTTTCTCCCTCCAAAACGAGGGTTTTGAATTTTTGTCGTCCACCCACAGTACATCTTGATCCAGAACTTTATTAAGCACAGTCCCGTTTTTTTGTGCCTCTTTTTGATAAAAATCAGACTTGGTGGCCTACATTCGCCACCTGAAAACTACATGCATGTGGCAGCTTAACGCTCTCCGCCTCCTGGCACACACATCACCCATCTTGGGGTCCAGACTGTGCTGCTATTCTCCATCTTTACCGTGCTCTGGTCTTGTCCAGACTAGGTTATGGTAGTCATATTTTTAGCTAAGCGGCTCCTTTCACTCTGAGAATACTTGACCCTGTTCACCTTTGTGCGGTGCGCCTGGCTATTGGTACCTTTCGCACTAGTCCCATTGACAGTCTCCTTGCAGAAGTGGGGATTCCATCTGTACCAATATGTTGGAGCCAGCTCTTGTTTCTTACGCAATCGCCATTCGCCGATTGCCTGACCATCATCCCGTGTACCCTGTCCTCTTTGCCATTCGCCGATTGCCTGACCATCATCCCGTGTACCCTGTCCTCTTTCCAAATGAGGGATGTCTTCCTCCTGATATCCGCTCTTAGTGGGATTGCCAATTGGAATGCGTCTCACTTCCCTCTCTCGGGATCTCCATCTCCAGTCACTGGAATGAGCCCCGTGTATTTCCTCCCATGCCCCCACTTGGTTAGTACCTAGACCATGGATTAGGACCGACCCATTGCAGAGCCCTAAGGTCTTTGTAACCCCTATGGTTTTGCGGCGTCTTGTACGTTCCATCCTTGCAGAGTTCCAGGGTGCCACCATCTTCTACACTGATGGTTCTAAGACGATAGATAAGGCGGGATAACGCTTTCAAGGCTCCTACTGGCGTAGAACACCATTTATTGCTGGGATCATGTAGTGTGTTCACAACAGAGCTGCTAGCCATTTGCAGGGTTCTCCTTTTTGTTACCCAGGCCTCTCCTACAATGTTTTAATATGTGCCAAATCAATAAGCAGCCTGCAGGTTAGCGACCGATGCCACTCTCGTTACCCTTTGGTCTCTGCTATCCATGACCCCCTGTCTGCCTTTGTCCATGCCGCCTGCTCAGTTGTCATTATCTGGGTCCCACGTCTTGCGGACATCCCAGGGAATGAACTGGCTGACCATTTGGCTAGAGAAGCAGATGCTTACCCCCATCCCTTCCAGCATTCCAGCTGCAGATATGCGGATCTATGTCGGATCTCTCTTTGCCCAAAAGTGGAATGACATCTGGTGCGCTACTGCTCTCAGCAATAAACTCCGCACAATCAAGGAGTCTGCTGTGGTTTCGCGCTTTTCCTTCCGCTACTCTCGGAAGGAGGCCACTGTCTTATGCCATCTACGCACTGGTCATACTAGACTCACCCATTGTTTTCTCTTGCGTAACAAACCACCTCCATAATGTGGCTGTGGAGCCAGACTGACAGTATCGCATATAATGATGGAATGTCCCCTGCTTTTGGCTCTTCGTACTAAGCGTAGTCTTCCAGGTGTTTTTAATATTAGCAGACGATTCACGGATGCTTGAACTGGTCCTCAGTTTCTTCAGTTCAAGTGATTTTTATTTTCAGATATAAGGTTTTGCCTTACTTCTGGAGCAGGGGCAGGGTTGTTGTGGTTGGGGCCTCTCTTCAGGTAGTCTCGGTATAGGATCCATGACCACTCTCCCTTGCAAGACCGCTCTTTTATCCCTCTGTTTTCTCAGTTTTTAGATTTGGGCTACCCTTTTATACCTTCTACTGTGAGTGTTTTAACTTACTCGTATTATAGTTTGACTCCTGGACTGGATTCGCCTACTTTTAGCAGACCGTCTCTGTTCTGCGAGTAACTTTGGAATTGCGGGATTGATGACCTCGCCGTTTAGTCCCATAGACTCAATCAATCAGTCTGTTTCTTTGCAGCAGTTCCAAGAAGGATGTTTTTATGATACTGCGCAAAATTCCGTCTTAATACAAAATGTACAGTTTTTAGTGGTGCGTAGGAAATTAAGGAGACACGACCTGGATAAGGTGAAATAACCAGAGGTTGTTGCGAGTCTGAGGGAGCATTATTTGACAGTTGACAAGAACAGGGGAAAGGAATACAGTAGAAGACGAATGGATAGCTTTAAGAGGTGAAATAGTGAAGGCAATGGAGGATAAAATAGGTACAAGACAGGGCCTAGTAGGAGTCTTTGGATAATACAGGAGATACTAAATGTAATCCATGAAAGGAAAAAATTTAAAAATGCAAGAAATGAAGTCGGCGAAAGGGAATACAAAGGTCTAAAAAATGAGACTGACAGGAATTCAAAATGACTCACAAGGCCAAATGTAAGGAATTAGAAACGTATTTCTCTAGCGGAGAGATACACTGATCAGCCAGAACATTATGACCACCGAACTACTATCGATATACACCCGTCCAGGCAATAGCAGCGTCACCTGGTGATGAATGACGGCTAGTCAGACACATGAACGGTGCATGTACCATCAGTGAGTGTGCTGTCCATGAGCAGAATGGGGAAGGCACGCGATCTGAGTCTGACCGAGAGCAAATTGCGATAGCCCGGAGGCTCGGCACGAGCATCTCGGAAGTGGCGCGACTTGTCGGGTGTTCGAAGAGTGCTGTGGTCAGTGTCTTCAACACGTGGCGAAAACAAAGTGAAACCACGTCCAGACGTCATAGGGTTGGCGGCATCCCTCATCACATATGTCGGAAGTTGTAGGCTGGGCAGACCAGCAAAACAGGACAGGCAGCGAACTGTCGCGGAACTAACATTAGACTTCAATGCCGGGCAGACTACAAGACTGTCTGAATACACAGTGCACCGAACACTCCTAACGTTGGGACTCTGCAGTCGACGAAACATGCATGTACCATTGTTAACACCATGACGTTGGCAACTACGACTGAAATTGGCACGTGACCATCTGCACTGGACATTGGTGCAGTGACAGACCGTTGCATGGTCTGATGAGTCCCGATACCTCCTTCATGATACGGATGGGAGGGCGCAAATCCGTCGCCTTCCAGGGGAAAAGCTTCTTGATACTTGTACTGAGTAACGGAGACAAGTTGGCGGCGGCTGTACTATGCATTCGCGTCGGCATCCGGGCATCCACGGGTCCAGTTGAGCTCGTGCAAGGCACCATGACGACCAAGGAGTATCGCACACGATTGCAGACCACGTACACCCCTTCATGACGATCATTTTTCCCGACGGCAGTGGCATTTTTCAGCAAGATAATGCATCATGTCAGACGGCCAGAAGTGTGATAGAGTGGTTGGAGGAACATAGTGGCGAGTTCCAGTTGATGTGCTGGCCCCCCAACTCGCCAGATCTGAACACGATCGAACACGTCTGGAATGTGACTGAACGTGGCGTTAGAGCTCATCGCTCTCCCTCCCCGGAATTCACGAGAATTAGGTGACTTGTTTGTGCAGATGTGGCGCCAGCACCCTCCAGCGACCTACCAATGTCTGTTACTTCCATTCCACGACGCGTCGCCGCTGTTATCCGTGTCAAAGGTGGGCATAGCCGCACGGGATTAGCCGAGCGGTCTCGGGCGCTGCAGTCATGGACTGTGCGGCTGGTCCCGGCGGAGGTTCGAGTCCTCCCTTGGGCATGGGTGTGTGTGTTTGTCCTTACGATAATTTAGAATAAGTAGTGTGTAAGCTTAGGGACTGATGACCCTAGCAATTATGTCCCATAAGATTTCACACACATTTGAACATTTTTTTTTTTGGTGGGCATACCAGCTATTAGGTTCGTCGTCATAATGTTTTGGCTGATCAGTGTAGATACCGTCTACAGGGAAATTGAAGAGGCCTTCGGAGAAAACGGAAGCAGCTGTGTGAATATCAAGAGCTTAGATGGAATAGGAAGCTTAAAAAGTGGTTCAAATGGCTCTGAGCACTATGGGACTTAACATCTGTGGTCATCAGTCCCCTAGAACTTAGAACTGCTTAAATATAACTAACCTAAGGACATCACACACATCCATGCCCGAGGCAGGATTCGAACCTGCGACCGTAGCAGCCGCGTGGTGCCGGACTGAAGCGCCTAGAGCCACTCGACCACATCGGCCGGCTTGTACAGTTTTCAAACTTTCCTGTGTAAACCGTAACTAATCACTTTCTTATTGAAATACCTTCTTTGTAAATACCCCGGCCTCTTTACATGTAACGCAGCAACACCAAATGGTTCAAATGGCTCTGAGCACTATGGGACTTAACTTCTGAGGTCATTAGTCCCCTACAACTTAGAACTAGTTAAACTTAACTAACCTAAGGACATCACAAACATCCATGCCCGATGCAGGATTCGAACCTGCGACCGTAGCGGTCTTGCGGTTCCAGACTGCAGCGCCTTTAACCGCACGGCCACTTCGGCCGGCAGCAACACCTTTATCATCACTGTACTTTATTGTTAAGTATTCTTGTCTGTATTCGTTTTCTGTTATTAACAAACCACTTTCAAGTAGTATGAAAGGTTACTGTAATACGAGATTGGGACAGCAGCAGTATTAAAAATTATGCTCCGCTTTTTTCTGTTTTACCTAATGCACATCAGGAGCAGCGTAGTCATTGTTGTGCTTTATTAAAAGTATTTGGGTGTTTTGTAGTGTCACTGTAGGTTGAGGGCCGTAATATTACGAAGGGAAGGAAGCCTCGCTTGTCACCAGCGTCGTTCCAATTTATAAATAGACGTGACGCTAGCAGGTAATTCTGGTCCGGGCCCCAAAGTTTCCATATTGCTTCGTATAAAACTGACGAAACACGAGAGAAGTGGAGTGTGTAACAAGGCAGTACATCCAGCAACATATTTCAGCAATATAATACAGCAGTATATTACATATTACTCTGCCCATAACAACGATAAAAACCTGCATTCACTTGGTTCCAAAACAAACATATTTATTTTTATTTCAGGACGTCAGTGCAATTCACCGTGGTAAGAAGTATTATGTACGTATATTTTTCATCATCCGATAGATGGAAGTACCACACCACGTTCATGTTCATAGTTAATCAACTCGCGTCCGATAATTCGTTAGAGACCTCAGGTACACAATCGTTTCCATGGTCCGTGCGCGTTACTGACTAATTTCAAAATATTGCTACATTCAAAATTTCAACAGGGCATCTCTCTGAGGTCAGCTAAAATTCTGAAGCGGTGATCTGAACAAAAAGTTCATATGAAAACGACCTGATCCTCTCTCCCCTGCCCCTTTTTCAGTACTCCTGGAGTCGCATTATTAGAATATTCCGCAGAAAAGTGCCTGAAAATGTGTAAGAACGAGGAAATGATTCATATATGAATTTATTGATTCAGATATAATTAAGTCATATTTAATACGATTCTAAAAATTAAAAGACCTAGGAAGACATTTCGCTAAAATACACAACACACCTCGGAGTAGGTAGGCTATATGGCATACATGATCTATGGTTATTTAAGCCTGCTCTATTACCATCTTGCTGCTTTCAGCTATCTACAGTTCACGTATTTTTCTTAGAATGATGCCTTGTACGAGTTGAGGTGTCACCTTAACACTGACTTGTTTCCCAAAGACCAATCACTAATATTACGCCCATTGACATAAACTAGGCGGCATTTGGATTCACATTACCACTTAGTTTGATGTAACTGCTCTTCACGAGCTTGGGGTAGCACTGTCCGAATTATTCTCACAAAGGAGCGTGGTGTCCGTCCTATATAATGCCGTATTTGTATTACCTTAATCACTTATTACTGGTAAACTGTTGTATACCTTATGTTAATGCGTACAAGGCTCCTGCAGAACTGATGATCGTTCGTTGGCGTTAGAAGATATTGGCAGTAGGTTGAAACATACCGAAACGTTGCTAAAACAATTCTGTTACTCGGCCGATAATCCGAGAGCTGATGAATAGAATTCGTCAAGCAAGTTATCATTCTCACGTGTAAACGTAATAATGTATGTAACTTTAATGTCGCTTCTTGTGATCCAGCAGTTCAGATGTCAAGCGGCAGTCATTTATGATCTACTAATAACGTTATTAGTTGATTGTGACGGCTTTACCTTTCGAGTGATTGCTCCACAGTGTAAAATGTTTTCAGTTCAGTAGAGTCTATATGAAGGTAGGCTAAAGCAGCATCTCGACTGTTTCCGTTCAATTTTATATAAATGATTATTACATCCGACTGTCCCTGTTATCATAAAAAATCCATTCTCACTCTGCTTCACATTAATCGGCCACTCAAGAGCATATCTGCGACAGAATTAAAGAGGAAAATCACTGCAAGTGAGTGCTTTTACGGAGAATTTATGAGAATAACTGTGTTGCCATCTGTCCTGGAAAAAATTCACTACCGGACGACTGTTAACATGGGCTTTTCAGAACGATTTACCTGTGAGGTTCAATAGATGGAGTTTTCCGCTGAATTCCAAATTTATGCAATATGGAGCACAATTAGATAACAAATTTTCTCTTTAACTATAGATACCACAGAAATACAATGTCGCTTTTGCTGTTGAACAATGATACCAGTTTAAGGACTACGACAAGGAAGAAACAACGAGTTCACTAGAGACGGAGCACAAGCTCCAGTTAGGGCAGGATGGAAAATAAATTGGATGTTTCCTTCCAATCCCGGCATTTGCTTGAAGCAATTTAGGGCAATCACGGAAAATGTAAATTTGTATGGGCGGATGGGGATTTAAGCCGTTTCTGTTTTACATACACCGACGGAAAATAAAATCGCAATACCAAGAAAGAGTTGCGCGTGGTATGCGTGTTTCCACCTTGAAAGATGATGTCTATTCACATTTCGCGCCAGTTGCATGAGAATAGCGCTAGTAGTACCGCTATGAGGATTCAGATCAGGGTTTTGTTAAATACACGCTGTAACGGTCGTGAAAATTAGTTGCCATTGACGTTGGTCGTGGTGAGTGGATGTTAGTCAAGAATATCTCACTCAGTTTGAACGAGGTCTCATAACAGGGAAACTAGAAGTTGGATGTTCCTTATGCGATATTGCACAAAGTCTTCGCAGGATTGTAGCCACTGTACATGATTGGTGGGAGCGATGACTACGAGAATGTACGGTCGCAAAAATACGGGGCTCCGGATGGCCATATGGAAATACAGAGACGGAAGACCATTGCGTTCAGCGTATGGCTCTGGCGCATCGTACTGCATCTGCAGCAGCAGTTTGAGAAACAGTTAGCCTCACAGTGACAAAAAATGGTTCAAATTGCTCTGAGAACTATGGGACTTACCATCTATGGTCATTAGTCCCCTAGAACTTAGAACTACTTAAACCTAACTAACCTAAGGACACCACACAACACCCAGTCATCACGAGGCAGAGAAAACCTCACAGTGACACAACGAACTGTTACACATCAGTTACTTCTAGGACAGCTCTGAGCGAGACGCCCTGTAGCGTGCATTCCACTAACACCAAACCACGTCCCTTTGCGACTTTCAGTGGTGTCAGGCGAGAGCTCATTGAAGGACAGGCTAGAGGTCTGTCGTATTTTCCAGTGAAAGCTGGTTCTGCCTCAGTTCCAGTAATGGCCGTGTGTTGGTTAGAATGAGGACAGTTGAAAACCTGCATCCAACCTGTCTGCGTGCTAGACACGCTGGATGTATACCTGGAGGTATAGTCTGGGATGGTTACCTTCCGCATCCTGACTGCAAATTGTTAGTTAATCTGGTGATTCGAACGGGTGTGTTGCCATTCCCGAACGGCATTCCAGGGGCAGATTTCCAACTGGATAACGCTCGTTCACATACCGCTGTTATAAACCAACATGCTCTACAGAGTTTTGACATGTTGCCTTAGCCTCGTTCATCAGATCTGTTTCCAATCGTACACATATAAGGCGTCGTTGGACGACAACTCCAACGTCGTCCAGACCTAGCATTTACTGTCCCTGTGTTGACAGACAAACTGCAACAAGCATGGAACTCCATCTCACAAATTGACACAACGCATTCACGTTTACATACTTGCGTTCACATTCTAGCGGTAACACCGGTTGTTAATGTAACAGCATTTCACATTTGTAATAATTATCTCACTCTTACATTAACCTGTGATCTTGCAATGTTAATCACTTAAATGTGTAAACTGCGCAAATGTATTCCTGAAATTTCATTACTCTATATCAGTTAATGGCCAACGGCTTTGACGCAGTAGTAACATCTACATCTACATTTACATTTATTTTTCGCAAGCCACCCAACGGTGTGTGGCGGAGGGCACTTTACGTGCCACTGTCATTACCTCCCTTTCCTGTTCCAGTCGCGTATGGTTCGCGGGAAGAACGACTGTCTGAAAGCCTCCGTGCGGGCTCTAATCTCTCTAATTTTACATTCGTGATCTCCTCGGGAGGTATAAGTAGGGGGAAGCAATATACTCGATACGTCATCCAGAAACGCACCCTCTCGAAACCTGGCGAGCAAGCTACACCGCGATGCAGAGCGCCTCTCTTGCAGAGTCTGCCACTTGAGTTTATTATACATCTCCGTAACGCTATCACACTTACCAAATAACCCTGTGACGAAACGCGCCACTCTTCTTTGGATCTTCTCTATCTCCTCCGTCAACCCGATCTGGTACGGATCCCACACTGATGAGCAATACTCTAGTATATGTCGAACGAGTGTTTTGTAAGCCACCTCCTTTGTTGATGGACTACATTTTCTAAGCACTCTCCCAATGAATCTCAACCTGGTACAAGCCTTACCAACAATTAATTTTATATGATCATTCCACTTCAAATCGTTCCGCACGCATACTCCCAGATATTTTACAGAAGTAAATGCTACCAGTGTTTGTTCCGCTATCATATAATCATACAATAAAGGATCCTTCTTTCTATGTATTCGCAATACATTACATTTGTCTATGTTAAGGGACAGTTGCCACTCCCTGCACCAAGTGCCTACCCGCTGCAGATCTTCCTGCATTTCGCTACAATTTTCTAATGCTGCAACTTCTCTGTATACTACAGCATCATCCGCGAAAAGCAGCATGGAACTTCCGACACTATCTACTAGGTCATTTATATATATTGTGAAAAGCAATGGTCCCATAACACTCCCCTGTGGCACGCCAGAGGTTACTTTAACGTCTGTAGACGTCTCTCCATTGAGAACAACATGCTGTGTTCTGTTTGCTAAAAACTCTTCAATCCAGCCACACAGCTGGTCTGATATTCCGTATGCTCTTACTTTGTTTCTCAGGCGACAGTGCGGAACTGTATCTAACGCCTTCCGGAAGTCAAGGAAAATAGCATCTACCTGGGAGCCTGTATCTAATATTTTCTGGGTCTCATGAACAAATAACGCGAGCTGGGTCTCACACGATCGCTGTTTCCGGAATCCATGTTGATTCCTACAGAGTAGATTCTGGGTTTCCAGAAATGACATGATTCGCGAGCAAAAAACATGTTCTAAAATTCTACAACAGATCGATGTCAGAGATATAAGTCTATAGTTTTGCTCATCTACTCGACGACCCTTCCTGAAGACTGGGACTACCTGTGCTCTTTTCCAATCATTTGGAACCTTCCGTTCCTCTAGAGGCTTGCGGTACACGGCTGTTAGAAGGGGGGCAAGTTCTTTCGCGTACTCTGTGTAGAATCGAATTGGTATCCCGACAGGTCCAGTGGACTTTCCTCTGTTGAGTGATTTCAGTTGCTTTTCTATTCCTTGGACGCTTATTTCGATGTCAGCCATTTTTTCATTTGTGCGAGGATTTAAAGAAGGAACTGCAGTGCGGTCTTCCTCTGTGAAACAGCTTTGGAAAAAGGTGTTTAGTATTTCAGCTTTACGCGTGTCATCCACTGTTTCAATGCCATTATCATCCCAGAGCGTCTGGATATGCTGTTTCGATCCACTTACTGATTTGACGTAAGACCCGAACTTCCTAGGATTTTCTGTCAAGTCGGTACATAGAATTTTACTTTCGAATTCACTGAACGCTTCACGCATAGCCCTCCTTACGCTAACTTTGACATCGTTTAGCTTCTGTTTGTCTGAGAGGTTTTGGCTGCGTTTAAACTTGGAGTGAAGCTCTCTTTGCTTTCGCAGTAGTTTCCTAACTTTGTTGTTGAACCACGGTGGGTTATTTCCCGTCCCTCACAGTTTTACTCGGCACGTACTTGTCTAAAACGCATTTTACGATTGCCTTGAACTTTTTCCATAAACACTCAACATTGTCAGTGTCGGAACAGAAATTTTCGTTTTGATTTGTTAGGTAGTCTGAAATCTGCCTTCTATTACTCTTGCTAAACAGATAAACCTTCCTCCATTTTTTTATATTCCTATTTACTTCCATATTCTGGGATGTTGCAACTGTCTTATGATCACTGATTCCCTGTTCTGCGCTTACAGAGTCGAAAAGTTCGGGTCTGTTTGTTATCAGTAGGTCCAAGATGTTATCTCCAAGAGTCGGTTCTCTGTTTAATTGCTCGAGGTAATTTTCGGATAGTGCACTCAGTATAATGTCACTCGATGCTCTGTCCCTACCACCCGTCCTAAACATCTGAGTGTCCCAGTCTATATCTGGTAAATTGAAATCTCCACCTAAGACTTTAACATGCTGAGAAAACTTATGTGAAATGTATTCCAGATTTTCTTTCAGTTGTTCTGCCACTAATGCTGCTGAGTCGGGAAGTCGGTTCCCGTGAGAGCACCGAAGTTCGGCGCTGTAGGGCTTGACTAGCACCTGTATGAGTGACCGTTCAGGCCTTCCGAGTGCTGTTGGCAAGCGGGGTGCACTCAGCCCTAGTGAGGCCAATTGAGGAGCTACTTGACTGAAGTAGCGGCACCAGTCACGAAAGCTGACGACTGGGAGAGCTGTCCACATGCCCCTCCATATCCGCATCCGGCGACGCCTTCGCCTGAGGGTGATACGGCGGTCAGTCGGTACCATGGGCCTTCCGAGGCCTGCTCTGACGGAGTTAAGTTTACATGAATTATTTTTTGGTGTTTCGATCTTTTCTGTTTGTTTGTATATCGGGTGTTGGTACGTTGGTTGATTGATATGGGGAAGGGGACCTAACAGTAAGGTCATCGGTCCCATCGTATTAGGGAAGGATGGAGAAGGAAGTCGGCCGTGCCCTTTCCAAGTGCCCATCCCGGCATTTGACTGAAGCGATTTAGGAAAATCACGGTAAACCTACATCAGGATGGCCGGACGCGGGTTTGAACCGTCGTCCTCCCGAATGCGAGTCCAGTGTGCTAACCACTACGCCACCTCACTCGGTACAGCGGGTGTGTCTCCCATGGGACGTCAGGCAAATTTTCTCTCGTGTTTCTGCAAAATATTTGCAATTTTGTGTTTGCAAAGTGTTAATGGTGTCAGCCCAAAAAAATTTTGCTCATCACGTTTTTTATAAGACCCCCAGCGTCGACGAAATGCGTCGATTTGTGTTTCAACATAATTATTTTTAAATCGAAATTTTACATGCCCATTCGTTACAGTGCGACCAGATTAATCTAGTGCGATATTCGTATTAACAGGAACAGTAAAACGCGAAGGACAGTCAGCTCTCTAGCAGCGACTGAGCAGCGCGCTACCGTATGGCGGTAGCTGTCAGTACGGCCCAGTTCGTTGCTGCCGCTGCTGGAGTATTCATTATTCCTCGTGTTTTTCTGTCCCTGTTGATACAAATCGGTAAAACGAATGTCGCGCTAGACTAATTTGTGACCACTTTATCGAATGGGTACGTAATATTACAATTTAAAAATAATTTTGTTTTTAACGGGAAACAAACCACCGCTTCTGGGCGTTGCATTAAAGACGTGATGAGCAGTATTTCTTCGAGCTAACTCCAGCTACATCTCGGTGCCAATGATGGTCGCGTGTTGGGTGGAAGAAGCTATGTGCAGCCAACCTCTCTGTATGCTAGACACACTGGTCCTACACCTGGAGTTATGGTCTGGAGTGCGATTTCGTTTGACATCAGTAGCACTCTCTGGTTACCCCACGCACCCTGACAGCAAATCTGTATGCTCGTCTGGTGATTCGACCTGTTGTGCTGCAATGCATAAAATGCATTTCAACTGGATAACGCTCACCCACATACCGCTGTTGTATCCAACATGCTCTACAGAGGATCGAAATGTTGCGTTGGCCTGCTCTGTCAACAGATCTGTCTCAAGTCGAGCACACATGGAATATCATTACACTACACTAATAATTTCTTGGTGTTACGATTTTTCCCATCATTGTATTTCGTACAGTTGCCCGAAATATGATGAAAAATATTTTGAAAATTATGCCATTGCAACCTAGCGAGCATCCACCATGGCTCGAGACATCAACAGTTCCTCAATAATGCAGCAAGCTGGATCTAATTCGCGTCTACTGTGCTGAGCAAGTGGTAAAGTGTATGGCTGGAAACTGAAATGTTGTGGGATAGAATCCTTGCTGGTTCAATTTCTTTTCCTTTTTTTTTTTTTACTGTGTCTTCAAGCATTCATTTCTTTTACCTAGCATTCACCTCTTAGTGATGTGGATTTACGCATTTCGACTTATGACGATAATTGCAGACTCCCAATTTCTGCTTCCCTCAGATTAACAGTCGCAGTTCACACTCGTAATTCAAAGCCAATTCTTCGAACAATGGACAGTGAGTTACTTAACTTCGAAGTATCGTAATAAATGTGATCAATAACGAAAAATAACCACCTCACCATCAGGCTACGATATGAGCCTTACAATTTGAAATAATCAAATATTTTTAACCAGTACTTTCCCTGCAGTCGTTTGAGAATAATTGCATAGCGAAAATACACGCGAATACAAAACACGTGTGCTTTATTTTTTATGCTACAAGTAAAACTTTTTGCAAAAAACTACTTAAGCAACTTGTGGCGCAGTGGTTAGACACTGGACTCGCATTCGGGAGGACGACGGTTCAATGCCGCGTCCGGCCATCCTGATTTAGGTTTTCCGTGATTTCCCTAAATCGCTCCAGGCAAATGCCGGGATGGTTCCTTTCAAAGGGCACGGCCGACTTCCTTCCCCGTCCTTCCCTAATCCGATGAGACCGATGACCTCGCTGTCTGGTCTCCTTCCCCAAAACCAACCAACTTAAGCAACTTGCTTCGTTTACCTGCAACGCGTTCTTTGAGCAACGCACCAAATGGCTGAGCCTTCAGCTTTCTGCCTTCCTTGGAAATGAATGGAAATGAGCGTTTGGCGTCATTGTCCGGGAGGTCCTTTACGAGGCAGGACCGGCCGCCTTGGTGCAGGTCTTATTACATTTGACGCCACATTGGGCGACCGGCGCGCCGGATGGGGATGAAATGATAATGAAGACAACACACCACCCAGTCTCTGAGCGGAGAGATCCCCGGGAATGGAACCCGGGCCCCTGAGGACGGCAGTCCGTCACGCTGACCATTCAGCTATCGTGGCGGACTCTGCCTTCCTTGAATCAAGCCTTGATGTGGACACGAAAATTTGCGTAACGCGACCAAGTGGTCTGCCATAAGGAGTCCACGAGAAAGAATTGTGGCAATGAGCCTCGACAATGCATCACAGTGCGTAGTAAGGTTCACAAGTGTTGTGCTGTAACACAGGCGAAACATGTACATCATTCGTGTTTTTTATTGTTATTTTATTTGTGCCACTTCCGTCATCCTGCGATACATATTGAATCTCTCTCTCTCTCTCTCTCTCTCTCTCTCTCACACACACACACACACACACACACACACACACACAAACTATTCGCATACAATATTTACATTGGTATTAAGCATATTACTTATATAACGATGTGCTGCCATCATTGCCATGATTTGTCGCTCGAAACGCCAATTGAATATGAAACACACAACATACATGCCTCTTGACAACTTTCCTGCCATGCGCTGGTTACATTGCACAGGTTATATGAAAGCGTTGATATTCAGTTACTTAACATCGTTCCCTAAAATTTATTAAGTTACTCAGTGGCTCGCAAACGAAATACCCACGCCACCCAAGTAGTCTGGCCGTAGATACTTAATGCCACTCGTGCGAAGCCTGGCCGTGTCGCTAGTCTCTTCTAAGGATACCTCGCTGTCACCACTGAAATTCTTCGCCGTCGGTCACGGCTTTTAACTTAGCTGTCTTCAGTCACTTCAGTAACATTCGAAATTTTTGATTTATTTAATTCGGGTACCAGCTTATCTATTAGTCCACTTGTATGAAATAAGGAAACATTTAATGCATAGTGAGATCCTGTGTCGCCCATCCTGCGTGAAGCTATGGTTATTCGGCAATCACGGAAAATGTCAGCATAAATTCCACGCAGACTTCCTCCTTAATCCTTGTATAGCTGAAAAACTAGACCGTTCCCAATAATCGCGTCGTTTGCAGGATATTAAACTGTAACATTCCTTCGTATGACAAGTCCAACTCCTAACGACATTCTAATCAAGTTTTCACGGTGAAAATAGTGTTCTCTTCCCAACACGACAGCAGTAAGTCACTCAGCGACTTATGAGTGTTTTATACTTCATTCTGCTCCATACCCTAAAAACCAACATACGTGCCGCAGACATAAAGGCACTTCACTCGCATTCGGGATAGCTGGGATTCAAATTCCGGCCCGGCCATACATATTTAAGTTTTCCGTGATTTCGCTAAGTTACGCAACGTGAATGCCGGAATTCTTTGATTGGAAAGGACACAATAGGTTTCGATCCCCATCCTTGGCCAGCCCATCTTCAATGACCTTTCCATTTCATAACCCAAAATAAGGCCGAGACTCCTGACTATCGTTTTATTGTAAGAGCGCTGTTCGCAAAGCAAGGTCCGATCGGTCGCGAAATGGAAACCACAGTGAAAATCAAAAATCTTTTATTTGCAATAGTTAGCTACACCTTCCAGCTACTTCTCTACATAGTCGGCGCTTCGCCTTAGACATTTGTCGTAGCGTTGTACCACTTTCCAGTACCCTCATAGAACGCACACGCCTGACTATCTGCCGAATCTCTGCGCTCGTCTATAGCTCGCCCTCTGTTGCCAAATGTTGTCTTCATAACCAGCGGTTCATGTGAGCAGAGATGGATCTCAGGGTGAGCCAGTTAAGGGCAGTGTGGTTAGTGATCAAACACTTCCCATCGATAACACTTCCAGCATCTTCATTGCCCCTGCAGAGTGCGGCTGATTGTCATGGAGAGCGATACGCATGACAGTTACGTTGTGTGGGCCCCGTCACATCAGGCGACATCTCTCACCTGGCGGAAGACACTATTATCTAGGCTCACTGTGCGCCCACAACTGAAAAGACGATGTGACGCGATCGATGGTCATACTAGAAGCACTGCCCAACACATCTGTGCAAAGCTTCATCGGATTTTCACTGTGGTTTCCATTTCGCGTCCGATCGGACCTTCCTTTCAGGATAGACGTCGTATTTCAGAACTGCTGCTACTGAAAGCGAGTTTCGTAAGCTGTACCAGACAAAACTAACGTGAAAATATTTGACAATGAACACAACTTATTTAGGAGATACAAAGCAAACGTTTCAGAGCATTAGGAAGTATTTAATGTAATTAAGATTATAGTTTTGTTAATAATGTTTTTCTTCTCTTTCAGGTAAGTAACTGCTTTCTCTGCTCCAGTAGAAGATATGCGTTCAACAAAAGGTAAGAACTTCACAGCAGCGATGTTATCTTCTTCTCTAGTAACGTAAATTTATTTTCGTGGAATCATAAAGCATCAGATATACAATATCAGGAATATTTAGACTTATGTATGAGATGGTAACATTTTTGTGAATGAAACTAAATTCAGATCATACAGTGTCTAACGGAAATTGTGTCTCCTCACACATTGTGAAATGGTAGGCCCATTGGTTTCGTTCTTATCACAGAAAAAACTTGCTGTTACTAATCGCGATATTTATTTATTTGTCTTGAGGGCAACGCGTTATGGATTTTTTTAGTGAGATTTACATTTCCATTGCGTTAAACATCCAGTATCTCATGCTTGTAGCATCTCAAAGAAAGCAACCGTCATACACTCCTGGAAATTGAAATAAGAACACCGTGAATTCATTGTCCCAGGAAGGGGAAACTTTATTGACACATTCCTGGGGTCAGATACATCACATGATCACACTGACAGAACCACAGGCACATAGACACAGGCAACAGAGCATGCACAATGTCGGCACTAGTACAGTGTATATCCACCTTTCGCAGCAATGCAGGCTGCTATTCTCCCATGGAGACGATCGTAGAGATGCTGGATGTAGTCCTGTGGAACGGCTTGCCATGCCATTTCCACCTGGCGCCTCAGTTGGACCAGCGTTCGTGCTGGACGTGCAGACCGCGTGAGACGACGCTTCATCCAGTCCCAAACATGCTCAATGGGGGACAGATCCGGAGATCGTGCTGGCCAGGGTAGTTGACTTACACCTTCTAGAGCACGTTGGGTGGCACGGGATACATGCGGACGTGCATTGTCCTGTTGGAACAGCAAGTTCCCTTGCCGGTCTAGGAATGGTAGAACGATGGGTTCGATGACGGTTTGGATGTACCATGCACTATTCAATGTCCCCTCGACGATCACCAGTGGTGTACGGCCAGTGTAGGAGATCGCTCCCCACACCATGATGCCGGGTGTTGGCCCTGTGTGCCTCGGTCGTATGCAGTCCTGATTGTGGCGCTCACCTGCACGGCGCCAAACACGCATACGACCATCATTGGCACCAAGGCAGAAGCGACTCTCATCGCTGAAGACGACACGTCTCCATTCGTCCCTCCATTCACGCCTGTCGCGACACCACTGGAGGCGGGCTGCACGATGTTGGGGCGTGAGCGGAAGACGGCCTAACGGTGTGCGGGACCGTAGCCCAGCTTCATGGAGACGGTTGCGAATGGTCCTCGCCGATACCCCAGGAGCAACAGTGTCCCTAATTTGCTGGGAAGTGGCGGTGCGGTCCCCTACGGCACTGCGTAGGATCCTACGGTCTTGGCGTGCATCCGTGCGTCGCTGCGGTCCGGTCCCAGGTCGACGGGCACGTGCACCTTCCGCCGACCACTGGCGACAACATCGATGTACTGTGGAGACCTCACGCCCCACGTGTTGAGCAATTCGGCGGTACGTCCACCCGGCCTCCCGCATGCCCACTATACGCCCTCGCTCAAAGTCCGTCAACTGCACATACGGTTCACGTCCACGCTGTCGCGGCATGCTACCAGTGTTAAAGGCTGCGATGGAGCTCCGTATGCCATGGCAAACTGGCTGACACTGACGGCGGCGGTGCACAAATGCTGCGCAGCTAGCGCCATTCGACGGCCAACACCGCGGTTCCTGGTGTGTCCGCTGTGCCGTGCGTGTGATCATTGCTTGTACAGCCCTCTCGCAGTGTCCGGAGCAAGTATGGTGGGTCTGACACACCGGTGTCAATGTGTTCTTTTTTCCATTTCCAGGAGTGTATTTAAGGTTTCATCAGCTTTTAATCCAAGGTCTGTCTGGCAACGGACGCCAAACGACGGGACTTAAAAAGCGCACCTCCTTCCCGTATGAACTAGATATTTAAGGCTTTTGAATAATTTCTGTGCTTCTCCGTTGTTAGTGTAACACAAATGGCAGATTCATTGCCGTTACATTACATTCACTTTTGATAAGTCTGAGCAAAGTCCTCCAACAGCCCTTGGAGCCACCTTCGTCATATGCCAGGCCATTTACATACAGTGTGTTACAAAATAGTATTCCATATTTTTACTGTAGCAAGGACCAAACCCGGGCAAAAATATCAAGTAAACAAGAACCCTAAAATGTGTACCTTCGTAGCTACACGCATTTGTTCTTCTTTGCTGTTGTGAAACACCTCTCTCCTACTGAAAACACTTTGCTATTAAAAACGACCTACAGAATACAATAAACAAATGTGGACACATTCATCTATTATTCTCCATGGCTACAGCACGCAGTAAAAATATGTTAGTGTTGTTACTGTAAACCGCACTCACAGTTCTAGGTAAGTGCAACGCATATGCAAGTTCAGTTGCTCGACGGTTGCTTAACAGAAGCTGTAGTCTGCAATTGCATGTGTGGAGTATTATGCTTGCAACTTCAACGATAAAACTACAGTGTAAAAGCATATCGCAATCTTATCAAAACACAAACTGTTTCCATTAGATCTACTATATGCACTGCACCAAGTCAGAAGTGTGAATACAGTTTTCAGTAACAACAGTAACAGATACGTGGTGTCATCAAATAATGCGGTGAATAATTTTATTAGGAACAAAATAATGAGCTTACATAGAATCTGATTCAATTTCCTTCAAATTACTGTCCATAGCTAGCAATGTACTTATCCCAACGTTGAACCCATGACTCGTAGCATTTCTGGAAGGCTTCTTTTGGAAGGGCATGTGGCAGCTCTGTCGTGGCCCTCATAATGTTAGGGAAGGTATCAAAACCTTTTACTTTAAGCACGTTTTAATTTTTTAGACCTATCAGAAGTTGTGTCGTGCTAAATTTGGTGAGTAAGGCGCACTTTTTCCGGCCAAAATCTCGCGAATCAAAATCGTGATGTGGCACAGTGTGTTGTGATGAAGATGAAAGCGATCGGCCTCTTTTTTGATCTCTTTCTTCGTACATCCCTTCGCAGACGCTGCAATACGCCCTCGTAAAATTCGGCGGTTACAGTTGTTCCCCTTGCAACCAACTCTGATCACACTATGCCCTCAATACCGAAAAAACAATGAGAATGACTTTTATATTCGATTCTGATTGACGTGCATTGTTAGGCGAGGAGGTTCACTGATTTTCCATTGGGAACTCTGAATTTCCGTCTCAGGGTCATATCAACAGACCCAAGTTCCATCTCCAGTTACGATTTTGAAGTCCGGAACTGAATGAAGACGATCCTTCAACTCCGTGCAAAGTGACACGCAATTTTCCTTCTGTTCATCAATCAAAAGTCTGGGAACAAATTTTGCGCTCACTCATTTGCAAATTATCGGTTAAAGTGCTTTGCATGGACACGTAAGAGATGCTAAGTTCTTCAGCAAGTTCTCCAATAGTTATCGCCTATTTGAATGAAAAATTTTTGCCACTGTTTGGACTTCTTCTGTTTTTGAGATTAATGCACGTCGCGAACGTTGCTCGGTTTCTACCGAACTTTTAAATCGGCCGTGCCATTTGCAAAGTTACAGCATTATCTTCATACACCAACTTCAACATTCCCTAACATTCTGTGTCACATTTTTGCAATTTTAAACAGAAGTTAACGTTCCAGCGGAATTCAGAATCCATGATGCGTGGCAGATACGGTAAACACAACCTAATTCTAGCGTCTCTGGGCGCTGACTGACAAGTCAGAACGTGTTCCAGCTTGAAGCTGACAGTCTCAACGGATCAGGCTATCGGTAAAATAACATGAAATGTTTGTAGCGTCAGCATTTGCTGCTCAAAAAATTCACTAGCCGAATTTTTTGATCACACCTCGTATTGATTACATGCTGTGCCAATGGAGAGCGACAGAGGAATATGTCCTCATTTGGTTATTGCTTTCTGTAGATCGTGCTTGACAGTGAAGAACTTGAAGCAGACATGTGTTTCACAATAGTGAACATGAAAAAGTGCTCGTAGATAAGGCACGCATTTTACAGCCCACGTTTACTGGACATTATTGCCTTTTCTATAGTTCATACTAACACACTCAAAATCTAAAACACTTTTTTTAATTCCCTTGTATACCATGCGTAAGAAAGTCATGATAATTCCTTTGTGCAAATATGACGATAGTTTTGCTTCTGACTGTCTCCTTACTGGGAGTGACTTGACGAGTTCTCTTCGAGCAGAATATCAAGTCTGATCTTCGGTAAGCAACTATCTTCTTACCCAGTTAGCAGTGTCTTTTTTCATGGAAGACTTCCCAGTAGCAAGAAACAGAGTTCCAACATGACCCCCCTTATCTACAGCCTTCTGTGTCTCGCGAAATGAAAGATCTAACTTCTTTGTGCACGTTTAGTGATTGGAGAATCCAGAGAATCCGTGTTCATCATCGCAGAGGTGTTGGTCGCACTCAAATGAACCAAGTCATAATGCGTGAGCGCAATATGTTGTCCGTAGTTCAACAACATATTAATTTGGGTGAGTTGTACGGGTCCGTGAGTTATCAGTTAGTGCTGCAAACCGACAACTCTCCTCCTCACTATAACTGTGAAAGAAATAATTAACGTGTACAGCTAGCTACCTGAAGATGGACACGATAATTCGAAAGCGGCAACTGTTCTATTTTTGATAGAGTAGTTAACGGTGACTGGTTACTAGTTTTACTTTCACTTACAGCTAGCAAGGGCTCTGGCAGCACGAGGCACAAGGTGACAGCAGGACAGCGTAACGCAGAAGGGCTTACGAGACCGTTGCGCCTGTACAATAGCCGCTGGCACTCCATTAGCGGATTGCGGATCGCTTTGTTCCGTACTTTTGTTTCTTGGTCAGACTCCTCATTTGAAAATTTTACTCGACGCATTTTCATCGCGTTAAATAAAAGAAAACAGTAAAATACATGAAAAACCCTCGCACATACCTGCGAGACACGAAAAAGCTTGAAAAATTATCTCACTGTCTCTGCCGGTACTGTATTTCCTATATGGTATTGTACAATTCTGTTTGTCCGCAACGCTTTCACCCGCACAGTTGACCCATCACAGCGTGTTACCTGTTTTCTGTGGAACATCAAAGTAATTAAAAGAACACACACTGCTTTGCTTCACACTGTAGTAAAAAAACGCGATGTTATGAACTGTTCAGCACTGTAGCCGTGGAAGCAAAACAATAAAAGGACGGTTTACTCAGTTATTAGCTGGGGGACTCCAAGCGATAGGTTTTGCAGTCTAATTGCAGATGCATTAGCTCTTCTGCGTCTCTATGGACAGGGTGTGAGTGCAGATACTTTTATTGGTGGCTGAGAACAGTGTACTGAACAACGTTACATCAGTATTTACTCCATTTGCAGAATAATAATTATAGCTATTAGGAGTAGTATTTGTTTAGGTTGGTTAGTACTTCAGAGTACATGTGCCAAGAGCAAGCCATTAATTCTTAACCGATGGTCAGGTGTTGAAGTGTGGACGCATGGACGCAAAATGGTTAGGCTCTACTGCCAGGCGTGCAGTTACGACTGTCCAAAAACAACACTATCAACACACTGATGTGAGTACATATTAAGGTAGCACATATAAAAATACCCACAGATATACCTCGTGTTTATTCCACAGATCACTGTACATTGTGTACTGGAGGGTACTTAGTACCAAGGTCACAAGCTCTCTCGCCTATTTCGCTTCAGCATCAAGCAAGGGAAAAACAACTGTGCAATTGTATTCATATGCATCCCGATCAGTCTTACTGGTCCTTATGACATGTGTGCGACGTACATGATGGAGAAACAGAACTGTAGCACATTCTACCTGACATACTGATCCAGTGACTTTATCCACTTTTCGCGAGAATAACGTGGTCTTTCTTCAAAGAATTTCCGTGTATTTTTTTCCGTGCATATATCTTATGCTGTGATGTTAGCCATAGGCCTACAGACATACTACTATTCTCATAGCGTGGCTGAATGCCATCGTGGGCACTTGATAAGGGCCCCAAACACTCAAGCAGTACACAAGAATTAGTCGTACTTCATTCCTGTATTTAGTTTCTGTATAAGATGCAATTCACTTTCACAGACTGGTCCTCTCATAACTACGTCTTCCATTCACGTTCCCTATTGCTGATCTAACGTGTCACTTCCACGTCATATCGCTTCGTAATATTACCTAGATGAATTTATGAGACACAACGGGCACCACAGGTGCACTTTGAGAGGTGTCATTTAGTACGCGGAATATAAATACTAGTTCGCTTCATATTCCTTTACAACCATCCAGTGATACCTTCCTATACACAACAGAGTAAACAGCGAAAAATCTACGAGTTCAGCTTATCCTGTGTGATAGGGTATAAACTGTTTATATTTATTAGTCCTATGGGATAAAATTTCATTTAGCCTATCACATGTTTGAGAGGACACTCCCTGTTATCTGTCGTCAATGTGCTACAGTTTCTAACGCCATTCGGGAATCTAGGAAAACAGCATTGACCTATTCACATGCGTCTGCACACACTGGAATTATCTTCAAAAATGTGGTGACTCATTGTTGTGTGTGGCTGTTCACTGAAGGTGACTGTGATGAAGACAGTTTTGCGTTGTTGACGAGAATTATAAAAATGACAATGGCAATTCTTGTGACACCAAATTGTGCTAACGAGGCCGTGGTTGTTCAGCTTTCTCTAATGTGTCAAGTCACCATTAACAATGTATTCGTGCACACACTCCGTGATGCAGTGCGGAGAGGTTCGGCAGGTATTTCAAGACTATGGTGCAGAATTTTATGATCTTTAATTCTTACTGCCGCCTATCCTTCTACTGCGACAGATCAATGATGAGTAAAAAAAAAAAAATTCCACCATCAGAATTCGAACCAACTCTGTCCACCCTGGCAGCACCCCACCTATGTAATTTCCCCCAGCTCCTGGTGTAGATTATAAACGTGAAAGAACTACCAAAGGAAAACGGCAATCGATTGTGGCTAGGATCTCATTTAAAGACCGCCTCCCTTGTATATGCGGTCACCGTAACGTCTCGCACACAGTGGTTTTAATCATTCAAATGTGAGAGGAATCACTTCGGAGCCATGGAATCACACTCAAGTGAAAACTTCAGAGCTTTCAAGTGATGAGGTTCTCCTCTAAAGTACAGACTCTAAAGGTCGGCGAAATACTTATCTACGTCTTCCACAACAGTTTCATTGCCTTGAAAACGTCTTCCAGCCTAAAATTTCCGTACATGTGTGAATAATTGCAAGCAAGAAGATGCAGGGCAAAGTGCATAGCAACCATCCCATCAGAGAGATTTTAGAGCCCGAGGTAACTCCCTCATTCAGGCAAGTGTGCGCCGCAGATTTCAGCAGGTCACTTTTTTGCCATGTGTGGGATAAAACATGTAAGCGATCTCCAAGGAACGACAAGTGCCACTGTTCGCAAGTTCTCCTGGAACGTCGCTTCTATGATACGATGGGAAGCCATAATGTATTAGATGTCATCTTGAAAAATAAAGTTACGAAAACAATTTTTTGTTTGTCTCCACCCTTTGAATCGGCTGTACCTTCTTGTCTTGGCTTCGTTAGCGGCGTACTACAATATTATGGTCTGGCGATTCCAATACGTACCATGACTTCAGAAAGGGACCTCCAGACAAACAAAAAATTAATTCTTCCTGACGTAGATGAACTTAAGTGCTTTACGGAGGTTTCAACGAACCACCTTCAAAATAATTCTCTATTATTCAACTCGCGAACAGCGCACCGAAAAAACGAACACCTATATCTTTCCGTGCGAGCACTGTTTTCCTCTAATTTTTTATGATCATCGTTTCTCTCTGTGTAGGTCGGCTCAACAAATTATTTTCGCATTCGTAGGAGAATGCTGGTGATTGAAATTTAGTGAGAAGATCCCGCCGCAACTGGAAACGCCTTTGTTTTAATGATTTCCACCCAAAATCATTCGTGACACTCTCTCCCCTATTTCTGGATAGTACAAAACGAGCTGCCCTTCTTTTGACTTTCTGGATGTACTCCGTTAACCCTACCTGGTAAGGATCCCACACCGCTTGATAGTACTCCAAAAGTGCATAGTGTAAACAGTCTCTTCAGCAGATCTGTTACATCTTCTAAGTGTTCTGCCAGAAAAACGCAATCTTTGGTTTGCCTTCCCTAATTACATTTTGTGTGTGTTCTTCCCAATTTAATTTGTTCGTTTTAGTAATTCCTCGGTATTTCGTTGAATTTACGGTCTGTGTTTCACAAGATCGATGTTTTCTAAATCATTGTTAATACACCGTTCTCTTCTAGGTAATTAATAACGTTCGAACACAATGTATATTCCAAAATCCTGATGCATATCGACGTTAATGATATGGGCTTGTTACTTAGTGGATTACTATTCTCTTTCATGAATAGTGGTGTAACCTGTGCAACTTTCTATTCTTTGGGAACGAATCTTTCATCGAGCGAGCGGTTTTATATGATTGTTAAGTACGGAGCTGTTACATCAGCATACTCTGAAAGAAACCTATTCGGTGTACAGTCTGAACCGGAAGACTTGCTCTTATTAAGCGATTTAAGTTGCTTCATTGCGCCGAAGACATCTACGTCTATGTTACTCATGTTGGCAGCTGTTGTTCATTTATTTTATTTATTTACTCGTCAAGTTCCGTAGGACCAAATTGAGGAGCAAATCTCCAAAGGTCATGGGACGTGTCAGTACATGAACTTACAACATAAAAGTAATAACAGATAAAAATAAATGTTCATGAACCTGAAAAAAGTCAGTCCATAAGTTCAAGTAAACGCTATCAGCAATACAATAAGAATCAGCTTAATTTTTCAAGGAACTCCTCGACAGAATAGAAGGAGTGACCCATGAGGAAACTCTTCAGTTTCGATTTGAAACTGAATTCGAATTCCGGAATATTTTTTCGGAGTAATAATTAATAGAATGAGATTTTCACTCTGCAGCGGAGTGTGCGCTGATATGAAACTTCCTGGCAGATGAAAACTGTGTGCACAGTTTTCATCTGCCAGGAAGTTTAATAATTAATAGTTTATGGCAGCCTGTTTCACTCAAAGAGTGACGTGCCAGTCAAACATACATACAATGAACGGTGTCGTTCTTCTAAGAACGCTTACACGTTCCACTCCACATGCGGCAAGAAAGTGTCCTGCTGAAATCTGCGACGCGCAGTTGACTGAATGAGGGGAGATACCTCTCTCTCTAAAATCTGTCTTAAATAGTGGTTGCTGTTCACTTTGTCCTCCATACGTAACTGTTGATATCGTACCATAAATTCAGTCGCACCACAGCCAATCACAGTTGTTGTTCGTGCGCTGTGTCATCCAGTAAAGTACGATACCAGGCTGCGGTCACCACCGTAACGTTTAGTACGTTTGCAACTATATCTATATGCCAGGATGTAGTGGAACTCGTACAAATCAAGCACATTTTGCCACTCATAACATCGACGTTCACGATCCCATTGGTATCTGAAGCGCTTTTGGCCTTGGGACATTAGGTACAGACCAAATCAATCCCGTAAAACCTGTCGCAGAATCTTAGACGCAGTCTGGTTGTCGCCGTTTGCACTCTTACAACAGCGAAACAACACTATATACAAAGCTAGTACAGTTCTTTGTTGCCGTGTCGAAACGATAGTGGTCATCTGATGCTGGGGTTGTAGTGTGTCGTATAATATCCGATTATCGTTACACACAGCCCTGATGAACCACTGTTTCCATAGACTTACCGCTATCGTTCCTGCAAACCCCTCACGAGCCGATTCATGACGGTACTAAAAATCCTGTTCCCGGAGACCAATCATTGTACCCCATCTAAAACCCGTACACGCTGTTACTGCGTCCCTTCACGTCGACTAGTCGTAATTGTACTTCTTTTCACAATTTAAATTCGTTTAGATTAATTAGATTCCGTTTTTGTTCCACAGACAGGAAAAGAGATGATTCTCGTGGGTTCAAAATGGTTGAAATGGCTCTGAGCACTATGCGACTTAACTTCTGAGGTCATTAGTCGCCTAGAACTTAGAACTAACTAAACCTAACTAATCTAAGGACATCACACACATACATGCCCGATGCAGGATTCGAACCTGCGACCGTAGCGGTCGCTCGGTTTCAGACTGTAGCGCCTAGAACCGCTCGGCCACTCCGGCCGGCGATTCTTGTGGGTGTGGAAATCTTAGAAAGTATAACATTCAAGACATAGGACATTCGAATATAGTAGAGGACCATTCTAGATTTCGTGATGGGCACCTATCCACGATCTTAAACGCCTCTGGGCCACTGTTCTACACAGCCTCGAACTAGATTCATTCGAATAATTCGCATCAAGTGTCGAAATTTTCACAAACGCTAGTGTACGTGGTTGACAGTAATGATACGTTTTGCATTGTTGTGTTCATTGTTAAGTGTCAAACGTTACAGTACAGTATATAAAGAAGTAATACTACGGCGAAAGCGGGCAAGGTTCATTCTTGTTCTTCAGTCGTAAACGTAGGTGGAGTGGTGGCGCGAGGGTAGTGCATTAAGGGCGGCCAGCGGCCGGGTTGGCCATGCGGAAGCTCATGCGATTTGTCCGTGTGAGCGCGCTCCAAAGCAAGCGGCCTCCCTCTCCGACAGTAGCAACTGCGACCGCCGCTAGCGCTGTCAGCACCGCCTGACGCCTCGCCAAGCTTCCGCCGCCGTCTTTATTGTCGACGCGCGCGCTCACATGGCGCTGGCCAATGGTCCTTCCCGAAACCGAGTGTCTAAACGCTGAACACGGAGCAGTCTCTTTGCTTTGAGGCTCTAAAGACAAGTTGTAAGTAAGATTCCCCAGTAACATTTCGGTCAAAAAAATACGGTCCTATCGAGTAACCGTTTAAAATTCCACACCAGACCATTAACGACCATTTTTATTGATTGTCAACGGGTCTGTGCCAGTGTGAATTAAAGGGGAACCAATAATGACAATCATAACGATATAATTCGCCATTGTTTTTGAGTGTGGCTTCATCAGTGAACATAACGTATATAAAAAAAAATCATTGTCACCTCTTACCATTTCCAAGGTCCATTGGCAGAAATGCACGCGTATTTGCATATCTTTCGGCGTTAATGCCTATATCAGTGTGATATGACACGCATGATATTTATGTGCCTTCAAAATCCTCAAAACAGTTGTTTTCGGTATTCCAGTTTGTCTCTGAATCGCACGACTACTAATTTCGTGATCCAGTTGAACATAGGCAAGAACGGTAAGGGTACGAGCGTCATTTTCATTGTATTCGCGATGACGAGGTGGATGGCGCATGTACCCGTTTCGTGCTCGTTGAGTGCAATTTCGAATAATGTTTTTGCTTGGATGTCATCTGTTTGGGAAACGATCCGCATACAATTGTGCAGCTGCAGAGTAATTGTTATGGCATTCACCTAAATTTAACATCATACCAACAATCTCTGTAGGAGGATAGTGAGCCATGTTTCGCTAAATCATAATTTACTTTCGTCAGTTGATGTTTACAGTTCACAATCTGAAAGTGAAGTGACGTCTGATCGCATTGTACCGACCTTTATACTCAGCCATAGTTCGCAGTTTGGCCACGGTAACGCCACAGTCGGGTGAGTAATGCAATTGTGAAGAGTTCCCTAACGAGATTTTAATACCATTCCGCCTCTCTCCATCAAAAGCTGTGGCGGGTAGGATACATTTTGTAACAAAATAGGGTAATGTGGCGTAATGACTGAATTGGTGCACTTTTTGTATCGATTTGATGCGTCCTTCTCGGATCATTCTAAATAAATCGGAGTTCTTCCCCAATTTTAATGATTCTCGACTTCATCGCCATCTGTCAATGGTTTAAAAAAATGTTTCATACAAAACTTGATTACTTCTTTATGGAGAATCCGAATCTGCAATAAAAAATGGGGGTTTCCATTTAAGATTTATAAGTTGACCCCCGCCCCACCCAAGGGGGCGGGGGCTGGGGGTCACATGTAGTATCATTTGATGTCCCCCTTTGAGCTTACGAACTTGTCTTACCCACTATTTTTACCGGATGTATAGTTTTCGAGATAATCTCATCCGAAACTTCAGATGGACCACTGTTGTGATGTTGGACTGTTGTGATGGATTTTTCCATCGCTCAGTTTTCGAGTGGAATAGGAATGGAAATGACTAGAGTGGTACAGGGTGCCCTCCACCACTCACCGTACGGTGGCTTGCGGAGTATGTATGTAGATGTAGATGTATGGACGTGCAGATGACCTACGAACGAATAATGAATCACGAAAGCTCGTAGACTAACAAATAATACTTTGAACGCGTCAGACGAGAATTTTGCAACCTACCTGAGAAATTACACTTCCTGAGATACTTGACATGGACGTCAGTTTGCACCCTGCCTTTACTAACTGAATCTGATTTTCCCACCTTAAATAGCTCCGGGTGGGTACGTCTGTCGACTGTTGTGACGCATTACAGTGACGGATCCTCGATGGTGCAACCAAACATTATCGGAAGCTTTTGGCCCTGCTACATACATTACATCAAATATACTCACTAACGCAAAGGAGGAGGAGATTAGTGTTTAACGTCCCATCGCCACGAGGTCATTAGAGACGGAGCACGGGTTAGGGAAGGATGGTGAGAGAAATCAAGCGTGCACTTTCAAAGGAACCATCTCGGCATTTGCCTGAAGCTGTTGAGGGAAATCATGGAAAACCCTAATCCGAATGGCTGGCCCTGGGTCTGAACCGTCTTCCTCCCGAATGCGGGCCCAGTGTGTTAACCACTGCGCCACATCTCTCGGTCATAACGTAAAGACAGGGTGGCGTAGATTACTTTATTGCTAGTTTCACTTTACCAACATAGCTCCTCCAATAGCTTAGCATCAGTTCGCCTTTGAATACGACGCATTGAACTTAGGACGTGACGAATATCTGAAAATGCTCCCGTTCGTAGAGAGAAACTATGAATAAAGCAAATAATACGCTACCTGTCAAGATTTCTCATTACTTTAATTCTCAACGCTCGCAGTATCCGCTACAAACGATGATGCGTTCGCAAAGATGCATACCAGGCTCTCCTTTCAATTCCCGTATTGCGTCTGTGAGAGCTGGGGTTTCCTTGCAAGCGTAGCACCGACCCGTGCTTCTATCTTCATTAAGCAGTAGCAGCATCAGCTGCAGCAGCTAATGTTTACCAGGAGGGACGCAGCTCATACATTGTTGCCGTGCTGGGGAGATAATCATTGCTGGAACGCAGCGGCCACAGAAAACTCTGAGCATTGAAAGAAGCAGTTGTGCGGACGGCAGAGGAATTGTTCCCAACGGGCCCAGTTTTATGCGCTCTCCACAGCACGACGCAGCTAAAGCGAAACTTTGCGATCGTTTTTCGCCGACTTCTTTCCACCGAGGGCTAGTTTCCTCAGCTAAGTTTTACAGAGAAGCGTAACGACACCGAAAAGTAAGACTTAGCTCAACGTTTTCTTTCGATAAAGTAACTTCGTTTACACAAAAGCCACTTTCTCTTTTAATCAGGCTATTATCAACGCAGTTTTTCATTTTATGTTTACTTACTCTACGGTGTCCTTTGCAATCTTCGCACATGAGATGCACTCGAGAACAGTTGATTAGTTGCCTATTTCGAAGATATTTAGTAGTTTCATCTCTAATTACTGTTTCCGAATCCCTACCTACATTAATTACACTTTCTTTTCTTTTTCGTCACTGACATTTCGTAGTTTCTTCACTCAGCTTGTTGACTGACGGGACGTTTTGAACAACAAACTTTTATGGTTTCACTCTTAAAGGTAACTTTCACATACCTTATACATTTTACATAATAGGGCTACTGATCAAATATCACCGTCAAAATAAATATCACCGTTCGAAATAAGTAAAGATTTTATAGATTTCGTTTAGTAACTGACAGCAACATTGAAAATGAAGTACAATCTTTTGACAGCGGAAGGGCCATTACGCCCCACGAAATGTGTATACCATGTTTACAGATTATGTGAAATTATATGAATACACGGTGTCTGTTCTTTCAGACATGTGCACCAGAGCAGATACCACGCGTAAACTGCATCTGTGACACATTATATGTAAATTGAAGGTGGAGGGGGCGGGGGGGATAAGGTAAGGAAATGAAAGGGACTAGTTATATCAGCTACATCGGGACTCCAAAGGAAATCAGCGGCGACGATTGAAAATGCGTGCCGGACCGGTATTCGAACCCTGGATCTCCTGCTTACTAGGCAGTTCTTTAACTACTACACCACCCGGACACACTGTTCACAGCAACTTTGCGGACTGTCTCGGCTCACCACTCGGCCGACACACACTGCCATCTATCGGCAGTCCCTGTTCATGTCCTTCATGCTCGCTACTCAGAGATTCCCGCAGGAGGTCCGACGTTCACTCTAGTGCATCAGGTACGGGAACTGCGGATAGGTGACGCTCGGTGGGACTGAGGGTCGACCGATAGGCGTGCCGAGATAGTCCGCGCAATTACGATAAACATTGTGTCCAGGTGACGCAACTGCCTAGTATGCAGGAGATCCGGGTTCGAATATCGATCTGACACTCATTTTCACTCGTCGCCGCTGATTCTGCGTCAAGTCCCGATGCATCTGACATCACTAGCCCCTTTCTTTTCCTTTTCTTTCTTCCCCTCCACCTGCAGTTTATAGTTTACGTGAAAGAAACTGCTCCTCCTGTGACAGTATTTCATCGCAATCGCTGAAGCAACTAGCTATTCCAAGCGAAGGAGGAAAAAGAAAACCAGGTCATTTTCATCATCAACAAGGGACGTCGGACAGATTCGCATAACTACATGCTTATATTGCCAATGGTAGCCCGTTGTAGCACTATGGAAGAAGTTTCATGGACTTAAACTACGACCTCTTTCGTCGCCAAAAATGTGCTCTGCAGGATCAAAAAGGATTCCGCGGCTGTGGCCTTGTGAACCTCGGTTAACTCTATTTGTGCATGAGATAGAGAAAGCAGAAGGTGATGACGAGGTTCATGTCCTGTTCCCTGACTTCGGGTGGCGACCGATGCACTGTCACCCATAATAAGAAGAACAACTGTAACAAAGGAACACTAGGGTGACCGAGTGGTTCTAGACGCTACAGTCTGGAACCGCGCGACCGCTACGGTCGGAGGTTCGAATCCTGCCTTGGGCATGGATGTGTGTGACGTCTTTAGGTTAGTTAGGTTTAAAGAGTTCTAAGTTCTAGGGGACTGATGACTTTAGAAGTGAAGTCCCATAGTGCTCAGAGCCATTTGAACCATTTGAACAAAGGAACAAGAGCACAACATGTTAATAAACATCCACGAAATCTGTAGCTAGATCTCTAAATCATTACTACATCATGGAGAAACAAGAAGTGCCATAACTGTTTATAACCTATATATACAGCGTCCTAAATGTGATCTAAATACTATGAACAAAATTATTTACATATTCCAGCCTACTGAAGATGCCTTGCCAAGAATAAAGGCGAAACGCGTGTGGCACAAAAATGATGAAGAAATAATTCAAAATCCAAGATCTCTTAAATACTGTGCCATCATCGGATCTGAAAGTAGATTAACATTTATAAACCATTTGGATATAACGATACATGAGGCAGACCAGCTGATATAAAATCACTGTCACAAATATTAAAAAACAACTGCTCTCATGGTCACTCTTTTCCATAAGAGATGTAAAACCGAAGTCACAAGAAAAAAACTATTTGGTACATGACCGCTTCTCCACTGACACATTTAATAATGTATTGAAACCGGTTATCCAGTAAACAGTATTTAAGCGATCTTGGCTTTTGAATTGAATGTACGATGACGTAAATGAGGCGACAAAGTATCATGAATAAAAAAAATTCATTTAAACCAATTACCTGTACAAAAATAAAAATCAAACTCTCTGATTAGTTTCTGAAATAAAAAATGAAGTTCGCTACATGTGACGAGATTCCAACCCACAGCCTTTTACACGTGATATTTATAGCTAACCACTGCACTGTGTCGCAATGCTCAGGTTATTATACGCCTCGAAACGATGAACTGCAGCCTTCAAAAATTTGGCTTCACACAATGTGGTGCGAAGGTTAGATGATGAAGCCGATCTCTGTGATTATGATAACGGTGTGTGGCACACTGAATCGCGTCTTGTGCTATAGTATCAAGCAGTGTTTCGTTAGTGTTGCGTATGAAACGCATGTATTTAATTAGCAGTAGTTGTGTGTGTGTGTGTGTTGTTTTTGATGTGGTTATCATTTGTGATGAAGTACGAAATAGAAGTGCCAAATCCATGATTCGGAGCCGAACACATCAAGAAAGAAAGCCGGACAAGGAACGGAAAGTGAACTGACCTATTGTTGCAGCTTGCAACGGCGGACGGCTGGGTGCGAAGGCTTTGAGCCCTCTGATTGGAGGAAACCAGCCCCAACGCCTGAAATGTCAACTATCAAGTAATTTTACTCGAACTATTGTAATACGGAAGCCACGAGGGTGAATAGTGAATCGCCACTTTGTTATTTCTTTTCTTCACAATAATTGTACACTGCTCATATCATCAGGTATATGGCACTCGTCGTGCGTCTTTCAATACGTTAACAAATTCCTCCACGAATTTCGCATTCAATTCACATTCCGGGTATGGAGTATATATTAAAATGTCCAGATCAGTTATTATATGCCAGTGCACAGTAATTAAAGAGAGAACGCTGCAATTAAAGTATCTTCAGTATGTTGTATCGTACTTTTTGTGTTCTAAGAGAAATAGTTTCGTGAATTTCCTTTGATTACGAATATATTCCACGAATTAAGTACAAACATTTTTCTTTTTTTCTGTAGTTCTCTCGTATTCTGGAGTTCACATGGAGTAGCTGTCCACTTTTTGTTTGCTCCTTCTGCCCTCACAGAGCAAGACGTAGGCAACACATTTTCGTACCAGGTGGTATTCAGACGAGAACGTCTGTCGTATAATTAAATAATTTTACCGAAAATTTCAATTATTTGGAAAGAACAATTCCGCTGTCCGTCTTCGCTTTCTTGTTGCCTGACAGGTATTCTATCTGCATACGAATCTTTTCGTTTACCATAGTGTAATATGTACTGTATATACTGTCCGTACTTTTGGTTCTCATCTTCCTTTATATATGACATAAATCATGTGAGTTACTTTCATTCCATTGGACTCGGCTTCGGGAGGACAACGGCTCAAACCCGCGTCCGGCCATCCTCATTTAGGTTTTCCGTGATTTCCCTACGTCACTTAAGGCAAATGCCGGGTTGGTTCCTTCTCCATCCTCTAATCCGAACTTGTGCTGCGTCCCTAATGACGGGACGTTTAACACTAATCTTATATTCACGTCACCGTTCTACGCTTTATCATTGTTACTTGACACTGCGTTCATCAGTCCCTGTAATGTAAGAATTAAAACAGTAAAAGATTAACACTGTTGCAAAAAGGATAAACTGTGCTCAGTCGTCCGTTGCAGTACGCCTGAACAGCACGTGATAACTTTAAAAAAAAAACAGCGGCAGCGCACCGATAGTAGACGAGAAACCCGCTAGAGGGCTCTGCTATCTGCGTTCGCTGCGCCTCAGTGCGCAGAACGCTCGCTAGATGGCAGAGTGGCGCCACTTGGTAGCGGATGCGCAGCATCGTTGGATTCGCGTTTCACTATTGCTGGCAACAATGTTGTATGGATGAATCAGCGAATATGTACTGGAGAAGAAGGGAAAGAGACCTTTTTGGTTATTTACTGAGAGCTTTCTGTCGTTTTTAAATACTTTATGATGCGGCTACGTAGAGAACTTCTAGTGAAGACTACACGCAGGCGTCAAAACAAACGACGGAGTGAAAAGTAACTTTGATACAATTGTGAACTAACGTGGTTCAGTATCGGAAGTAGTAAATCACATCACTGCAGCATGTGGCTGTACGTTCTCCATAACGGCATTGGCGCTCGTGTTAGTCGGAAAGGGTAAAATAATAATAATAATAATAATATTAATAATAATAAACCCCGTGGAGGCCCGGAGAAAGAACAGGCCTGCGGTATGTTCTGCCAGTCGTAAAAGGCGACGAAAAGAACAAACCACTAATAGGGCTAACCCCCCTTTTAGTGTGATTAGTTGCTTCAGGACAGAACTAAAGAAGCCTCGGACAAGCGCCGTCATGGTCGGGGACGACGCTTGAACCCTATGCCCGCCCACAATGGTAACGACACTGCTAGCCAACTGGAAAATGATTTAAATCCAAATAGAGGTGTTTTGCAGGATATGCTTCCTGCAACCACCCTAGAAGGAAAACAAAGACAGAGGATGAGATGGTCAGATGAAGTTAATCGACACCTCATGTTCTGTTATTACCAAGCAACAAACCTAGGAACCAACACAACTGGATACAGATCACAAGTATACACAACATTTATTACCAGATACCCAGAATTAAAATTTTTAACAGAACAACGACTAGCTGATCAGATCCGTGTAATAATCAAAACTAGCAGGATACCCCAGTCAGAATTAGAAAACATCAAACAACAACAAATACTGGAACAAAATAATGTGCAATCAGAAGAAGAAGAAAATACAGTAATGGACTCAAACATCCCAGAGCAAACAAACAAAGAACAACACGCATCAATTAAACAATCAGAGGAAAGCGAAATCTTAAGACAGCCACCAGAACAAACACAAATAGAACACGAAGTGACACACGTGTTAGATATAGAAGAAAAATTTCAGCTGATATATATATATATATATATATATATATATATATATATATATATATATATAGAATACAAAGACACAAATGCAGACATTAGAGCATTATTGCATAGACCGCCAAATAACCCACAAGTCGAAACAACAATAAAAACTATAAACACAATCATACACAACAAAATAAATGAAAACACAACTATGGAAGAGTTACAACTACTGGTTTATATAGGAGCACTCACTACACTAAATATACACACTAGGCAGAGATCAGAACCAACCAACACACAGAAGAAACCCACAAAACCAGCATGGCAACGCAGGCTACAGATCAGAATAGAAAAACTGAGAAAAGACATCGGACAGCTAACACAATTTATAAGAAATGAAATGTCAGAAAAAAACGAAAAAAGTTAGGTAAAATCTCACAACAAGAAGCGTAGAGCAATTAGATGAAAAGAAGCAGAAATTACAAACATTGGCCAAACGACTTAGAAGATACAAAAAAAGTGAAAATAGAAGGAAACAAAACCAAACATTCAACACAAACCAAAAGAAATTTTACCAGACAATAGATAACACACACATTAAAAGAGACAATCCACCAAACATTACAGACATGGGACACTTCTGGAGCAACATATGGTTAAACCCGGTACAACATAACAGGCATGCACGGTGGATACAAGCAGAAACAGACACATACAAGATGATACCACAAATGCCTGAAGTGATAATTTTGCAACATGAAGTCACCCAAGCAATTAATTCTACTCACAATTGGAAAGCCCCTGGAAAAGATAAAATAGTAAATTTCTGGCTAAAGAAGTTCACCTCAACACATTCACATCTAACTAAATTATTTAACAGTTACATTGCAGGCCCATACACATTCCCTGATACACTTACACAAGGAATAACTTATCTGAAACCTAAAGATCAAGCAGACACAGCAAACCCAGCTAAATATCGCCTCATAACATGCCTACTAACAATATACAAAATATTAACTTCAGTCATTACACAGAAATTAATGACACATACAACACAGAACAAAATTATAAATGAAGAACAAAATGGCTGTTGCAAAGGAGCACGAGGATGTAAAGAGCAACTGATAATAGATGCAGAGGTGACATATCAAGCTAAAACTAAACAAAGGTCGCTACACTACGCATACATTGATTACCGAAAAGCTTTTGATAGTGTACCCCACTCATGGTTACTACAAATATTGGAAATATACAAAGTAGATCCTAAATTGATACAGTTCCTAAACACAGTAATGAAAAATTGGAAAACCACACTTAATATCCAAACAAATTCAAATAATATCACATCACAGCCAATATAGATTAAGCGTGGAATATACCAAGGAGACTCATTAAGTCCTTTCTGGTTCTGCCTTGCTCTGAACCCACTATCCAACATGCTAAATAATACAAATTATGGATACAATATTACTGGAACATACCCACACAAAATCACACATTTGCTATACATGGATGATCTAAAACTACTGGCAGCAACAAATCAACTACTCAACCAATTACTAAAGATAACAGAAGTATTCAGCAATGATATAAATATGGCTTTTGGAACAGACAAATGTTAGAAAAATAGCATAGTCAAGGGAAAACACACTAAACAAGAAGATTACACACTGGATAACCACAGCGACTGCACAGAAGCGATGCAAAAAACAGATTCCTATAAATATCTAGGATACAGACAAAAAATAGGAATAGATAATACAAATATTAAAGAAGAACTAAAAGAAAAATATAGGCAAAGACTAACAAAAATACTGAAAACAGAATTGACAGCAAGAAACAAGACAAAAGCTATAAATACTTATGCTATACCAATATTGACCTACTCATTTGGAGTAGTGAAATGGAGTAACACAGACCTAGAAGCACTCAATATACTTACACGATCACCATGCTACAAATATAGAATACATCACATACATTCAGCAACCGAAAGATTCACATTAAGCAGAAAGGAAGGAGGAAGGGGATTTATCGACATAAAAAACCTACATTATGGACAGGTAGACAATTTAAGAAAATTCTTTCTAGAACGAGCAGAAACTAGCAAAATACACAAAGCAATCACTCATATAAATACATCGGCTACAAGACTACAATTTCATAACCACCTCTACAACCCTTTAGATCACATAACATCAACAGATACGAAGAAAGTAAATTGGAAAAAGAAAACACTACATGGCAAGCACCTGTATCATCTAACACAGCCACACTTCGATCAAGACGCATCCAACACATGGCTAAGAAAAGGCAATATATACAGTGAGACGGAAGGATTCATGATTGCAATACAGGATCAAACAATAAACACCAGATATTACAGCAAGCATGTTATTAAAGATCCCAATACCACAACAGATAAATGCAGACTTTGTAAACAACAAATAGAAACAGTAGATCACATCACAAGCGGATGTACAATACTAGCAAATACAGAATACCCCAGAAGACATGACAATGTAGCAAAAATAATACATCAACAGCTTGCCTTATAACATAACCTTATAAAACAACACGTTCCCACATACAAGTATGCACCACAAAATGTACTGGAGAATGATGAATACAAATTATACTGGAACAGAACCATTATAACAGATAAAACAACGCCACGTAACAAACCTGACATCATACTCACCAATAAAAAGAAGAAATTAACACAACTAATCGAAATATCCATACCCAATACAACAAAAATACAAAATAAAACAGGAGAAAAAATTGAAAAATACATCCAACTGGCTGAGTAAGTCAAGGACATGTGGCATCAGGATAAAGTTGACATTATACCAATTATACTATCAACTACAGGAGTCATACCACACAATATCCACCAGTACATCAATGCAATACAGCTACATCCAAACTTATATATACAACTACAGAAATCCGTAATTATTGATACATGTTCAATTACCCGAAAGTTCCTAAATGCAATATAACATATACCGTACAGTTAAAAGGAAGTCACGCTTGATCAAGGTCCGCGCCACTTTCCATTTTTGACCAGACATAACGTCTGAGAAAAGAAAGAAATAATAATAATAATAATAATAATAATAATAATAATAATAATCAGTAGTAATATAGAAACTCATGGCAACAGCTTGTTGTTAGTGTATTTGCGTTTACAGCATCTCATTAGAATGCCTCAACGATAAGAGCGCCACTTTAAGTGATAAACCGCTTTATACTTGTGGATTAATAGCAGGTCCTGTTACAGTCTTTTTAGGAATTCGCAATCATGTGAAGGAAGAACGCACAGTTATTAAGATATTGAGACTGATAGTTTCAGTATTCATGGTTAAAATCCTCTACAGTATAGGCTTATAAGATCCGTCGACGTTACTGTAGTAACACTATACATGCATGAATCGCGCTTACATTGTAGATATAATCACGAGCAAAATGCTTCTTAGGAATATTTTGTACCTATTAATTATCCACAGTCGGCTGCTGTGGCCGAGCGGTTCTAGGCGCTTCAGTCCGGAACCGCGCTACCGCTACAATCGCAGGTTCGAATCCTGCCTCAGGCATGGATGTGTGTGATGTCCTTAGGTCTGATAGGTTTAAGTAGTTCTGAGTTCTAGGGGACTGATGTCCTCAGATGTTAAGTCCCATAGTGCTTGGAGCCATTTGAATTATCCACAGCCCGATAGAAAGATGAAAACGTAGGAGAAAAAATAATGAATGTGTTAAAAGTTTGTGACAATAACGTACTTTATGCATTAGTATTGTAGAACTTAAAAGTGACCTAATCCTTGCACTCACAGAAAAAAATGGTGTCACGTGACATACTAAATGCTTCTCCTGGCGTTAAGATAGCTTTCACAACTTTCTGTAATGCGTTAAGTATGTACTGTACCATGTGGACGACTAGTAGTCCTGTTTAAAGTTGAGAGGGATGATAATTCAACAACACAATCGGACCTCACTACTTGAGACACCACGGGGAGATTTGAGATTCAACACTGGGCATTGGTGAATTATTTCCTGGGTATCAGGAACTGTGCAGCAATGCATCTGCTGTTCTTTCCGGCGAAATTATGATAACACCATTTTTCTGTTAAAAGGTTTCTAAACTGCTGACTCTGTTCAAGAGCCACCACACAAATAGGCTCTACCGAACTCAGATCTGGGTGACGGCAGCTCTTTCTGAAGGGAAAGAGGTAGGAGGGATGGTAAACAATGACAAACAGGGGTGAGAATGTGTACAGGGACCAAGTATTAATTTTGTGCGAAGGCAGTCTGCCATGTCTTACGGAGTAAATTCTAACTCCTGCAACAAAACGTCGGAGGTTGTTCAGGGACATTTTCTGAGAGTTCTACAGGGGATGATCGGAAAGTTTTCCTTTGAAGGCCGTACAGTCCAGAATCAGGCAAAGTCGCCATGAGCATTGAGGAATCACCCTACCGACTTACTAGGTTGAAGATAGCGTTTTTTGAAACACTGGGTCGTGCTGCATGAAGAAGTCAGTAACTGCCTGCTGACATCCTCTTCCGACAGGAATCGTCGACTCTACAGGGCGTTTTTTAAGGGACCGCATGGAGAGAGATAACGACTATAGGGCTGCTGCACAAGGTTCTCCCACCTTAGTTGGCGTAATTTCTGGCTGGCCTCCCAGATCGACCGACGTCTGGTGTTGGATGATGTCTATCGGTGTTAGTCCTTCGGCAGCCAGCAAAAGAATAACAGCACGTTGGTCCTGTTTGGACGCAGTTTGGTAATAATCTCGCCATAGTTGACGTTGCCGCATTTGTCGCACACGCGTAGCAAAGACACGAACGCCACATTAATCCCCTGCCTTCAAGTCCGTGCCTATACACCTGCATCGCATTACGTTGCATATACCCTACAGCAACGCCCTCAAACGGTAAATTTTTTGTTGTCCCTTATGGTACAGGAGACCTGTAGTCTTGGCCGGCACATTAATGGTAATAATGTAACAATGATTTACTCGGTTTATTATTCTAGTTACCTTCGTTTCTGTGAAAACACCTTCACCACAGTGGAAAAGTCTGTGACATGCCATCACCAAAACGTTCGTCACAAAACAAAACACAGACTCATGCACAACCATAAAGTACTGTGATGTGGTTGCCGCCACCGAGTGAACATTTCAACACAGTGTCACCATACCGCTCCTCCAATGCATTCATTGAGCCTATACACAAGATACATATCGGCCAATTCTTCATTAGTAAATCTATCCCTACTGCTTTTTGTCAGAGATCTGCATCAGTCATTTACCCGCACTCTAATTTTCCGGTGGATTTAGTTCCGTGAAAGACCGGCAGATGTCAGTACAGTCCCTTAACACACTGGGAGCGACTGAATTCGACTTCCCTCACGCTCGTTCGAGCGTCCCATGCTCGGACGTTCCGACCGTCCACTCTGGGAAAGCCAGAAAATATGAATTCCGGTTTTCACGCTTTAAAAACATTTGAAGGTATATAAGACTACTCCACATAGTTTTATGAACTTATTTTGTCATGAAAAGCTTTACTTTCATTGTCAAAAAGAAAACTACTAGTTTTCATTTCACGTGATTAAGTTAATCATTTAGTTCCATGATGTTTGTCGATCGATTCTGAAGAAAATATGTGGTTAAAAAATCTTGTTTTTTCACACGCGGTAGTTGGGAATTTTAGCTTCTTAGTAAAGAATTTATCTTTTCATAATTGGTAACATCCATTGTGAAACGACACTATTTGTTAAGCACGTGCACTTTATTTACGAATCTTGTATTGGCTTCAAATGGCTCTGAGCACTACGCGACTTAACTGTTGAGGTCATCAGTCCCCTAGAACTTTGGACAATTTAAACCTAACTAACCTAAGGACAACACATACATACATGCCCGAGGCAGGATTCAAACCTGCGACCGTAGCAGTCGCGCGGTTCCAGACTGTAGCGCCTAGACCCGCTCGGCCACTCCGGCTGGCCAATCTTGTATTGGAAAAGTGTGATAATGTGCAGCTTTCCGATCATGCGAGACCATAAGTTACTGAGAGTGAAACATAGTTAAATGTACAAAAGCGTTTTTGAAGTGGTAGTGATAGAGATATGTCACCTTTCACAAATTAATGCGAATTATTAAAAGACTATCAATGCCGCAATCTCAAGCCGACAGAGTTCCTTCAGGTTTGTCGTAGTGTGAAACACTGCAGAAAAGAAAAACAACTTACTAACACTCAGTGCAAGGCTAGTACAGAACCGTACTGTGATTTCAGTGGTCTGTGATCAAAGAACTCAAAAAATATACGGATTTTGCCCTCGGAAATAACCGATTACACTGCATAGTCATCTGCTATGTTCTTACAGTAGCCCACATATTATGTTATAAAACCAGTTAATTCTTGTCCATTTCGTAAGAGGTTTCAAAAATAGATCCTCACAAACTCTTCTTACCTCTCCCTTCTTAAGCAGATGATGTAAGCCATTCCCGCTAACTGGCAAGCCATTCGTTGTAGGCCACCATGAGTGAGACCGAGCGAGGTAGCGCAGTGGTTAGCGCACTGGACTCGCATTCAGGAGGACGACGGTTCACTCCCGCATCCGACCATCCTGATATAGGTTTTCCGTGATTTCCGTAAATCGCTCCAGGCAAATGCCGGGTTGGTTCCTTTGAAATGGCACGGCCGACTTCCTTCCCTGTCCTTTCCTATTCCGATGAGACCGATGACCTCGCTGTTTGGTCTCTTCCGCCAATCAACTCAACCCTCACCATGCGTGAAGCCCTGAAATTTCTCTTCTATGTGCAGTACGTAGGTCACCAGTTCCTTTCCTACTTCTGCACCTAATACGTGCTTCCTTCTAATTTTCCGTGAAATCAGTTTGAAGGAGAAACTACAGCCTTGCTAAATGCTTGTACCGTCGACAGTGGCACGTTAAATACACTGATGGAAAAAAATTCTAGCATCAAGAAAGTTGGTAGTCGTGTTTCTACGTCTGAAAGATGATCTCTATTCAAATTTTGCGCAAGTCGCAGAAGAGGTTCGCCAGTGCGTCACTATGAGGATGCAAATCAGGTTTGCTTTAAATACACGCTGTAACGATCATGAGCGTTAGTTACCTTTGAGATTGGACGTGGTGAATGGAATGCCCTTACGGCGACGTAGTCGCCATTATCAACACCTCACCGAGTTTGAAGCAGGGCTACGAGAAGCTGGAGTTCATTAGAAGGCAGAGTAGAGGTCTGTTGCGTTTTCAGCTAAAATCTGGTTCTATCTCGGTACAAGTGATGGCCTTCTGTTGGTTAGGAGGAAGCCAGTTCAGGGCCTACAACAAACCTGTCTGTTTGCTAGACGTGCCGGACATACACATAGACTTATGATCTGGAGTGCGATTTCGTATGACAGCGGGAGCACTTCCTCGTGGTTATCCTATGCACCCTGACTGCAAATTTGTATGCGGATCTGACGATTCGAATTGTTGGGTTGCCATTCATGAACAGCGTTCCAGGGGTCTTTTCCAACAGGATAACGCTCGCCCACATACTGCTGTTGTAACCCAACATGCTTCAGATATTGTCGACATGTTTCCTTGGCCTGCTCGATCACGAGATCTGTCTCCAATCGAACCATCCGACGGCGACTCCAGTGTCATCCCCAACCAGCATCAACCGTCCCTGTATTGGCCAACCAAGTGCAGCAGGCATGGAACTCAGTCCCACAAACTGACGTCCGGCACATGTACAATACAATCCATGCACGTTTGCATGCTTATATTTAAGATTCTGACGGTAGCATTTCACATTTGCTGTTTTGTATCTCGTGCTTAGGTTAACCTGTGATCTTACGGTTTTGATCACGTAAATATGTAACTTAGACAAATGTATTCCAGAAATTTCATTACTCAGTAGTAATTATTTTTTAGTGTGGCAGTTTGTCCCTAACTGTATTGTAGCAGCCTTCAGTGTGTACAAAGTTTTATCTCTAACAGCACGAATCGGCTCGGCTTTTTTGTTTCGTTCCATTCCATTACTTTTCCCTGCGGGATATATTTTGGCTTTGTTGTCGACGTTCTAGAACGAATATGATACAAGTCAGTGGTACTGAGAAACTAGCCCAAAATCTTGCTCTGGTCCAAATGTAGAACATTACCACTACGTTATTTTGCTAACTGCAAAATGAGGAAAAATTGTTGATATTAAAGTTAAAGATATTTTAAAAGCTAAGATTATCCTTCACCCGACTCACTGCAAAGAAGGGCGTTCTTGAACACAGAAACTGCATGAAAAAATAGTGAATGCATACCTGAAAAAGTTTTAAGATGGTTGAAATTGAGTTTATGTTGGCTAAAATCGCATGTGATACTGAATTGCCGTGGCGGTTTTACAGGACAACTGGTGTGGCCTGAAAGACTTTTAACTGTTTCGAAATTTTCATCGTCGTCTAAAGCTTTGCGCGATACCATGCAGAAATATACATGTACGGTATTCTGAGCCGGCCGAAGTGGCCGTGCGGTTAAAGGCGCTGCAGTCTGGAACCGCAAGACCGCTACGGTCGCAGGTTCGAATCCTGCCTCTGGCATGGATGTGTGTGATGTCCTTAGGTTAGTTAGGTTTAGGTGGTTCTAAGTTCTAAGGGACTGATGACCTCAGAAGTTAAGTCCCATAGTGCTCAGAGCCATTTGAACTAACCTAAGGACATCACACACATCCATGCCCTAGGCAAGATTCGAACCTGCGACCGTAGCGGTCGCGCGGCTCCAAACTGTAGCGCCTAGCGCCTAGTCAGTAATTATTGTACATTGGTAGGAGGGAGTGCAACAGACTGCGTACTAGAAATCCTGACTGCTAAGAGTTAAGTGTAGGGTGGAGGTGCGATCCAAGGTCACTTTTGTTAGATTTTCATTAATAACTCGAAAAGCCGCGCGGAGTGGCCGAGCGGTTTGAGGCGCCATGTCACAGACTCCGCGGTCGCTACCGCCGGAGGTTAGAGTCCTCCCTTGGGCATGGGTATGTGTGTTGTTCTTAGCAAAAGTTAGTTTAAGTAGTGTGTAAGTCTAGGGACCGATGACCTCAGCAGGTTGGTCCCTTAGGTATTCACACATTTGAACATTTAACTCGAAAACTGTGGCCTCCAATGAAAACGTATCCCTGTAGAAAATTTAACTACATTAATTTTGCTACAGAAAGGCCCTACTCATTTTTTTCTGTAGGACTAACAGTTTGCGCGTAGCAAGAGAGAATACGAAAATCTCGCGTGTTGTTTATGAAGGCCAGATATAAAACTGCAGCTTGCATAAATCGATAGTGGTACGGACAGCTGACTAGCCCTGTGTATTTCTTGTTGTTCGCTTTTTTTAGTTTCGTCTATTCTGTGTATTGTGTTCATTCGTAGTTTACTCCCCGTGCGAAAGGTTATTTTAAGACTAGTATTACAATATGCGTAACTTAGTTTTCTAAGCGATATTACCAGCACCTGATTATACATTCCATAATACAAATCAGTTATGTATTTACGTGATACATATAACTGAGCGAAGTAATGTCAAAATTAACAGATAACGTTAAAGAACCCGTAGGGGAACAGTGTCTATGCAACCGGCAAATTATATATTTCGTATTGTTATCACTAGAAAATCAGTCATACTCGAGACTAGCAGTGGAAAAGTAAAATAACATAAAGAGAATGAATTGTATTTTCGCCAAAAGACACGTACAAAAAGGCATTTTGTAAAATAAATGCGATTTTGCCTGAAAACAACTCTTTTTGGAAATGTAGCAGACGCCACCGTATTCAAACGGTAAAGATTTCGAACTTTATAAAAAAGAGATACGTCCATCTGCTTTTTATCGAAGAGGGATCAGCAGTAACGGCAACGGAAAGATTAACTGTCGGGGGGAAGGGGGCAGCTTTCAGGTGCACAGTGTCGCAGAAAGAGGTATTAGCGGCCCGGAGGGGGCACGGAGTAGAGGAAATGCAGTGCGCACTGGACAAAGCTAACGCTACCTTCCGCTTCGGCGGCTACCCGGGGCTGTCTTTATCCTTCAGCACAAAAAGCAGCGGATATTTGTTTGCTGGGCCGCGGCTGCATTCGGAAAAGCGCTGGACGCCGGGATCAGGAAACACGAGCGGCCGTCAAAGGAAGCCGAGAAAAACTGCGAGGCAGACCTTGGCCGTCGCGCGACGGTCAACCGAGACAGAGCAAACAGTGTGCGCGGCTGCACTGAGATTCACAGTTAAATATACTTGTTTCACTTTTTCGACGCTCAGGCTTCATTACCGTTGCTTTTATTGCGGAATATGGAAATAAATCCGTTCAGGTCACTTTGTTTATTCCTTCCGTTTTGTCCAACTAGGGAAAAATTTCAATTCTTTCTCATTTGCCCTGTTATTTTATTTCAGTACTCTGTCACCTTTTACCACGTCTGCTTTTTTGTTTCCTCTACATGCCTGTGCTCTTACTGCTTCTGCCTTGGAATCGTGATAAATTTAACAATTTCCATCCGAAAGTAGCTCTTACTGCAGGTTCTGTTGCTTATATGATGCGTATTTCTAAATATTCTTCACTAATTTTATCCATGTTCCTCGTAATTTATTTTCGCAGAGGTGTTTCATCAGCCTGTTATTATTCGTCCCTTATAAATGCCCAGTAAATATATCTGGCCGAGCGGTACTAGGCGCTACAGTCTGGAACCGCACGACCGCTACGATCGCAGGTTCGAATCCTGCCTCGGGCATGGATGTGTGTGATGTCCTTAGGTTAGTTAGGTTTAAGTAGTTCTAAGTTCTATGCGGATTGATGACCTCAGACGTTAAGTCCCATAGTACTCAGAGCCCTTTTAGCGTTCCATAACGGGTTCCAAGCCAGTCCGGCTCATTTTAAGATAAAGCTGCTTAACCAGGACCAACTGTTTTCTCCTTCAGTGCAGCACGTTTCGCTTACTGTATGTCCTTTCTACTAACAAAACTAGATGTATAAATGATGATGTCGCCTCGAGGTGCGCTACAGAAAGATAATCTACAGCTACCAGTGTCATACAAGGACTATAACCCTCTCGATATGTTGTGCTATAACTACGAACATTATAGTCCAAACTGCATTTAGTCATTATTACGTTTACTTTATTATGTACGCTAACTTGATTTAGAATAAACGCTGAGAAGAACAGGTTGTGGCATCAGGAAACAGATATTTATAGCCCGCATCTCGTGGTCGTGCGGTAGCGTTCTCGCTTCCCACTCCCGAGTTCCCGGGTTCGATTCCCGGCGGGGTCAGGGATTTTCTCTGCCTCGTGATGGCTGGGTGTTGTGTGATGTCCTTAGGTTAATTAGGTTTAGGTAGTTCTAAGTTCTAGGGGACTGATGACCATAGATGTTAAGTCCCATAGTGCTCGGAGCCAGCCAGATATTTATATTCTATGGTTATAAACATGTGAAATCAGCTGTTGTTTTTACCAATGATAGTATGAATACACTGATGAGCCAAATCATAATAACCACCTGCCTAAAAGGGTGTTGTTCCATCTTTAGAAGACACAACAGCTGTGATTCTGGATGCCATGGACTCGACATGTACTTGGTAGAAATGGTTCAAATGGCTCTGGGCACTATGGGACTCAACTTCTGAGGTCATTAGTCCCCTAGAACTTAGAACTAGTTAAACCAAACTAACCGAAGGACATCACACACATCCATGCCCGAGGCAGGATTTGTACCTGCGACCGTAGCGGTCGCGCGGTTCCAGACTGAAGCGCCTAGAACCGCTCGGCCACACCGGCCAGCTACTTGGTAGATTACGAGACGTTTGTGTTACCAGATGCGAACACACAGTTCATACAGTTCCCGTAATTTATGGGCGAATGGTTTGATGACGCGGAGCTGGCGCTCGGTAGCGTCAAAATTGTGCTTCATCGGAGTCAGATAAGCCAAATTTGGTGACCGAGACATCACGTGAGTTCACTACCATTCTCCTCAAACCACTGCAACACGATTCTGACCTTGTGACACACAGTTATCATGTTGGAAGATGCCATGGTTTGTTGAGGAAGACATATAGCATAAGGGGTAATAGGTGGTCGCTAATAATCTAACGAAGAAGACAGCTGTCATGATGCCTTCGGTTACTACCGCAGGTCCCATGGAAGGCCAGGTGAATGTCCCTCAGAACATAATACTGCTCCCACCGCCGGCCTGCGTCCGTGGCGCGGGGCGTGTTTCGAACAGCCGTTCGCCTGGATGACGACGTATCCGAACACGACCACTGACCTGGTTTAACAAGAACCGTGCTTTATCCGACCAGGCAACACAATTCCTTCGATCCACTGTCCAATCTCGGTGATCCCGTACACACTTTAATCATAAAGTTGCGTCTACATGGGAACACGTTGGGGTCGTCTGCTGCGGAACACAGTGTTCAACACTGTGCGAGCCGCGCGGGGTAGCCGCGCGGTCTAGGGCGCCTTGCCACGGTCCGCGCGGCTTTCTCCGTCGGAGGTTCGAGTCTTCCCTCGGACATGGTTGTGTGTGTTGTCCGTTGTGTAAGTTAGTTTAAGTTAGATTAAGCAGTGTGTAAGCCTAGGTACCAATGACCTCAGCAGTTTGGTCCCATTGTAACTTATTAAAACAAACTGTGCGCTCAACGGTGTGCTCCAAAACACTTTTAAGTGCGCCAGCCCTGTATTCTGTCGTCAGAGCTGCCACAGAGCGCTTCCCATTCTGCTTTCAAAAGTGGGCAAGCCTCTGATCCCTATGTTCTGTGATGAGGTAAGCACGTCCGACTTCTTGTCGTCTACTTGTGGTTTCAGCCACTTTCCATAGATTCTCAAGACAGTAGAACGCGAACAGTCGACCAGCTTCGCCGTTTCCGAGATGCTCGCTCCCAGGCACTGGCCCACAACAACTTGGCTTCTGATAAAGTTGCTTAAGTCGGCGGATTTCCGAATTTGCGACACTTTTTGTCGCTAGAATGATTCCCCAGTCGTCTCTGCTCCGCTCATACACTTACCGCGTCACGTTCCTCAGTGCCACTAGGCAGCATACGACCTTGCGGTGGCAGTGGTCAGAATGTTTTGCTCACCAGTGTATGAAAGGATGATACTACTATTGTCTATCACAATCTCGAAGCTTTCAATGATATTTACTTAAAACGGGAGGATGCTCATTCCTAGTGTGTTTTTGTTTACGTACAAGTACTGACAGGTTTATGCGACAGGGATGTGTGTGTTATACCATTATTTTTGGCGAAAGCGAGAGAACGAAGACGGAGTTGCAAGCCACGGAGTGCCATGTTTGATATTACCATTCGACTGTAGCTTTTATCATCGAAATGGTCCTCGACGTCACTGAACAGAAAACTGCTCAAGTATTTTCCCCTATTCACAAGCAAGTATACTGCTTTGCGAGTGAAGCAGTAGGTCATGCTGAATATCACTTACTTACTTACACGTACACTCTGTTAAGTAAGAGCGTGGTATGCATTACGCACAGATGGTGAAAGATATCGCCTTAGCTGCTTCGCAACCTGAGAGAGAGAACCTTTGTGCTTCATGCGGTGGCTATAAAGCATAAGTTTAGTTTGTATTTTTGACTGACATACACAAGAGCAGACAAGATTTAGCATACACGTCGCGTTTATCAAACGTGTTTGATGCCGACTGCCAAACGTTAGTTTATCGACAAAAATGAAGAATGGATACTGCACGAGGACAATGATCCGAAGCACCGCAGCAGGAAACAGGAGGTAGGTGTTCAGATACTGGATTCGCACTCACAGTCACCTGACGCTAATCCTACATGACATGTACGGTCTTAAATCATAAAGAAGCTGCAAGGAAAAAATATCTTCACTTTAAAACAGCTGTCAACGCAAATTCGACGCATTTCGATGTCTCTTCCACGTGAATACGCGGAAAACTTGGTTTCAAGCATGCTTCTGAGATGCCAAGCAATTATCGTCGGTGCGGGTGACGGGACGTATTATTAATTTCATTTCTCTCTTGTTCGTGTATAATGTGTGTACATGTTTTAGTTCGTTGTCAAATATATTTTTCTACTGATTAACCTGACCACAATCTTACTTAGCAGACCATAGTAGCAATTAGCAAAGTCAGAACAGACTCGAACACTACTGAAACTATTTCTAAGATGTGGATGGCATTATGTAATGTAGCTATACATAACAGAATTCTTTTGGAGAGAGCAAGAAGATGGTGTTTATCGTTTACTTAACCCTTGGCGTTTCCATACAGCGCACATGTGGTAATTGCCTCTTTATCTCTCTCGGACATTAATTTTTGTTCAGCTCTATTTCTACCACAAATATCACTTACTGTCAATAACTTTAGGAAGTTCTTTTATTGTGACACGGTTCATATGGTGTGAGGCTTCTTCTATTTTCATTAAGCGTCTTTCTTCATACTTCAAGTTCTGCGTAGATTTCTTATTTATTGTGTTACACAGTTTCAAATTGTAGACGAATGTATGTTGAGGTAATAATATGACGCATATTCATAAGAGCTATAAAGTCTTTGAAGAATTATAAAATCCGCCATTGTTAGTAACATGTCATGCTATGTTGTCAAGGAGTGAACACTGTAAGGAATAATAACTATACTTTCATGATTATAGTTTATGTTCTCTCAGTTCTTTAGAACTAAATCCTAAACTCTGGTTATCAATCCAACAGAAGACATTCAGGAGTAAAGGAGTGCTTTGGAAAGGTTGCAACTGAATTTCTCTGAGTGTTTCAGCGTGTGTCCCATTGGAAATATGTGCAGCGGATTAATGGTTACAGAAGTCAGAGAATACGAAGGCATTTATTATTAATTATATTTTTGCTTTGAGGCACTGAAGAGTACATTTACGTGCAAGTACACTACCGACTTTTCTAACAAAACGAGAAAGGGCTACCACGAGCTGACTTGGGATCCTCAACAGCCCTTCTCCATTTCTCGTAAATTTTCAAACTTTGGTCACGATTTTTCGTGTTAACGTGGGCTTCTAATACATGAACGTGTTAAATGCGATTGTTACGCTAATTCAAGCGTTCCATTAACGTCGGACATCATTAGGCCTTGCTTGCGGGCCAGCCAATTACACCGTTCATCGGAGGGGAAAAGCTGTTTTAATGGCTCTGTTTTCAGTAGGCGTCTTTTTTTGTAGTCGGCTGCCGAACGTAGCACGATATATTTTCACTGCTGTCCCAGCCCGTTATCGGGGAGTAAACGCTCTGCGTGACGTTAACAACTTATTACGGTTAGCTTTGCACGCCTTGGTTAATCCCTTTCAACTCAGCTGCGCAAAAATGTTTCATGATTGTAGTCTGACGTACATCCATCAGTGATAAATCAAGTAATGCCTCCCCCAGTTTTTGTGCTTGTATTTCAGCACATGGCTTCTCTGCAAATCACACGTTAAAGTGCCTGGCAGAGTGATCGGCGAACCACCTTCACACTTATTCTCTATTATCCCACTCTCGAACAGGGCGCGGAAAAGGAATCTTTCCGTTCGCGCCCTGATTTCCCTTATTTTATTATGATGATCGTTTCTCCCTATGTAGGTCGGCATCAACAAGTTATTTTCGCGTTCGGAGGGGAATATTAAATTTTGTGTCATGATCCCACCGCAACTAGAAACGCTTTTGTTTTAATGATTTTCACACCAAATCCAGCAACTCTCTTTCTTTCCTATTTGTCTTTCCTATTTCTCGAAAATAAAAAACGTGCTGCCCTTCTTTGAACATTCTACATCTACATCTACACTCCGCAAGCCACCCAACGGTGTGTGGCGGAGGGCACTTTACGTGCCACTGTCATTACCTCCCTTTCCTGTTCCAGTCGCGTATGGTTCGCGGGAAGAAGGACTGTCTGAAAGCCTCGCGCTCTAATCTCTCTAATTTTACATTCGTGATCTCCTCGGGAGGTATAAGTAGGGGGAAGCAATATACTCGATACCTACTCCAGAAACGCACCCTCTCCAAACCTGGCGAGCAAGCTACACCGCGATGCAGAGCGCCTCTCTTGCAGAGTCTGCCACTTGAGTTTATTAAACATCTCCGTAACGCTATCACGGTTACCAAATAGCCCTGTGACGAAACGCGCCGCTCTTCTTTGGATCTTCTCTATCTCCTCCGTCAACCCGATCTGGTACGGATCCCACACTGATGAGCAATACTCAAGTATAGGTCGAACGAGTGTTTTGTAAGCCACCTCCTTTGTTGATGGACTACATTTTCTAAGCACTTTCCCAATGAATCTCAACCTGGTACCCGCCTTACCAACAATTAATTTTATATGATCATTCCACTTCAAATCGTTCCGCACGCATACTCCCAGATATTTTACAGAAGTAACTGCTACCAGTGTTTGTTCCGCTATCATATAATCATACAATAAAGGATCCTTCTTTCTATGTATTCGCAATACATTACATTTGTCTATGTTAAGGGACAGTTTCCACTCCCTGCACCAAGTGCCTATGCGCTGCAGATCTTCCTGCATTTCGCTGCAATTTTCTAATGCAGCAACTTCTCTGTATACTACAGCATCATCCGCGAAAAGCCGCATGGAACTTCCGACACTATCTACTAGGTCATTTATATATATTGTGAAAAGCAATGGTCCCATAACACTCCCCTGTGGCACGCCAGAGGTTACTTTAACGTCTGTAGACGTCTCTCCATTGACAACAACATGCTGTGTTCTGTTTGCTAAAAACTCTTCAATCCAGCCACACAGCTGGTCTGATGTTCCGTAGGCTCTTACTTTATCAGGCGACAGTGCGGAACTGTATCGAACGCCTTCCGGAAGTCAAGAAAAATAGCATCTACCTGGGAGCCTGTATCTAATATTTTCTGGGTCTCATGAACAAATAAAGCGAGTTGGGTCTCACACGATCGCTGTTTCCGGAATCCATGTTGATTCCTACATAGTAGATTCTGGGTTTCCAAAAACGACATGATACTCGAGCAAAAAACATGTTCTAAAATTCTACAACAGATCGACGTCAGAGATATAGGTCTATAGTTTTGCGCATCTGCTCGACGACCCTTCTTGAAGACTGGGACTACCTGAGCTCTTTTCTAATCATTTGGAACCTTCCGCTCCTCTAGAGACTTGCGGTACACGGCTGTTAGAAGGCGGGCAAGTTCTTTCGTGTACTCTGTGTAGAATCGAATTGGTATCCCGTCAGGTCCAGTGGACTTTCCTCTGTTGAGTGATTCCAGTTGCTTTTCTATTCCTTGGACACTTATTTCGATGTCAGCCATTTTTCGTTTGTGCGAGGATTTAGAGAAGGAACGGCAGTGCGGTCTTCCTCTGTGAAACAGCTTTGGAAAAAGGTGTTTAGTATTTCAGCTTTACGCGTGTCATCCTCTGTTTCAATGCCATCATCATCCCAGAGCGTCTGGATATGCTGTTTCGATCCACTTACTGATTTAACGTAAGACCCGAACTTCCTAGGATTTTCTGTCAAGTCGGTACATAGAATTTTACTTTCGAATTCACTGAACGCTTCACGCATAGCCCTCCTTACGCTAACTTTGACATCGTTTAGCTACTGTTTGTCTGAGAGGTTTTGGCTGAGTTTAAACTTGCAGTGAAGCTCTCTTTGCTTTGCAGTAGTTTCCTAACTTTGTTGTTGAACCACGGTGGGTTTTTTTCCCGTCCCTCACAGTTTTACTCGGCACGTACTTGTCTAAAACGCATTTTACGATTGCCTTGAACTTTTTCCATAAACACTCAACATTGTCAGTGTCGGAACAGAAATTTTCGTTTTGATTTGTTAGGTACTCTGAAATCTGCCTTCTATTACTCTTGCTAAACAGATAAACCTTCCTCCCTTTTTTTATATTCCTATTTACTTCCATATTCTGGGATGCTGCAACTGTCTTATGATCACTGATTCCCTGTTCTGCACATACAGAGTCGAAAAGTTCGGGTCTGTTTGTTATCAGTAGGTCCAAGATGTTATCTCCACGAGTCGGTTCTCTGTTTAATTGCTCGAGGTAATTTTCGGATAGTGCACTCAGTATAATGTCACTCGATGCTCTGTCCCTACCACCCGTCCTAAACATCTGAGTGTCCCAGTCTATATCTGGTAAATTGAAATCTCCACCTAATACTATAACACGCTGAGAAAATTTATGTGAAATGTATTCCAAATTTTCTGGTACATTCTCAATGTACTCCGTTAATCCTGTCTGGTAAGGATCCCACACAGCGCAGCAATACTCCAAAAGAAGTACATTCTCAATGTACTCCGTTAATCCTGTCTGGTAAGGATCCAACACAGCGCAGCAATACTCCAAAAGAAGACAAGACAAGCGTAGTATAAGCAGTATCTTCAGCAGAACTGTTACATTTTCTAAGTGATCTGCCAATAAAATGGACTCTTTGATTCATCTTCCCCAATTACATTTTCTGTGTGTTCTTGCCAACTTCATTTGTTTGTAATTGTAATTCCTTGGTATTCAGTTAAATTTACGGCCTTTGTATTTGATTGATTTATCGTGTTATCGAAGTTCAACAGATTCCTTTTAGCACTCATGTGGATGACTCCACATTTTTCAATATTTCTGGTCAACTGCCAATTTTTGCACCACACACACATATCTTCTGAATCGTTTTGCGAATAGTTTTTATCCTCTGATGAGTTTACTAGACGATAAACAGCAACATCATCAGGAAACTAGCAACGACAGAAATTACTGCTGTTTTACTCGATGACTTTCCGTCAGTTACTACGAACTGTGACCTCTCTGACAGGAAATCGTGAAACCAGTCGCATAACTGAGACGATATTCCATAAGCATGCAATTCGATTACATGCCGCTTGGGAGGTACGGTGTCAAAAGCCATCTGTAAATCTGCAAATACGGAATCAATTTGTAATGCCTTGTCGACAACATTCAATACTTCGTGTGAGTAGAGAGCTAGTTGTTTTTACAAGAACGATGTTTTATAAATCCGTGTTGAGTGTTTGTTAACAGACCGTTGTCTTCGAGGTAATTTACGATATTCGAACACAGTATATGTTCCAAAATCCTACTACATTTCGATGACTGGGTGTTGTGTGCTGTCCTTAGGTTAGTTAGGTTTAAGTAGTTCTAAGTTCTGGGGGACTGATGACCATAGATGTTAAGTCCCATAGTGCTCAGAGCCTACTACATTTCGACGTTAAAGATACGAGCCTGTAATTTAGTGGATTACTCCTTTTTCCTTTCTTGAATATTGGTGTGTATTATTTTTCTACACGTCTGCAGTCTTTGGAGACGGATCTTCCGTGGAGCGAGCGGTTATACACTCCTGGAAATGGAAAAAAGAACACATTGACACCGGTGTGTCAGACCCACCATACTTGCTCCGGACACTGCGAGAGGGTTGTACAAGTAATGATCACACGCACGGCACAGCGGACACACCAGGAACCGCGGTGTTGGCCGTCGAATGGCGCTAGCTGCGCAGCATTTGTGCACCGCCGCCGTCAGTGTCAGCCAGTTTGCCGTGGCATACGGAGCTCCATCGCAGTCTTTAACACTGGTAGCATGCCGCGACAGCGTGGACGTGAACCGTATGTGCAGTTGACGGACTTTGAGCGAGGGCGTATAGTGGGCATGCGGGAGGCCGGGTGGACGTACCGCCGAATTGCTCCACACGTGGGGCGTGAGGTCTCCACAGTACATCGATGTTGTCGCCAGTGGTCGGCGGAAGGTGCACGTGCCCGTCGACCTGGGACCGGACCGCAGCGACGCACGGATGCACACCAAGACCGTAGGATCCTACGCAGTGCCGTAGGGGACCGCACCGCCACTTCCCAGCAAATTAGGGACACTGTTGCTCCTGGGGTATCGGCGAGGACCATTCGCAACCGTCTCCATGAAGCTGGGCTACGGTCCCGCACACCGTTAGGCCGTCTTCCGCTCACGCCCCAACATCGTGCAGCCCGCCTCCAGTGGTGTCGCGACAGGCGTGAATGGAGGGACGAATGGAGACGTGTCGTCTTCAGCGATGAGAGTCGCTTCTGCCTTGGTGCCAATGATGGTCGTATGCGTGTTTGGCGCCGTGCAGGTGAGCGCCACAATCAGGACTGCATACGACCGAGGCACACAGGGCCAACACCCGGCATCATGGTGTGGGGAGCGATCTCCTACACTGGCCGTACACCACTGGTGATCGTCGAGGGGACACTGAATAGTGCACGGTGCATCCAACCCGTCATCGAACCCATCGTTCTACCATTCCTAGACCGGCAAGGGAACTTGCTGTTCCAACAGGACAATGCACGTCCGCATGTATCCCGTGCCACCCAACGTGCTCTAGAAGGTGTAAGTCAACTACCCTGGCCAGCAAGATCTCCGGATCTGTCCCCCATTGAGCATGTTTGGGACTGGATGAAGCGTCGTCTCACGCGGTCTGCACGTCCAGCACGAACGCTGGTCCAACTGAGGCGCCAGGTGGAAATGGCATGGCAAGCCGTTCCACAGGACTACATCCAGCATCTCTACGATCGTCTCCATGGGAGAATAGCAGCCTGCATTGCTGCGAAAGGTGGATATACACTGTACTAGTGCCGAAATTGTGCATGCTCTGTTGCCTGTGACTATGTGCCTGTGGTTCTGTCAGTGTGATCATGTGATGTATCTGACCCCAGGAATGTGTCAATAAAGTTTCCCCTTCGTGGGACAATGAATTCACGGTGTTCTTATTTCAATTTCCAGGAGTGTATATGATTATTAATTACGGAGCTATTGCATCAGCATGCTCTGAAAGGAACTTAACTGTTACACAGTCTGGCCCGAAAGACTTGCTTTTGTTAAGTGATTTAAGTTACGTCACTACTCTGAGAATATCTGCTTCTATTACTCAAGTTGGCAGCTATGCTTAATTCGAATTCTGGAATATTTATTTCGTCTTCTTTGGTGAAGGACTTCCGGAAGGCTGTGTGTAGTAACTCTGCTGTAGCAGCACTATAATCGACAGTAATTCCATTGCTATTGCGCAGAAAAGGCATTGATTGTGTCTTGCCGCTAGCATACTTTACATACGACCAGAATTTCTTCGGATTTTCTGCCAGGTTTCGAGACAAAGTTTCGTTGTGAAAACTACTATAAGCATCTCGCATTTAAGTCCACGTTAAATTTCGAGCTTTAGTAAAAGATCGACTTTGTTGGAGATTTTGCGACACGTTCAACGAGCACAGGGCAAGGTATTTTCCTAACGTTAAGGAAACACATCCCCCCCCCATGAACCATGGACCTTGCCGTTGGTGGGGAGGCTTGCGTGCCTCAGCGATACAGATGGCCGTACCGTAGGTGCAACCACAACGGAGGGGTATCTGTTGAGAGGCCAGACAAACATGTGGTTCCTGAAGAGGGGCAGCAGCCTTTTCAGTAGTTGCAGGGGCAACAGTCTGGATGATTGACTGATCTGGCCTTGTAACATTAACCAAAACGGCCTTGCTGTGCTGGTACTGCGAACGGCTGAAAGCAAGGGGAAACTACAGCCGTAATTTTTCCCGAGGACATGCAGCTCTACTGTATGATTAAATGATGATGGCGTCCTCTTGGGTAAAATATTCCGGAGGTAAAATAGTCCCCCATTCGGATCTCCGGGCGGGGACTACTCAAGAGGACGTCGTTATCAGGAGAAAGAAAACTGGCGTTCTACGGATCGGAGCGTGGAATGTCAGATCCCTTAATCGGGCAGGTAGGTTAGAAAATTTAAAAAGGGAAATGGATAGGTTAAAGTTAGATATAGTGGGAATTAGTGAAGTTCGGTGGCAGGAGGAACAAGACTTTTGGTCAGGTGATTACAGGGTTATAAATACAAAATCAAATAGGGGTAATGCAGGAGTAGGTTTAATAATGAATAAAAAAATAGGAGTGCGGGTTAGCTACTACAAACAGCATAGTGAACGCATTATTGTGGCCAAGATAGACACAAAGCCCATGCCTACTACAGTAGTACAAGTATATATGCCAACTAGCTCTGCAGATGATGAAGAAATAGATGAAATGTATGACGAGATAAAACAAATTATTCAGGTAGTGAAGGGAGACGAAAATTTAATAGTCATGGGTGACTGGAATTCGTCAGTAGGAAAAGGGAGAGAAGGAAACATAGTAGGTGAATATGGATTGGGGGGAAGGAATGAAAGAGGAAGCCGCCTTGTAGAATTTTGCACAGAGCATAACTTAATCATAGCTAACACTTGGTTCAAGAATCATGAAAGGAGGCTGTATACATGGAAGAAGCCAGGAGATACTGACAGGTTTCAGATAGATTATATAATGGTAAGACAGAGATTTAGGAACCAGGTTTTAAATTGTAAGACATTTCCTGGGGCAGATGTGGATTCTGACCACAATCTATTGGTTATGAACTGCAGATTGAAACTGAAGAAACTGCAAAAAGGTGGGAATTTAAGGAGATGGGACCTGGATAAACTGAAAGAACCAGAGGTTGTAGAGAGTTTCAGGGAGAGCATAAGGGAACAATTGACAGGAATGGGGGAAAGAAATACAGTAGAAGAAGAATGGGTAGCTCTGAGGGATGAAGTGGTGAAGGCAGCAGACGATCAAGTAGGTAAAAAGACGAGGGCTAATAGAAATCCTTGGGTAACAGAAGAAATATTGAATTTAATTGATGAAAGGAGAAAATATAAAAATGCAGTAAATGAAGCAGGCAAAAAGGAATACAAACGTCTCAAAAATGAGATCGACAGGAAGTGCAAAATGGCTAAGCAGGGATGGCTAGAGGACAAATGTAAGGATGTAGAGGCTTATCTCACTAGGGGTAAGATAGATACTGCCTACAGGAAAATTAAAGAGACCTTTGGAGAGAAGAGAACCACTTGTATGAATATCAAGAGCTCAGATGGAAACCCAGTTCTAAGCAAAGAAGGGAAGGTAGAAAGGTGGAAGGAGTATATAGAGGGTTTATACAAGGGAGATGTTCTTGAGGACAATATTATGGAAATGGAAGAGGATGTAGATGAAGATGAAATGGGAGATAAGATACTGCGTGAAGAGTTTGACAGAGCACTGAAAGACCTGAGTCGAAACAAGGCCCCGGGAGTAGACAACATTCCACTAGAACTACTGATGGCCTCGGGAGAGCCAGTCATGACAAAACTCTACCATCTGGTGAGCACGATGTATGAGACGGGCGAAATACCCTCAGACTTCAAGAAGAATATAATAATTCCAATCCCAAAGAAAGCGGGTGTTGACAGATGTGAAAATTACCGAACTATCAGTTTAATAAGTCACAGCTGCAAAATACTAACGCGAATTCTTTACAGACGAATGGAAAAACTGGTAGAAGCTGACCTCGGGGAAGATCAGTTTGGATTCCGTAGGAATGTTGGAACACGTGAGGCAATACTGACCTTACGACTTATCTTGGAAGAAAGATTAAGAAAAGGCAAACCTACGTTTCTAGCATTTGTAGACTTAGAGAAAGCTTTTGACAATGTTGACTGGAATACTCTCTTTCAAATTCTGAAGGTGGCAGGGGTAAAATACAGGGAGCGAAAGGCTATTTACAATTTGTACAGAAACCAGATGGCAGTTATAAGAGTCGAGGGGCATGAAAGGGAAGCAGTGGTTGGGAAAGGAGTGAGACAGGGTTGTAGCCTCTCCCCGATGTTATTCAATCTGTATATTGAGCAAGCAGTAAAGGAAACAAAAGAAAAATTCGGAGTAGGTATTAAAATTCATGGAGAAGAAGTAAAAACTTTGAGGTTCGCCGATGACATTGTAATTCTGTCAGAGACAGCAAAGGACTTGGAAGAGCAGTTGAATGGAATGGACAGTGTCTTGAAAGGAGGATATAAGATGAACATCAACAAAAGCAAAACGAGGATAATGGAATGTAGTCAAATTAAGTCGGGTGATGCTGAGGGAATTAGATTAGGAAATGAGACACTTAAAGTAGTAAAGGAGTTTTGCTATTTAGGGAGTAAAATAACCGATGATGGTCGAAGTAGAGAGGATATAAAATGTAGACTGGCAATGGCAAGGAAAGCGTTTCTCAAGAAGAGAAATTTGTTAACATCGAGTATAGATTTAGGTGTCAGGAAGTCGTTTCTGAAAGTATTTGTATGGAGTGTAGCCATGTATGGAAGTGAGACATGGACGATAACTAGTTTGGACAAGAAGAGAATAGAAGCTTTCGAAATGTGGTGCTACAGAAGAATGCTGAAGATAAGGTGGGTAGATCACGTAACTAATGAGGAAGTATTGAATAGGATTGGAGAGAAGAGAAGTTTGTGGCACAACTTGACTAGAAGAAGGGATCGGTTGGTAGGACATGTTTTGAGGCATCAAGGGATCACAAATTTAGCATTGGAGGGCAGCGTGGAGGGTAAAAATCGTAGAGGGAGACCAAGAGATCAATACACTAAGCAGATTCAGAAGGATGTAGGTTGCAGTAGGTACTGGGAGATGAAGAAGCTTGCACAGGATAGAGTAGCATGGAGAGCTGCATCAAACCAGTCTCAGGACTGAAGACCACAACAACAACAAGGAAACATCGATGGAAAGGAAGACAAGTTTTATGCCTCTTTAATGTCAAGATCATTAGAGGCTGGGCACAAGCTTGGGCCTTCGGGAGTTGTCGCGGCATTGTCGGAATTCTCCGGGCTGGGATTTGAATTGCCCCACGCTGATGGGAGTACAGCACTTGAATTACTACATCACCTAGCAGAGGGCATACGGCATATAAAGAGTGACTTTTATTAACGTTTAAAAAAACCCCGAAGCGACGTAGATGACGCTGAGACAAGTAATTTAATATGAGGCACATGGGGCCGCAAATGTCGGGAAATATCTCAGAAGTGGATGACAGAAGATGTTGAACATGAGGCGTCACCAGAGACGTATTCGCCGCACGTGCAGCTGTTGAGCCTATCGACCCGTCACATCTGATCATTCCAACCCAACCCAAGACCAGTATTCACGTCGCTGTGGCTCCGGGCCTACGTACGCGAAATTAGCGTATGAGGCTCTGGGTTCGAGTCTTGCATTTGGCAGATAGTAATTTTTTTGGATTGCATTGCATCACAAAATTACGTGTTTATAATAAGATAAGATCTATTAATTTATTTACCGGTATACCGGTCTCTGGTGGTTTACTGCAGAGTACAGTACAACAAAAATCCACCGTATTTCGTCACAAGTTTCCGGTTTGCGTCGTTACCGATAAATTTCCTACATTGTCTTTGCTAAATAATGATCTGAGAACAAAAAAAATGGACAAAAGAAAAATAGAAAAAAGGAACAGCTTTCGCTTGTTTACAACGAGGACAGTAATTTTTAACTTATACATTTACAACAGATCGCATTTACGAAATGTCTTCAAAAGTTGCACCGTTTTCTTGAATGCAAGTATCACATCGCTCAATCATCCATTCACACAGGCGCTCGAAAATACACTCCGTACTTTCCATCTCCGCAATGGCAACTTCTGTGCGGATCGTTCGGGACCGTACTGGGGTGCTGTATATTGCGATCCCAAAAGAAAATATCTAGTGGATTTTAATCCAGGGATCTTGCTGGCAAGAAAATTTATCCGCGTCGCCCAGTCCACCTATCTGGATACACCTGATTTAAGTAATTTGTAGGTGTGATGGCATAGCTTGCTGTAGCCACATGTTTGTTCTTACTTCCAGAGGAACGTCTTCATATAGCTCTGGCAAAACATCCCTCAGAAGGACTGTGTAGCTATGGCCAATTACATTATCAAGTAAAACTGTACGGTCCTGTTATTTGATTGCCTAAAACTCCTGCCCATACATTAACCATGAATTTGTCTTGATAGTCGTTCTCGTATACTTGATGTGGGTTCGTATCTGACTAATGAATGTTGTTTTTGGTGTTGATTCCTTCTTCATTAAAATTCGCTTCTTCGATAGGCATAACCACAACAGTACAATGTTGCTATTGCGCACGAAACTGTTCACAAAACTCAGTACGGAGCACATAATCCTGTACAACTTGGGCACTTCAGCCTTGTGGTACGCCTTTAAGGGGCTCCGGAACGCCCTATACTTGCAATGTTAAAATAACGCTTATAAATTACATCTTTCCTCACAAAGTATTTGAGGTAGGAAGTTGAACTTTTTACAGATTATTTATTGGAATATGGGCTACAACTTAACACAGGGATTTTACAAAATTTTAGTTCAGTTATTAAATATGATTTTTTTCAATTGTAATGAAAATTCACAACATTTTTTAGCAATTTTTTATTTATATATTCAAAAATATACAGTTTTTTGGAAAAAGGCTGTGTTAAATTATGCAGAAGGTACTGTGTAACATTTACTGAAAGTTTGAAACAAATATGTTTGGAAGATCCTTAGAAAACATGTAATTAGTATGAGAAAATAAAAGTTTTGGGAATCGAGCGACAAAGATTGGATTAACTTTTTAGTGCATTCCAGCTCCATAGGATGGATTATCTTCATCCTCTGCAAACTCCTCCTCCAGCTTCCTCTTGTTCCTCCTCCTGTTTACTCTTGCTTGTATTTCTAGACTCTTTACAGCCCTGTCTGCAGCCCGAAGGCGTTCCTTGTCTAAAGCAAGCATCGCTCGTACCATGTTAGAACCTATATTTCTAAATACCTTGCACCTTACAATGTTGCCATCATTGAAAGTCGCAACAGCATCATACACACCAAAGTGAAGTGTTTCTATTCCAACAAATACAGTCTTGGGGATTCTCGACCATATAACACTATTTACACTTTCATTGGGGTTTTGAGTTTTTCCGTGAATACACTTTTTCAACAGTTCAGGTGCTGCTAAGTCTCTGAAAATACGTTTTATCACCTCCATTATTGCATGAGGCAGACTATGCTTATGAGTGTACACTTCACCAGTTAACAATCCTTTGTTATATTTACACCAACTGTCTTCTTCTTTGGGACACAAGCTATGTTGGGGATTTTCATCGTCTTTATTGTTTACAGTAATAACACATACCTTTGGCTTTCCAACATTTCTCCTTTTCTTAAAAGCCTTCAGAGGATTTCTAATAACTTTACTTTTACTCATTATTATACTTCAACAAAACAGAGACTCAAGAAACAGAATTAATTACGAATATTTTCGAGATAACGACAGAGTAAATAAACATGAAACAATCGACAATCACACCAGCGATATATATTGAACCATCACAGGTTAGCCACAACACATACTTTATCTCACATCACTAACATGTACCTGATGAACACGGGCGTTAATAATAACACCATTTGACAGCAGTTTAACAGCGCCACAGTGGGTCACGCCCATGTAGAACACATTTCAAAAAAAATTTAAAAATAGTTGTAGTCTTCGGAATTGAATAAATTATATATCTATCAAAAGGTAATAGTCTGCAGATTCAGAAAACGCAAAAAAGTAAAAATTGAACTTTTCATGATTTTGAGCCTTTCCGGAGCCCCTTAAGGCCTTCTGCGCTCCACGCATGCTATACTGCTGACTGCAAGACACCCAACTAGGCCGCGACTGGACGTGTTCTCGTTTCACGGTCTTGCTGTACTCGCGGCAAAGCAACTTCCTCCATTTGGTCTCTTACACGGGGGCGAGGCCCAATATTACCGGCACGTCAAAGACCTGGAAGTTTGACATTGGTTCGAATGGCTCTTAGCACTATGGGACTTAACTTATAAGGTCATCAGTCCCCTAGAACTTAGAACTAATTAAACCTGACTAACCTAAGGACAGCACACACATCCATGCCCGAGGCAGGATTCGAACCTGCGACCGTAGCGGTCGTGCGGTTCCAGACTGTAGCGCCTAGAGAAAGTTGACATTAATGATGAACATCCACACACGACGGAACATCTTGAAATACAGTATGAGTCGAAAAGTTGTAATGACTTATGTTTAAACAAACTAAACGGGAACAAGGTTTTGAACTATTGTACTTATTTACAAATCGTACTTTTTAAGCGTTAACGCAAAAAATATAAAACAAATAGCAACAATGTAGAAGTTGTTTCTTTCCCTAGATCCTGCCTGACAATTAACCTTGATTTCAGAACACAGTACGTCTAAGCAATGTGTTACCTTCCCTCAATACATGTTTTGCCTTCATTGTTTACTCATACACAGAGTCCGCGTTTCACATATTCGACTTTCCTTAGTAGCAAACGGTACGTGATCAAATAAAACAAGCTGTGGGAAACGTTCAGTGTAAATACGACTTCCTGCAACAGCATTGGAATTGATTATCAGCACCATAACACAGACGCATTTATACAAGTTCTTTAAAGTAAATCAATTCATTGTAGTCTTGTATTACCACTACCGCCGTTGCTACCGTATCACAACGGATAATTTGAGAACGCAAACAGAATAGCCTAGCGGAGCGAGGGTAGGATCGACAAAGCCAACCGCTGTGGCGAGGTAGCCTACTTCACCGAGGCCCACGAGAAACACGAACCGTGGCGCGTACGTTACAGCAGGTGACACTTCAGTGCCAACAGTCTTCTATGGTAGGGAGCGACTAACTGTGAGTACTTTCTTGTGAGTACTTTCTTCAGATTACAACTCTTAATACACTGACCAATTATTCTGTAGCTTGTAGTAGAACAAATTAATAATGCTAATACTTAACAATGGAAACCAAAACTGCTAATGTTCAACAACTTGCGAAAATAGTTTTCATTTCAGTTGTGAAGTTTAACAAATAACTTTATTATGTTTCAGCATCTTAGATACTTGTACTAAATAGCTCTTATCAGTTTTCGAGTTAATATATTTCAAGCATCAACTTTAAATAAATTCACGCGTACCAATACGACTTGTATTTTGTCTCGCTTTTATTTCTGCTGCTAGAGAATGCGTGTAGCAGACAGGGCGCCGCGTGCTGTGAGCCACGTTCGGCAACAACGCCGTCTGCCCGCCGGAACTGTCAGTACCAATCACTTGTCTCATGGACTATAGTATGTCTAGCTTTTATCGAATTTCACGATGCACTGAAGTTTCAAACTTACCGAGCATGCATGCTTCGGTAAACTTAATGAGTTATGTGGTACCATGTAGCTGATTTTTATATAAAGTTCATTCCAGTCTCACGTATTCCATTTGGTGTTGCAGTTTTTGCAAACGTTAGTGTATATTATAAATAATAAACTACTCCAGATTTCGGCAGGTGATAGCACGCTAAGTGACGAGTATTTTGGTGTATGGTTACTGTGCATAATTTTTATTGCTGTTAAACTGACGATACTCAGTTGCTTATCATACTCAATTGATAGTTCTTGCCGGCCGGTGTGGCCGTGCGGTTCTAGGCGCTCCAGTCTGGAACCGCGTGACCGCTACGGTCGCAGGTTCGAATCCTGCCTCGGGCATGGGTGTGTGTGATGTCCTTAGGTTAGTTAGATTTAAGTAGTCTAGGGGACTGGTGACCTCAGATGCTAAGTCCCATAGTGCTTAGAGCCGTTTGAACCATTTTTTGACATCAACTGTGTAGATGCAGTTTAAATTGTTCCATTCTCGTTTCTCCCCAATTTATTATGAAGTCTCTTCAGCGGGCAGAAGCAAACATATATTCGTGTGCAGAACTTGCCATTTACAGATTTTGACATTTTAATACAGAGTTATAATCAGTTCCATCACTCTCTGCTTAATGTAAGTTCAAAACCGCCAATACAAATAGTCTTTTTATGAAAAATGCTAAAGTAACTATCTTTGTTTCCTTAAATGACTGATATTTTCTAATGGCATATGCCAGCTCAAGGAAGGATGGAAGGAAGGAAGGAAGGTAGGTAGGTAGGTAGGTAGGTAGGAAGGTAGACAGACAGACAGGTAGACAGACAGAAAATGGCTGGTTCAAATGGCTCTGAGCACTATGGGACTCAACTGCTGAGGTCATTAGTCCCCTAGAACTTAGAACTAGTTAAACCTAACTAACCTAAGGACATCACAAACATCCATGCCCGAGGCAGGATTCGAACCTGCGACCGTAGCGGTCCTGCGGTTCCAGACTACAGCGCCTTTAACCACACGGCCACTTCGGCCGGCTAGACAGACAGACAAATGGGTTGGAGTGCGAAGTGTCTTTGGCGGCGAGGTCATTAAAGGAGCAGCACCTGTTCTGTTGGACAAGTATGGAACAGGACATTAGTCGTGGCCTGTTGAAAGGAACTATCTAGCTTCTCGTCTCCAACGATTTTGAGCAAATTACCGGAAATAATCTATATCATGGGAATTTGAGCTCCACTTCTTCTGAATAACGAGATTAGCGATCATGAGTCCTTTTTTAATTTCGAGGATGTAGATGGCAGTGCAAACGGATGCAGTTATTCAGAGCGGCAAACGGCGGGGTCCCCACTGTAATAGGTATGTGTGCGTCGCACAACGAACTTGAGACGTTACGCCAGTTAACTTGCCCCTCATGCATCGCAAACGCTCGGCAACGTCCGGGGCCAGGCGGAAAATCAGTGTGTCAATGAAAAGATATACAATAAAGTCCTTAACTTTGTAGTATGTTATGGAGAGAGTGAGTTTATTTAATCCCGCAGCTACGAAGGATTCAATTGGTCTCTAGTAGTAATTCGCTCGCCGTTGGAGACGTCGTTGTGTCTAGTAAGACCTGTTGCGTCATGTACTGTGTCATACGCCACAGGGGCCTCATATCTCGTTGGCCCTCTGGCCCCAGTGCTGGTAATACGACAGTTGCTAAGCGATGTGAGCGACAGGCGGGCAGTATCACAGTCCCCAGTGAATGACTCTACACTCTACCTTCACATCATGAACCCTGCTTTCCTGTTTCTCATTCTGCATTTCTTCCCGTTAGTAATGAGAGTATTATATTAATGCGGATGAACAGTCAAAGCTTGATCATCATACACACGAGCACTTTAATCAGCTGCGATTAGTTCTTTGTGGACAGTGGGGAGCAAGATGAAAGTGAAAACTCACTAAACTAGCACACCACTCTCTCTGTCATTGAGTATATTGGTATCAATTAAGATAGGCTCGTCACATTTTGACAACACGTTGCAATTTTCCGATGCCTAGGCACATAGTATCCATTGACATAAGTAGGCCCTAGGAAGGCAGTCTGTTTTTATTCGCAGTGTTTTTCTATCCGTTCCACTTCTGTTACGCGATGATGCAGTGTCATCCAAAGAAATGTTATATGCCGGTAAGACAGTTTTCCTGTTGCTACTACATTAGAAAGACCTAGCCCCTTTTCGTTTAATTATGTGCCAAAGCTGTCTACTCAGAATACTGGAAATAGTTTTTGATGTTCACATATATTGTTGCCTTTGTGGATAATTCGTTACCTTCGATCACATGACACCAGGATTGAATTTGTTCAAGTCCTCTTTAGTTTTTGAGCGGAAAGTATACTTCCTGATCAAATTCTTGGATTTTCTGAGTAGATCTTAGATTATCACCAAGTGAGGATTATCGATGCCACAAAAGTGATGTATTTCAGTGATGCTCCTGCACATTCTCTCAAATGTAAGGCACTGAATTCTTGAAAGTCCGTGCCCAAGAGGTACGTGCGGCCATGGTCGGTGATATCTGTTCATCGCCATGCAGTATGATGTATTTGGCAAATTAATTATAGTACGACCATTGACACAGACGAAAGCGTTGATAGTATACATATACAATGCAGAAGTATTCTGATCGCCAGTGGGAAAAATATTGAAGGGTAAGTAGGAACTAAAGGATGTGGTTAATTACGAATGGGGAGCTTGCTATACGGTGTGCTGGTACTTAAAAGGTTGTGCCAAACAGTTAAAAGCGACAAATCAATTTATATAAAATTTTGTGTCTTATAGTTTATTCTTTGCCAAAGGCCGTTTGCTTTCCATCTTGGCGAATGAAACTTTTCGGTAAGTGAAATCACGTCCTGACGACGAGAATATGGATCCGATGGGGGCTGCAATAAAATCACTCATTCTCATCCTTCCTGTAACTGTCCCGTTCAGGGCAACCTTTCCGGTTAATTGTTTTATTTCCTTCTTCACTAAACTTGAAGCTTCAACCTACGAAGGGAGATGGTGCACTGTTTAAGACACTGGACTTGTAATCAGGAAGAAAGGGTTCCAAATATCCATTAGGCCATTTAGGATTTCCATTATTACTCAAAGTAATTGATGCTGATTACTGTGGTGGCTACGTAGAAAAATGCACAGCCGGCTTCATGGTTCAGTCCAAGCTTGTGCTCCGGCTCTAATACTTCGTGGTCAACCGGATGTTGTTTAACTTTACTTTCTCTTCACAATCGGTTAAGACAGAGCGGAAGGACTTGGAGTCCTCATTGGTTTCTCTTCTAAAGAGGTGATGGCGTTACGGACGGGGTGACAGAAAAGAGGCAGAGGTGTCAATTAAATTGCACATGAAATCGATATACGATTTTCTGGATTGCAGCTGTATTCCAGAAATGTTAATTCTCAAAAAAAAAATCTGAATTTCCGTATGTTTGTATAATATTCTACATTTTAATAACGTCTGTGTTAAAACTGTTGAACTCCCACGACCAGTTCCTAGTTTTGTGGCAAAAGTTTCGTAGCGTCCTGCTGAGACATTAGAACGTTACGTGAAGTGATTTTTAACAATCATTTGAAAACATACAAGTTGATAAGTTTAAATGTTAGAATAGAGGAAATAAATATTTCTATAGTCAACAGACCGTCAAGTGTGGCTCTGTTATCAAAAAACCGTAGCCGCTACTTATCATTAGTCTCATCAGTTACAAACGAATTTACGCTCATTAATGATAGTGATTGCTGTTTTGCAATTTTCATTTTTCAAGTGCATCTCAGTGCTACAGAGTGCGCTAAAATACGTGGAAACAGATAGTACTTCAAATCGGTTCAAGCTAACCGAAACAGTACAGATCTCATGTGATGTTAGTCATCAAGAACAGCATTTTGTTCTTTTCTGATTATTAGTATTTGTTATTGGCCTTAATGCAGCATAAACCACTACGTTGTTTTTTCTTTTCTAATGTGTTACCTGCAGTATTTTAGTGCATTCGACCAGCCTTAAATACGTGTGTGTAATTATACAACAGTTACTATGTTTTAAGTGAAATTTTCTCAGAAAGTGCTGAGAAAAACATTAAGTATGAAGGACTTAACACTGTAGCCACAGCGCAGGTTCGCTTACACTATCGAGTAGTTGGAGTCCCATATCTGCTACCGCGCAACATAATTAAACGATGACTTTCTCGAAACGGCGTAATTTGTCTCAAATGTGCCTATGACTTTCTTCTGTAAAGGTACAGAAGGGTGGCGCCCTGTGAAGTCACTCTCGGGCTCAGCGACGTTTCAAACAAGAAGCTGTCGACACATGCAAAAAAGAAAAAAACAAAAAGAAAAAGCCACAGCTCAAAAGTTCATGTGAGCTGTAAAGCGGGTTAATGATTCACATTGGCACCAAATTTTACCACAATGCTGGAAGGTCGTCAAAGCCCCAGAACCCACATTTCACCCCTTCATTTGACACCTCTGCGATGGAGGTCAGAACCGCAATACCCAGCGCTAAAATCACGTGGTTTTCTTATGGGTGACCGAGAAAAGCGTTTCACACACACCGCCGCTGAGATCGACATGAAAAGGCCTCTGGGAATGGCCATCGTGTGGTGAGACCACGGAGGGGTCCAACATTAACATGTGCCTGAACAAAACGGCAAGGAGTCCTTCTAAGCCCCCCCCCCCAGTTCGGCAACACCTTCGGTGCTGTCACCCGCACACATTTTTTGAGCACGTTACAAATGTAACTGACAGAAACTTCCACACATCTTCAGCTTCGCGGTTGCTCTAACGCCTGCAGGCAGGCAAATTCCACCTAATGGGTGTCGAAGGGGCTAGAGACGGTCCCTAGTGGTCCCATCCTTTATACTGGAGCAAAAATTTCTATCACACTACACTCCAAAGGGGTCATACCACGTTCAGTGAGGTTGCTACGTTGAAAGGGTCAGGCGATAGACCAGCCGCAAGGCTGAATGTGCGTCGGAGATCCTGAGAGGTCATTCGAAAAGCTCTCAACAAAGGTGCTTAGGTGGCACCTAGCGTTTGGTCAAAAGAGGGGTGAGGGGGGGGGGAAGGGAGTGGAGGAAGGAGTCCTTAGAGTAGGATTGAAGCGGCGGTGTTAGTAATAGCGTCGAACTATGCAAGAAAATCGACCTGTTGGCCATCGCACGGCGAAGTGTCGTTTCGCCTTCGAATTATGTGGCAACCAACGTCCCAAGGCAATGGGTGGCTTCACTGACGCACTTTATGCCACACCCAAAAATCTTTACGTGCCGATTCAGAACGGCGGTGTGATTGAAATGTTTTCAGCGGCCACCTACTAAACCTGGTGATTTCGACGCTGGCTGTTGCGGTTATGACATCCATCGCAGAGGTGTCAGAAGAATGGGTGAAATGTTGGTAAGAGGATGTGTGACGACCTTTCCATTGTGTCACGTGTCCACGGTGGTGATGGGCAGTATTTTCACGAAATTTGGTGCCAATGTGACATCATTAACTCACATTAAATCCCACATGAGCTTCTGGGCTGCAGCCGTCTTTGCATGTGTTGACACCTTGTTCGAAGCGTAACCACCGAGGCAGTAGGTGACGTCGCAGGGCACCACGCTTTTGCACCGTTACGGACGAAGATCGTAGGCACCTGTGAGCCAAATTTCAAACTTAAGCGTCGGAGTGGGACACAATTACGCGGTTTCGAAACAGCGATCCTTCAGTCTTGTAGCACAGTGTAGTTGCGAGGAAGCTCATTTCGTGGAGAAGCGTCGCAGGCAGAGAGACAGATTACGTAGAGACAGACTCTGACAGGCTACTTAGCGCTCCCAGCGGTCTCACGCTGTACGATCAGCCGCCATGTTTTGTGTACGCATTCTGCGGTGGAGAGACGATGAATATTAAGTGTTAGTGGGCGTACACAGAGGTAATATTGTTTCTGGCAATAACAGTTAACGCTAACAGTTGAGATACGCTTCACGCCTTTTGCCTACGGCCGGCCGGGGTGGCCGAGCGGTTCTAGGCGCTACAGTCTGGAACCGCGTGACCGCTGCGGTCGCAGGTTCGAATCCTGCCTTGGGCATGGATGTGTGTGATGTCCTTAGGTTAGTTAGCTTTAAGTAGTTCTAAGTTCTAGGGGCCTGATGACCTCGGCAGTTAAGTCCAATAGTGCTCAGAGCCATTTGAACCATTTGATGGCTCACGTCTCACTATGAGGCAACTTGGACACATCCTTGGGATATCAGTTGTAAGAACTAGCACAAGTTTAAAATGGCACTTGCCAGTGTCTAGAATGTCTTCACGATGGGTACCACGATTGATTACTCCACAGCAAATGCAGGCTCACGTCGATGTGTGTCACTATTGGGAAAAATATGTTGAAGGCGAGGGCGATGCTTGGTGGCAAAACGTCGTCACTGCTGATTAAACATGGGTCTACTGTTTCATTCCCGAAATGAAGTGGAGCAGCACAGAATGAGTAATACGGTCAGCGCCCATCACAAGAGGCTCGAACGCAGAAGTTAGCTAATAAGGTCATTGTCATCACTTTTTTCGTTATTACCAGAAGATGGTGTACACTCATACGGTCCCACGACGCACAAATGTCACTTCAAATTATTAAAATGGTTCAAATGGCTCTGAGCACTATGGGACTCAACTGCTGTGGTTATAAGTCCCCTAGAACTTAGAACTACTTAAACCTAACTAACCTAAGGACATCACACACATCCATGCCCGAGGCAGGATTCGAACCTGCGACCGTAGCAGTCGCACGGCTCCGGACTGCGCGCCTAGAACCGCGAGACCACCGCGGCCGGCAAATTATTATAAGGACGTCCTGAAGCAGCTGGTATAGGATGCAATCACCAAAAACTGAAAGAACCCTATTGGATAATGAAAGCTTCATCACAATAATCCTAGGTCATATGTTTGCTAATGCTGTTACCTAGTTTCTGGCTCAAAAACGCGTCTCTGCGGTACCCCATCCACCTTATAGTCCAGACCTGGTTCAGTTTGACGTTTTTCTTAACCAGACGGCCCAAAACGAACTTATGGGACGCCTTTTCGACAAGGAGACCAAGGCAATGAAAGCTTTAGAGGCAACTGTGAAGAATGGCTGCCTGCACGTCTTTCAGGATTGGCAAAGGAAGTGGGACACATGCATTGCATTGTAATAGTAGTATTTTGAGGGAGACGAAAGTTTGTATTCGTGATTCTTTTTAATTTTTACAATAAACTGTTGTATGAGTACTAATGTCAATCAACATTGACTGTCCTTTGTAATGTAAGTTCTCATTGTACTTTGATAGTGGAACATTTAAACGAAACCAAATATACCACGGAAGAAACTTAGAATAGCATGAGCGTAATCCACACAGCACATGAATCTTTTTTGTTCATTGTGCTACAAGAATTGGAGATATTTACTGAAAGAAGGGACACCCGCGAAATTTATTAAATGAGCAAGATGAGTTCCGCTTGCTCGATGAGGTGTTGTAGAAGATTATGGCAGTACGTGGTACATATCGATAAGACTCTTACGCTCCAGTTCTTATGTTAGGCGCTTTCATCCTATACCCGAACAATGAGCCTTCAGTAAGCGTTACGGAACTGAACTTTAGTTATAAACTTTATATGGTGTTGCTAAACACCGTGATTTTCACAGATCTGACGACGCTCGCGTCTGCTGAGCAAAACTCGTTATAAAATCAAATTGTGTGCCATTTGTGGCTGTTTCATCCAATGTTAAGTAAAGCGTTTAAGTAACGAGTGATTTGCTGCACTGTTGGCAGTCTGTTCACTGTTTTAATCCACGACATCAAATGCCGACGACTGCCGTCAAAATGGCGATGCCGACGACAGTTGACGGCGGTTTTGCCCGGATCGAGGCACTCATGATTCTCCCTTCACACGGTGGCAACTGAAAAACCTTCACGAGCTTAGAGTCTCATCCGTTGGCCGCCAACGATACAGCACTATAAAATGCACTCATACTGCGTGTATTGATAGTCTTGCACTCGCCTATATACACTCCTGGAAATGGAAAAAAGAACACATTGACACCGGTGTGTCAGACCCACCATACTTGCTCCGGACACTGCGAGAGGGCTGTACAAGCAATGATCACACGCACGGCACAGCGGACACACCAGGAACCGCGGTGTTGGCCGTCGAATGGCGCTAGCTGCGCAGCATTTGTGCACCGCCGCCGTCAGTGTCAGCCAGTTTGCCGTGGCATACGGAGCTCCATCGCAGTCTTTAACACTGGTAGCATGCCGCGACAGCGTGGACGTGAACCGTATGTGCAGTTGACGGACTTTGAGCGAGGGCGTATAGTGGGCATGCGGGAGGCCGGGTGGACGTACCGCCGAATTGCTCAACACGTGGGGCGTGAGGTCTCCTCAGTACATCGATGTTGTCGCCAGTGGTCGGCGGAAGGTGCACGTGCCCGTCGACCTGGGACCGGACCGCAGCGACGCACGGATGCACGCCAAGACCGTAGGATCCTACGCAGTGCCGTAGGGGACCGCACCGCCACTTCCCAGCAAATTAGGGACACTGTTGCTCCTGGGGTATCGGCGAGGACCATTCGCAACCGTCTCCATGAAGCTGGGCTACGGTCCCGCACACCGTTAGGCCGTCTTCCGCTCACGCCCCAACATCGTGCAGCCCGCCTCCAGTGGTGTCGCGACAGGCGTGAATGGAGGGACGAATGGAGACGTGTCGTCTTCAGCGATGAGAGTCGCTTCTGCCTTGGTGCCAATGATGGTCGTATGTGTGTTTGGCGCCGTGCAGGTGAGCGCCACAATCAGGACTGCATACGACCGAGGCACACAGGGCCAACACCCGGCATCATGGTGTGGGGAGCGATCTCCTACACTGGCCGTACACCACTGGTGATCGTCGAGGGGACACTGAATAGTGCACGGTACATCCAAACCGTCATCGAACCCATCGTTCTACCATTCCTAGACCGGCAAGGGAACTTGCTGTTCCAACAGGACAATGCACGTCCGCATGTATCCCGTGCCACCCAACGTGCTCTAGAAGGTGTAAGTCAACTACCCTGGCCAGCAAGATCTCCGGATCTGTCCCCCATTGAGCATGTTTGGGACTGGATGAAGCGTCGTCTCACGCGGTCTGCACGTCCAGCACGAACGCTGGTCCAACTGAGGCGCCAGGTGGAAATGGCATGGCAAGCCGTTCCACAGGACTACATCCAGCATCTCTACGATCGTCTCCATGGGAGAATAGCAGCCTGCATTGCTGCGAAAAGTGGATATACACTGTACTAGTGCCGACATTGTGCATGCTCTGTTGCCTGTGTCTATGTGCCTGTGGTTCTGTCAGTGTGATCATGTGATGTATCTGACCCCAGGAATGTGTCAATAAAGTTTCCCCTTCCTGGGACAATGAATTCACGGTGTTCTTATTTCAATTTCCAGGAGTGTATATATATATATATATATATATATATATATATATATATATATATATATATATACTGCTGGCCACCGTAAATGCAACACCAAGAAAGACAAGAGGTAGCACAACAAAATTTATTTTGTAGATAACATGTTGACCAAGTATCAAATGATTACGTTTACAGACGTCTGTGACATGTGGTTCCTGCCAGAATCAGTAGCCAGAGTAGCCGCCATTGTTGGAGATCACCGCTGCCACACGTCTCGGCATTGAGTCAAAGAGACGTTGGATGTGTTCCTGGGGTACAGCAGCCCAAGCAGCTTCCACACGTTGCCAAAGATCATCTGGTGTGGCAGCTGGGGATGTAATCTGGGTCACTCGTTGAGCAACCATGGACCACATGTTTTCTATCGGCGAAAGATCCGGAGAGCGAGCCGGCCAGGGAAGCAGTTCAATCTGGTTATTGACGAAGAACCTTTGGACAATGCGTGCCACGTGTGGTCGCGCATTATCCTGTTGAAATATGGCTGTGGCCGAGCCTTGAAGGTAAGGAAGGACAACTGGCTCCAGCACCTCGGATATGTAGCGCCGGCTATTTAAAGTACCGGCAATGCGTACTACAGGCGTGCGAGAGTAATATCCAATACCGCCCCATACCATAATACCCGGTGCAAGACCAGTGTGGCGGTGCATAATGCAGCTGTCCAGCATCCTCTCTCCACGGTGTCTCCACACTCGAATCCGACCATCGTGGTGCTGCAGACAGAAGCGTGCCTCGTCAGTAAAGACAACGTCATTCCATTCTGCCGTCCACATCCGTCTGTCATCACACCATTGGCGACGGAGACGTCTGTGGTGCTGCGTCAATGGTAGACGAAGCAATGGACGTATTGCGGACAGACCACTCTGCTGTAAACGGCGTCGAATGGTACGCGCAGACAATGGATGATGCGTTACAGACGCAATGTGCTGTGCTATGGTTCGGGATGTCACTGAGCGATCCGTCACTGCCATGCGCACAATTTGCCCATCAGCACGTGCAGTGGTGCACCGAGGTGAATGCGATCGACCACGTCGGTCCGTCGTACCCTTCTGCATCCAACGGTCACATATCCGCATTACAGTTGTTTGGTTTCGCCCAACACGACTAGCGATTTCTCTGTATGATAATCCACAATCTCGGTAAGCCACTATCCTTCCTCTGTCGAACTCGGATACTTGATCAAAAGATGTTCGCTGTTGTCTACGAGGCATAACGGATCGTCTTGTGAAACAACCACAAGGTAAACACACGTGCCGAACGTACACTCGTCGAAATCGCCAAGCCTTAAATGGCGCTATGAGGTGGCGCCACAGGCGCGCGTGATGTGCGTTTGCGCTGAAATTCTAATCAGTTGCATATCTCATCGCTGCAAACCCATGGTGTAAATTTCACTTGATTCGGATGCTTCCTTCAGGGTGTTGCACGTACGGTGGCCAGCAGTGTATTCCATTCACGTGACAGGCCGAACTATTCCATTTTTCTTTGCAGACAGAAGTGTTGTCTCGCCTAAATGCAGTTGTCCGCCGGCCGGGGTGGCCGTGCGGTTAAATGCGCTTCAGTCTGGAACCGCGTGACCGCTACGGTCGCAGGTTCGAATCCTGCTTCGGGCATGGATGTGTGTGATGTCCTTAGGTTAGTTAGGTTTAGGTAGTTCTAAGTTCTAGGGGACTGATGGCCACAGAAGTTAAGTCCCATAGTGCTCAGAGCCATTTGAACCATTTTTTGCAGTTGTCCCTAGTACAGTTGATCATGGTTGTACGTCAACAGATAAATGCAGGAGAACGTGTAGTTGAACGTTAGTCTTAACCTTCACATTTTGCAAATTTTACAGCGACTGGTCAAACGTTTCGCTGAAAACCATTAATATAAGCGTATAATTATACCTTTTATCCCCAAGAGCTGCTGAATGCCTTTAAAATGTACGCATTTCCGTGTAAAAGGGAACATTGTTGCTAAACTATCTCGGTAGGTACAAAAATTACCTGTGCTGACCACATGGCATTACAATCACCCATCACATCTGTCTAATCGTGTCTTAATTTATATTTTCTAGTACAGTTTAATCCTGTAAGTAATATAATTCAGACGCCACGCACCGCGAGTATTTTTGCTGGCTTACGTCCCACTGAAGCAATGCCAGGAGCATATTTAAACTCTCATTCGTTAAACTATTTTGACTACCGCGTGAGAACGTGTTGACTCATACAGATGCGCATCACGTGCTTTGCAGTGGCCACAGCTCCTCATAGACAGTTTGCGTATTTCCTCTTTCCAGCTCTCATAAGGCGTTGGAGACAGTATATGAAGCAATACCACATAGTATAATTAACGGAAATCAAAGAATCCCCAGATAAAAGCAGAGAAAGCCGACTCGATGAACTTTCGGTCTGATTGCGTGCTGCATCTGCAGCAGAACTAGAAATCTTCCAGTCTCTATTTATTGCAGATGAAAGCGTGTGAGACTATCTTACCTACGTTTTGAATACAGATACCAACATTGGTCCGCAGAAAAACAATATGCTGTAAATATTTTACTGAAATGTGATGATTTTCCACTAGGTCAATCTGCTCTTCTGTTGGAATCAGTTCTGGAAACCAAGCGCCTCCTATTTAATCCTTTTTTTGGAAGGTAAATGGTTCAAATGGCTCTGAGCACAATGGGACTCAACTGCTGTGGTCATCAGTCCCCTAGAACTTAGAACTACTTAAACCTAACTAACCTAAGGACATCACACACATCCATGCCCGAGGCAGGATTCGAACCTGCGACCGTAGCAGTCGCACGGTTCCGGACTGCGCGCCTAGAACCGCGAGACCACCGCGGCCGGCAGGAAGGTAAATAACACAATAAAAAATTGGGAAGTAAGAAATTACTGAGGTGACAAAAGTCATGGGTAGTGCAACAGTTCGACGTGGCATGGACTCAACAAGTTGTTGGAAGTCCCTTGCAGAAATATTGAGCAGTGCTGCCTCCATAGCCGTCCATAATTACAAAAGTATTGACGATGCAGGATTTTGGCACGAATTGACCTGTCGATTTTGTCTCGTAATATTCGATGGGATTCATGTCGGGCGATCAGGGTGGCCAAATCATTCATTCCAATTGTCCAGTATGTTCTTCAAATCAACAGCGCACAATTGTGGCCAGGTTACATGGCGCATTATCACCTATAAAAATTCCATTGCTTTTTGGGAACGTGAAGTCGATTAATGGCTGCAAATGGTCATCAAGTACCCGAACATATCCAATGAGCTGTTGAGTCGGACCAGAGGATCAAGTCCACTCTATGTAAATACAGCCCGCACCATTATGCAGCTACCACTAGGTTGCAAAGTGACTTGTTCACAGCTTGGTTCCGTGGCTTTTCGGAGTCTGTGCCACACAGTAAATCTGTCATCAGCTCTTACCAAGTGAGATCGGAACTCATCTGACCCGTCCACGGTTTTCCAATCGTGTAGGGTCCAACCGATATGGACATGAACTCAGGAGTGGTGCTGCAGGCGACGTCATGCTGTTAGCAAAGGCACCCGTATCGGTAGTATGCTGCCCATACCCCATTAACGCCAAATTTCGCCGCACTGTCGTAAGGGATACGTTCGTCGTACGTACCACGTTGATTTCTACAGTTATTTCACGGTGTTGCTTGTCTCTTAGCACTGACAACTCTAAGCAAACGCCGCTGCTCTCGGACGTTAAGTGAAAGACTTGGGCCACTGCGTTGTCCGTGGTGAGAGGTAATGCCTGAAATTTGGTATTCTTGGCACACTCTTGACACTGTGGATCTCGGAATATTGAATTCCTAAAGATTTCAGGGATGGAATGTCTCATGTGTCTAGCCCCAAGACCCATTTCAAGTTCGCCGGCCAGAGTGGCCGTGCGGTTCTATGCGCTACAGTCTGGAGCCGAGCGACCGCTGCGGTCGCAGGTTCGAATCCTGCCTCGGGCATGGATGTGTGTGATGTCCTTAGGTTAGTTAGGTTTAATTAGTTCTAAGTTCTAGGTGACTGATGACCTCAGAAGTTAAGTCGCATAGTGCTCAGAGCCATTTCAAGTTCAAAGTCTATTAATCCCGTTGTGCGGCCATAATCACGTCGGAAACCTTTTCACAAGAAACACCTGACTACAAATGACAGCACGGCCAATGCACTGCCCTTTTAAACCTTGTGCACGCTATACTACGGCCATCTTTACATGTTCATATCGCTGTCCAATTACTTACGTCAACGCAGTGTACAGCAATAAGTGATACCAAGGATGTCTTGTTGTATAAAACTCAATGTCTGTTTACAGAATGCCTAGCGTACCCAACAGATTCGTGACTGGGTGTCTAGTAGTCACTGTACACATAAATAAATTATTTGATGGTTCCATAAGCTCACTGATATTTATTGTTGAAGGTTGTTTAGCGGATTGAACTTTCCATCATTTTTCAGGTGCACGATTGGAATACCAACGCTTCCTCTGGCTATATATCGGCTGTGAAATTCGCAGCTATCTTCACAGGGCGGGTCGCTGACTCGGCTTAAAAATTTCAAGAGTGCCTATTTATACGCTGGTATGCCAAAACCATCTGATAAAAAAATGTCGTGTGGAACAACGGCCTGGTGCAAGCTTTTGAATTTGACTCCACTTGGGCGGCTTGCACGTCCTTAAAACCAACAGCACTCCGTTTTTCCGGGACGATCACCCATCCAAATACTAGCCGGGCCAACTAACGTTACAAGCACATGCACATATCATACCCAGGTGCTGCTTAACACAGACCTTGAGGGTGGTGCATTTCTCTCCAGCCGTGGAGTACTATTGTTGTTATTATTACTCTTTTCATTTTTCATTCCCTTATAATGCCTAAACCAGTCATTGTGTACCCGTATCCTCTATCAGTATTCCTACCTTCTCACTCCCCTCCACCGTCTCTCTCTCTCTCTCTCTCTCTCTCTCTCTCACACACACCCCGTCCCCCCATACCCCCATCCCCCGCCCCTTATCAACGCTTCATTGACTTTGAACGAGGTCGTGAAAGAAGGCTACGAGAAGCTGGATGTTCCTTCTGCCATATTGCAGCCACTGTGCAATATTGCAGGCAGCGGCAGTCACGAAAAAGTACCGTCGCAAGAACACGGGTTGCCGGACAGCTACGTGCCACTATCGAGTGGGAAGAGAAATGTGCACGGCGTAAGGCTCTGGCGCATCGCACTGCCTCTGCAGCAGCAATTTGAGCAGCAGTTGGCACCACAGTGACACAACGAACTGTTACAAATCGATTACATCAAGGACAGCGCCGGCCGGGTTGGCCAAGCGGTTCTAGGCTCTTCAGTCTGGAACCGCGCGACCGCTACGGTCGCAGGTTCGAATCCTGCCTCGGGCATGGATGTGTGTGATGACCTTAGGTTTAAGTAGTTCTAAGTTCTAAGGGACTGATGACCTCAGATGTTAAGACCCATAGTGCTCAGAGCCTTTTTCAAGGACAGTTCCGAGGCAGATGCCCTGTAGCGTGCATTCCAATGACCCTAAACCACTACCATTTGCGACTTCAGTGGTGTCAAGCGAGAGCTCATTGGAGGGCAGAGTGGAGGTCTGTTGTGTTTTCTGATGAAAAGTGACTCTACCTTGGTGCCATAGATGGCTGCGAGTTGGTTAGGGAGGCCAGTTGAGGGCCTGCAAGCAACCTTTCTGTGTGCTAGACACACTGGACCTACACCTGGAGTCATGGTCTGAGGTGCGATTTCGTATGACAGCAGGAGCACTGTCCTAGTTACCCCGCGCACCCTGACGGGGAATTTGCACTTGGTGATTCGACCTGTGATGCTGCCATTTATCAACAGCAAACCAGGGTTTGTTTTCCAACAGGATAACACGCGTCCACATACCGCTGTTTTTACAAAACATTCTCTATAAGGCATCGACATGTTGCATTGGCCTGCTTACATTGAACGACCGAGTGCAACATGGATGCAACAACATCCCACTAACTGACAACCATACGACACAATGTATGCACGTCTGCATGCTTGCATTCAGCAGTCTGATGGTTACACTGGTTATTAATGCATCAGCATTTCAAATGGTTCAAATGGCTCTGAGCACTATGGGACTTAACATCTCAGGTCATCAATCCCCTAGAACGTAGAACTACTTAAACCTAACTAACCTAAGGACATCACACACATCCATGCCCGAGGCAGGATTCGAACCTGCGACCGTAGCAGCCGCGTGGTTCCCAACTGACGCGCCTAGAACCGCTCGGCCAACGAGGCCGGCTGTACCAGCATTCCACGTTCTCAACGGCTTTCTCACGCTTTCATCTTGCAACTTTAATCACTTATATATGTTACGACACAAATGTATTCCCGAAACTTCATTACTCTTCATTAATTAGTTTTTGGTATTCGATTTTTTCCCTCAGTGTGTATTGAAATGTTCTGTTCGTATATATTACTTAAAAAAATTCTCTTCGTGACCCCTTTTGTTCTGCTGCCTTATTTGTTTCCAGTTTATTCTGCACCTCTTTAATTCAGATTTCTGTGGTAGGAATCTTTCCTCAAAGATTTTCGAAGATATGTTAGTTGAATACTTTTCAAACGTTCAAAGAGTATCAGCAGTCTCTTCCGTATTGCATCCGGTACATTTTTTTTTATCTTTTCATACATGTCAACATTACTTCTTTATCTCACTCCGTTCAAAGAAGATCTACACAGTTGTCTCCAAATCATTTCCTGAGGTACCCTGATCAGAATATTATCTTACAGGTTCTTTCTATTCATTAAATTTCCATGCATAGCTATCTGGAGAAGCGAGTATACCGCGAGATGTCCCATAACTTGACATTTTCTTTTCATTATATTGAAAAGAAAATAATTTTTGATAGGCAGCAATCTTAATAGCATTTTTATTTCATAAACGATACGGTCCGTATAATCCGTAGTATACTCCTATAGAGATACATTTTAAAGGCTTTGATCCCTTCTTCCAAATTGACTGTCAGACACCAGGCTTCTGTACCATATTAAATTTCAAATAGTTTAAGGCTTCAGATTCAGGCAGTCGCCGCTTTCATATCAGAGAGATCTCATTCAAACAAACGTGACTCTGGTTCTCTGAAACTGACATCTAATTCTCAGTTTAGGGCCACAGCTGTCACGGATGCGCTCGAGGGAGATCAGTAAGTTACCTATTAATTAACTCTAACTGAGGAAGACGTGTTAGTTCGCTTATTACCATATAACATGTGTTTAATTGAATGTCATATTCCTTACTTGCGGCTGACACGTGATTACATACTTCAATACAACTCAAATTTCTTCCAGAGGCGAGTATTTCGTCATTGAGATTCCTGGCTGTTAATCTTTTCATAATCAAAACACAAATTTTTTAGTTAAGTTCATTATACTACGTGATAAAAAAAGTCCTAGAACGTGGGGAGGAAACAAAATGGAACTTCACGGACTGAGTAGGCGTGTGATGTTATTTCAGTGATTGCAAAATCGTCTCAAATTTTCGAAGACCTTAGCAGTGCAAGACCACGTATGAGTATGACGCTGCACCCGTCTGCCATGATGGATATACTGATTCGTTTGGTAAGGGTTTCATTAAACCGTTATGTTCTCTGTCGTAAATTGACCTTAATATCTTGGATTCTGCCACTGACAGATGTCCCACACATGTTCTATTGGGGACAGATCTGGGGATCTCGAGGCCACAGGAGTACCTCAGCATAACGCAGACATAGAGCCATGTCTCATTTGTGGACAGGAATTGTTCTGTTGAAATATGGACACAATACTGACACATGAGAGGTAAAAAATGAATTCACAGGCTGTAAGTGACGTACCGTTGTGTCATTCTCGATGGCTCCCCACACCACGAGGCCAGGAAGAACACCGCTGTGCCTCTCCATACCAATAGAAGAATGGAACTACTACGCAGGTCGTCACCATACTCGCCGAAGATGGTAATGTGGCGTCGTGCAGAAACGCATTTCATTACTGAACAAAGTAGGACGCTGTTGATTAACAGTCAATGCTTCCGAATTATGGCACCACTCCATGAACATTGGTTTGTGTTGTGGTGTTAAGAGCACCCTATGAATGGTATAACAGTTCCCTAATCTGAAACTTCCTGCCAGATTAAAACTGTGCGCCGGAGCGAGACTCGATCTCGGGACCTTTGCCTTTCGCGGGCAAGTGTTCTACCGACTGAGCTACCCAAGCACGACTCATGTCCCGTCCTCACAGCTTTAATTCCGCCTCCTGCGCCGGAGAGCTTCCGTGAAGTTTGGAATGTAGGAGACGAGGTACTGGCGGAATTAAAGCTGTGAGGACGGGGCGTGAGTCGTGCTTGGGTAGCTCAGTCGGTAGAGCACTTGCCCGCGAAAGGCAAAGGTCCCGAGTTCGAGTCTCGGTCCGGCACACAGTTTTAATCTGCCAGGAAGTTTCATATCAGCGCACACTCCGCTGTAGAGTGAAAATTTCATTCTAGTTCGCTAATCTGGCTGCTGCTACTGCTCCCCTCCAGCCAATGGTGCAGTATGACCATGAATGTTCTAGGAAGTCCTTTACTTGTTCTTGGTCGGCAGGCAGAGAAGTGAAGGGATTATAGTGGGATTTGCGCACAATACAAGACCCTGCTTTATCGTGGTCAGACGTGTTTTACCGTAATCTTGAGGATGAGTATGGCAGCCCTAAAGTCCCAGTGCAGTCCAGTGTCAGACCATGTTCTTCTGATTGCCCCACAAATCTAGATATTGTACGATTCAACCAGCTGATCAAATGGAGACCCACAATGAGGCCCCTTTCAGAATACGCTGATAACGCTGTCTCACACGAGTAGGCAGCATCTCCGTGTTCTTCACAGTGATCACTCAACATCTGGCAACGTTCACGTCACTTACATACCCTATCAGACCCGGTAAAAACATTAACATTAGTAGCTCTAATGCACTCTTAGTAGTAGGGGACAGGGTGTGTACGGGGACAGTCTGCATATTTGGCAGATTTCCACCTACCCCTCCGATTCCCAACTAAGACATCATTGATATAAGAACGTAGGCTTCCGCGGCCGGTGTCATCGTGATTAAAATTCTTCTGGGTATTATGCCGCGTCATTGCTAAAAAGTAACAACAGCAATAAACTAAAACCGACGTTTCGGCCGAATTGTAACGGCCTTCCTCAGGGTACGACTGGTTTTGCATGGGGATAGGTGCTTCTATTTATTACAGACTGTCGATCTCTGACGTGACTGTTGTAAAACTTTTAATTGGCCCTCTAATATGATTGGCTAGTCATGACGTAAGGGAAGATGGAAGGAAAGAGGCTATTCGTGGATCCGTAGAAGCACCTATCCCCAAGCAAAACCAGTCGTGCCCTGGGAAAGGCCGTTGCAATTCGGCCGAAACGTCGGTTTTAGTTTATTATTGTTGTTAGTTTTTAGCAATGACGCGGCATAATACCCAGAAGAATTTTAATCACTAAGACATCATTCACTGTTATCAGATTTGCCTCACCCCAACCAGACACCAATTGCACCAGGTATAAAACGTCGGTAAATTCAAAATTTCGCAAGAGATTCAAAAAGCTGCGTTCCTATTGTCCAGGGAGGTATGACGACTGCCTCCATGATTTCCAGATTTTTCCTCCCTTCCTCCATGTGTCTAGACCTACACTGATAGGCCAGAACATCTTGACCACCTCCCTACTAGCCGGTATGTCCACCTTTGGCGCGGATAACAACGGCATTGCGTTGTGTCGTGGAAGCAGTGAGGCCTTGGTAGGTCACTGGAGGGAGTTACCACCACTTCTGCGCACATAAGTTACCTAATGCCCATAAATTTCGGCGAGGGTGGCGATGAGCTCCGACATCGCATTGTCACATACCAGATGTGTTCGATCTGGTTCAGATCAGGCGAGTTGGGGAGCCAGCAGATGAACTGGGACTCGCAACTGTGCTTCTCAAACAACTCTATCACATTCCTGGCCTTGTGATATGGTGAATTATCTTGTTGAAAAACACCAGTGCCATTGGGAAACGTGATGGCCGTGAAGGGGGTGTACGTCGTCTGTAACCAGTGTGCGATACTCCTTCAGCGTCATGGTGCCTTACACGAGTTCCACTGAACCCATAAATGCTCACGTGACCAGCTTGTCTCCATCCTGCAGTACACGTGTCAAGGAGCTGTTCCACTGGAAGACGACTGATTCGTGCCCACTTATCGGCGTGTTGTCCGCCAGAGGTAGCTGAATGGTCAGCGTGACAGATTGTCAATCCTCTGGGCCCAGGTTCGATTCTCGGCTGGGTCGGGGAATTTTCTCCGACCAGGGACTGGGTGTTGTGCTGTCATCATCATCATCATCATCATCATCATCATCATCATCCTCATCCTCATCCTATCATCTTCATCGACTGCAGGTCGCCGAAGTGGCGTCAAATTGAAAGACCGGCACCCGGCTAACTGTCTGCCCGACGGGGCCTCTAGCCATACGATTAAACAAAGTAAATCGGCGTGATGGAGAAGATATTGGGATTCATCAGACCATACAACTCTCTGCCACTGCGCCAACGTCTCCAGTGCCGGTGGTCAAGTGCCCATTTCAGTCGAAGTTGCTGTTGTTATCGTGTTACGATTTGCGCATGCATGGGTCGTCGGCTGCCGAGGATTGGGGTTTGAAGTATTCGGTGCACTGTCTCTTCAGACTCACTCACACTCTGCCCAGCATTAGAGTCTGATGTTAGTTTCACCACAATTCGCCTCCTGTCCTGTTTCACCAGTCTGCTCATATTACGACGTCCGATGCCTATAATGAGGGGTGGGCACCCCACCTCACGATGTTTGGATGTGGTCTGACCTTCGTTTCGCCGCGTGTTGAAGACACTCACCACAGCACTCCTCGAACACTCGATAAGTCTTGCAGTTTCCTAAATGCTCGTGTCGAGCCTCTGGGCCATCACAATCTGTCCTCGGTCAAACTCAGATTGATCGCTCACATTCCCCATTCTGCACACGGACAGCACGCTCACTGATGTTACATGCACCGTGCGTGTGTCCGACTAGCAGTCATTCCTCGCCAGGTTACACTGCTATCGCGTGAACGTGTTTATATCGATATTTGGTAGCTTATCATAATGTTCTGGCTGACCAGTGTATTGTGTGGCTAAAAATGGTGGGAAGTTGTTCCTACTGGCTGGGGGGGGGGGGGAGGGAATGAAGATAACCAGATTTATCCTCCCCTCCCCCCTCCCCCCTTCCCCACAAAATGGCTCTGAGCACTATGGGACTTTACATCTTAGTTCATCAGTCCCCTAGAACTTAGAACTACGTAAACCTAACTAACCTAAGGACATCACACACATCCATGCCCGAGGCAGGATTCGAACCTGCGACCGTAGCAGTCCTGCGGTTCCGGACTGCAGCGCCTAGAACCGCGCGGCCACCGCGGCCGGCCCTTCCCCACATCTCTGGATTAGTTATGTAGCTTAAAAATGTCGGTAAAAGGTAAAGAGGTGGATGGGGCATTGTGATATTGGTTCATTGTTTGAGTGCAGCAACTGTCACCTTGAGATGTGTCACTAATACTGTTCCTCTAGGTCAATGGGTTATGGTGGAAAGTTACCCCATTGGTGTGACTCCCACCACCGGTCTTCCCCCCCCCCCTCCCGTCCACCACTCACCTGGAGATGGTAGTCATCGTCTTGAGATACAATTAATGCCCTGTACATTAGTTGATCAACATCATAGGTCAGCCAGTGCCCCCAGGCATAATAAAAGGAAACTGCACATTCGAATCTGGGTATTATTAACCCCTTCCTCTTATTACTGAACTTCATAGCTATTCACAGTTTTAGTGCAGTTTGCTGCATTTTCAGTATGAATTGCTGAAACCTAGCCCATTTTTTCTCAGTATTCCAAATACCCACTTCTAACTACTAAATTACGTAAATTATACAGATATCACATGTTCAACAATTCGCACAGGATAATATTTAAGCAGATAACTCCTGTTGCCTTCTCTCTCCTCCAGTATGCCATGGGTACCCTTAAGTTATGTTTAAATAAATCTATTGGTGTAATTTGTTACAATTTTTTGTTGAAACCTAACCGATTTTCTCCCAGTATTCCAAATACCTACCGAGCTAGAGTCTCGGCCCGGTACACAGTTGTAATCTGCCAGAAATTTTCTTACCTACTGTTAACTGCTTTCCAGGAATAATAGTACATTTGCCACGTAACAAATTTACTATAAACAAATTACGCGGTTGTCTCACATTTAGCGAATACGGAAGGGCAATATTTAAACAAATACACTCTTGCTACGTACTTGTTAGGCTTTCGAGGCATTGGGAGGTCATTTAGCACACTACTGGTGTCTATCACATGCACGGTAAACAAAACTACATTGATATTACCCATTCAGGTAATTTGCCCCACCACAGTTGCCAGCCCACTGCGACAGGAACGGTACATTAACGCCTTTATTTGAAGAAAAACGAGAAATCCGAAGAGGAGCCCCACATGGTATCGTCTCTGGATTCACGTGCATCTCTTTCTAATATCAGCCGGCGCTACCGCAAAGTCTGCACCGTGCTCTAGTGCACTGCAGTCGCAATGATCGCTGCGTTGTTTTTAAGGGGACGCCGGAAGTAGTGCCCATACGCCGGCCACAAGTGCACACTTATCACTCATCGTCAACGAAAGTGTGGATCTATGTTTGTGAGCATGTAGATAATCAATTCAGTGTGTAACAAGTTGGTATTAAGCGCCAAGCACTCTGATAGTTTTTATAACTCAACTATCACTCGTTTGGGGTATTTTCACAAATGAAATTTTATTAACATTGTATCGCCATAAAGTGTACTTCTGTAGCAGGTCCTGTACAGTAAGCATTTTTACATCACCTGTATTATACACGAAAACTCGCCATTCTCTAGTGGCCTACAGTATCTAATCAAACGTATCTGGATACCTACTAGAGGACATTAGATGAGAGTGTACCGGGGAGATGATACGAAAACAATTTGCTTTCCAGTGCTTCGCTGTATTCTGCGGGATGAAGGTGATCTAACGGTTGTAACGTTCCATAGGTGGAGCACCTTAAACTATCTCAGACAGCTACCAATAATGCTTCCTATCTTAACGATCAGAGATACAGTGTGTGCGCCTCGTAAAATAGTCGTCATGTGTTTCAGTATAATTTCGCAATTTGTAGCTGTAGTCACAGCCGAGACATATACTGCTCGTCGGGTCTTCATTAGAAGGGTAGCAGTTGTACACAAACAGTACAGCAGGAATACATGATTTTAGTTGTTTGTGATTGAATGTTATTCAGAGTTTGGCTACAAGAACATGCACTTAAAAGTATATATAATTCATTACAGTTTACAGTGTTTGATTCTTTAAGTATGTAAGAATTACGTAGAATTCGAGCAGCCTACCTTAACTTATTATTCCTGTACTTCATATACACTTTATTTTGACAGATTATAACTTGAAGACGGTATGCAACTTGACTTTTTTAGTTATGCGTTGAAATAAATGAATATTTATGTTTAAATAGGTTTTTAAGATGTTTGTATCCAACAGCTAATTGGAGAGGGTGGATGATCGCTGCAGGGCTCTAGATACAGGTAAATGTAATATATTGCGTCTAAATAGGCGAAGTGACCCACTACTGTACTATTACATTATTATCTGTTGCGAAGAATCGTACAACTGTCTCATGAATCGGTACTGAGAATGTTACAGTCCTGTTGTTAAACGTGTGATATATCAACCACAATATGTTCCGGGATTTCTTTATCCCATAATCTAGTGCCTAACGGTACAGAATATAGCCACACGTTTGACAGCTGGTGTGTAACAGTACACTGACAAGTTTTTCCCAACATTTTTAAGCCACACCACTGGTCTAGAGTTGTGGGGTAGGAGAGGATAAATCTACCTATCTTCAACCCCACGTCCCCTTCGACCCACCAACCAATAGGAATAATTTCCCGCCATTTATAAGTAACATAATTGGTCAAGACATCTGGAGGAGGAGAGGATAAATCTGACAACCATGCAGGCTGTCGTCATTCCTCTCCCCCCCCCCCCCCCAGCCAATAGGAATACACCTTTATAGATTTCTCAACAAATTTTGAATTTCCCAACAAATTTTAAATTTAAATTTCTCGACATTTTATACGATTACGTACTAATTGCGTCGTGATTTTTTATGACGTTCACTTCTTGTAAAGCTTCATTATTATCGTAACCATCACTGACCAGGCTCCATTTTCATTACGAGGGGCGTTCAGTAAGTATGCAACCTTTTTTTTTCTGAAAGAACGTTGTTCTTATTCAGGATTCCAATACACCATATTACTCCCCACTCTTTTGGCTACAAAACCCTATTTTTCAACATAACCTCTGTTCAGTATGACTACCTACGCCACATTAATAGGAGGAGCTGTATGCCCGCACGGTACCACTCTACTGGTCGACGGCGGAGCCAGTGTCTTCCTGCATCAATAACCTCCCCATCATCCACGTACGGTTTCCCGAGAAATACATCCTTCGTTGGGCCAAACAGAGGAAAGTCGGAAGATGTGAGATTCTGGCTGTAGGGTGGATGAGGAAGAACAGTCCAATGAAGTTTTGTGAACTCCTCTCGGGTGCGCAGACTTGTGTGAGACCTTGTTTTGTTATGGAGAAGAAGATCATTTGCATTTTCGTGGCGAGGAACATGCTGAAGTCTTTTTTTTTTTCAGTTTCATGAGAGTGGAATAATACACTTCAGAGTTCATTGTTGCACGATGAGGGAGGACATGGAACACAATATCCCATTCAGAGTCCCACAAGACCTTCGCCATGACCGGCAGACGGTGCGCCTTCGATGTTTTAGCGCCTGTGATGATGTTCGATAGAAACTGTCATGATCAGCCTCGTAACGCGCAAACAATTCCGCACAGGTGTTAGTACGTTGAGCTTTATGGTATTCTGTTAACCTTCGAGGAAACCAGCGTGCACAAAACTTTCAGTACCCAAACTGGTTGACGAATGTGTCAGCACTGCCAACAGAGTCGTCCAGATGAGCAGCGAGGTGTTTGATTGTGATCCTTGGACCACCTCGAATGAGAGTGTCCGCACGTTCCAAAATTGCAGGTGTCACAGATGAGTGTGGTCGTTGGCACGCGGGATATCCGACAGGTTTGTGCGACATTGTTGCGATGATGACAGACGCCTTTCCCAACGACTCACAGCGCTTTTATTCACTGCCAGGTCCCCGTAGACAGTCTGCAAGCCTCTTTGCATATTTGCAATGGTGTGGTTTTCCGCCAAAAGAAACTCAATGACGGCTAATTGCTTGGAACGCACCTTCGTTACAGATGCCAATTTGAAGGTTACGTATAGTGCCATCATATGTCGGAATCTCATGAAACTGTTGCGGTTGAAGCGGGATTGTTCCACAACGTCCTACAACAAATTCCGCATTTTTTCAACCGAAATCGGCTGAGAAAAAAATTTTTGCATTACTTATTGAACCCCCCTCATATTACTATAACGTTTCCATCATCTTCTTGCGTAACGTGTAATACACTCCTGGAAATTGAAATAAGAACACCGTGAATTCATTGTCCCAGGAAGGGGAAACTTTATTGACACATTCCTGGGGTCAGATACATCACATGATCACACTGACAGAACCACAGGCACATAGACACAGGCAACAGAGCATGCACAATGTCGGCACTAGTACAGTGTATATCCACCTTTCGCAGCAATGCAGGCTGCTATTCTCCCATGGAGACGATTGTAGAGATGCTGGATGTAGTCCTGTGGAACGGCTTGCCATGCCATTTCCACCTGGCGCCTCAGTTGGACCAGCGTTCGTGCTGGACGTGCAGACTGCGTGAGACGACGCTTCATCCAGTCCCAAACATGCTCAATGGGGGACAGATCCGGAGATCTTGCTGGCCAGGGTAGTTGACTTACACCTTCTAGAGCACGTTGGGTGGCACGGGATACATGCGGACGTGCATTGTCCTGTTGGAACAGCAAGTTCCCTTGCCGGTCTAGGAATGGTAGAACGATGGGTTCGATGACGGTTTGGATGTACCGTGCACTATTCAGTGTCCCCTCGACGATCACCAGTGGTGTACGGCCAGTGTAGGAGATCGCTCCCCACACCATGATGCCGGGTGTTGGCCCTGTGTGCCTCGGTCGTATGCAGTCCTGATTGTGGCGCTCACCTGCACGGCGCCAAACACGCATACGACCATCATTGGCACCAAGGCAGAAGCGACTCTCATCGCTGAAGACGACACGTCTCCATTCGTCCCTCCATTCACGCCTGTCGCGACACCACTGGAGGCGGGCTGCACGATGTTGGGGCGTGAGCGGAAGACGGCCTAACGGTGTGCGGGACCGTAGCCCAGCTTCATGGAGACGGTTGCGAATGGTCCTCGCCGATATCCCAGGAGCAACAGTGTCCCTAATTTGCTGGGAAGTGGCGGTGCGGTCCCCTACGGCACTGCGTAGGATCCTACGGTCTTGGCGTGCATCCGTGCGTCTCTGCGGTCCGGTCCCAGGTCGACGGGCACGTGCACCTTCCGCCGACCACTGGCGACAACATCGATGTACTGTGGAGACCTCACGCCCCACGTGTTGAGCAATTCGGCGGTACGTCCACCCGGCCTCCCGCATGCCCACTATACGCCCTCGCTCAAAGTCCGTCAACTGCACACGGTTCACGTCCACGCTGTCGCAGCATGCTACCAGTGTTAAAGACTGCGATGGAGCTCCGTATGCCACGGCAAACTGGCTGACACTGACGGCGGCGGTGCACAAATGCTGCGCAGCTAGCGCCATTCGACGGCCAACACCGCGGTTCCTGGTGTGTCCGCTGTGCCGTGCGTGTGATCATTGCTTGTACAGCCCTCTCGCAGTGTCCGGAGCAAGTATGGTGGGTCTGACACACCGGTGTCAATGTGTTCTTTTTTCCATTTCCAGGAGTGTACATCCGTTTGTCAGTACTAGAGAGCTATATTTCTCCGGAGAGCTATATTTTTCCGGAGGCGTGGAGGGGGGCAGAAAAATATGGCAACAGTGCATGACGTCATAGGGAGAAAGGAGAGAGGACGGGGGTATCCGGCCTTAATTCAGACTGTCCTTATAGGTACCCTGCTCCCTACTCGCTCTGCTGGCTGTTCTGCCTGTCAGAGAGAATTGCGGCTTTAATCATTTACATTCCCGTCAATCACGTATGTGTGTATGAAAATACTACATCTTCTAAGTGCTTCACTTTTTTGTCAGGCAGTGTATTTTTGCAAGATTGTTCCTTTTAACATTACCATTTTCATCCTCTAAGAACGTGTTTGACACAAAGAATACTTAAAAGTGCTTAGCCCAGTAGTAACTTATAACGTTTCTGCTGTTGTAGAATGCCTTATTCAATGACAGATTTCATTTTAATCGCACAACCCGAATTCAGCAACCGACGTCAGTGAGGTAAACTCACTGTGACTAGCTGGCTACAATATGATTATCTTTAAGCGACAAGGTGTGGGCGACAGTTTGGTCTTCATGGTGGAGTAGTAGTATATTTTCAATTCCGGCATTCCATAGTTTATTCGAATTTAGGCAGTGGCACGGTAGAAACACACTTCGTTACAAAGATACTGGTGAAGCAGGTGGCGATTTTTGGTAAGACCTTTCCATGTCTTTGTGTTGGATAGTACTCGCGTTATAACCCTGAGCTTGCGATTTGTTCAAATCAGATAAGTAGGCCGACTGTTAATATGTGTGGAATTAGGCGGAGCTGTGAATGGCATTTATTGAGATTTTGTGTGTCATTATCGAACTCCAATAGTGTAGTTTTGACTTGAGTAGGTCGCGCATATGGGTGAATGAATACAATCATACATTTCGGATTCGCAAAATACCTTTCTCAAGTGATCCTTGTCAGATACGCGTGAATAGCAATCTTTACAAGCTATACTTTTCTGGACGCAATCTATTTTTTTCCTGTGGTAACGACCGCCGAATTTCACTAGGTCTCTGTCTATATGTTGGCCACTCATACCCTATTTAAAAACCTCATTGGTTATTTCTTTGGTTACATCATTAACTTTTCTTCATGTTGACTTTGTTCTCGAACATGGCGAGTTGTTTTCGTGTAACTGTTCCAAATATGGAATCTTATAGTGATAGCAGTGTCCCACATTGGTGCTTAGATGCGGAGAACGTGTTAAATGCTTCCTACGCCCCACGATGAGTCAGAGAACTAACGGTCATTTCCTGTCCAATTTCTAAACGATAACCGAGTAGAGGTATCCACCTTGCTTTGATGTCTACTCCTCTCCTGAATGACAACGTGCCGCAGCAGTATTTAACGTATATACACGTTTATAATCTTTCATTTATGAAATATGTGTTCGCCCAATGTAACTAGTTTACAACAACCACGAGAATCTTACGTAAATCGCTCTCGGCAACTATAATCGTAATGTACCTGGGAGATGTTGATTACCATATGTACAGAATCAACATTCATATCATGTTACAGGACTCTAGCGAGGTTGCATGGTCAACTTATACACATACAAGTGGGAACGTAATCAGTTTCACTTAGTTTTTATTAAGTGTTCTTGGAGTTACAAATAATGGAGTGAACTTGAAGTCACACAGTCAGATAACGTTACATCTTCTTGGCTATTCAAAAACGTTCAGACTGGAGGCATAAATGTATATTGCGCAAGATAATCGTATAAGAAACAATTATGCTCTATTTCACTCGTTTCATCCATTCATTTTTTATATTAAACGGTCTCTATTGAGTTGGTGCATGTATGCACAGCGTGTTTCCATAAGTTTAATAGACACAACAGATACGCATTATAGACGTCAGTCAAAATGTGTGTGAATTCCTAAGGGACCAAACTGCTGAGGGCATGGGTACTTCAGTCACCAAATACAGTGTGTAAATGGTATAAACTGCCAAAAAATTCCTGTTAGTAGAACACAAGTAATTGATTTAAAACGTCTAATAACATGTTTGTCCATTTCCTACGGTTGTCCGGGAAGAAAACAGTTCATCTCGGGACAATGTTTTTGGAAAAAGTAGGCATTACTGCTGAGCGTATTGACATCGCGAACGTGAGTCGCAAACACGTAGGCCACTACGGCCTGCGTGGTTGAGTCACTGTAATACGGCTATTGTCGGCAGTCGTCGAGTTACCTGTGCAGACATTATTGCAACTCTGTTAAACGTTAGGACGGAAGAGAGATTTACTATCACTGAACTATGATGTATTCATTTAATTGATGGCGACGCAAAAGGTGCTGTATGAATTTATCGAGAACGCTTCCCACAACGAAGACTTTCTGCACGATCGACATTTGTCGCTGTTCACCAAATGATTGTATAATCATAATTCTCTACTTTTACTAGATTATTTTGCGGTTCATTCGTAACAAAGTGCAGTAGTTATCCTTACTTTTAATTCTGTATGTGAAACATATTGTCTGATCTGACATGCAATCTTATTGTTATTAAGTAAATCACAACACAATACAGCTTACGAGTACGCATTGAATGTGCGTAGACTGAGAGATACTGCCTCTATTCTACCGCGCGCGGAAGGCTGAGGCCAACAACGCAAAGAACATATGATGGAAGCTGAGGATCAAATTCTGGACCGCATCCACGAAGATCCTACTGTGAGTACTCGAACCACCGCCTGCCAAGTGGGCGTATCGCACACTGTCGTTCATCGCACTTTCAAAGAGGAGCGTCTGCAGCCTTACACATTCAGCGCGTGCAAGCATTGGAAGAGGAACATCCCCCCCCCCCCGCAATGAGACTTCTTAAGAGTGGCTTTTGTTACAAAGTCGCAGCATGGTTTTGTAAACAAAATACTCGTCACAGATGAAACGTGTTTCACTCGTGACGGAATAACAAATTTCCATAACATATACATGTAGAATGTGTAAAATCCACGCCAAGTAGTAGCAATACATTTTCAGCGCAGCTTTTCAGTAAATATATGGGCGGGTATAATCGATGATTACAGTACTGGGTTTATGTTTTAGCTGCACGATTGACTAGTAACAACTACGGTACCTTTCTGGAGGAAACTTTGCTACCAACTTCATTAGAAAATAATCCGTCAGTCGTACGTCATAACATGTAGTTCCTTGGTGCTCCACCCCACATTGGTCACAGAGTACGAAGATTTTCGAATAGATGACTTCCAGGGCGATGGATAGGACGTTTTGGTACACGTCGATGGCCAGCAGGCAGTCCTAATTCAAATGCACCGGATTTTTCCTTTCTGGGCCATATGAAGGAATTTATTTATGCTCAGGAAATAAATAATGTGGACGATGTTAAGCAGAGGATTTTCGACTCTATCAATACCATGAAGGCCAATGCGCGCGTGTGTGTGAACGAGTGCTACGAAACTGGATTCGCCGTAACGAAACATTTGTCGAATCGAATGGTGGGCATTTTGAACATTTATTGTAGTACTGGTGAAACAGAAAACAAAGTAATTTGGGTTTTGTTTTCGTTACGGTACTTTTCGGGAAAAGGAAAATAATCTGAATTAAATTTTCGTTACGATATCGTTCTAAAAAGGAAGCAGTTGATTGTAATTAACAAACAATCAATTACCTGGTAACTGGTTGATTTTGTACTGAGGAAAACACATTTTATTTGATGATAGCTTTTCTTTACTACCACGACCTTCGTAATGGTAATGTTGTAAAAGCGAAAACGTCTGGTTGTACTTAATTCGTTGTTTTCGTAAAACTCAGTGACTGTTCACGTTGCTTGTTTCGGTAGTAACTAGCCGCCGCGCCGCGCCGCGTCGTCGTACACGTCCAATGTTTACATTTCTCTGGTTCGTCCGTCACCTTTCTCTGACCGCCGCGTCGATGTTGGTAGTACAAAAGCAAGGTCGTGTGCCGTCTGCTGACACCATAAACAGAAATGCGTCCACTATGAAACCTACAAATATCTGTCTTTTAGAAATACAAAAATAAAGAACGTGATACAACTTCATTCAATTAGACTTTTTTTGTAAAACACACCGAGATATACCGTCTGTATAGTTTTGGTAACTTATACCGTTTGCACCCTGTATAGTCTCCTTATCTAGCCTGCCAACGCTGGGGCAGCTTTCCGATTCCGTAACTATAAAGATGACGTGGTTTCGAGGCGAAGAACTCATCGAGCCATGTTCGGAGCTCATTTTCATCCAGAACGGAAGTTTCTTGAAGATTGTTCGGAAAAGGTGAAAAATTTGACGGCGCAAGATCAGACGAAACAGGTGGGTGCGGAATGACGTCCCAACCAAACACCTGTATTATGTTTTTTTGTCAGTGTAGCAGAATGCGGGCTTCACGGAGTCCTCCTGGTCGTTGTCCTTGGACAGCGTCTACAAGACGTCTCAGTTGTTGCTAGTAAGTGTCAGCAGTGATGGTTACACCTCGGGGAAGAAATTCGCAGTACACTGCACCGTCACTGTTCGTCACTGTTCCACTAGTTGCATAACACACTCCTTTGTGGATGCGGGCGTGTCTTCGCACGGGGAGTTACTGCTTTTTTGGGCTTAACCATTCCTTACTTTCCTTATGTCAGTGTAAAGCCGCCAGTTCTCGTCACAAATAGCGATACAGGATAGGAATTATTGGTGGTGTTCACGAGCCAGTTAACGACGAGCAAACTGAGATGCAAGTATGGCTACCAGCTGCTTTTTTTTTTGGGAGGGGGGTGGGAGGCTTAGAGCATGCGGTACCCATAAAACCGATTTTTGAACCTTCCCCACTGCATGAAAATGTCGTACGATGGTGGAATGACCACAATTCATCACATCTGCCCCTTTTCGAGTGCACTGATGTGGCTCATCGTGGATTAGTGCGTCTAAAAATATCTTTGTCAAACCCCGAACGTCTTTCTGAACGTGGAGAGCCACTAATGTCAAAAATATCGTCCTTAAAACGAAAAAATCATGTTCTTGCCGTGCTGTGTCCAGAGGCATTATCCCCATACACTGCGCCAATGCCGGCCGTGGTAGCCGAGCAGTTCTAGGCCCTTCAGTCGGGAACCACGCAGCTGTTACGGTCGCAGGTTCGAATCCTGCCTCGAGCATGATTGTGTGTGATGTCTTTAGGTTAGTTAGGTTTAAGTAGTTCTAAGTCTAGGGGACTGATGATCTCAGATGTTAAGTGCTTAGAGCCATTTTGTAAGGTGTCAGGCAAATCCAACACCTTCCATGAAAACCCTGACATGATAAGCAAATCCAGTAGTATGTCACACAGCTCCGAATAAATCGTGACATTAAATTAACTAAAGTAATACGATCAACGAGTGAGCAAATGGAATACCACAGACTAACACAAGAATGCCTAAATGCATGTCATACCTTCCCACCGTGAGACAGACGCAGTTCCGAGGGGAGAAACGAGAACAGAAGCCGAGAGCAGAACCGTGTTAAGCTAGAAGACCCTACGATAAGGGACGGACACCCACGTCGCCAGCTAACCACCAGGACCACCCCTCAGCCCATATTAAAAGCTAGAGCCTTCCAGAAGAACAGTATAGATCTTATGATAACACTAAAAGGGCCACACCAGCCGCAAGTTTTAGCGTGAGACTTTTTCGCGTCTCTGTTACGTTGCAAACGTTAAAAACATTGCCCCACCACGAAAAGTATAACGTTTCTCATTGGATTGACAGAATTTTTGTAGGCGGAGCTTAAGGTTAACATTGAGACCCTGATTGGTCAGATGAAAACACAGCCAGATAGTTTTTTTAAAACCAACTTCGGTAAATTGTAGTAAGGAGAAGTTAGGAGAGAGTTGCTTCCGAGACGGCGAGCTGTATGGAGCTGCGCCGGCCGCCACCCCCTGACGAGCACCGACAAGGTAATGAACGCACGCAATGCCGCATTTTTGAGCGCATAAGGCTTCACTCAGAACTGCAGAAGTCTCATCTGTTACATCCCCTTTTTGCGTAATACTAGTGTCGATCGTCAATTGAAGCTCATGGTATTCACATTTGCTATGTAAGTCAAAATCTGAAACGCGATGATTTTTCTGTTATATAATTATTGAGAAGCCACATCAGCCACTGTAATTTACGACAAGTTAGATAAGTAATTAAAGATAATTGAGGGTCACTGTAGACCATTTTGATAGTTTTCTCTTTTCTGAAACTTAATTTAAACCTAGATTGCCCGCATCTCGTGGTCGTGCGGTAGCGTTCTCGCTTCCCACGCCCGGGTTCCCGGGTTCGATTCCCGGCGGGGTCAGGGATTTTCTCTGCCTCGTGATGGCTGGGTGTTGTGTGCTGTCCTTAGGTTAGTTAGGTTTAAGTAGTTCTAAGTTCTAGGGGACTTATGACCACAGCAGTTGAGTCCCATAGTGCTCAGAGCCAAACCTAGATTATAGTTGTGATATGGCATAGGTCATCCTTCAATCCATTGTAGAACTTAGAAACCCATTCAGGGAATATTCGTTCACATTTTTGTTGAACGCAGTTGGTTTTTATCATCCTGTATTAAAATATTTCCTTTTATCAATAGTGTAATTTATAAACAATGTTTTCTGAGTAGAATAAAATTTCCAGTGGTAAACTTAACTGCCTTTTCGACGTTATTTTACCAGCTAACTAAAAATAGGAAAGCCTTGAACCCCTTCCACTAAATTTAGTTAGTATTAAGATTCTTTTACAGGGAGTGCAGTGGAGCTGACGCTGAAATCATTAAGTATTTGATTATATCATCGCTAGTTACACCGAACTCTTCTGAACTCTAAATGTCATGTGTGGTCTGGCGTCTCCTTACCAGCAACAGGTCCCAGGTTCAAACTAGTCAATTCCCTAAAAAACACGCTCAGAGCGTCGTTGCGCGAAAGTGGTAGGGAGACACTACATAGAACAATAGACACCACGCAGAATGTTAGAATTTGAACCATTTTGAAACGGCGCAAACGTTTGTGACTGCTTCCGCTTCTGTCACCCCTGCAATGAACTCAGACAGAAGAATATGTCGGAAATGTTCAGATTTGTTCACTTGGCACTCTGTTTTATAGCCTCCACAGCTCCACTCACTGTCTCCAGATGACAAAACGACGGTATTTAAACGCAGATAGCAGCAGTGAGCTACAAATACACAATTACAATCGATTAACAAACCAATAGCAACAGGTATACCCACATCCAAAATAAATACGCTACGAACTTGTGAACCAACCTAATATATTCAGTTTGATACACAGGAAAAAAGGAAGTACAAGTTGTATACATACAAGCTCTTAAAAAAGTTTAAATGTGCTCACATTTTCACTCGCCCTCTTCTTTTCTTTTAAACCCATAGTTCAGAGCATGTGTTGCTACACTTCTCACTTTCTAGTGTAGCAATTCACTGATGGGGCACTCGTGCTCGTAGGTGAATCTTGTATCACCATGTAACCATTCCATTCAGGTACCTATAATTTAGTCGTAAAAGTTCTAATTTTTTCTTTCACACGGTAAGTTACTTTACATTTTAATATATTCTTAATAGATACGAAGATGCCCCTTAAAGAGTGAAGCTAGTAATGTTCAAGAGAAGGAGAGGTGGGAAGGAAGACTGGTGGTTAACCTCCCGTCGACGACGAGGCTATCAGGGGTCGATCACAAGCCGTAACTTTAAGAAGTTACATAGCTCTTGTTCGCATACTCGTATTTTCCATGCTGTACAGTGTGTAAAAATAACGTAACTACGAAAAGTACCGTAACTTGATGATCACCTTTGGCTGCAATGCAACTCTTCGGTCTTACCTGGAGAGGATCATGGTTGAAATATCATCCCTCATCTATTGCAGTTACTTTCAAAGAACAAACACTATGTGATGTCGCTCCCACGCTCAAAGACGAGCAAGTCTGATGATCACACTGGCCAGGAAAGTTGACGTAAATTTTGAAGAGTGGGAGGAGCTATGCTGAAAGTGTGGGAAAAGGCTATTGCTCTCCTGTAAGGGTACAGCTGCTTGCTTTGTAGGATCGGGAGCAGAATGAACAGGCTGCACTGTTCTCTTTTTTGCCTCAGAAACATTAGAGCTGGGCTGTTTGGCGAAGGAGACCAGACAGCGAGGTCATCGGTCTAATCGGATTAGGAAAGGACGAGGAAGGAAGTCGGCCGTGCCCTTTCAAAGGAACCATCCCGGCATTTGCCTGGAGCGATTTAGGGAAATCACGGAAAACCTAAATCAGGATGGCCGGACGCGGGATTGAACCGTCGTCCTCCCGAATGCGAGTCCAGTGTCTAACCACTGCGCCACCTTGCTCGGTCAGAAACATTAGAGATGTCTTACGCTATATCTTGCAACACTATGAATCTGCGATTTCTTCCTCTCTGTTTGTATTAGACAGCCTGACACTGTATTCGAAACGATTGTTATTGACGCCAAGGAACGCGTTGTTGTAACTGTACGCATACACCGAGGTGTAAAAGTCGTGGGATACTTCCTAATATCGTGACGAACCTCCTTTTGCCCGACGCAGGGCACAACCTGACGTGAGATGGACCAACAGGTCGATGGAAGTCCCTTGCAGACGTATTGAACCCTGTTGCTTATATAGCCGTCCATAATTGGGAAAGTGTTCCCGGTGCAGCGTTTTCTGCACAAACTGACCTGTCGATGGCCCGCATCTCGTGGTCGTGCGGTAGCGTTCTCGCTTCCCACGCCCGAGTTCCCGGGTTCGATTCCCGGCGGGGTCAGGGATTTTCTCTGCCTCGTGATGGCTGGGTGTTGTGTGCTGTCCTTAGGTTAGTTAGGTTTAAATAGTTCTAAGTTCTAGGGGACTGATGACCGTAGATGTTAAGTCCCGTAGTGCCCAGAGCCATTTGAACATTTGACCTGTCGATGATGTCCCATAAACGTTCGATGACTTTCGTTTCGGGCGACCTGGGTGGCTAAATCATTCGTTCCATCTGTCCAGAATGTTCTACAGACCATTCGTGAACAATTATGGCACAGTGACATGGCGCATTGTCATCCATAAGAATTACATTCTTGAAAGGCAGCAAATGGTCTCAAAGTAGCCGAATACAACGATTTGCAGACAATGATCGGTTCAGTTAGAGCACAGTACCCAGTCCATTCCATGCCACCACCAGCTTGCATAGGGCCTTGTTGACAACCTTGGTCCATGGCTCCGTGGGTCTGCTCCACACTGAAAATTCACCATCAACTCTTAAGAACTAAAATCGGGACTCATCTGACCATTCCACGCTTTTCGAGTCGTCTAGGGTCCAAACAGTGTGGTCACGAGCCCAGGAGAGACGCTACAAACGATGTCGTGCTGTTGGCAAAGGCACTCGCGTCGGTCGTTTGCTCCTGTAGCCCATTGACACCACATCTCGCTGCACTGTACTAAAGGATACGTTCGTCGTACGTCCAACATTGATTTCGGCGGTTATTTCACATGGTGTTACTTGTCTTTTAGCACTGGCAACTTTACACATACGTCGCTGTTTTTGTTCGGTAAATGTAAGCCGTCGGCCACTACGTTGTCCGTGATAAGAGGTAATAACTGTGATTTGGTATTCTCGGCACACTCTTGACGCTGTGGATCTAGGAATATTGAATTCCTTAACAATTTCCGAAGTGGGATGTCCCATGCGTCCAGCTTATAACACTCCTGTCTGCTACTGCTATACCATAACCTCGAAACTGGAGGCAGTTTGCAAACAGAATTATTTTGTTAGAGTAATAATGGTATAAAGCAACAGAACAGTGTTACCCTCTGAGAGGAATTTTGCTAGGTTGACCGTGCTGTGCCTAACGGGAATGGCTTATCGGAAATGAAAGTCAGAATTACGTAAATATTCGAACAGTAACAAACAAAATGTTGCCTATCTGCACTGTTCAATGGATAAAGAAAACGGTCGCCAGCCTAACTAGGCAAGAGGATGATTAACATTCTCATTCAAGAAAATAGTTATTAGTAATTTTAGTGGATAAACACAACCTATACTTTGTCACACGGAAGTGCAGTGAACTCTGATACATCCATTTGTTTACGTTAAGATTGAAGCTAGCAGCTAGAGCAGCAGAAACTATTTGCAAAATTATAAGAGATACCGAAACACACTATTACTTTCAGGGCTTAAAGAAATTATGGTTTTTATAATTAGTGGTCTTTCCGTTACTTGTTACCGAGCATTAACACAATAGACAAACTGTGGATCCTTTTATACTATTAATATACACTTCTAATACACGAGAGAGACAAACACTTAGCAAACATGAGTATATAACGTTTCACAACTGCAGCTTTCCACTTTTACTACAGTGAGACACAAAATTAACGTATATGTAAGATACTGACTCACTTTCTGCGATTTACAACAGGCAGTAATGTGATCATTTACTAAGCAAAACTTTATAAGCCTCAGTCTTAAGAACTTTTAATTTGAAGTTGGCAACAACACATTAATAATCAGTTTTACTAGGAAAATTATTTTCAGCAAGCATCATTAACTTTAACTCACTCTCTTGCCACATTAACTTTCTCTTTACTATGTTCAAAAGGCATTAATTAGAGAACTGGGTTTTAATGTACTTTCAGTAAGGACACTCGGTAATCACTTTAGTTCAAACGGAGAGGAACCTGAGAGGTGTTATGATGAGGAGAAAAATCAAGGTAGGTACATAAATTCAGATATAAATTACCTTATATTTGAGCACATTAGCACATCCATTAAGCTGATCCTTCACTGTACACCATTGTAGTATTAGGTTACAGTGATTGCGCAACGTGGTGGCAACTGCATGTTGGTAGGTGGATTCGCAGACAGAATTGCTGGACTCTGTCATTTCTTGGTGGCGATGATAGATACAAATTCCAGAATAGTTCCAGCTATTTATCCATCCATCCGAGGCATTGGAAAGTAGAAGAAAAGCCTCTCTCGGAACCAGCACAATATGCAATTTTTACATGGCAGTGCACAGTTTGGTAGCTCGTCCCCGACTGGTAGCTCGTCCCCGACTAACTATCAGTTCCACCTTTTCTACATAGGCCAACCACAATTTGCGCGCGCTACACAGTTCCGTTCCCGAGGGGAACCACTACACCTTTTACATACAAATTAACTAAGAACCCTAAGTGAGGATCAGCGCTGGCCGAAGTGGCCGTGCGGTTAAAGGCGCTGCAGTCTGGAACCGCAAGACCGCTACGGTCGCAGGTTCGAATCCTGCCTCGGGCATGGATGTTTGTGATGTCCTTAGGTTAGTTAGGTTTAACTAGTTCTAAGTTCTAGGGGACTAATGACCTCAGCAGTTGAGTCCCATAGTGCTCAGAGCCATTTGAACCATTTTTTGAGGATCAGCAGTTTACATAACAGTAAACAAATACATTAAATAAAACAAAACTTTTGCACATATTGACATTTCTACCAAAAATTATTCACACAAAATTACATTTATGTATAGTAAGTTTTGTTCCCTCCAAATGAGACAAAGAATTTAAACGACAGACATACTACTTTGCATTGAACCAAACCATGACATCAAAGTTTGTACAAAGAAAGGAGTATACAATTCTGTGTTATCTATTCAATCAAACACATTTACAGAAGCTCAATGATGTAACATTAAATGAAACAAAAGCAAAATAAATCCGTATAGCATAAGAGCTATGGTGTTACAAGCTCCAACTACCATAACACGTTCAGAGTCTGTTATTTCCGTCGTGACGTCATAATCACCTCGGAAAGCTTTTCACGTGAATTATCTGAATACGAATGACACCTCCGCCAATGCAATGCCCTTTTTACCTTGTGTAAGCGGTAGTATCGCCGTCTGTATATTTGCACATCGCTGACCCATGTCATTAGTCACCTCAGAGTATACAGCTTTATGCCATTCATAGGTCGAGCCGCGTCTCCCCTTCACCCCGGTTGGAGATTTCACTTCGATGGCTGGAAGCATAACGAGCTGCACCAAATCTCCTAAACAAATGTCCATAATATGGCCTCTGCTACTTCCAGATGACGTCCTGGTTGTAACATTGACCTCTGGGTAACTGATACCGCTACATGATCTGCGGTAGCTGCTCATTTGTTTTTGTAGTCCAACTGTGAATCCCTTCAGAAGAAATAAATAATTAAAACCTAGGAAAGCTATTCTGAAATCATTTTAACGCAGTGGGAATGTTATTTGAAGATTAAAAGGCTAAAACTTTCACTTTCTTGTACTTGCGTTTGCGGACGGTTGCTCGTTGAGTGCCAGCTTGCGCCATGTTGCTTTATCCTTGCTACGGTAACTGGAGGCACTCTAAATACGTGGGCGAACCTGACGTAAACGTATAACATCAGCATTTATTTCTCGCGGCTAACTGCACCACAAGGCCTTTGTAACGGTATGCTATGCTTCCAGGCATCACATTGCAGTTCAGCGTTTTATGAGCATACTTTACAGATATAATTCCATATAAGTGCATTTGAGTCTCAGCGATTCAACCCAGTTCTTGTCAACGACACTAATTCAGTTGGTAGTAAAGTTACAAAAAAAATGTTTCAGTGAATGTGTAGCAGTAGCCTCAGAGAATATTCCGAGAACAACACTAGTGGAGACACTTCTGTTCCTAGCCTCGCTCGTTAAAAAGAAAGATGCAGTTATACAGTCCTGTCAATGGCGAGGTTTTTAGAGATGAACCACAAGGTCGGATAAGATAATGACAAAGACACATTCCTTTCCAGTGGCAAGCACAAAAGCATTCTCATAAGTCACATGCCAATGTTTTATTTGCCTGAAAGAAATAATTAAAACCCAGAAAAATTATTCTGAAATGCTTTTTAACGCCGTGGGAATGTTATCCGCATTGATTTTGTAAGGGGTAACTGCAATTATACCGCGTCTAAAAAAGGATGTTTTTTGAGAAAGGAAAGTAGTTTCAATGCAGAATACTTACATTCGTACACCTGGTGCGCCTAATACTTCTATTTCATGTTGATTGCAAGTGCTGCACTCATATTCAAGTTGTTTTTACTTGACACATTTTATTATCATATGCTGGCTTGTCAAATTGCAATGTAATTAATACATTCAAACGTAATTAACTTACATTTTAGGGTTCAACAAGTTGACCTCTACAGATGTGAAAAATTATCTCACTGGGACCTGAACCTTCTCCATCTCAGGTCGGAACCGGAGCACGAAATGTTGAAGGTCAAGAGACGTGAATTGATTGTGGGTTTAGCAGTCCGTCGAGTATGAATTGGGGTACAAGTTAAAACTTGATGGAGGAAGCCATAATATCTGCTCACCTTCACTGCAGCGTTATTTTAATTCTTTCTGTTGACATATTACGAATTTCATGCCATTTTTCAATAGGACATGCGGCTTTTCCAACATCCTGGGTTTCTGCATGGCATGTGCAACCGATTTCCACCGTCATGGATTTGCTCGTCATATTAACACAAGTAACTTTTTCGATTTTCTCTTCGTTTTAATTTAACGAAACTGAAATACTATGAAATCTGCTCCATATTTATCTCACAGAAATAACATTTCCGCTAAAGTTACATAAAAAACGTAGCAATCCCACAAATTTATCTCAGATCAAGATTGCCTCCAGCATCACTGAAAGTGTTAGTGCCGAAGAAATCAAATTTTACGGAAATAAAGATTGGGTCCGCGTTGAACAACGGTGCTTGAACTACAGCAATCAGTATCAGCTATGCTGCTGAGTACTTCTAACACGAGGGGTAGTTAACCTGCTGTACTCGCGCTATCGCACTCTACGACCAGAAGTCTGCGTCTGTCCTTTCTTTTCTCTCCTCTTTCCGGTTAGAATCAACACTCCATTTGCAGCGTAGATGCTAATCCCATAGTCTTTGTACGTGCTGTGAGTTAACAAGTTAAACGTGAAATTCTGAAGCTGCATCTAAATATTTGAGTAGATTAAGTGGAACAAAGGAAAGAGCTCAGTTCACCACAATATCAGATTCACCGTGCCTGGAGAGATGGAGTTAAGCTTTTTGCAGATAGTGCTCTAGAAACGTGTTCAGTACACTTATACACCTTTCGCGTTATGAAGTCATTTTTTCGTCAGCTTCTTCCTCGTCTCGAGTTCAACTGCAATCACGTCACAAACTCTTGTTTATACAATCGCACCGGATAAATTATTTGTCACCCCATAAAACAGTGATCTGGTCGCTCTACAGCGCCAAAGGTTATGTGACCCTCCAACGCTGGCCTAAATATTCCCTGCGTCACAACATGTACTCGTACACACGTTACGTAATACCTGTATTGGAGAGAACATTTTAATTGAAAGTCGCTGCCTGGTATCAGTGGATATATATGATATTGCAGTGTTCCCTCGGACATGAATGCATGTCCGAACGACGACATATAGTACTCGTAGTTTGGTTGTGTACGTGAGTCCTATACGGATAGCGAAAGCGGTTAAAGCGACTGCTCGCGTGAAGCGCGAAGTCAGGTTTCGAGTCCCGATCAGACACAAGTTTTCCTTGTCGACTTTCCCTTCTACAGCTGGTACAGCTGACGGTTTTTCGTATTCGCAACTGCGAATACATTTTATGGAAAAAAATTAGTTCCAGTTTCGGCCACCAGGTGCAAATCTGGAGCTGTACAACATCTCGTCGACGTCTCCAATGCTCACATTGAGCAAATTATGTAAACACCGATTAGTACTATCAACTTTATGAGTTTCTCACTTGTTTGTCTTTTCCTGAGTAGTACCGTTGCTAATCCATTACATATGGAACCATTTCTATTCGTATATCTCGCATTCACTGCGCCAAATTAGCACATGGTGGCCAAAATTGGAATTAATTTTTTTTTCAACGTAAATCGCTTCCGCGGTAACGGATCAGAATATCTTTCACTGACGAGCTATTGTTACAGCCCACAGTGGATATCTGTGAGTAACTGCGCTTGAAATTATAACCTCCTGGTATGAAACACGTGGACCCTCATATTCTTCGAATTGAGGTCGTTGTCAAGGTTACAGATGGTGTTACACGGTGATGTCGCCTTGGGGTGATGAACGTTTTGACCAGTGCATCTATCCATCTATGTATGTGGGGAGGATGTGGAGCAAAGGATGAGAGGGAAAGGTCTAACAGAGGAGCGAAAGGGCGAAGGAAACGTATTTTAGGAACAGTACCCAACACGTTTTTGGCGTATGTTTTCGTTCTAACTGCTAAAATATGATCCGTTCCCGCATTAGAACTCTCTAATCCAAGAAAGTGTGTTAGCACTCGAACGGACGGCAGTCGACTCGAATCTGGTGATGGGAAGACATTATTGTCATCAGTATTTATTTGTCCGGGAAAGGATAGAAGGGTAGTAGCACATTGTTCATCATCGTGACACCTCGCAACGATGCCCTCCAATACAGATAAATCTCTCCGAATTGACTCATTAAGACTGGGTGCGTGACTCTGCTAACAGTAACGGTCCGTCGTCACAAGACGCTACACTTGGCAGCTCCTGTCGTGTTATTCGAATGGAGCTGGCTATGTGCCAGCACCAAGATTCGTCTCCCCTCTTCTTTACGTGCCACGGTCATCCAGAACAACACACACAGACAACTACACTGCCGAAACAATCGTCTGTCATCCAGCGAAAACAGTACCACATGATGCCTAGTAATAGGTCGGAGGAAAGCAACCGTAAACCACTTTCAGTACGGCCTTTCCCAGTACAGGGATGAGGAATTCCCACATTGTTAGCCTGCGAAAAGTGCGTTTGTACGTGCGCGCCTTGCACCTTGTCAGCGTGTTCCTGCGTTTGCGTGTGGGTCAACGGCTCTTACTCGACACGTGCACATGCGTGATGCCATTCACATCTAGATAAAACCACACACGCTGTTCCATTGATCAAGATGTCCACTTTCCCAGGAGGAACTTCGCCGCAGCTAGTATATTTAGAGATAAATATGAAATCGTAGAAAGAAGTGCTGGTATAGTTAAAATATTTTTTGCGTAGAAGTAATAATGATACCGAAATCAATTACAGAGTCTCCATGCCACTGGCGACAAGATAAGCTCCAATACATCTAATTCCTGCTACGAGTGACAATTACCCTAGTTTGCTGTTAGAGTTCATGGTATCTACATCTAAATCTAACACCATTCCAGTTCATGGCATTGGTGAATTTCCTAGAAAACTACATTGAACTAATTTCATGAACGTCTAATGTTTCTTCTTCTTCTTCTTCTGGAAAACAAAATGCATGTTTGATACTTAACACTTGCAGTCAATAGTACCTGGTGGTTATAATTAAACTTTCACTATTTAACACGTTATAACATGGAAACTAATTACGGTAGGGCATGGGGAAGAGAAATAATGCGCAATCAATTCAATTGAAACACTTTCAATGAGCTGCTACGGCACAACACACCATTACATACCGGTACCATTACTGCTACAAAATGGATTCAATGTGGCGTCCGTCAGTGTCCAGAAGAGTCTGAAAGCGCAGGATTGCATTCTGTACAGCAGAACGAAGCGTGTCCGTAGGTGTGCTGGCTACCTCTCTTGATATGCTGCGCTTCAGATCAGCACATGTGTGAATGTCCCCCGGTAAGCCCTGTCCTTCAGGAAGCCCCTCAACCAGAAATCACATGGAGTGAGATCAGGTGATTGTGCCGGCCGAGCACGTGGAAACGATCGGCTGCTAATTCGATCGTTTCCAAATGTGTTTCGGAAAGGCAGGCGAACTTCGAGCGATGTGCAGTGGGGCCCCATCTTGCATGAAAACTGTTGAATTCAATGCGTCTGTCTCCTTTAGGGCGGGTATGACGTGCTGGCGAAGCATATCACAGTAACGCTGGCCAGTCACACTCCACTTCTTTGGTCCATGAGCGCAGTCTGCCCCCCCCCCCCCCCCCCAAAAAAAAAAAAAAAAAAAAAGATGCCTATGATGAACGTAGCCGTAAGCAACACCATAAGGTGACACGTTGACCGTACAGAGGAAATTCATGCATAGTGACTGGAGGTGAAGATCCCCCACGCGGCAGTTGTGTGTGTTCACCTCATCCGTCTCTGAGAAAAATAAGCTTCGTCTGTCCAAAGGATGATCCATGGCCAGCCCTCGTCAACTTCAATCTTTACGAGAAAATGGAGAGCGTGGTCAACATGTCGTTGTGCGTTCAAATGGTTCAAATGGCTCTGAGCACTATGGGACTTAACTTCTGAGGTCATCAGTCCCCTAGAACTTAGAACTACTTAAACCTAACTAACGTAAAGCCATCACACACATCCATACCCGAGGCAGGATTCGAACCTGCGACCGTAGTGACCGCGCGGTTCCAGACTGTAGCGCCTAGAACCCGTCGGCCACCCAGGCCGGCTCGTTGTGCGTCACTTGGTGCAAGCTGCTGTACTATATGGACCTTGTACGGATAGTATTTGAGAATGGTTCGAAGCACCTTCCGTCCAGCGGCCCACGGAATGTTCAACTACCGGGACACAGCAAGCGCACTGCCTGACGCTCGGGAATAGCGCGCAGCGTTGTCTCCCATAGCAACAGCGATTTCATCAACCACCTGTGGTGCAACCGGTCGTCAGCCTCTTCCCGGAGCGACGCCCAGTTCTCCAGTTGATTCGAACATCCTCCTCACGCTCCGCGCAGCAGGTGGACAAAAAGGACTCTTCCGTAATCCTTTCAGCCGGCGATATTCTCGAAGTGCAGCATTACTGTTGTTTTGATAATAGAACTCCAACAATAATGCTCTGCTCCTTTCGTCCAAATTCATGTTGACACGTCAACAAGTGCATTGCGAGTTGTCAGGTGTGTGGAACTGTGACGATGACCAATCGCAGCACCTGGTGACCATAGTTGACACTGGACGGTGCCGCTGTGACGCAGATGGTTCAAATGGCTCTGAGCACTATGGGACTTAACTTCTGTGGTCATCAGTCCCCTAGAACTTAGAACTACTTAAACCTAACTAACCTAAGGACATCACACACATGCATGCTCGAGGCAGGATTCGAACCTGCGACCGTAGCGGTCGCGCGGTTCCAGACTGTAGCGCCTAGAACCGCTCGGCCACCCCGGCCGGGGCCGTGACGCATGGAAATCATGCACCCCATACTCTTGAAATTATTGCTACCATGCTTGATACTCGTGCGGTATTTAGTTTCCGTGTTATAACGTGTGAAATAGGGAAAGTTTAATTATAACTACCTGGCATATGCAAATATGTGTTTATGTAACACGGCTGGTGAGTATAGAATGGAAGCACTGAAAACGTAACACATTTACGTTTTACAACATATACGTCCGTCAACTTCCATCTCCAAACTACAGAGGAGAGAGATTGGAAGCCGGCCGAAGTGGCCGTGCGGTTAAAGGCGCTGCAGTCTGGAACCGCAAGACCGCTACGGTCGCAGGTTCGAATCCTGCCTCGGGCATGGATGTTTGTGATGTCCTTAGGTTAGTTAGGTTTAACTAGTTCTAAGTTCTAGGGGACTAATAACCTCAGCAGTTGAGTCCCATAGTGCTCAGAGCCATTTGAACCATTTTTGAAGAGATTGGAAGTATAGGAGATTTTGTATTGATGTGGCATTTCCGGCACTATTTGGGGACTTGGGATGGCAAACATTTGTTTCTACAGTACCCATACAACAGTGGAATCGGTTATTTTAATTCTAAACACTATTTCAGTTTTCATTCATTTCATCTCGTTGACGCAACCTATTTATGAAACAAAGCTGCTCCTAAAGCAACCAGGACGGCTTCGGGACATCAAGTAACCCATAGTCATTCCTCTTCTTTAATATATGTCTGTCGGAAGTACTGAGGAAGACTTTTTATTTTATTTTAGTATGCCTTTGCTGTTTCGAGGTTTTAATTATGTTTGAGGAACGGTAGATAGTTGTATCGTTTAAGTCTTTCTTTATAGACCATGGAATTAACCAAACAGAAATAAGGATATGTAGTATAGCGTAATATTCTTCAAATTCCATGCGTTTCTGGTTAGACTACTTGGCCAAAGTGCAAAAGGAAAGAAAATTTGTATGCGTGCAAAAAACTGGACCTTTTAACAGTGATTCCTAGTAAAAGCTATGTTTAAACCGCTTATCACTGATAAAATTACATCTGTCTAATTACCAGTTCTTTTAAAAAAGTGCTAGAAGATTAGATGCCTTGTTACAACGACTATTCAATTTATTCTAACTTACCACGGCAGCACGTTGTGTTCGCAGTGGAGACTAAAAGCAGAGTTTACTTGCGGGGAATGAATATTATGAGGGACCAAGACATAGTATTCTTCGGTGTGGACACATTGTGGTAGTAAGTGTCGCCGACCGAAATGTAATGATCGATCAAATCGATGCCGCGATTTGCAATGCGAATGAAGCTCATTCATATTACCCGGCCGCAAGGCATTTGCATAGCTAGCGCGGTGAATGGTCATTGACGCTGTTTGCTGAAGCACTTGGCAGCTAGGGTAAATCCGCAACCAGACCCAGAGGTCGCGCGCATACTGTACATTACCCTTACCAACACGATATGCAGTCTATACGTTTGCTGTAATCGCGTTTAAACTGCTTAACATATCGTCGCATTCGCTACTACTCGGTCCAGTAGCTCCCCCTTGACGCACAGAAGGCTGGGTCACCATCGTGACATGAGGTTCGCAGGTGCTATCGACCGCGCCAGCGGACTGAGTGAAGCGCTACAGGTCACACAAAAATGAATGAAGACGTAGAGGAAACGAAGAAATTAAATTGTAAGAAGAGTGAAATAAAAAGTTGGAATCACCAATACTACTCTCACCCGCTGGAGAAGCCAAAAGAGGATGATCAAGGGTTAACGTCGTGCACACAACTGCGGATTTGTAAAGAACGGGGAAGGAAATCGACCGTGTTTTTTCAAAGGAGCCACCACGGTATGTGCCTGAAGTGACTAAGGAAAGCATGAAATCTGGATGGCAGGACGGGAATTTGAACCACAGTTCTTCCGAATGGAAATCGAATGTCTCACGACTGCGCCACCTCGATCTATTGGCGAGCTATGGCACCATGTATTGTTATTACCATCCGCAGATGCAGCAGCGGCGGCGGGGATGGTGGTGGTGGTGGTGGTGGTAGTAGTAACTCTATTAGTTCTTAGTTAGTATTGTTGTTCATTAGATAGATTCAGGCGTTTTTCAGAGCATTTTTATTCTATTATTACATTTTTATTATTTACGACATTAAACGTCTCATATTTTTATGTAGCTGTGATATAAAATTTAATATTGTGTGTAAAACCCTGGTACGGTGAAAGAGTCAGTGTCACAAGCATATAGGTCCGATAAGATTAAGCAAATAAATCGCAGCATGACCAGTCATCTTCCGTTTCAGTCTCCGTATGATGTGGACAGATTTTAGCCATCACGGTAAATAAGTTTTTTTTTAATTTTGTTTAATTATTTACTTTATTTTCATGTCTACTGTCTGTGGTACTTGATACTGTCCAGATGCTGTAGTTGATGGTGTTATCCATACAGAAAATTTGTCGATACGTGAACGACTGCCTAACTTCGGCCTGACATCAGCGCTAGCAGATCTCAATTTCATTTATCCCTAAAGGACATACATTTTCGTGTTTATACAAGCTAAGAAAAAAAAAAGACGTACCACGAAAGAATTTCCAAGTGGGACGGAAATCGGCAGATGCGATGTAAATGTACCGACAAACAAACGATTATAATTTCAGAAAAATTGGATGATTTATTCAAGAGAAAAAGATTCACAAATTGAGGAGTTCAGTAATCCGTTGGTCTACCTGTGGCGTTATGCAAGCAGTTCTTGGCTTTGGCATTGACTGGTGTAGTTGTTGGATGCCATTCTGAGGAATGTCGTGCCAAATTCCGTCCAACTGACTTATCAGATCGTCAAAATCCCGAGATGGTTGGCGATCCCTCTCAACAGTGCTCCAAATGTTTTCAGTTGTGAAGATCCTGCGACTTTGCTAGCCGAGGTACGGTTTGACAAGCACGAAGATAATCAGTAGAAAACCTTCCCCGTGTGCAGTCGGGCATTATCTTGCTAAAGTGTAAGCCCTGAATGTCTTGCCATGAAGGCCAACAAAAGGGGGCGTAGAATTTCTTCGACATACCTTTGTGCTATAGGAGTGCCGCGGATGACAACCAAAGGAGTTCTGCTATGAAAAGGAATGGCATCCCAGACTATCACCCCTGGTTGTAGGGCCGTAAGGGGGGTCACATTCAGGTTACAATCCACCGCTTACTGGGGCGTCTCCAGACACGTCTTCGGCCTGGTATCTCGTCGACTGGCGTAGAATTGTCTTCAGTAATGAGTCCCCCTTCGAACTGACCTCCAATGACTAGCGAAGACGCGTCTGGAGACGCCCTGGAGGGTGGTAGGGTACAAACCTAACTGTCGCCCAACATACGGTCAAATAAGTTGGACTAATAGAGTGGGGTGCCATTTCGTTCATAGCAGGATACTTTTGGTTGTCATCCGGGGCACCCTTACGGCACAGCGATACAATGACGATACTCTATGCTCCGTTTTGTTGCCCTTCATGGCGAGTTACCCCGGGTTTGAGCAGTAAGCTGTGAGATGATGCCGGCTCGCACACGGCCAGAGTTTCTGCTGTTCGTCTTTGTGCTTGCCAGTCCCTGCCTTTGGCAGAAAGCTCGCCGAATCTCTCCCCAACTGAGAACTTTTGGAGCATTACGTGCAGGGCCCTCCAACCATCTCGGTGATTTTGAAGATCTAACGCGCAATTGGACAGAATTTGTCACGATATACTTCAGGATGGCATTCGGCAACTCTATTAATCAGTGCCAAGCAATATTACTGCTTGCGTAAGGTACCCCAAAGCACAGTCAACGACTGTAGGTACAGGTTCCACCGTACAAAAGTAAGCCATTTTAGTATGACAACCCTCAGCCTCATTATCACGAGATCGATAGTTACACGTTTGCTATAACTCCTGGCAGATATTTTATTGTTTTGTAGAATTGATTTGGTCGAGTATAAAAAATGTTTTTCTCCTATTTTTAGATCTCAAGGCTGGAAAAGTGAATTTCACATAGGTCAGTGAATTCTAGTAACTTCTCTTGCCTTTGTTAGAAACCTCCTACATGCAGCGTAAATTTAAGTTTCTAATAATTTTCTTGCTTTTTTACTGATCTAAACGGATGAAGCCCAAAATAACTCAACTCTCACATAACAACACAGCAAACAAAAGGCAGGTAATGCAACTTGTTGTATGTTATGCCATAAAACACGTGACAGCAGCAATCGGAAATAAGGCATAAGTGCCCGAGATCAGTAATGGCTGGTCTATGGAAAAGTGTTTCATGTAATGGTGAACATCACTGTTGACCAACCATTGTGTCCTCATACCTCCTTCAAATACTTGCCCGATCGGATTTCGCAATTTTTCTACTATTTTGTGCGGTTTGAGAAATTTGCGGCCATTCACGCTGGCATTTTTGTATTCTTTCGGTACCCCGTGGTATCCACAACCAGAATTAACTCCAAAAACGCTAGCCTGAGTAACTTCCTGAAGTTTCATATCAGCGCACACTCCGCTGCAAGATGAAAATCTCATTCTGCAAACATCCCTCAGGCTGTAGCTAAGCCATGTCTCCGCAGTATCCTTTCTGTTAGGAGTGCTAGTTGTGCATGTTTTTCAGGAGAGCTTCTGTGAAGTTTGGAAGGTAGGAAACGAGGTACTGGTGGAAGTAAACCTGTGAGGACGGGTCGTGAGTCGTGCTTGGGTAGCTCAGCTGGTAGAGGACTTTCCCGCAATAGTCAAAGGGCCCGATTTCGAGTCTCGGTCCGGCACACAGTTTTAATCTGCCAGGAAGATTCAAATTTCAGCCATCAGAGTTATTCTTAATAATAATTTAGCTATGAATTTTTTATTTTGAAAGTCAGGGGCAGTCGCAGTTTGTGAATGCTTTGTGCTTTGATAGATGCGCTGTTAACAGGAACAGGAAAAAGTGGCTGAAGCTACTTCGTGTGTAAGGGCACTACCGATTTCCTTCCTCATCCTTCCCTAATCCAATGGGACCGATGGCCTCACTGTTTTTGCCGGCCGGTGTGGTCGTGCGGTTCTAGGCGCTTCAGTCTGGTACCGCGTGACCGCTACGGTCGCAGGTTCGAATCCTGCCTCGGGCATGGATGTGTGTGATGTCCTTAGGTTAGTTAGGTTTAAGTAGTTCTAAGTTCTAGGGGACTGATGACCTCTGACGTTAAGTCCCATAGTGCTCAGAGCCATTTGAACCTTTTTGAACCTCATTGTTTGGTCCCTCCCCCAAATCTACCTACCAACTACCAACCAGCTGCTTCCTGCTCCATTGTGAAACAACTGAGTGGAACACCGTAAAAAACGGCGAGAAAAAAAGTGTATTCTTAAAGTTTTTCACAAGTTTAGAGAGGAAATTGGTTTTGAAGTTTTCCGAGCGACTGTGTTTACTAAAGTTAAGGCGCCTTAAATCTCGTGACACGCGGCGAAACAGGTACCGCAGAAGAATGGGATTTGGCCGATGCGTTGATGGCGGGTTCGAATCTTCCTGTGTATTTTTAAGTTTTGTACGTTTATTTCGAATACCTACATCGTTTTAATGTAAAATTCATCGGATATATGATTATTAACGTATATCTAATATTTTTAATGAAAAATCCACATCTAGTTTCTAAATTACATATACACCAATATTTCAGTTCTCATTACAAACATAAATTCTAAATTATCGATATTTTATAAATGATTGTTGGTAAAGGTTATTTAAATAATGACATCATTACAAATTATGTTTCTCTGCCTCGTGATGACTGGGTGTTGTGTGCTGTCCTTAGGTTAGTTAGGTTTAAGTAGTTCTAAGTTCTAGGGGACTGATGACCATAGATGTTAAGTCCCATAGTGCTCAGAGCCATTTGAACCATTTTTGAACAAATGATATTTTTGTGACAAAAATTAAAAATCAAATACTCTTTATTTGGACTATGTCCATTATTTTATACCACAGAAGATGTGATCTCTCACGATCCAGAGTGACGAGTGTCGTACACACACGGTAAACTGTAATTCTCACGGATCGAGCACGCCGTGCAAATGCTGCTTTACAGTTGCTACCGTTCAGCTGCAGTCTGAGTGCAATAGAATTCAAAAATGGCTCTGAGCACTACGGGACTCAACATCTGAGGTCATCAGTCCCCTAGAACTTAGAACTACTTAAACCAAACTAACCTAAGGACATCACACACATCCATGCCCGAGGCAGGATTCGAACCTGCGACCGTAGCGGTCACGCGGTTCCAAACTGAAGCGCCTAGAACCGCACGGCCACATCGGCCGGCGCAATAGAATTGATGTGGTGCCAAGTTAAGGGATTTGTCACGAGAAATAAGACATTTAAGCTGCCAGACGCACTGGAACTAATGCATGAAGCCCTGTCACACGCCACTGCCGAACGCTGACGGGACGCAGAAGAGAACGTCATGAAAGAACAGAAAATGCGCCACTTGGATGACTTTGTGGACTATTAAAAACTATTCAGCAGCCGAGATCGCATAAAATATTTTTCTTTATTTAAGACAAACGGTCGAAACAGACTATGATGTCATTTTCAGGTCTTTAAATCTCTATTTTGTAAAACATGTTCATTTAATCTGTAATCACACAAAAAATAGCACATTATAAAAGGTTGGTCATAGTTATAATACGCCGTTTTTATCCACTTGGTATCTCGTGTGTGATGTCAGCGTAAAATTAACATGTTTTACTACATAGAGATTTTAAGACATGAAGGTGACAGCATAGTCTGTTGCAACCGGTTGACAAAATTCATCGAGGAATCTCTCTTATTTATGATGAAAAGTGTACCTATAGCAACAAATGCTGCCGTTAGTAAGTGAAAAAAATGATGAAATTTCACATTTAAAAAAAAATATTTCGTAATGTTTTACAACTTCCACTGCTAAGAGTGTGAATTCTGAATCCTTCCTGGTCATGCTGACAAAGTTTTATAAATTTATTTTTAAAAGTATAGACAGTGGAAATTGAAATGTCCTGTGGTGCCTCTCCTGCTCTAAGTCGGCCCGTTTGTCGTCCTACCCCCTTAAATAAAGAAAAATATTTTATGCAATCTTGGCTGTTGACTTGTTCTTAACAATTAAACAGATCGCTCTTCAGCTCTCTCAAAATCAGAAAATTCAATTCGTGTGTTACGTTGATCGCCTCGTTATCAGCGTAACAGATGACAGTTCCAGTACTGAACTGTAGTTCTCGTATTCGGATGTAGAATGCGTTCATATATCACCAAACGACTGACTACAAGTAATACTTTCAATGGCTTCAATATTCAAGTTTACTGTGAAATATCGGTAATACGGTTTTACGTCACACATAGATCACACAGAAAAATTGCCATGTATTTAAGTTAGGAATTTTCAGCACTTTCTCTTTTTCAACTGCAGTACAATGTTAGGTAAGAAAGACAGTATGTTTTGTGTTAGCAGAAGAGCCAACACCGTGTTACGAGTTGAGGCCGAAAAGCACGCGTTTTAGCTCAAGCAGGCTGGCGTGAGGAGGGAAGAACTATACTGACGTGAGGTCTGGAACATGACAAGGAATGAGAATTCAGAAAGCGGACGTAATTAGTTTGATACTTAACTTTAATCCATTAATGATGAACGTCGCTCTTGACGGTACATGAGTCACAATATTATCTGTTCAGAATACATTCTTGAAGATATTGCTTATAGTAACTGAATATGGCGCCTTGCTAGGTCGTAGCAAATGACGTAGCTGAAGGCTATGCTAAACTGTCGTCTCTGCAAATGAGTACGTATGTAGACAGTGAACCATCGCTAGCAAAGTCGGCTGTACAACTGGGGCGAGTGATAGGGAGTCTCTAGACTAGACCTGCCGTGTGGCGGCGCTCGGTCTGCAATCACTGATCGTGGCGACACGCGGGTCCGACGTATACTAACGGACCGCGGCCGATTTAAAGGCTACCACCTAGCAAGTGTGGTGTCTGGCGGTCACACTACAGAATGTTGTTTTCCGTCTGCTGCCGTACAAATTGTATAGCAAGAGTTTTACTGTATATCATTTCATTCTATTTAAAAATTAATTGGAAGTTATGTTGTTTCTCTACTGGTCTCTTTTATATCATAACTGCAACTGTTCACGTCATTGCAGTTTAGTTGGAACAGCTGGCTCGGCTGTGATGTCCAACTAAAATGCGCTGATAAACCTGTTGTCCCGTATTATCGCTGAGTCGACGTGCGCTTAACTTATAAAACGTATCCTTGTTCTGGAACTTGACAGTACTCAAGACTGCTTGGCTTTCGCTCCACCTTAAGCGAAATCCAATGAGATTCCAGCAAACACGGAAGAATACGTGTTATAATGTTTATCTCAGATCTATTCTTACGGTAACGCAGTATAGTATATTCTTTCACAAACGGCAGACATAATGATTTTTAAATCGCATTGCAAGTACGTATTTTTAAGAAAAAGATCTGGAAGTCGAAAGAGTTAGAAGTAAAATACGGTTCTGTGAAGAGCGCTGTGAGTGGCAGGCTGACAGTAATGGAGGCAAGGCAAGTCGGGCGCCTGTGGCACTTCTCTGGCACTGGGGACCAACTTGGCAGCACGTGGCGTCAGCCCCGTCTTGGAACTGTTCCCGCTATGCCGCGCACCATGGCCTACCGTCATTTCCTTCGGCTCCGTAAGCTACCAGACACGTAATCCAGAGTCCGTGCCGTATATACGTCAGGGAAATAAACTCAGACGACGCGCAGCTGTGTCTCACTTTATATGGACTTTCCGAATCTCTCTGCCGCTGTTTATTTGCGATAGATTAAAAGTGTGTACCAGCCCTGGGTTTGTACTGGATCATTGACTATCGGCGGCAGTGTCACTTATTTCCCTCCATACTTCTTGAGAGCATTTCAGAGACGGTTCTGCAGTCAACCGAGACATGATAAAAACGGAAAATATTAGCTATTTTCAGTAAATTTTGAATTTTTTAACTTTTTATTTCTGATACGAGGCATAAACACATTTGCCTTTCTTAATTTGTAAGATATACTTTATGAACTATGGAAAGTGCAACAATAATTAATTTAAGTATTAAGTAATGCTAATGGAGAACATTTGCAACTTTGGTCGTAGTTTTTCGGTGCCAGTGGTTTATACAGTAAGAATTTGCAGTTACACATACCGTTGTTTTGGAAAAACATTGACAGAACTAAAAAATGAGTATAGTGCTTGAATGACAACATTCGCTTCTTGGGCACAAGAAAGAATATCGACATACTTCTGAGTATACTCATTAGCCGTACGAAGTTTCTGATTGACTAAACTTTTGATGATCTTGCTTCTAACTGCAGAATAATCCGACAAGCGTCTGTGGTACAAACGAAAGGAAAGGTTACTTCGTATCATTTTCAACTATTTTGCTCTCACATTTCTTTATAGTAATATTTTTCAGAATTTTCTCTTTAGTAATGAATCAGTGCGTTCTTTCAAAAGCGCCTTCAATCGAAACTGTGTAGAATTTACAGAGAAGTGACAAAGGTCATGAATAGCGCTATGCGCATACACATATGGCGGTAGTATTGCATACACAAGGAATATAATGGGAGTGCATTGGTGGAGCTGTCATTTCTACTCACGTGATTCATCTGAAAAGATTTCCGACGTGATTATGGCCGCACGAAGGGAATTACAGACTACGAACGTGGAATAGTGGTTGGAGCTGAACGCATGGGACAGCTCATTTCAAAAATTATTGGTGAATTCAGTATTCCTAGATCTAACAGTGTCAAGAGTGTGCCGAGTATAGGAAATTTCAGGCATTAATCCCCCCTCCCCCCGAGCACGGACAACGCAGTGGTCGACGGCCTTCACTTAACGACCGAGAGCTGCTCGTCACCTTTATCAAGATCGTTATCCACGAAGTATGTCTCCACTGCGTACCCTTTTCATCACAGTTACGCAACGCCTTCGAAAAAGGGGTACGTTCGCCGTCAACAGGCATGACAGTGGCGCTCCGAAAAATGGTTCAAATGGCTCTGAGCACTATGGGACTTAACTGCTGAGGTCATCAGTCCCCTAGAACTTAGAACTACTTTTAAACCTAACTAATCTAAGGACATCACACACATCCATGCCTGAGCAACGCGGTTCCGTACTGAAGCGCCTAAAACCGCTCGGCCACATCGGCCGGCGTGGCGCTCCAAAGAGACGCCGAACATCAGAAGTGGAAGAGGCCGTACTGCAGCACGTTGAAGAGAACACGGCAACGGGTACACGAGCAATTTCAAGTTCACGCCCAATAAATTACTTGTAAAATTGGTCACGTTGCGAACATGTTTCCAATTGGTTGTAGCACGGAAACGGTACGTTTGCGAGCATGGGCTCCTGTTCAAAATTTCGGTTTAAACATAGGGATCCTAGAGACACCACTCGTAGTATACGTTACAGAGAATTCATCTCATTCGTTAATCCTTAACAATTTTTTTTCTTTTACATAGAAGCGTCTGCTATATGTCCGGTTGCAAGCAAACATGAACATTATGTTACTTACTGTACACAGGTTCTGCAGAGGAAGATCAATTGGTGACGCTGTTAATATGACTCTACATATTGTACATACTTCGGTTTCGAGATGTGCACTTGAACTCATGACTGACATTGCATGCGCCTACGATAAACTATGGTGGTCTTCTGTATTCGCGTGCATATGAGACCTTAGGAACCCAAAATATTGTACAGCAGTTTTCCCGTTTACTGTAGAGGACGCTCCGTCTATTGGCTCGCGAAGCATAACAGGCTAAAAAAATAACTA